>NC_141687.1:976238026-976890644 GCF_964263255.1 Lissotriton vulgaris | reverse complement strand
CACAGGGGCCTCCCAGAGTGAACACGCATGCCTTTCCGTGGCGGCATTGCCGCCACGGAAAGGCATTGAAAAATGCCTATTCTAATATGGCTGGCGGTGTCTGATAGACACCGCCACCATGTTATCCCTTTTCCGCCCCGGCCGCAAGGCGACGGGGTGGAAAACAGGCGGGCGGTGTTTCCCACCACTGCGGTCTCCTCCGCCATCATAATATGGCGGGGGGGAATGCAGGGAAGGATGTCGGGCGGATTGCCTCCTCCAGGGTGGCGGTGGCCACCGCTACCCTGGCGGAGGCAATCCGCCCGACATCCTAATGGGCCCCAAAGTGTCCCTGAAACTACTGAACCTGAGGTGAAGAAACTTGAAATTCAAGAGTAGAGGAACACCCTGTAAGCCCCACTAGTGTCCTTATCACCGGACAACCCACTGCCAGGGCATGAATATCTCATCCACAAAGACTGGCAAACCTTCAAACATCTTTCTACCAGGGTGTGATTCTGGCTTCAACAAAGACTGGCACACCACCAAACAACCCACTGCCTGGGCACGAACTGATCTGATGCTAAGTCGGCCAGCAACTTCATCATCCTAGTACTACAAACATTATGCTTTTGGAGGCACTTTTGTGGAGTTGTTTTCGACATACCGTGGCATGCTGGGAACTGCTGTGCAAGATTGGAGCCTTATGTCCTTCTACTTTGAAGTTGTGTGAATCTGCTAGAGCAACTGGGAGCACACAGTGGGTACGTTACTTGGAACTTTTCCTGAGCTTCTTTTGGAGCCACTGCTCCTGTACATGAAGGTGTGAGCTGGAAGTTATTGTGGCATGTATATTCTCAAATGCTGAGTGTGCTAGGAAAACCTTCTTTTTTCAGGCGTAAGTCAGCACGAAGACGGTGCAAGCTCTTACAAGTCAGTTTTTACCATTTGAATTTTACCTGCTGTGCTGTTGAGCCGCATGAGCGGTGAGACGACAAGAACGTGTGAAGCCTTCGTGTGGTTATCGACTGGAGAGCGAGATGTCCTAAGAAGGGCCGGACTGGGAATCAAAACCGGCCCTGGCAAAGTGCTCAGCCGGCCCCCGCCACTCCCCACTGGGGGGGGTGGGGTTGAAGGTGCTGCCGAGCTCTTTGCCGGGGCCGCTTTTCGGCCGGCACCCACCCGTGCAGCGCACCGGGGGATTGCCCGTTGCCGCTATGGCCAGTCCGGCCCTGGTCCTAAGACATTGTGCTGCCCTGTGACGTTGTGGGAGCACACACTCACCATGAGCCACCCGATGACGTACCCCCCTGCGTGCTGCAATCTTTGCTGCCTGAGGTTGCGTTTCAGCTACAAGTACAGCAAATACTGCAAGCGTCTGCGGAGAAGAATATTCCTTAGCAGTGTTGCCGCATTAAAGTCACTATTCGAACGTTGTTCTGTCACAGCGAGACAGAAGTGTTCACATGCAGTGCAGCGTGCTTCTCTGTACACCAGGGGCGTAACACAGGCCCACATATCCCCACAGTGCAGGGTGGCCCTCAGGTTCAAGGGGGCCCCCTTAGCACTGCACTTCTGCCTGAGAGCTCCTAATAGAGTACGGAGGGGGCCCCTCCACGTACCTGGCAGGGGGCCCACTCAATTATCGTCACGCCACCTACTCCTACACAAATTGGAGAAGTGAAGCTCTGTGACAATCTGGACCTGCTCAACCGCGAGTGGGTGCTGGAGTACTTCAGCGGTCATTGGCAGCAGATTATCTCACTTTGCGGACTGTGAACTGAAGCAGGTTTTTTCTTTCTGTCTCCATTTTTTTTCCTGATAATGGAAAGTGTTTAAGGCTGAAGTTGTTCCATTTCTATTTTTGCAGTGGGTCAGGAGAGATATCACTCACAATAATTGCATCAAAGATAATACGGAACAACTATATTGAAAACTGTTTAATGTTTTTCACTTCCATTGCGCGGTACACCGAATGCATATAAGTTTTATTTGCTGTGCTGAGTTGCTATTTTTATTTCTTTTCTCATCTTTTCAGGTCACATGATGTGCTGGTTAACTATCAATATGCTACTGTGTGCCTTGCATGCTGCATGCTCGCTGTTATGTTGTTATGCACCTTGTTCAATTTTTCTGCTGTGGGTAATATATGCATACTCAATTTTGCGGATTTTGCTGCAATGTATACCATGTTCTTGCTGGGTATGTTGCTGCTTATGCCACATGCTATTATGTGCAGTGCTCAATTTGCCATCTTGTACGCCTTATTCCTACTGGGTGTGATTCTGCCTATGTTGTGCTGATCTGGTGAGGCTATAATTAATCTCTAGCGTATGTGTGTTGTGCGATGTTTGGTTGTCTGGTTTTATAAAGTGTGGGGCTTTGCCTTTGTGGAATTCTGTTGCATTGAGGGTTGTGTACCCTGTCCTATGTTTTACCTAGGGGTGCGTTTAAGGGTCGTGTACCCTGTACTTTTGTTGTAGCCAGGGGTGTGTTGAGGTGTCGTTTACCCTGTACTTTTGTTTTACCTTGGGGTGCGTTGAAAGGCCATGTACATTGTGCTTTTGTTTTACCTAGAGGTGTGTTGAGGGGTCGTGTACCCTGTACTTTTGTTGTTTTATCTAGGGGTGCGTTGAAAGGTCATGTACCTTGTGCTTTTATTTTACGTAGGGGTGCGTTGCGGGGTCATGTACCCTGTACTTTTGTTTTACCTAGGTGTATGTTGTAAGGTTGTGTACCCTGTGCTTTTGTTTTACGTAAGGGTTCATTGAAAGATTGTGTACCTTTCGCCTGAGACTTCTGTGACTGTCCGGTGTGCTATGTATGGTGTGCAGAAGGGCGTGAGTGAGGAGGGATTTACACCTCAGTCGTGCCCTCTAATCTCCCAATCCAGCATAATATTACAGTGGTGTAATCTCAAAATTGCAATTGTTATGTGTACATTGTACATTTCTCCTTCGTATTTATGTTTCCAAATGACGTGTAACCTCCATTGTACATTGTTGTAAAATTATTATTATTTTTCTTAAGGGAAGGAGATGTGTTGTAACTTGTAATGTTACTTTACATCCTCTTCCTTAGCTATCTGTTCCCTGCTGCTCAGCCAGTATGAATGTGGTGTGTGTGTGGAATGTTAGAATGCCTGATGAGGTAGTGGAATGCTGGGGTGCTTGGTGGAGATGAGAGAGAGAGACAGTTGGTGTGTGTGGGCTGATCAGCAAGGATGCTACTCCTGGTGGGGCTTAACTGCTCAACTGCTGAACCTATTATCCTACTTACCATCCTGTAACTAAGCTTAATACACCTCCTATCTACAACCTACTACATGGCTACTTATAGACTTCTTTTGGATTACTTCCATGGGCTGATACAAAATGCGCAAAAAATGTTTAAGATTAAAAAAGTGCCTTCAAAATATAGATTTAGTAAAACCCAAACTGTACGTGGTGCACTTTTTTTTATAACAGTTTTTTAAAAGAACACACTTCACAGTTTAGGTGGTAGCTCCTTCACAATACTTTTCAAAAAGGATGAATGTCATCAGGAAGCTTCAAGGGATTCCATCAATTGAAGCTAATACCTTATTTTAAGCACCATTTACACTTGCAGATTGACCAGTGGTGCTCATTTAAGTTTATTTGAGTCAAGCAGGCCTGCCCCTCCCTTGGATTCACACACTGGAGACTCCCTGCCTAACACTTCAGTGGAAGCATTTGAACAGTCAGAACTAAGCATCCCCGGGCAGTTGTCTTTCCACAAATAGTAGGGGAACAGTTTTTTTCTAAAATGTTGAGGCACGCCGTGCCTCTCAGATCCCCCCAACTTTGAATAACGTGAAAGAAGGAGTGTCTGAGAGCAGTAGCGTTGCTAGACTTAATGCCGCCTGTGGCAAAAAGAGCGTGAGGGGGTGCTGCCGAATACTGAGCAACCTGGGCGGACCGTCCCCTCCCAGGGCTTGAGTCGGGGGTACACGCAGGTACACGGCGTCCCCCCACTTTTTTTACAAGGTGGACGCCGTCTCCCCTGCCAAGAAGCTGGGCCCCACAGAAATTTGCTGAACGTGTCCCGGTGTCGTTTTCAGACACTGGGACACGTACAGCACGTGACGTCATGAGGTACTTTGCATATTGTCAGTCCCCCCACTTCTTTTTATAGGACTTGTGCCGTGTCCCCTCCCCTACCCACCTCTTGCTATGCCATTGTCTGAGAGGGGTGAGTGGAGAGTCGAAGCTGTGCATGAGTGGGAGGCACTGCGGGTAATACGCAGGACTGAAAAGGTAGAGTTTAGGTTTTCCACAGACGTAAATGAGGCGACGTCAAGCGAGATCTGTAAAGTACCTCACAGTTTGAGCAGAATAAATATTGCACTCTGTCTTCTTAGCCGAGACGAAAAGTCACTCTATCTGACACTTGCAAATTGTCAAATACTGCAATATCCAGCTAATTAAAACACATAGATCAATCTGTCTGCCTGGTGCGTTATTCCACACTTTATTCCAGTGTTAGCAATCTCACTCCTTTAAGTAATACGCTTGGAAAGATTTCTCCATCCATGGACATAAATACACCGTTTCCCCATTGTTGTTCTCATGCAGTTTTTTTTTTAAGGCGAAATACGAATTACCATAAACTGTAAAGCGTGTCATATAAAAATGAAAAAGGAATCACAAACATGGCAACTTGCTTACAGGAGAACAAAAACAGATTATAGCACTTTTGGCGAGGCTGGCAGATTCCACCTCCCTGGAAGTTCTATGAAGTGAGCTATCAAACTGCATGGTTAGTGCATACGACCTCGGAGGAGGGCAGCGTGCAGGTGGGCGACCGAGGAGCTATTGTTACATTTAAGCTTTTATATATATTTATTTTTCTACAGTGTTGTCAGTTATCAGACATATTTTTCCACGTTATTAAAATTTAACGCTATTTATTATACCTGAAATTTGAAAATGAGGTCACAGCTATCATGTTTGCACGCTTATTGAAGTGATAAATATAGTAATTAATCAACTGGTAGGGAGGAGGAAAAAATGTGTCAGTTTATTTCCCCATGGTAAGTATAAGGTTAATCAGAAAAGAAAAGGGACACTTGTAACATTTCTAAACCATTGGTTAGAAGAGTAGATGAAACACCCTCAAAAACTCAATGTTATTCGAAATAGCGGTATATATTTTTCATCCGCCCCACATTGATGTTGTGGCATTTATCATTGGATGATCCAATACGTGCTCAATGCCAGCCTCACCCAGAGGCACCTCTGGTATAGAATGCAGTGTCCAGAGATTGAGGGTTACCCCCCAAAAAAGTGTAAAGAAAAACAAAAATTCTTGGGAAGGAGAAATGTTAAAAAGAGAAAGTCACCCAAATGCTTTAATGTGAGGTGAGATTCTACTATCATAAAATGTACGGGTAATTCAAATAGATCGAGTTACTGGATCTATTAGTATCAAAATGAGCTTGTCGGCATGTTTCAGCTCCTTTTGGCCCAGCCGGGTCTGTGGAGCTTTCGTCAGGACTAACATACACGAATATTTATACTCACACGACTTGTGTAGTACATTTAAATGTCCGCTTTTTGGCATTTAGTTATGAAAACGTGCTCTCAGTAATCTGTAATATAAAGAGAGAGACAAACAACAGTACACAAAATTCATTTGAGTGTCTGATTGATTTCTTGGGGGAGAGCTTTGTTGACAGTAGGATCTAGTGTTAAAAAAGGACTAAGAGGCATATTAGCAACAAATAGCGATATTTATTGCTTAGCCATTTTTATTTATCGCCGCGCATCGCCGGATATTATCGCTGAGATAACGTGCTATTAGCAACGCTTATCTCAAAAGCGATAAAATATCCGGCAATAGCGGCTCAATGCGTGAATATCGCTGGAAATCCAGCGATATTCAGGCATTAACGCTCCCATTGGCTATACAGGTTAAGAAGTGGTCTGAGCAGGCGTTAGGTTTTAGCGATATTCGCGCTTAGCACAAATTTTTCTATCGCTTCGCCTGCCTTGCTAATAGGGGATAGCTGTGTTAGCGACTGCTTTCCGTTGCTAACAGGTTGGGTACATCCACTTTGCATGTCATTAGCGATAAATCGCTGACATGCAAAGCGGGCCCCAAACCGGTCGCTATCGCCTAAAAGCTGTCGCTAACTGTTGTTAGCAACGGTAACTACACAAAATATCGAGTTAAAAATATCTACTTACATAAATGACGACTTGAAAATATAGAATGGACAAAATATCGAATGGACAGAATATACTCAACAAAAATATCGAATTTACGGTAAGTAATGTAATATCGATTTTTATAAATATAGAAAGTCAAAATATCGAAGTATATAATATAGGGTATTAAAATATATCGAATTTTTTATAATATCAATTTTTTAAGTGTTTTGTATGTTAGTATATGTTTGAAAAGTGTATATTTTTTTAAAATTTATTTTAAGTAATGAATTTTATGTTATTTAATTTTTGCGTAATTTAATTCTGTAGTGGGTTGTGGTTTTATAGGGGAATAGGGTGGGAATTAATTTAATTATATTATATAAAATATTATTTTTAGAAATAATTAATTATTTTTAATTTAATTTTGCGTTTTAGTTCTGTAGTGGGTTGTGGGTTTATAGGGGAATAGGGTGGGAAGTAATTTAATTGTAATTATTTAAATATTTTATTTTATTTATTGTATTTATTTTGAATTAATTGTTAATTAATTTTTAAGTGGTAATTAATTAATTTTTAAGTGGTAATTAATTAATTTTTAATTAGTAATTAATTTTTATTAATTGATTAATTGATAATTATGTGAATTGTATTTTCTGTAGCGGGTTGTGGGTTTATAGGGGAATAGGGTGGGAAGTTAATTAATTGTGATTAATTAAATATTTTAATGTATTTATTGGTATTTATTTTGAATTAATTGGTAATTAATTTTTAATTGTTAATTAATTGTTAATTGGTAATTATTTTGTTTTAATAGGTAATGAATTTTAATACTTAATATTTATTTGTATTTTTAAGTGATTCATTATTATATTATATTAAA
This sequence comes from Lissotriton vulgaris, assembly GCF_964263255.1. NCBI lineage: Eukaryota > Metazoa > Chordata > Amphibia > Caudata > Salamandridae > Lissotriton > Lissotriton vulgaris. The sequence continues at coordinate 976,883,612 of NC_141687.1, read as the reverse complement.
TTGGTAATTATTTTTATGAAAAATATTTTGGTATTGGTATTTAATTAATTTTTATTAATATATTAAATATTTACTTTCCCTACTGTTAAGCTCACTAGAGTGGGAATAGTTATTTGTACCCCTACGCTATCCAACACTTTCCCTACTGTTGCACTCTCTGGAGTGGGAATAGTATTTTTTACCATCCCGCTATCTAACGCTTTCCCTACTGTTGCACTCTCTGGATTGGTAATAGTAATTTTTACCCCTACGCTATCCAACGCTTTCCCTACTATTGCACTCACTGGAGTGGGAATAGTAATTTTTACCACTACGCTATCCAATGCTTTCCCTATTGTTGCACTCTCTGAGTGGGAATAGTAATTTTACCCCTACGCTATCCAACGCTTTCCCTACTATTGCACTATCTGGAGTGGGAATAGTAATTTGTACCCCTACGCTATCCAACGCTTTCCCTACTGTTGCACTCTCTGGAGTGGGAAAAGTAATTTTTACCCACCCGCTATCTAACGCTTTCCCTACTGTTGCACTCTCTGGATTGGGAATAGTAATTTTTACCCCTACACTATCCAACGCTTTCCCTACTGTTGCACTCACTGGAGTGGGAATAGTAACTTTTACCCCTACGCTATCCAACGCTTTCCCTATTGTTGCACTCTCTGGAGTGCGAATAGTAATTTTTACCCCTGTGCTATCCAACGCTTTTCCTACTGTTGCACTCACTGGAGTGGGAATAGTAATTTTTACCCCTACGCTATACAACGCTTTCCCTACTGTTGCACTCACTGGAGTGGTAATAGTAAATGATACCCTCCCGCTATCCTACGGTACAAATATTGTATGTTTTTTATTAATATTATTTTAATATAAATATATATGTTTCAAAAAATAAATTTGTATGTTTTTTAAAGCTTAAATTTGATAATTTTAAGTTTATTTAGGTATTTTTAAGTATGTTTTAGTTATATATTTTAAATATGTCATTTATTTTAAATTACTTTTAAGACATTTAAAAAAATTCGATATTTTGACTAACAATATTTTTTTAACAATATTTTTGATTCAATATTTTTGTACTTACCTGTTTGTAGATAGGAATTCGATATTTTTGTGTTCGATATTTTATCCTCGATATTTTTGTAAGTCTATATTTTTTAAATCGATATTATGTCAGTGATCTGTTAGTGACAGCTTGCTAATAGGGCGATAAAACAATCGCCCCTTTAGCGGGAAAAAGTCCTGCTAAAGCAGTGATAATGCCCTTGCTAATATGCCCCTAAGTGCTGCATCAATATTGTGTTTAGAAACCCTTAACATTGTATGAATTTTCTTCGCACTTTATCACCTACGCTGTTAATCTGCACAGCTATCGACCTAGCTGACCTATAGGATCCCACTGAGAGGTATTCACAAGAGGACTACCTGCACGTTTTTTATCATTTTCAAAATAAATACAGATAGGGAAGTAGATTGTGTTCTGTCTATATTTGTGTGTAGAACTCTGTAAAAATGAAAACTGGGAGCCTTAGCTTTGATAAAACATTCATATGCCACAGCTTACCTGCGCTACAATCATATCTTTGTTGAAGAACACAAGGGAAGTGGAAAGAGGAAAAGACGGTCTATAAAAAAACTGGTTTTTACGGCCTTCATAAATGTCCACAGAGTTTGCTTACTATGTGAGTAGTGACAGGTTTTTCAGGCACTGTGAAAGTTCTGCCTCCTTGTGTTATTCTGTACTTAGGGAGAGTTCAACGGCCTGATTCAAAATGGCCTCCACACTCGTGGCGGGGACCCGTAGTCGCGGCGAAGTCACCGCATTCTGGACTGAATCTCCGCTATGAGAATTCTCATTTCGGAGATTTCCCCTGCCCGAGTGCGGAGACTCCCCCAGACTGAAGGGCCTCTGCCACAAGTGCTGCCCCCCCATGGCTGTGGGACCTCCGCCACGAGTGAAACCTCCCCCATTGCTGGGGGCCCTCTGCCATGAGTGCGGGCCTCTCCCATGGCTGTGGGACTCCAGCCACAATTGCAGACTTCCCCACACTGAAGGGCCTCGGCTATGAGTGCGGGCCTCCCCCAAGGCTGCAGGACCCCCGCCCGAGTGCAGAGCCTCCCCAGTCTGAAGGGCCTCCGCAACAAGTGTGGGCCTCCTCATGGCTGCGGGACTCCAGCCACGAGTGCAGACTCCCCCAGACTGAAGGGCCTCAGCTTTGAATGCGGGCCTCCCCCATGGCTGTGGGACCCCCGCCACGAGTGGAGAGACTCCCCCAGACTAAAGGACCTACATCACAAGTGTGGATCTCCCCCATGGCTGCAGGACCCCTGCCACGAGTGTGGAGACTCCCCCTGACTGAAGGGCCTCCGCCACAAGTGCAGGCCTCCCCCATGGCTGCAGGACCCCTTACCACGAGTGCAGAGACTCCCCCTGACTGAAGGGCTTCCACCACAAGTGTAGGCCTCCCCCATGGCTGCGGGACCCCCACCACGAGTGCAGAGACTCCCCCAGACTGAAAGGCCTCCGCCACGAGTGCGGCCTTCCCCATGGCTGCGGAACCCCCGCCACAAGGGCAGAGACTCCCCCAGACTGAAGGGCCTCCGCCACGAGTTCGGGCCTCCCCCATGACAGCCGGACCCCTGACATGAGTGCGAAGGCCCTTTGTGAATCAGGCCCAGTGTGATTGACGGCTTCGATTCCAGGGTATGTCTCAGTTTGTATCAGATGAATGCAGTTGTAACGAAGTGGCAGTTTTCCAAAGACCATTTTCTGAGTAATTGTTATTGTATTAAAATATTTTCTTGCCACTAGCTCTGGATGTGACCTAGAATAATGTTTTCTTAAAAGTACAGTTGTTTGAAGTTAGGAGAACAAGGAACCCCATGTTATGCTAGGAATAACTAGTATGGTGCCATTATAGCCCCGGGGGGATGAGGGATAGGGGGTCTTTCAGGGAATTTGGGCAATCCCTTTGGAAAGTTGCGGTTCCAAGAGCTGTGAAGTAAGTGACGGAAACATGAAGGGAGGTGCGTCTTTGAATTCTTTAGAGTTGTTTGGTCTTGTATTTACAAGTCCTAGGTAAAGTTTACTACAGAAGTCAAGGTGAGACTTTGTAAGATTAGCCACTTGACGCTTTACAAATGAGATGAGGAAGAGGAGCATTGTCTTCAACGTTGGGCCAATGGAGTTAAGCAGATGATATTCTGTCTCGATGTATTTTGTGAAACATATATACTGGTCAAACTGATGCTGGGATGGTGTTCTTTTGGGTGGACAGGAAAATGCTTGTCTCAGGTCTTTAGTGATCAGGTAAAGCCAGTTTTGGGCGTTTTCAGATTGAAACTCTTGCGAGCAAAGAAAAAATGGGCAGTCGTCAATTGTTCATTTTCTGGCAAAGAAATATGCTTGTGTTTGACCTGCTTATGTGGTATTTGACTGTATTTTCTTTGCTCACCTAAGTAAAACGTTTATGATGAATGTTGACGAGTGTGAGACATAGTGCTGACCCTGGATGAGCCAAACAGAATGGTGTGCTTGGGTCCAGCACTTAGTCGCCTTTGAGAAGGCCTCCTATTACATACATTCACAACCTTTGGAAGCTGGATAAACATTCTCCTTCACATTCTTGCCACTGAACAGCATGCAAGCCTGAAAGAGAAAACAATCTTCTTCCATATATTGAGCTGCTAATTTCTGTAGCTGCAGCCAAGATTTATTCATGATGTTTACCATCCTCTTCCACATTCAATGAACATAATACATGCCTCTTAATGTATCCACTTTGAATATCCTCTCCCCATTTTCAGTGCTGTTGCATGAAAAATCTTAATTGGCTTGTGCTTTGACTACTTAATAATGGAATTTGTTGAAGTAAAATGAATCTCGGTTTCTTTGAAAATGATAGATGCAGACGGCCTAGTTCTAATCTTCAGTAGTGCATGTTTTATGCCAGTCAACTTGGTGTGATTTAATCTGGAAATTAAAGCCCTTAAACATAGATTGAATACATTTTACCAAATTACATGAAGGCCAGATCATTGAAAATATATTTGCTGTGGTACATTTAAGAAATACGTGTGCAATCCGTCAAGTTCAGAAATAGTTATAATTTTTTTAAAAAAAGTATTTGGCCACAAACGTTCATTTCTCAATACAAAATTGCATAAAAACATCCATTTTCTGTTGTTTGAGAGACATGTTGTTGCACAGTTTATGTAATTCCAAATGTTATTAAAGCATCCAAAGCTTGATTTTTAATTGAAGATACATTGAATCAGAACTGATTGATTGTGGATCAGTGGATGAATTATGTTGCTGTCCAAGTGTCGGTGAAAAGGATTACAAAAATAAAAGGCAAAAACATTTGATAGCACTTAGAAAATGTTCAGGGTGCCACTACAATCATGAAATCACTAACACATCTAAGTCTTGGACATCCACTTTTTGCAGTGGTTCATATATTGCTTTGCAGTCTAGTAGGAGCTGGTTATGTCATCCAATCGTTTGATCCAGTTAGTTATTGTTTGCCAAACCCTCTTTGAAATGTTGGCCCAGTCAGGTCCAAGTTCACTTAGGCTTTACACTTACTCACCTACACATGTGTTATTTTATTACTTCTTTCATTGATATGGTTCTCTTGCTAGTCCTGTGTGTTTATTTCCTTACTCACTCACTACTGAAGACGCAAGAATGCTCAAAAGGAATACAAACAGAACACAATCAACACGCAAGGCTGTGACTGTGAAAGAGCTACACAGCCTTCACTCCTTCAAGAAAGCTCTGAAGGTGAACACCTTCTTGGGGCTTATAGGACCCCGTCCATTTCATCTGGGAATACACTCCTTTCAGACCACACTACTCACACCATTGCCACAGCATACACAAAGCTGGTAAGACCAAAGGCCCTGCAAACTCTGGATAAACGTTTGACTTCTCATTCTTCTTCAGATGTTCAAAAACTTCCCCATCACCATCAATCACGGCTACTAAGTATGGTCAAATGCCAGGAAGGTGGTCGGTTACTGCTCTTCAGAACAAACAAGCAACATTGCACCGCTTTGTAAAATACATGTTCCATGTTTCATACATAGCCCTTTAACCATGTCAGTCAATCAAATTATCAATAACAAATTAAAAATTGAAAAGACTAAGGTGGTGATTCAAAAAAGGAAGGAATGTTGTCATTTATTCAACAACACATCATAACGATTGGTAAAACATTGTTACAATCATTAGAAGAGAAACGAGAAGTCGGAAAGTGAAATGGCCCCAATATGGGAAGAGGGAAGGGGGTGTGCTCAAAGGCTGTGAGAAAGATTTTAAAGATAGTACACAGACTTGAACATGATGTACATAAATACAAAAATCAACAAGGAATTAGGAATTATTCCAAAAAAACAAAATGGCCTATATCAATTAAGGCAAGCGTTGAACATGTACTTCAAATCTGGACATTCTACGGTCACATGTGTAGTTCAATCTGATGCAGGAGATGTGCCGGACGTCCCAAAGTAAAGAGGCGTCTCTTTACTTTGGGATGTATGTAAAAAATCGCAATTTTTCTGCGATTTCTTAATATTCCTTAATTGCGATTAGCAAATTGCGAATTGCGAATACTTTCCCATTCATTTCTATGGGCCAGGAGGTCCATAGGAATGAATGGGAAGTTTTTCTCAATTTGCGATTCGCAGTTTGAGAATCGCAAATTGAGAATAATTTCAAGGGTGCAGGGGTGTCAAAAGGACACCCTGATGCACCCCTGAAATAAGCATGGGTGCACATGTGGTGCACATACATGTCCTAAGGGCATGTATGTGCTTCACATTGCACTTTGAAAAATGCAAAAAAGTTATTTTTTCTAAGAAATTGCAAATTACCACCAAATTGAAGTTGGTGGTAATTTGCGATTCCTTAAGGCCAAATTGCACTTTTTTGGTGCTTCTTTCATTAGATTTAAGGAATCGCAAAATTTGCGATTCCTTAAATGCAATCGCAAAATAAGGAATCACAAATTTAGCGATTCCTTATTTTGCCTTAATACCTACCATTTGGAAAAATTGCATTCGCAACGCCTAAATTCTGCAAATTTCGGCTTTTGCGAATGCAATTTTGCTTGATACATATGGCCCCAAGTGCGCAATGCACGAGCTAAAGTGCAACAATCAGGCCATAGCAGCAAGTATTGGGCAATCCCATGTAAAGAGGGGAAGAACCTGTTTTTTAAACATGGTACCTTACCCCAATAGTACAACGGATTTCAAATAGTGTACCATAATACTAGCAGAATGTTACACAATAAAGTGCACAGTGCAGTATATCAGTATTTGTGCACCCAGAAAGTGCAGAGTACTACCAGGTCTCCAACCTGAATAACAAACCCTTGCTCTTTTAAATTTCATAATCAAGACATGGCACAGTTAAAACTAGAGTGGTAAAACGCAACATTGCATAAGAAGCAGAGGGAATAAATCCCATTGCAACATGTCAAAAAATGAGCAAGAAGGTGCAAAGTGCAGTGAAACAAAGTTAATGCCCAACAGTATGTAAACATCGTACCAACGTCAGATGCCATGATACTTCAGCTGTCATTGCTAAAAATGCGCAATAAGGTGCAAAGTGCAGTTGAACAATGTTAATGCCTACAGTGTGCAAACATAGTACCAAAGACAAGTGTCATGATGCTTCAGCCAATCCGGTCATCATGTTGGTGCTCCACTAGGACCCTTATGACCCACCAACTGGGATAGACTTCGCCAAACTTCTCCCAGTTTTGAACATAGTGCATCATTTGTCAGCCCGGCTGGCATGCATGTACTGCTTTGTGGCTTGGGCTGTTCATCCCTGTTCAGCAGGTACATTTGCCCTTATTACATTCTTGAAGACATCCAAAAACTGAACCAACCAAATGTTCAACATAAGGTTTCATGGGTTTAAGGTCTCTATAACCTCCTACCTACAAGCTCTTGTTTCTAGGGAGATGCATTCATTACGTAGCATAGCCCTTTAACAAGAAGAACACCAAGTTTTGCTCCGTGGAAATGTATCCCAAAACTAAGTGCTAATAGTTGAAAAGAATAGATTACATTCTCCTGCATTCGTTTCTTTGATTAATTAGGTGACATTGTGGTTATGTGCTTGTATAAATATTGGACCATTGTAAGGAGTAATTCCCCTTCCTCCAGATTCTTGGTTGAGCCATGATGTTCCGGCTCAACGGAGGGCCGCCGGCCTGAGCCATCCACTTTGAATGTACCAGACTAGTCTACTCCATCTTTATTTTGAGACTGTGGATCCTGGATACTAGAATTTGCTGCATCGCTGTGGCAAACTTGACTGCCTGTCATTTGTAACAAGTGGATTCTGAGGCAATGCTGATTGCACACGTGTGTCACTATTCAAATGGAAGATCAGGAGTCCGAATGTGACATGCGCAGGCATCAAGGTAAATCATCTTAAATGTTGAGTGAATATGAGTGTGAGTGCGTGTCTGTGATGGAGAACATGCATATGTGTGAGTATGTCTGTGTGTCTATGTGTGTGTGAGTGAAAGAAAGAGTCAGTGAAGGAGTGAGTGAGAGGAACAGTGAGTATGGGTGAGAATGAAAGTGAGCGAGTGAGAATCAAATTGAGTGTAGTTGAGTGTTACTGTATGTGACACTGTGTCAGCGTGAAACTGAGTGAGTCAGAGTCTGAGTGAGTCTGAGTGAGTCAATGAATGAGTGAGACTGAGTGAGAGTGAGAATCACTGAGACTTATCGAGTAAATGTGACTGAGAGAACGAGTGAGACTGAGTGAGTGAGAATGAGTGAGACTTAGGGAAACTGATTTAGTTGAAATGAGTGAGACTAAAAGAGACTTTGTGATCATCAATAAGAGTGAGTTGAGATTGGGTAAGTCAAAATGAGACTTATTAGGTGAGAATGTGTAGAACTATGTGAGAATGAGGGAGATTTAGTGAAACTCAGTGGGAATGTGTGAGAATGAGAGGGAATGAGTGAGACTAATTGAGACTGACTGAGTGAGTGGGACAGAGTGAATCAGTTAGAATGAGTGGGTCAGAGTGAGTGCATTCGAATGAGTGAGATTGAGTGAGTCAGAAGGAGTGAGAATGAGAAGGACTACATGAGAATGAAGTCGACAGAGTATGAGTGAGTCAGAGTGAGAGTGAATGAATCAGAATGAGTGAGAATGAATGGGGCTGAGTGAGACTTCTTTAATTAGAGTGATACTGAGTGAGTCAGAGTGAAAGCATTTGAGACTGTGAGCCAGAGTGAGTTAAAGTGATCCAGGATGAGTCTGAGTTAGAAAAACGAGTGAGTCGTAGCGTGATTGGATACGAGTGAGAATGAGTGAAACTGCATGAGTCAGTGAAACCAGTGAGACTGGGTGAGTCAGAGTGAGTGAAAGTGCATGTGCAAATGAGAGTAAGTGAATGAGATGGACTGCACATGCGTGAGATAGTAAGACTGGGTGCATGTGAGTGCGAGAGAACCCCTGAAACCCTGCAAGGAGGATATGCCGGGCTTGCTCATTGGAATTCAAGCTAAGTATTCCTCCCCACCACGTTCTAAGGTCACCAGACACCACTGGTGGTGACGATGCGCCGGCCTTGAGTACTCCAGAAACAAAATGGTGTTTATTTGAAGAAGGTGCTTCATCGGACTTTTGCTGGGTACAAAATGTTCCTGTAGGTTTGAAAAGTCTGAATAATGCAGCGCGGACAGTGTGATGCCAGGTCGGTGATCCACGGTGTCTCATCTGAAAGGTAATATTGAGCAACAAATAAAGCTTTCCTCTAAGTTAATACAAAAGGTTAGGATATCATTCATGTCCAGGTTTTATTGAATATTTGCTGTACAGCATTTTTGAAAAGAAGTTCACCTTAATAAAACAAGACACAATCAATCATGACTGTTACTGGGAGACACAAAGGCACATACGAATAAGCAAAAATATCCAAACTGAGCCTGAATGCAGCAGCAATCAAGAGACACGGGGAATTATTGTGGTATACAACCAGTTGATGCATGGATTGTTAAACACAGTCAACAGAGCACAACAGATCCACAAAATAGTGCACAACAATGCTGATGTTACTGCTCAAAAACCCAACAAGACACCACTTCCTGTTAGACTCCTCAAAATAAGGGTGATAGAACATGGACCCGAAAGGGACTGCGAGGCCATACATATGGTAAAACAAGTGCTATGTAAATACATTTGATATCACATTATATTTTATTTAAATAGAATATTAGAATTTTTGCAAATTGCTATTCATTCACTTCTAAGCCTTGGAGTTCACAGGATGAGCCATTGGGCGGTTAGGACAAAATGCAGGCCCAAGCACCTCCTTTGTTCTGCCCTGGTGGTCAGGTCCAGAGAACTGGTGGTCTAGTGTGTAAACGAGCTGTGATGTTGCCTTCTTGATAAAAATGCTAAAACCACACCAAAGGCAAAAAAGATAACCACATCTGTGTCTCACTTCCAGACCTTGCACAGGGCTCATCATAGATATATATAACCTGCCAGTGGTTTGGGGAGGGCAGATGAAGCAAGCAGATGCTTTTCAAATGCTTGACAATTATTCTACAGTGGGTCACTAAGTGCTAAAGAGTTGGGTCTTTAATCTTTTCTGCAACTCCAGGAAGTGATCTTTGAACTTTAGGAGCTGCATGTGAACGTTCCAGAGCTTGGAGCTTTCTACATAAAGCAGCCTTCTGGGATACCATGTATCAAGTAGGGAGGATGGAGAGAAAGTTCAAAGAGTTGGACTGTAGGCTGCAGTTGGTTTCTTAGTTCTGAAAATGTTGGATGGATATCTCCGGGACAAGCCATGCAGGGCCATATGCAGTATGAATAAAGATATGAATTTGTACCTGAGCATTGTCAGGGTCGGTGTAACATGGACAAAGTGCCAAAGGCCTCCTGTGAGGTAGCTTTGTTATTTTGGGTACTCTTCAGGTCAAGAACCGTTTTGTTAGAGAGCACTGTGTAAATGACAATACAATTGTCCAAGAGGGACAGTACGCCTCTGAGGAGCAAGGAAATGATCTAAGTTGCTTGTAGGAATGAAATGGCACCATGTAATAGGCTAAAAATCTGGAAGGTATTCAGACAGAAAAAAAGTGGTATTTGTCAATGAGTATTTATTGGACCTGATATCCTTGGCATGGTTTTCAGTTCTCCTGTTTTTGCTGACTTTGTTTTTGCTGGTCTTAGGAATCTGTGCACTTTGCCACTGCTAACTAGTGTAAAGTGCTTGTGCTCTCTTCTCTAAACATGGTAAAAGTGGCTTACACCCAATTGGCACATTTAATTGCCTGTTAGGCCCTAGTAACGCTGTACTACATGTACCCAGTGTCTGTATATAAAATGCTACATATGGGTCTACAGCACTTATTGTTCCATCCACTTAAGTAGCCTTTTAAACATGTCTCAGTCCCGACATTTTAGCCTGTGTGTAGTTTAAACTGTAATTTTGACCTGCCTAAACCTTCCATTTTAATACATATAAGTCACCCCTAAGGAAGGCCCTAAATAGCCCACAGGGCAGAGTATAGTGTATTAAAAAAGTTGAACATAAACCTTTAACCTTTATGTGTCCTGTTAGTGAAGAACTTTTACATTAATTTTTCACTACTGCAAGGCCTTCCTCTCTCCCAAAGGACATCAATGGGTTACCTTATTATATTGAAAAAATGTTAACTTTCAATTGGGAGCAAGTAGGAAAGCCAAGTTTAGTTTCTAAAGAATTGTAACTTAAAACTCTCTTTATTGGCTAAATTGGATTTTCACAATTCTGAAAATGGTGCTTTTCTTGTTTACACATTTAGTGCCTGGAGCCTGTATCCTGGAGTCACATGATAAGGTGTAGCTGGCTTTTGGTCTTTGTGTATTACTCCCATACAGTGGGGCAACGGGGAATAGGTTTTGGCAAGATGGGGCATCTCTGTAAAGATGTTGTAGAGGAGCTGTCATCTACCACTCTTGCAAATCACAAAGGTTCTGCCTCAGCACACTTACAAAAGGTTTTACACGAGCATTTTTGCATTTGTCACCCTAAGTGGTAAGGATATGCCCAGACGTGGGTCCAGTGCTCGCTATGCCACCCGATCCAACTATCCTGACTGATGAGGGGTGAAACCATGAAACTGCCCCAGGATGCTTGTTTATGCTTCAAGAGAGAACCTGGCCTGGTAGTTCCCATGGGGAGCAAGGTCAAGACTGATTTTCATATGGCTTGGGCTAAACTGGAATGGCTTGGAGTGCAAAAAAACATGGATTTAACCTAGATCAGGTACTGAGGGTGAATGTTTGATTGTTTCAGCATTCCGTCCATCATCTGTTCGTTTTGCATTTGTCACCCTAAGTCGGAAGGGTATGCATAAACGTGGTTCCCGTGCTCGCTACACCCCAAATTCAGGCTAGCCTGGCTGATGAGGGGTGAAACCCTGGAACCGGTCCCAAGATGGTTGATTCTAGTTTAGAGAAGACCTGGATTTAACCCAGATCTGAGACTGGTGGTGAATGTTTGATTGGTTCAGCATTCCGTCCATCATCTGTTCGATTTGCATTTGTCACCCTAACTGGGAAGTGTATGCCCAGACATGGGTCTTGTGCTCATTGCGCCCCCAGATTCAAGCAAGCCTGGCTGATGAGAGGTGAAACCCCCAAACCAGCCCAGGATGCGTATTTCTGGTCATGGGAGGAGCTATCCTAGCAGTTCGGGTTGGACTGTTCCCATGGGGAGCAGGGTCAAGACTGATTTACATATGGCTGGGGCTAAACTAGAATGGCTTGGTGTGCAAAAAAAGATGGATTTAACCTAGATCAGGTACTGAGGGTGAATGTTTGATTGTTTCAGCATTCCGTCCATCATCTGTTCGTTTTGCATTTGTCACCCTAAGTCAGAAGGGTATGCATAAACGTGGTTCCCGTGCTCGCTACACCCCAGATTCAGGCTAGCCAGGCTGATGAGGGGTGAAACCCTGAAACCGATCCCAGGATGGTTGATTCTAGTTTAGAGAAAACCTGGCCTCGCAGTTCGGGCTGGACTGTTGCCATGGGAAGCAGGGGAAAGACTGATTTGCATATGACTGGGGCTAAACTGGAATGGTGTGGCATGCAAAAAAATATATATTTAACCCTGATGTGTGACTGGGGTTGAATGTTTGATTGGTTGAGCATTCTATCCATCATCTATTCTTTTTGCATTTGTTGCCCTAAGTGGGAAGGGTATGCCCAGACGTGGGTCCAGTGCTCGCTATGCCACCAGATTCAAGCTAGCCTGGCTGATATGGGCAAAGCCCTGAAACCGGTCCCAGGATGCTTGTTTCTGGTCCAGGAAGGACATGGCCTGGTAGTTCAGGCTGGACTGCTACCTTTTAGCACACGGTCAAGACTGATTCGCCTATGGCTGGGTCTAAACTAGAATGGCGTGGCGTGCAACAAAAATGATGGATTTAACCTGAGTGAATGTTTGATTGGTTTGCCATCATATATGTCATTTGTACTTTTTGCAGTCAAACAAGCTGGGGCCAGGGCAGGGAGACAGGAAATTCCAGACACCTCTGCATGGGGAGAACTCTAGAAGCTGCTCCAACTTCAAAGTGGGCACCAGGTATAAGTAGAGGACACTCAGATCCAACTTTTCGAATCACTTCTGAACCTCTGGACTCTACCAGGAAGAAGGACTGTCCAGATGCGAAGTCTTCCCTATAGACCTGCTTGCTGACCAAGGACTGGTTTGCTGCCCAAGGACTCTTCTGCTGCTGTAAGCTGCCCTTCTGAACGCAGCCCTCCTATATGGACCCACGACTCTAAAGAATATCCTAGGGTCAGTCGGCTAGCCCCCTTTTAAGGCCTGTTAAGGCCACAGAGCCATAACATGCTTCTTTGATGTTGATACATCTCCACGCATCTTGACACAGCGCATCACAACCCGGCATAGACTCCGGCACAATGTAACACAGCTCATCCTCAATGGCGATGCGTCTCAGTGCAAATTGTCGCAAGGCCTGGTAGCTTCATTGATGCTAGTGCAGTCCGACTGCAATAATGACCCAGCGCAATGTATCTTGTCCCTTGAGTCCATGCATCATAGAACATGCCTCCGCAAGCCCTGCCGGCTTCTTCGTAGGCGACGCAGTAAGCCGCATCGCAACTCTTTATCGGCGGTCAGCTCCGTGAGGCACATCTCGATGCCAGACCTTGCACTGCAGCTTCTCATCAATGGTTCCTCAACGCCGTCCCACACAGCTCGACGCAATGACTTCACATCTTGACGTCTAGGCCACGTATAGGCCACAACATACTTTTTCAGCAGACTGAACTCAGTGCTATATCCGGCTCATGCTCCATCACGGTCGACCTTGTGACTTGAACCATGTTTCCCACACACAAATAACTGTGGTTGGCGATCTTTGCTTCTTGGCACTTGATTCCTACAAAACCTCTAAAATAGCATATCTCTGGTTGTACTAATTGTATTATTGTCGTTTTGGAGTAAAATATTTTATTACATTTCATTCTATTTCTCTAAAATGGTGAGGGATATTTTTGTCTTGTGTTTTCACTTTATTACTGTTTAGTACTGCATAAATACTGTATACATTACCTCAGCCGTGACCTGTGAGAGTAAGAGCGACGGGGTGGTAGGGCCGGGTGGTGGGGGGATTTCGACAGACAATGACGAGGGAAAATTAAATAAATAATTCATTTTCCCTCATCATCGCCAGTCAAAATCCTCCCCAACCTGAACCCGCTGCTCTTAACTGCACAGGCCGCAGCTACATTACCTCTAAGTTAAGCCTGACTGCTTTTGTGCCAAGCTAACAGAGAGTTTAGCACAGGTGAATTTGGTGATGTTTGTATTTCACCCTCACAAGAATTTTGGTTGCTACTTGCATTGGGTTTCAACCCTCCCCTTGACTAAAAACCCACTGTCCTACAATATCCCTACTGTTTTACCATTTGGAAATGTGTTACCTGAAGCTGTTAAGGGTTCAGCCAGTTGAAAGGGAGTGGAGTACAATGATCATTACTAGTAGTTTAGTCTTTGTGCCTTTGAGTCGCAGCCAATTCTGGGACATCCAGTCATCAATGGGTGTCAGGCACACTGCCTCTTGGTGCCCATCTTGCAAGCTTTCAAGGTGGTTGGCAAACACCTGTCAGTCATTTGTGTAAATGTGAATACCGACATTGTGTGCCTCAATAATGTTTACTTTTGAAGACACATAACTGTTAAAAAGGGCACACAAAATGGCTGATCTGTGAGGCACTCCAAAGTAAATGTTGTGGACAGGAAAGCGTTTAGATGACCACGCAATGTGTGAGTGGATGGTATCAATCTTAGAAATTTAGGGTAGCCCCTTAAGATACATTTACATGCAATGAGGGTAAATGGAAAATATTCAAATAGTCATTGGTTGTCCTGATAATATGTTGCAAATCAGGGCCACCTGACCCTACGTTGGCCACCCCTACATTTTACTACAAGTCACTGGGGTGACCCTTGACCTAAGGAAAATAGGCAAAAATCAATTCTGGTGCATGTTTAAACATTACTGGGGTGTATTATTATACTGTGCCATACATCTTCTGGGCAATCTGTTTTAGCTCTCTGTGGGAGCTGTTGGTAGGTGATTGGATATTTCATTAGGTTGTGGAATGTCATTGGGTTGCTGCCACCTCCTAGAGGAAGAGTTTCCGATGCTGCTCCTGCAAATGCACTTAGTTGCTTCAACCACCAAAATGCCTGCGTGGCCTTCTTTCACGTTGCACCCCTCCAATATACTTTAGGTGAGTTATAAATATTATTCTGACGATTTTACAAAATATTCAACCCATCTTTTAATACTTGTTCTCCCTCTAAAGTATGAAATTTTCCAGAGTGCAGATCTGAAAAAAGAAATATCGAAAGTTTACTGTGTTAAAAAAAATCTATAGGAAGCAATCATTTTTTACAATTCAATTTGGAAAACAGTTTAGATTTTAGAGTTTTTCAAAATGTAATGTATAGGGCATATTTAATCCCTCCTATCTTGAGCTCAAGTTGTGCACAACTAAGCAGACGAGAAGGTTGAAGTGAAAGAGTGGGCCTTGAAAAATGAATAATGACTGACTGAGAGTTACATCAAAATGTAAACTCTGAAACATGGCGCATGTATTTTCAAAATAACGTGCATCGCTTAACATCTATGAACATGTCTTTCTGTCTGTGCTTTTGAAAACATACCCAAATAATTGCAACATACCTGACCTCTGAGGAAACCTACTCATTTTGGTTGGACTGAAAGGAACCGCGAGGCGCATTCGACCCCCTAAAGGGTAAAAATGTCTCCTTACTGGACACCTTGTGGGCACCCCATCACTACATTTCAAGAAAGAGGCCGAGGTTAGTACATTACCATTTTAAACAGTTCTTTTTTTAAGGACAGTTATACTTAAACAGTATGGGGGCTGATTCATACAAAATATTTATGGATCTGTGACTATGGGCAGTCGTAGACAGGAGCCCTCTTTGAGAAACAGCCCTAAAATGTCCAACTCCCCATTAAGTACAAAGAAACCGTAGTCCTTTTTATCTGCACTAATTATATGTAAATATGCCAGAGTAGGCTCATTTTATTTTTGTTAATCATATTTTGGGGCCAGTTCGCGCAGGCACGAATAAGAACATAAAAGAGTACTATAGGAACGCTAGACTTTTTCAGAAAGTCAAACTATTTAACACAATCTTCTAATCATGAAAACTAGGCCACTCCCCCCCATCCTCTGGGGGGTTATAGGTGAGCTCCTCCCCCTCGGCGGCCTCTTTGCTGCTGCCCCCTCCACCTTCGCGGTCGCAAGGCTGCCTCGCCAGCCTTAGGCCCGTTAGCCCCTCCTAGGCCCCTTTCCCTCACCCCTCGACTCGGACGCAGGCCCGCGATTTCAGCTTCCCTCCCTACCGCTCACCCGCTGAAAGGAGGGAAGTGGTGAGGGGGGTTTATTAATATTGTTTATGTTTCTTTCAGGTTGCAGGAGGTGTTACAGGGCGATCCCCCATGCAGGACAGGCGCAGGAACAGGACCTGAAGCCCCAGTGCAAATGCACAGCTATGAGTCATATATAAGCCGAGGGGCCCTTCTCGGGGACTTGGTTCAACGGCACCCCGTTAGTCCTTAGGGCGGTTGTAAGCCTGAACAACCGGGGGTTTGCTAATAATGCCCCGCCTGGATGGGCAAGGTGTGAGTTGACTCTCCCTTGTCCGGAGGGTGGGGCAGGTGGACGATAGGTCCACCGGTGGGAGGCTGGTGCCTCCCAGGATCGACACCTGGCCAGGGCCATTGTGTCCGCATCATTGGCTCAACTTCAGGCGCCCCGTCACGAGGGGTGGCGGGGCTTAGGGAGGTCGCCTGTCAGTTAACCCGCTCCGTTATTTGTATCACAAATAAACCTGCAACTTCTTCTCCCAAATTACTTGTCTGTGTATTATTTGGGCGGTGAAAGTTGTGGGAGGGGGGGCGAGGTGTACCGATGCAACTACTATGAAAACATACCCAAATAATTGCAACATACCTGACCTCTGAGGAAACCTACTCATTTTGGTTGGACTGAAAGGAACCGCGAGGCGCATTCGACCCCCTAAAGGGTAAAAATGTCTCCTTACTGGACACCTTGTGGGCACCCCATCACTACATTTCAAGAAAGAGGCCGAGGTTAGTACATTACCATTTTATACAGTTCTTTTTTTAAGCACAGTTATACTTAAACATTATGGGGGCTGATTCATACAAAATATTTATGGATCTGTGACTATGGGCAGTCGTAGACAGGAGCCCTCTTTGAGAAACAGCCCTAAAATGTCCAACTCCCCATTAAGTACAAAGAAACGTAGTCCTTTTTATCTGCACTAATTATATGTAAATATGCCAGAGTAGGCTCATTTTATTTTCGTTAATCATATTTTGGGGCCAGTTCGCGCAGGCACGAATAAGAACATAAAAGAGTACTATAGGAACGCTAGACTTTTTCAGAAAGTCAAACTATTTAACACAATCTTCTAATCATGAAAACTGAGTGCTTCATAGCCATGTTCTAAAAGGTAAAAGTGCCAAGGTGTCCAATAAACAGAACCGGCCCATATCGAAATTCAAGAGATAGAGAATACAATGTCAATTCACAGGCGGATCTTGAATGGGGGAAGCATCGAGAACTTCCTGTTTATGGCAATAAAAGGTTAAACATTTACTTCCCTGCATAGAGAATGTGTTTTCTGGTAAACAAAAATCTATGAAAATGTTATTTGCTTGCAGTGTGTATGTTGTTGCTGTTTTAATTAACACCTCAATCTATTTTGTGAGATGTATATCACCCTGCTCCTTAAATGAGTATTTTCATTGAAAGCCTGCAGCAAACTTCCTATGATTAACTCTGGTGTGCCATCATTGATAATGTATTAGTTAATTAAAGCGAAACCTGCTGCAGAATTAGTCAATTTCTTGCCATGGATTCCAGGCACCCTTGTTGCAGACTTCAGTCCTAGACTGCAATGGCATTTCAAGATTCATGACAAGAATTTTAGCAGATATTAAAATGCATTTTATGTTCAAGGGATATCCTGTTGTTGGTTTAAAGCGCAGAAAGCGCAGCAGTTTGGTTACCTTACTGGACAAATAAATCCAGTGCTTCTAGCAAAATACATACGAGTATACATAATAAAAAAAACGAAGTATGCAACAGATTGTTGTTTGTGGGCACGGAAACTGCTGGCCAGATAGGACTGGTTCTATGGGCAGATAGGGGTGTCCTAGGTAAGGCGATCTACCATAATGGCTTGCACAAGAAGGCTTTCTTGGCATCCGTCTGGGTATCAGGTTCTGCTCCAGTGGATGTTGCAACAACAGGGTGCACAGTGGGCAATAGAACCCTACACAGGGGTCTAGACACTGGACACCACTTCCAGTCATCCCCAGCAGGGGCCGAAACTGGTAACCAGAGATTACGTGGGGAAAAGGGGCAAGAAAGATGTGCATATACATGCTGGGAGATAAGGAACAATATAGAAACCTTTGCATACACCTACCGGCCTCCCTGTGTCTTCCTTTTGGGGCCCGGACAAGGTGATGGGACATATAGCGCTGACAGTGGTGAGCCTAACACAATCGTGACACCTCTGCCTGCATTGCATGCTTCAGTGCAGACCTGCTAAGGCCTGTGACTCTAGAACACCGTCGGGAGTCCACCCAGAGAGCACTGCAACTCCGCACTGGCAGTGATGACGGGAGATTACTGCATGCCATGAACAACTGCTGCAAGCACTATTTGGCACTTACAGAACGTCGGGAGTAAAGCCCCGTCGCTCACCGTGAAATATTAACAAGCGTCGGACTCAGGAGCCCGCCCCGAAAATGCTGGACTGCACGCCACCTACAAGCGGTAAGCGCTTAATCTTCCTAAAGCGACGCTCTGCTTAGTGCAGGCTTCCTGGACTGACCTGTACACCTCGAGGTCGTGCGAGAGTGTGACTTTCTCGGTGGCGATTTTGAAGTCAAGCAAGGTGACCTAGGAGCATTGCAGGGACACCAGTGGCTGTCTTAAAGCCAGACATTCTCACTGAAGTGGCCTAGGCACATTGCAGGAACCCCGGCAGCCACCTTAAAGTCAGGCATCCTCCCTGAATTATCAATGCAGTAGCAGTGAAGAAGCCCCAATGGCCATCCCAAGGTCAGGCATGTTGCTGAGTTATTACTGCAGCTGATCTCTACATAAAAGGAAAAAAACAGTCAAGAGTGACCGATGCGAGTGCTACCGAGGTTGCACATATACTGCACACCAGTAACATGCCACATACTCTGCACTGCTTACTACATCCATGACTGACGTACAGAAGAGAACAAAGAGAAAGCAGACAGCAAGCAAAGTTCAATATTCCAATGACTATTGCCCTTTGAACTGTCTTAATTGCAAACAGAGGGCGCTGGATGGGAGCAATAGATTCGGCGGTTTGAGCACTATCTAAGCGCCACCTTCAAGAATGAGACGGATGAGCAAGTCAGATACCTGTTCCTAAACCTCGTCGGTGATAATGTGGAAGATGTGCTCATCACGTTGCCATCTGACTCAATCACAACCAGCAAGGGCCTAATAAAATGTCTTACCAACAGCTTTGACCCCCATCAAAATGTTGATTTTGAATGATACACATTCAGCAAAGCGTGCCAATGAGCTGACGAGTCCCTTGATGATTTAGTGACCAGGCTGCGCAAATGATTGGCTTGCTGTGACTTTGACAAATTTGACAATGAGGCAGCCATCAGGATGCACATCATTGAAGGTTGCTACTCAGTCGCCTTTCTCACAAAAATACTGTATATATATATATATATATATATATATATATATATATATATATATATATATAGGCCAGACAAAATCCTGACCGTGGCTCGATCAGAAGCCAGGACCACATCAAACGCCATCCATATGGAAAATGGCAGAACTCGAACCATACTTCTAGCCTATTGCATGGCCGGGGGCCAAAGCAACAAACCTGAGAAGGCTACACTTTCACCCAAAAAACCTGAGAGAGCATGTTTATCACTGCAGACAGTGGTAAAGGGTTTCCACGCATCAAAGCGATGTCCCCCATCACACTGATAACTTTTACAGTGGCAGAACCTTCGAGTCACAGACAGAGGCTTAGCTGTCAACACTGCAGCAACGGCGGACTGCCTTTCTCCCCCCGGACTTGCTGGCTATGGCAGCCCTCTTCCTGGACTTTCGGACTTTGACCTTTGTGCTCCCAGCCATTTTCTTCTTATGACTCGCTTCTTCTTCTACCTTTCACCTGATCTGCCATTTTAGCGATCTCTGACCTCCCCCTCTGTCCTAGCGACCTTTCTATTGTCTCTCCTGTTGCCTCTGACAAACTCCTCGCTGTCCTACTCATTACTAAAGTGAGCAAGGGACTCACGTCTGAGAATACCCTGCCACACTTATGGTCCTCGAAGGCTTGTTTCCGGTCCAGGGAAGACATGGCTTGGCAGTTCGGGTTGGACTGTTCCCATGAGGCACAGGGTCAGACTGATTTGCATATAGCCATGTCTGAACTGGGGTGGCAGAGTGGGCTAAAGAATGGTGATGGATCAAACCTAGATTTTTTGACTGGGTGTGAGTGTTTGATTGGTTCAGATGCTCCGTCCATCACCACCCCCTTTTGTACCGCTTTTGACCACCATAAGTGTGGCAGCGTATGCTCAGACGTGAGTCCCTTGCTCACTTTGCCACTGGATTCAAGCACGCCGGGCTGAAGACGGCTGGAATGCCAGAAACCGGTCCTCAGAAGCTTGTTTCCGGTCCAGGGAAGGCATGGCTTGGCAGTTTGGGCTGGACTGTTCCCATGAGGCACAGGGTCAGACTGATTTTCATATAGCCATGTCTGAACTGGGGTGGCAGAGTGGGCTAAAGAACGGTGATGGATCAAACCCAGATCTTTTGACTGGCTGTGAGTGTTTGATTGGTTCAGATGCTCCGTCCATCACCACCCCTAAGAGTGGCATTTTCAAAACCATAATTTAAAATCCTATTTGACAAATAGGAAGCTTCTTATTACATTGAGTTTTTAAATCATGTTTCTTGTTAGTTCCAAACTGTAGTTATGCCTTATAAGGTGTTGTACTGTAATCCTCAGCTTTTCTACGGGAGAGACAGCCTTGTTGCAGAGAAAATGACTATGGAGATTTTTCACTGCCAGGACACGTAAAACCTTTAATAAACATGTCTTTCTTTTTAAATACCATGTTCCTTTCCCTATGTTCATTTGGGGTCTACCATAGGGGCATTTTATAAACTTTTAAAAGAAGTTTTCGGCCTGGCAAAGGGTTTATTTTTCCTGGTCAAAATTGAAGTTTAAAACTGCTCTCTAGGCTGCAATGTCAGGCCTGAGACGTTTTTCAGTACTACTTTAGTGGGTGGCACAATGAGGGCTGCAGCTCACTTGTTGCATTTAATTTACAGGACCTGTTTGAATATAATATGATATACTAGGGACTTATAAGTAAATTAGGTGTGTTCATTGGGTTTATGTCGGTTTTGCAATGTTTAAAAAGGAGATACAAGCACATTACCACTGATTAGCAGGACTAAAGAGTCCTTTGGCCAACAAAAAGGGGTAAAGCAACAATAGATTAGTGAAGGCAAAAATTTGAGGAAATCCCACGTAAACGATGGCCATTTCCAAAAAGTATATATTTATTTTATCCGTCATATAAAAATTATCACTAACTAAAAGAAACAAAACACACTAAACATTAGAATTTAACTCTGAAATCCAATCTTCTAAAAATATTTCTTTTACTTGATTTTTTGCATTGTAAATACTCTCAGCTTTTGATTTCATCACACACATATTGTTCTCCTTTGGCTACAAGAATTTAAAATAAAGACAGCAGCAACCTTTGCGGAGCTCTCACTGATAATGCAACATAAAGTTAATGCAAAAACAACAGCTGAATGAATAATGATTCAGGATCCAGGCCCCATCTAGACACAGGACTGGCTCCCTGCAATTAAATTCCCAGGGCCCACATAAAAGTATTTGTTCTCTTCTTTTGGAGAGGTGAATTTGGGAAAGAAGAACTACTTTGAGGGATCTTAAGATAATTAGTGGAATTTTAGAAGTGATCTTGAGGGAGAAGGTGCATCCTCGAGAGTGCTGGGCACACCCGGGAGGAGGCCGATGGGCTTATGCAGAACAGATTGGGAATGATGAATGGCGGTCGCAAGCAGACAGGCATAGATGAATCGAGGCTTGCGAACTATGCTAAAAATGACCAAACCATGAGTCAGCTTTGTGGTGCTACATGGGAAAAATGAGAGCAAACGTTACCTTAGTAATATTATGCAGGTGGATATGACAGAGGGAAACAGGCAGATTACCTGAGCAGCAAAAATAGTATGATAGAGGAAAATGGCGGCCATCTTTCCAAACAAATGACTGTATTGTGTTCTGTTGAACTGTACTACATTTTATTGTGTTAGAATTTCCTATTCCTTTGGACCCCAGACAAATAAGAGCAAAGATGTAGCATCAACCGAATAGGATTCAACGAAAATAAAGAAAGCATTTTTAAAAGTTGGGTGCTAGCATGTTTGAACAATTTATTGAACTTTGCTGCCTTTTAAAACACTATTGGATGGTTTCAAAGTGCTGTGACACGCCATGGCCAATGAGCACACTAACGCACATGCACATTCCTCGTGCATAGTAGAAATTCAAAGGTCACTTTTTACAGCTACTAACGCATGTCTTCAGTTTGGGCTAGCAGGGGTAGTAGTTTCTATCCCTGGCTTTTCCCTGGAAGCCCATGGTGCTGTCATGAACACCCTTGGTCTCAGGGGGAAGGCAGTGAATGCAGACAGGGTTCCACCACCCTGTTCACTTTATGCACTTTACATTCCTTACTCTTCCCTTAGAACCCCAAGGTGGTTATTTGTGGTCTAAATTGGGACTAGGGGTAGAACGTATGATCTCATAGATGGTATGGTATTACTTCTGCTACCCTTTGGATTTTGGTGAACTACAAATTTGCTCTCTCACCTAATCCCCTTCCTCTGCCACAAGATTCATTAGTAAAATCTCAGTGGCGGAAGATTTGCCCCCGCAGCCCCTGCAGTGCGACCTCCGAGCTCCAATTGCCCCCCTCCAAGAGGCCCCTAGCAGGATAGCTCATACTGGGGCCCGGAGCATGGGGGCCCCCTCCATGTACTTTGCAGTGGGTCCCTCCCACAACTATCGTTACCCCTCTGTAAAATCTCTGGCTCATCTAAGACTGGTTTTTCACAGTAGGGATTCTGACCAGTTTATTAGAACTAGATGGCTGTCGAAGTACAGGAAATAAGAAAAAAAAAAAATTCCGACAGACAGCAGAACAGACCTCACATGATCGAGTGACATTTTAACACTACACTTGGGCTTCTTATTTATGTAGTAGAGTACGAGGAGAGAGCCTTTCACATCCTATGTGAGATTATTGAATACTCCAGACTTACTTGCCACAAACATATTTATTGATTTAGCATGACAGTGTAAGACATGGGCTCCCCGTGTGGATTTCTCTAGCACTACAGGTAGATTACAACTACTTACTGCCTTTCCAAACATTAACTTCTATCTCCTCCCTCTCACCTCCCTACCTCCCTGTTAGATGAACTCTTTTACTGATGCATTTATTGATATGTTGAGATTGTAATTACTACATTCTTATGCAAAAATGAATGGTGTCTTAAATTTTAACTGGCATTGCTCCAGTATCGTTTTAGGAGAGGCGCAACATTACAATTCTGTATCCGTCCTCTGATGCCTATCTTTATGGAGGAGTACTGAAACATTTATTCAATTTTGAAGGTCTACCACATGGCCTTATAAGGATAGTTCACAAAACGTTTGATGTCCATCCAAAATTTCTCTTTAATATACATGAGAAGAGAGAAAGGAGGGGCGATGGGCAATTTGCTCATGGGGGGGGAAGGTGAAGTGGGGGGTGCAGTGTCTGGCAGCCTACAAACAACTTGTTATTGGGGGGCAGGAGGATGGTGGTAGTCAACACAGACACAATTTGCTCACCTCCACCACCCCAAAAAACATGGCGCCTGGGCCAGACCACCCCTGCTGTATCTCCAGCTGTGATGTTAGATGCAAGGCCCTCAAAATAGAGAAGTGGCTATCAGATCACTCACAACCTTTGAGAAGCTAATGTCCACCTTTGTCGAACGACAGGCCCGGCTTCTCACCGCTACCATATACTATCAAGTAGTATGACTAGACTTCCTTGAAAGTTTCAGGACTGATAGAAAAGGACCATCATGGAGGACGAGTGGAGGTGGGTGTGGAAAGACTTACAGAAATACTTTAAAATTGTCCTGAATAAAAAAACTGACACAAGGCTGCTCTGTTTATATTATTTACACTCTACACAGATTACAACAGATTTACCCAGAATCTTGAAAAGTTTGTTAAAGGAATGGGGGCAATGATTCATAGCTTCTCAGACTATGGCGACTTCAAACCAGTGGCTTGTTGGGGCTTAAGCACAATGAATTAGAACATATGATTAGAACCCAAAGAAAGCGACTAATCCGTATATTTGATAGTGTCACATTAGAAGAGGAAGAGTCCTTTAAATTGAGATATATAGCCTATAGCTGAATCTGACACTCAAATGCTGCTCTCCAATTATAGGAAGCAGTTAGTCATAGCAGCTTGTGGGATCCATTGTTGCAGCAGGAAATTACATATCTTTATAGTGATGTCATCCACCTAAGCTAAGGGTCTAACAGCTGTTTACTTAGAATGGGCTCTGGGATTGAACAACACAGTTGGGGGAGAACTGCAGGAAGAGTATCATTTACTGGCAGACAATATTTAAAGGTAGCATAACCGGGAATGCTCTTGAGGCGGAAGTGTAACTGATGTTATTACAACTACAAATTGAGCTTTTTTTTTGGGGGGCAGACGGGATACGTATGCCTTTCTACGGCCTGTCTTGATCTTCTTGGTCACTCCCCTCCCTGACAAGATTGAAACTGCTTTTCCTGCATACTGCGGCATGATTCTGACTGTCTAGGAAGGTCCTGAGGTTGAATAGTAGAATCCCTCTCTAGCATCTACACCGGGATGGACTGCGACAGAAAATAGACACGGGCACCCAAATAAAAGTGGCCCCCATTACTGAATTAATATAATTGCCAAGCAATGTATGTAAGACTGCATGGGTTTGAGCTTGCTGTGGGCAATATTTGTTTCAATATCAGTATCAGGCCCACAAACAGCCAAATTAATGGTGCACAAACTGATCTTTCTGACCTGCCTGTCGAGCATTGCTTGATTGCCCTAAAGACCAGTCCGACCCGGCATCTGCAAGTCAAAAGAGGTTGTATTGAATCATACCTTTCTAGCATGTCCACGTCAAAAAGATAATGATAAACGTGTCTTATGTTCTGTCAACTGTTCCTGTCCACTACCAGAGAGTAATTCCTGTTAAGTGGTAATTAGGTACCACCTATTGGCTTTTCCAGGGCCCAGTGGCAAGCTATTGTCTTCAGAGCCAGAGTTATTAACCGTAGAAGGCTAATGACATTTCAAAAATACACAAATTAGCAAATATGTTCTTTAATTCAAAAACAAATGTATACAAAATGTAACAGTTACATTTTAAAGGGAAGGGTGGAGCTTTTCTATATGTAGTTTTATTTCTAAAAGACAAAGTAATATGTTCTCCAGCATACCACTTCATCTTATTTGTTCTTTATGCATCCTCTATTATTTTCAGTGCATACTTGTGTTTCAGTTGAGTCCACCAATTATCAGCACTACTGTTTGCTGTACTTGCTCTGGTCTTACAAATCAAATGAAAGATATCAGTCTTAGCCTCTATTTCAAATTTAAATTTGTAGAGAGTTTTAAAGTTTTTGATCTAGGTTTCTTAGGTTTATTTAATGTATTATTCTGCTAATATTTAATTTTCTAAACAGTTGAAGACCACCTGAGGGAGTGCAGGGGATCCCATGTTGTCAGACAACCAGTCAAGAATCCCCATAATAGGGAGTTCCAATATACAACACATATTTTAGAGGGGATGCATATTGGCTTTACTGTTGTTTAGCAAAGGTAAAGCGCACAGAGTTCTAAAGCCAGCGAACTCGAACAGACAAAATTGGGGACCCATGATAAAAATTGTACAAAAGAGAAGTCACACTATGACAACGACCTTCAACCCTCACACAAGTACACAACCACAGTACATTGACCTGACCTGTCCATTGATGTCTACTAACATGAATCAACACAATAAGGCTACAAATGAAAGCTGTTGCTGTATGGAACTGTATCCTTGAAGTTTTGAGATTGTTACATACAAGAGTACTGTCAAGCCATTTCTATGCTCTACTGCATCCTTGAAGCCTGCCTCAAGTACACAGGTTTGCTCAAAATTGTCAGGCAAAGATATTTTATACTATATGTGCAGTGCAAACTAAGAGTGTGCACATTTTTATTGCATGGCCATAGTCTTCAGTGGTGGCTGGCATCTACTTAGGGAGGTGAGCGTGTGGCAAAAAACCCCACACTTATCTTGATACGCAACATCCTCCTCCACCTGTTTTCTCTCTTCCGGGCAGGCTCCAATGCGGGGCCCAGTCACCACTCCCTAACTAATCTTGGCGCTGCGCTCAACAGCATGAGAGCAGTGTCAGGATTGGAGAGGACGACCTCTGCACCGGAGGGTTGCACTTTCTCTAACCCAGCCGTCTTAGACAGCTGAGTTAAAGAAGTTTAAATTGTGCATGTCTGGCTGGCTGCAAGACGGCTGACCAAAGAGACATGCACATTTTAAAATTAGCGCACAGCTACCTGCTATCACTTGGCAGTACTGGCCCGCCCCATCCT
Organism: Lissotriton vulgaris; assembly: GCF_964263255.1. Taxonomy (NCBI): domain Eukaryota; kingdom Metazoa; phylum Chordata; class Amphibia; order Caudata; family Salamandridae; genus Lissotriton; species Lissotriton vulgaris. The sequence goes on along the minus strand of NC_141687.1, from coordinate 976,857,186 downwards.
GACACTCAGTTTGGGAATGATTGGTTACTGAAGGTAAAATTGATAATAAATACACTTTATTACCATTTTATTTTTCAACTCTGCCCTGCGGCTTTTCCCTGTGGAGCCACGCTCCTCCATTCAAATGGAGAAGCCTTCCCTAATAGTCTTACAGAGTTGTTACTGGTCTACCTATATAGTTTAAAGTTCGCAGCTTTTCTTACACACAGTTTTGTTTCGCGAGTGTTCAATGATGGTGCTATCAAACAAGTGTTTTGAGGCTAGTAGTTACCTTTTTCACACGAGCACTCTGATAAGGCATGTCACTACTAACAAGCAAGCATTTTGCGTGAAAATATACACTTTCCGTTTCATTTCCTTGTGAGTGACTCGACACAAATGACACTTACATATATAAAACATTCACAAATGTTTCAATTTTTAATCGAACACCCAATTCATGACATTCGCATATTTTTTCATAGTTGTGAAAAATATCTGAAGTTTGGATGAAACTTTGCACACCTCAATTGCATATGTTTCTTGAAGACTGGTGCAAAATTGGCGCAGATCAATGCAAAATTGCCCCTCTGGCATTAGTACAACACTGTTTGTCATTGAATAGATGGATTTGTTTAGCAAAAGTCCATAAACACACGAGAGAGCCAGGTCAAGTAAATAGGCAAAGCTGAAATTTTTGTGATTTGGTCCCAAATGTCAATAAAAAAATATTCCAAAAATAAATGTCAGCAACCAAACACGCTCTAAGAAACTAGGCGTATTCGTTTGCTTGGTACAGACGAAAATATCTACTTCCATGTGACTTCAAGAATTTAAAGGGCATCGCTACCCCAAGGCAGAGCTCAATATTGTTGCTATGCCTCTCTTACCCTTTCATTTTATGTGTCTCCAAGGCAAAAAGGGTGCCGCTGGCTTGATAAACTTGAATTATATTTTCGCACTCTACCAAGCCATGATGTTTTTGCTCGGTTTTCCGCGGGCAATTCGTCGAGGCAGCACAGCAATTATTTTACGTTTCTGTGAGTTATGGAGGGAAAAGAAAATGCTCGGTTTCCCTCGAAGGCTGGATGTATCTGAAAGCTCAAAAAAGCACTGGCAAAGTCAATAGGTGTAGTCAAACCGTTGACTGCCAGCCTTTTGACGTTGTCAGTGCTTGTTTTGTTTTGCCATGACTTTTCTAAAACTTTGTCACTGGGGGAGGGTCTGGACGTTCAACAATATAAAAAGTGAAAACATTAGCTAATAGCAAGAACATTTATTTTGGTCTAAAAAACACACATTTTGCTATAGTAGTCCCTGACACAGAAGGGAACTAATTTGAGTGTGGGTGTGCTCCCTATAAAAGAGGAGAATGCTTTCACTTACACTGAAGCTAACCAAGGGCTGAAGTAGTTGACCCTCTGCTGTATAGTATAGCAGGTGTAAGAAAAAGTGGGAATGCACTACAACCAAGCAATGAAGAAGGCTGGCTGAAATCTCTATGTTAGACCTAACACCCTTGGGTTGTAGGTACTCTCCCGAATGTTTCGAATTCACCCCTGCTGTTTAGCTAAAATCATTTTTGTTGGCTTTTGGACTCTATGCACTTTACCACTACTAACCAGAGGTAAAGTGCTCTCTCCCTAAACCCTGTTCAATTGGCCTAAATCTAGTAGCACATTTAATTTACAAGTATGCATTGCTAATTCAATGTTACTAGTGAGCCCCCCAAAAATATTCCAACTGGTAATGAGGACCCTGGTAGTCTGATAGACAGGGACTGTTGTTGAAAACAAGTTGCCTTTCATTTGGAGGACTGGTTTAACAAAGTAGGATTAGAAGACAATGTGTTGACTATTCAGGGGACTGTCCATTTTGGTTTTTCGTCACTGAGTCCTGATGATGGGTTCTTGGACTGGTTGGCCTTGAGAGACCGAAACATCAACACTTTATCCTCTCTATAATATTGAAGGGAAAATGTCATCCATCTGTCTGTAAAAATGTTTGATCAATTAGGAATGGACATTATTGGATCATAAATGTATAGACTTTGTTAGGTGAATATACCATTTCTCACTGACTATTTTGATTATTATTCAATTTATTGGTTTGTTTAGTAAGAGCCGGTCGTGAGATTGTAAACTTTGTAAAATGTACCCTGATTGTACATCAGAGATGCTATATACTACGTTTATGCTCTCAAACAGAAAAAAATCCGATCAGTACAACTGATTATCACCTCATTTATTTTGAGTTAAAGGGCCTGTTTTAGATCATGGCGGACAGGTTACTCCATCACAACGGTGACGGGTATCACATCCACTGATATCTAAATTCCATTTTGTCCTATGTAATTACATTTCGGCAGAAGGTTATCCGTCACTGTTGTGATCTAAATCAGGCCTTAAAAGTTTTTTGTATTTGTTTTGATTTGAGTTACAAAGTTGTATTAGCATACCAACACAATTAAAAGCACACTGAATGTAACTCGTCTGGGAACACTTTTCTAAGATAATTGTTACACAGTTTCCAGGGGGAATAGTGAGTTGCCTTCTTTCATTGGAACTAGTGAGATTGCAGCACTCAATGTGCCATCCACTAAAACAGCCTTTGAAACATGTCGCAGGCCTGACACTGCTGTCTGTAGAGCAGGTTGAAACTGCCATTTGAACATGATAAAAGTAACCTTTTTCAAGGCATAATCCATATTTTTTAATACAGATAAATTAGGTTTAAGGGAGGCCCCAAAGGCTCATAGGGTAGGGTGCATTGTATTTAAGAAGTAGGACATGTGATTTTAAGTTTTACATTTCCTGGTAGTGAAAAATTCCAAAAGCCCAATGGCAGCTCCTATGCTAAGGCGGGGGAGCCGAGCTCCACACTCAAAAGGAAAAATAATATGATAATAACGTAACAATATTATCATTTTATTCTTCCTATTGCAGTCAGTGGCAGCGGGACTGGTCAAAGCAGAGAGAGCAGTAGTTTGCACTCCCTGGGTGCTTGGGCTGGCCAAACAGTCATGCGCACACTGCATGTTTCTCATCAGGCTCCATTACACAGCCAGATGAGGAATATGCACAGGCTCCCATTCCCACTCAGAGTGGTGAACCAATCACAACACTGCATTGTACCATTGCGATTGGCTCAGGGGAGCCAGTCTGCCCGGGTTCTTCCTGCCTCCGACCCGACCAGGACTGCAGGAAGAAGGAAAAGGATGGAGAAGAGGAGGTGGGCAGCTAGCCGTTTCAGGTAAGTCCTTTTCTTTTTATTTTCACCCCCATCTGGTGGCAGCTGCTACTGCTAAAGCCATCATTTTTCACCATTGCAATGCCTAGCTCTCACATAAGATAACATCTGGTTACCTTATTACACATAATAAGTGATAACTTATGAGAGCAGATAGGATGCTTGCACTACTATTATTATTAGGAAATTTAAAATCCTCTTTAATGGTAAATTCTGATTTCAAATCACAATTCTGAAAATGCTGCTTTTAGAAAGTTGGCATTTTGTTATCTTATCCATTTGGTGCCTGCTGTCTGTGTCATGGGTCACATGACTATGAATAATTTGGAAGTTGGCTTTTGTGTATCCCTCCCAGACAGTGAGATAAAGGTATTCTAGGTGTTGGCAAGATGGGCTATCCTGCCAGGATGGTAGGAGCCGAGTTGTTTTCTGCCCCAATTACATTTAAAAGGGGTGCCTCCAGCACACATGCAAAGAAACCTGACACCAGTCTTTTGTAACCCCAGACTCCTATCAGCCTTGACAGGCGAAGAAAAGAACTTTCCAGAACCAGATGTGGGGGTAGCATACACAGATTTCCCACTTCAAATGCTGATACCCAGAATAAATATGGGAGCTCCTGAGGCACTCATCAGATCACGTCTGGACCTGGGGAAGACTCAGAAGAAGTACTGCCCTGCTGCTTGAAGGACTGCACTGCTGCCCTGCTACCTGAAAAAGAGTGATTCCCTTATCCCCAAGAGGTGCCTTCCAAGCTCTCTGACCCTTGGCTGGCAACAGAGTGCACTCCTCTGTAAGGCAAAGAGCAATCCTTACATGTTGGGCTCTTTGCAACCATGAACTGATCTGTTTGTGCCTAGGCTCTGCAGCCCATGATGACCGCCAACACGAAGCTCCAGTGAACCAGACTCTTAGCACTACAGCGACTGACAGCAATGACCGGCAATGCGAGATCTGCACTTCGCAAACAGCAACAAAAGACCACAGTGACTGCAAATGCGAAGCTCCAGCAACGATCATCCCTGACGGGGGACAGAATCTTTGCACTAGAGTAATGATGTCTGAGACGCCAGGCCTACTGTTCTCACTACAATGACAATCATCTCTGATGCTCTCCTTTCTCCCCGTGGCCTCCTCTGCTGCAAACTGGACTCTTCTGCCCTCACTTTTAGAGGTAACTTTTTCAGTGGGACTAACCCGATCCCGATATCTGGCCCATACTCAATAGCAGCCCATGCTCATTTGCAGTTGGCATGAATATTGTAACTTTCCCGCGTGCTAGCGCGACAAGAGGACCTTGAGTAGCGTTTTCTGATTTTATGTGCTACATCTACTGAAAACTTTGAAACTGCAGATCTCCAATTCTACTGAATTTTTGTCATCCTGGCACAATTTATTTACTAAAATGTTCTCTATGTTTCTAAACTGGTGGGATTTTTCTTGTGTTGTGCTTTCACTTTAATGCTGTTTTTTTGCTGCATACATACTTTACACATGTCCTTTCAGTTAAGCCTGACTGCTTTCGTGCCAAACTACCAGTGGGTTAAGCACAAGGTAATTTAATGAATTTTGTGGTTCACCTAGACTTGGAATGTGGTTGTTGCTTGAGAAATGTTTACACCGCCCTGAATCAATGACCCTATTTCATACACCCTACAAGTAAGTTTATAATATAGATGTAATTTTAGTAAAATAACTTTTTTCATTAAGACAACACCTATAAATGTGCTACTGTAGTACTGCAAGTTTAGTCAAGGTCCAGCATGAAGCTGATTTTGCCACAACCTAGGTGCATTTGCTGTTAGAACCTAACATTGGGAGATAGACCCTGACTTTTTACGTGTGTTTCCTTATCATAGGTACTAGAAATGTGCACGAGAATTCACATGTACTCAGAAGGCCAACCATATGGATGACAGTTCTTACTTACTGTCATTTAAATAATTCAGTGATTGGTCAGCAGCCTCTTGTGGACCAGACATGGACTCCAAATTTAGTAAAGGCCAACTTTGCAAGTAGTAAGTAGTATATATATATATATATATATATATATATATATATATATATATATATATATATATATATATATATATATATATATATATATATATATATATATATATATATATATACACCGAAGAAACTATGGCTAATTAAAGCTCTATTGAGCTATCCCTATATTTTAGATCATCACAAACAATGACCAAAAATCATCAATTCATATAACTTTATTCTTTTTTTTCATTTTTCATTTTTTCATCCATCTTTTTTGGGGGGGAATATCTTTTTTGAATGATAAAAACACGTAAACATCCCTACTGTTTTCATTTTCACAATATTATTCTTAAATGATGCAACATTGATATATTCCTTATTAAATGTGCAAATTGAAACAAATAATGCAATAAATACATACAAAATATCAAATTTGAACTTGTCCTCATGCCAAATTGGCATATACACACACCTCTCATACAATCATTGCATACCAAACATACTCATACACACTACACAACTCATTCCCCAACTCATTTATGATGATCTAAAATCTAGGGATAACCCAAGGGAGCTTTAATTAGCCATAGTTTATTCAGTGTTGGTCGAGTGGGGAGTGTGCCCTTGAGCATATATAAATATATATTTCCGTTTTCCCCTTTTCTCCCAGACCTCCAAATTAATAAATAAGGGGTACCTTTGTTCTTAGAGTTTGTACATCTCTATCCATGAAAAAATGTACTTGTGCTAAGGCTAAGCTAAATATCCTTATAATTTTCTTTAATCAGATATAATGAAAAAGGGTTGGCTGGTATGGTCTGCTAAACCTATTTTGAGTGGCTAATCTTCTTTATTGTTGCATTCCAGAAGACTTGAGCGGTTCACATTTTCATCCTTTCTTGTCCACCTCAACCAGGCTTTCTTAGGTTGAGATGCTCTTTGTGCTCCCCTACCCCACACCATAATGTTGTAATGCCAAGGTGGGAGGGCACTGAAATATGGAGAATGATGGTGCAGAATGTAACATTAATCAATTAAGGTTCTCTAAAAATGTCCACTCTTTACCTTAGCAAAAGAGTTATTTTTGTGAGTGTACACCTTCCCTTCTCTGTTTAATCAAATCTTGTCTTTCTTTATTTGTCCTGGCGTGCATAACAGCTCCGTGTCCGTCCCGTAGTCACAGCTTATTTCAATAAAGATACTTCCAAAGGGGGCAACATTCATGCCCCTGCTGCTGCACAGCCTTAACCATGGGGAAACTAATCCCAGCATAAATCGTTTTTTCACTATTGCATATTATTTTGTTTAATCACACATGGACTTCGGGTAAGAGAGGGTGGGTTAGGTTATGGCTAACTCGTTTTCATGAAGAGGTTTGGTTCTTAACATTACAACCAGCGCTTTGCTCAGATTGTTTATGGAGTTTTTTTTGATTAATTACAGTGCCCCTGAGGAAGAACTTCGAAGAGTTCGAAATGCATTGGGCTTTCACTGTATTGACTCAATGGAATGTTAAAGCACATATCATTGTGTAAGCACGTTTGGCGACATATGATACTTGAAAATGCAGAATCAACATTCTAGCACCATCTGGCTGTCTCCAGAGTGAATTCATAATCTATGATGACCTGGAATACTACACTGGTTTACTAAGGATGAATATGGATTATTGATAATAGTGAAAAAACGATTTATGCTGGGATTAGTTTCCCCATGGTTAAGGCTGTGCAGCAGCAGGGGCATGAATGTTGCCCCCTTTAGAAGTACACTCTTTACCTTAGGCAAGCATTCCTCAACAGAAAATACACAAGCCTTTGATATGGTGGCAGTGCTGTGGTAGTAGTATGCACAGATAGGCAACTGATTAACATAATTAATACTTAGTTAAGTTATATAAATCAGCAATGCTGAAACCTCAGCTTGTAGGCACCAGATAAACTATAGCAGCTGTACTAAAAAATATAATTAAATAAAAGGTAACAAAACAATAAATTCATCTATACAGCGAGAGGAGAGGTCCACAAAGCTTCAACTGAGCTGCCATCATTTTAAAGATATAAGAAAGCATGTTTGTATCAATTTAAAGTGGATGAGTATTTTACCAGTGTAACGCTTGAAGGTTGTTTGTTCCAAATCTTACACTTGCCGTTTTCACCATTACCCCACCTCCAAACTTAGAGAGACACCTCTTTGATCTCCATCTGTAAGTCTGATAAAAGGTTGACGGCACTGGCGGACGGCATGGATCAGGAAAGGTGGGGCGGGGTGCAGGGGATTATGGGGGCTTGCGAGGAGAAGCAGGTGTCAAAGAAACAAAAAAGTTACCTTCTTGCTGCTGCCTTACTGGGCTCTCCTCCATAGTCCCTCACTCTGGCCGGAAAAAGAAGCACACCCATGCTCCCATATTCAACCCCAATGCTGCACTGCAGCATTGTGATTGGTCTGAGTGTCGTGGTTTGGGGCTCAGACAAGCAGTGGGAGCCTGGGCATGTTCTGCACTCAAGCTGCAGTACAGCCTGGGTGGATAACGTGTCAAAGTGTGCATGAATGTTTGGCAACCCGAGACGGCCGGACAAACATTCATGCACACTTACAGAGTGTGCCCACCACTGCTCCCCCTGCTCTGAGAGCAGAGCAGCCCCAACCCAGCCTCACCCCACAAGGCTGTAGCAGCAGGAACAAATAAAATGATAATAACATTGAGTTATTATTATTTTATTTTTCCTTTATTTCACTGCTACAAAGCAGTGGGCAGACACTCCTCTACCTTACTGGAGGAGCAGCCACTGGTTAACAGTTCCGGAAGAAGTCCATAGGGGGTCATGGGGGTTTTGACATTTATTTATTACCTGGTCAAGGAAAGGCATCTGTTGTGAATTTATTTTTCCCCTCATTTACATCTCATTAGAACAGCACAAACTGTCCTCCAAATTCCTTGTACTCAGCAGACCTTAGATGTTCATTTATAGGCTTGCTGGCCAGCCACCACACACCTAGGGTGACACCCCCACACCTTCTACAGTTGCAACTGTGACCAGCTCAAAAAATCTAGGGCCTCATTTATGAAAAGTGATGCATCGCTGCGTGAAAACAGCGATGGGTCACTTTTCACTGCGCACTCCTTACGACATTCCTGATGCGTCATATTTAATGTATGACGCATCATGTCGCAAGGAGTTACAGAAACGTCAGTATTTCTGACGTATCTGTAAGCGCAAAAGTGACGCATTGCTGGAGTGTGTCACAAAAGTGACGCAACTCCAGCAATGCGTCCTTTCACATGGCGAAAGCCCCATGTGAAAGGGCTTGCGTCAGTCTTACGCCTGCTGTGAGGCAGGCGCAAGATTTTGACGCAACAGCGTCCTAAAAGTGACGCAGTGAAATCTCATAGTTTTCACTGCGTCACTATTACGAGGCTTTTTGCGGGGGAACGCCCCCTCTGCATACATTATACCTGACGCAGGTATAATGTGGCGCAGGGGTTTAAAAAGTGACGCATCTACCTAGATGCGTCACTTTTTAAATATGGTGCAACGAGGCGCATTCTTTACACCGCTGGTGCGTCACAAAAAGTGACGCACCGGCGGCGCAAAACAGACGCAAGGCCTTCATAAATAAGGCCCCTAGGGTTTATCGCCATGCTTTTGGTCTCTTTTCATGGGAAGATTCCGACTTAAGGGAAAACAGTGATGGCAGGTCGAGCATGGCATGAAGGCATAATGTCCAACTCTGCTGACTTCAACACTCTGGCTGTGTAAGATGCTTGCTAACAAGTTTTTGATAAGAATAAAACTTGCTGAAATGCAAAGAGATGGAGTGCATTAAAATCCCTTTAGCGTTAAGACTGCATAACCCAAACAACCGACTTCAGTGGTTTGTCATACTAGAGTGGTCCATTATCTTCAAGATAGTGGTGGTGTGGAAGCCGAAGGTATCTGTGGGAAATGTCAAATAAAGGAAAAGAGAAATAAGGAGTGTCATTGCAGCCATTTCCTGCCCAGAGATCGAATTTGGATACACAAGTGAAAAAACAGGACGTTTCATGGGAGAGGGGTGGTTTTATGGGAAGAGTGAAAGTTCATGTGGATAAAGAGAGAAAACAGCTTGTGCACAAAGGGGATGCAGGAGGTAAACATTATTTTGTGAGAAATGGGATGAGGATGCGGGATTTAATGTGTTTATACCATCCCTATATTGTACCAAGTGAGTGTGGCGGGTATGTTCAACTTCCTCCAGGAGGGTTTGATCCACTGACCCAGCCACTCTCTCGGACTACAGACCCCTCTCTCTCCTCCCATACCCAGCAAAGGTCTTAGAGAAACGAATAAACCTATGCCTCACTGACCACCTCAGCAACCAGTCCAGATTCAGGTCCAACTACAGCACAGCAATAGCACTCATTGGCACCACAGGTGACATTTGCACGATCCGTGAGAGAAAAGGAACACCTTCCCTCATTCTCTTGGACCTCTTTAAAGCATTTGACAAGATCTCACTCCCCATCCTTATCAGGTGCCAGCCTGAGATTGGCATCCAAGTACCCACTCTCTGCTGGATCTGCTCCTTCTTAAATGATAGATACAAGCTCTCAGCCGGGCACCTTACTGCTTGGAAGCCCGTAACTCATCTGTGGAGTACCTCTAAGTTCATCGCTCAGCCCCACCCTCTTCAGTTCATATATTATACCTCTGGCCTATGTTATCCATGCACACCTCAACAACCTCGCGTATGCCAATGACACACAATTCATACTCTCCCTCTTGGATGAAACATCCAACACAAGAAGCAAGTTCAACACCTGCATTACCGAAGTCGCTAACTGGATAAAAGCCAGCTGTTTCAAGCTCGAGACCTACAAGACAAAAGTAGTGATCTTCAGTCAGAACACCTCTCCATGCAACTCCAACTGAAGGCCGGACAAACTCGGATTCACACCCCTACCCAGCACCCAGGAGAGGTGCCGTGAAATAATCATTAACAGCGAAAGAGGCATTCCTGCATAGGTAAACACCATCACTGTATCCTGCTTACACACCCTGAAGATTCTGAGGAAGATATTGAAATGGCCCCCAAGAGGCTCGAAAAACTGTCACTCATGCCCTCATCCCCAGCAAGCTGGACTAGGGGAACACCCTAGATGCCCGGATCACCAAGCAACTCACCAGAAGACTACAGCCATCCAGAGCTCAGCAGCTTGAGTCAATCTCTGAAAAAGAACTCACATTACACCACAACTCAGGGAGCTCCACTAGCTCCCAAAACACAAATTCGCTAATTTCAAGGCACTACATAACTTAGGCCTCACCATCCTCAACAGTCACATTTCCTTTCACCAATCACCCACACACCTCTGCTCTTCAGGACCCCTTCTCACACACATCAGATCAGAAGGACGGGCATTATCCTACATCATTCCTAGAGCATCGAACGGGCTCCCATTCCACATCAAAGCCTCGTCCTCTCTTCTGGAATTCCGCAAGAAGGTAAAGATCAGACTTTTCAATTAACCAACCTACCCTAGGCACACACACCTGCTCAGCGCCTGGATATGGTCGTAGGTGATAGTGCGTGTGATAGTGTGCTTTACAAATAAACATAACATCAATCAATCAATCAATCAATCAAAGACATTTATAGAGCGCACTACTTACCCGTAGGGTCTCAAGGCGCTGGGGGGAGGGGGGTGCCGTTTACTGCTCGAACAGCCAGGTCTTCAACTTCTTCCTGAAGGAGAGGTGGTCTTGGGTCAGGCGCAGGTCGGTCGGGAGGGAGTTCCAGGTCTTGGCGGCCAGGTAGGAGAAGGACCTTCCTCCTGTTGTCGCTCTTCGGATGCGGGGGACGGCGGCGAGGGCGTGGTTGACTGATCGGAGGTGGCGTTTGGGAGCGTAGAAGTTGATTCGGTTGTTGAGGTAGCTCGGGCCTTGGTCGTGTAGGGCTTTGTGTGCGTGGGTGAGGAGGCGGAAGGTGATTCTTTTGTTGACGGGGAGCCAATGCAGGTCTCTCAGATGTCCGGAGATGTGGCTGGTTCGTGGGATGTCGAGGATGAGTCTGGCTGAGGCGTTCTGGATCCGCTGGAGTCTCTTCTGGAGCTTGGCGGTGGTACCGGCGTAGAGGGTGTTGCCGTAGTCCAGTCGACTGGTGACGAGGGCCTGCGTGACGGTCTTCCTGGTCTCGGTGGGGATCCACCAGAAGATCTTCCGTAGCATGCGTAGGATGTTGAAGCACGCCGAGGAGACAGTGTTGACTTGCCTGGTCATGGAGAGGGAGGAGTCCAGGATGAAGCCCAGGTTGCGTGCGTGGTCTGTCGGTTTGGGTGCGGTGCCCAGGGCGGGAGGCCACCAGGAGTCGTCCCAGGCGGAGGGCGAGGAGCCCAGGATGAGGACCTCCGTCTTGTCTGAGTTCAGTTTCAGGCGGCTGGTCATCATCCACTCGGCTACCTCTTTCATCCCTTCGTGCAGATTGGCTCTGGCGGCGGCGGGGTCGTTGGTCAGGGAGAGGATCAGCTGGGTGTCGTCGGCGTAGGAGATTATGTTGAGGTTGTGTTGGCGTGCGATGGCCGCGAGGGGGCTCATGTAGACGTTGAAGAGGGTGGGGCTCAGCGAGGGTCCTTGAGGGACGCCGCGGATGACTTCGGTGGCCTCTGACTTGTACGGTGGTAGGCGGACTCTCTGTGTTCTTCCGTCGAGGAAGGAGATGATCCATTCCAGGGCCTTCTCCTGGACTCCGACGTTGCTGAGGCGCTGCACTAGGGTGCGGTGGCAGACAGTGTTGAATGCCGCGGAGAGGTCTAGGAGGATGAGGGCCGCTGTTTCTCCGTTGTCCATCAGGGCTCGGATGTCATCGGTGGCGGCGATGAGGGCGGTCTCGGTGCTGTGGTTGGCTCGGAAGCCAGACTGTGAGGGGTCGAGGGATCCATTCGTCTCAAGGAAGGCGGCCAGCTGCTTGTTGACGGTCTTCTCGATGACTTTGGCTGGAAACGGGAGGAGCGAGATGGGGCGGTAATTCTTGAGTTCGGTGGGGTCCGCTGTGGGTTTCTTGAGTAGAGCGCTGAGTTCGGCGTGCTTCCAGCTCTCAGGGAAGGAGGCGGTGTCGAAGGATGTGTTGATGATGTCTCGCAGGTGGGGTGCGATGACAACGTCGGCCTTGTTGAAGACATCGGCAAATTATACACAAGTCTACAAGAATACTGTTCATGTTCCTGCAAGGCTGTTTGCCAGGCTGGAGTGTCGATTAGTTATCCGCTCATCTACCCCTAAGGCTACCCGATGGTCCTCAGCATGCTTAGTGGTTTGCCTGTGTCCCATATAACAAGCCCAGCCCTGCTTCAAAGTATTCTTTCACACCGCCAGTTCCTCCATTTTGGCCTACATTTCCCAGGCTCCTCCAGGCCTGCAACGTTCCAAAACACGACATCCCTTGTTCAGTCACGCACCACCCACTCCTGTCTCCAGACAGTGATTAAAATCTAATTCTGCTTCTCTACAGCAACAGGTCAAAAGAGGACTCCGATTTCCAGCCTGCAGAACCCTAGAGACGCTAAATGCGAAGGAATCTGCAAAGGTTAAGTGTTTTAGGATCCGGTTGTGCCGCCGCCACAGATGAATAATGGAGGCGAATGTGTCAATATGCCGTGTGAAGTAATTGCTCAGAAGAAAGCAAAAGGACGAGGATTGTTATGTCACTGGAATTACAATGCAATTACCGCCCCGTGTATTACAAAAATAGTCTCCCTCCACCGTGCCCCAGCAACAGAATGCCAGACTGAAATGGCTCTGAGACAGAGGCTTCCATCCAGCGCCTGTGACAGAATGCTTAATTATGTTTCTACCTCGCCAGAAGAATATTCCACATGCAATCAATAATGTCAGAAAATAATTTTATTCCCTTCAGGGCAGTGCCGCAAATGAGTATTTTTAACTTGTGCAGTTAGGATTTTGGATTATTAGAGGAAATTGTCCCCATCAACATTTTTTGAGCACTCTGGATAAAAAAAGCTGACGTGACTATCTGTTCTGTATGTGCTGGACAGGCTGCCTAGAATAATCGAGCTGGAACAGGATGCCAAGAAAGAAGTCTTCGAGGCGCAACAAGGGACACTCTCAAAATGGCGTTCTGAATGGATCATGGAGCATGGGGGTGGGGATAGCTTCGGGAAGCGTTGTGTTTGAGGGGTGTATTTGCTCCTTAACCCCTCCCATGCTCGTGACGGAACCGTTCCGTCACGAGCCTCAGGTGGGCTGAGCTGGTGACGAAACAGTTCCGTCACCGCCCTCTCGCCGTGCTTGCGCGGCGTGAATTCCGCGCCTGTGCTAACGTTCTGAAGCGCGGGCGGGGCCGTGACGGAACTGTTCCGTCACAAGCACAGCTCACCCGCGTGCCGTGACGGAGCGGTTCCGCCACGAGCACGGGACCGCCGCGCGGCCCCCCACCCCCTTAGCACTGCGGCGGAATAGCCGCCACAGTGAAGGGGTTAAGGGCATTGCATCTGTGCTTTATTGGATCAGTGCTTTTTAACTGCGCTCTTTCTCTTAGTTCCACCACATCAAATCGCCATAACGATGGTCCTGTGGTGTGTTCACCATGCTGCATATAGAGCATGGCGTCGAGGTTTGGATGAGAGAAGTAGAGACACTCTTAGGAGGTATTGATTTTTATTATTTATCAATCAGAATGTCAATGAACAAATTGGCCTTTCATCCTACCTAATGACGCAGACTTCACGGAAGGGACTGCCTTCGTATTCAAATCTTAAAAATGAGAAGCGTTTTTATATTATAGGCCAAAAATGTCCCCCACTGAATGTCTTTCATTTTGACTGTCAATAATACTGTTCTTCAGCTTCTGTGATTGTGGATAGCAAGTTTGGATATACAAATCTGTGATCTGTGAAGGTGAGAAAACAGATTATGTTACATAATTGTAAATTCCTGATTACAAGTGGGCAGAAGAGAGTGAAGTATGTACCACACCAGGTCAATACCATTCCAGGGATGTTGAATTTACCATTTGCAGTAAATACTTCCTACAATAGGTTTTTCACGTAGAAATGAAGTAAATAAAGCATTTGGAATCAGTATTTAAAGCACCGAATTGTGCACGTTCAGCCATTTTCCTGGACCTTTTTCAAATAATAATTTTCAACAGGATTGACCTGCCAAAATCAGTTAAGGGAAAACTGTGCAGTGCAATAATTATTGGAGGCTTTGAATTCCACACCGTGTACGAACTTCAGTTTGCAAAGGATCTGACTCTAACCCCATCTTGTAATGAGTACATACGTCATTTTCAAAAAGGGCTTACTTGGTGTATCTAGAAATACTACTCCGAGGACAAAATCTTTGGCAAGGAAGGGTGCTAAGTGAGTTGATAAAGCCACATGTTATGAGTTTTATTGTAAAGTGAGTGAAAGGTGACGAATATTTGTTAGTTATTTCTGCAGGGTCTTCCACAGACTTTTGCCTTCCTCCTCCTATTTTTTGGCTAAATTCGTTTTTGTTGGCCTACGGACGTTGTGCACCACTGCTAACAAGTGCTACAGTGCTCTCTCCTCTAAACATGGTAACATTGGCTTATACCCAATTGGCATAATTCATTTACTTATACATACCTCGTAAAATTGAAATACATGTGCCCAGGGTCTCTAAATTAAATGCTTCTAGTGGGCCTGCAGCTCTAGTTGTGCCACCCACTTAATTCGTACTTTAAACATGTCTCGGGCCTGCCATTGCCTAGCCAGTGTGTGCAGTTTAAAACTGCCATTGCGACCTGGCAAGTTGAACCTTTTCAAAAGCAAAAACCTTCCTTTTTTAATACATATAATGGACAGCCCAGATGGCAGGGTTCAATGTATTTAAAAAATGGGTCATGTTCTTTTAAGTTTTATATGTCCCGGTACTGAACAACTCTTAAATTCATGTTTCACAACTGCTAGGCCTACCTCTCACATAGAATAACATTAGAGTTGCATTATTACATTTTATATGTATAATTTCCAGACGGGAATAGGTGACCAGTTCTCATTTGGTGTCTCTGGAATTACAATTTAAAATCCTAATTTATGGTGAAGCCAAAATTTAAATGGAAATTCTGAAAGTACAACTTTTAGAAAGTTGGCATTTTCTTGCCTTAGCTATTTGGTTCCTGCAGCCTGTCTCTGGACCACATGACTGGGTGTAGTTGGCAGTTGGGGTTTGTGTATTTCTCCTAGACAGCCACACAAAATGGTGTGCTTAGGTGTGGCTGGATGGGCCATCACTGACAGGATGGGAGGGAGGAGTTGGGCACAGCCCTACTTACACTTGAATAGGTAGTGCTCTGCCTCCACATAAAGGGCTGCATACCACATGTAGTCAGTCAGGAGCCAGGGCAGGAGAGGCAAGAAACCTGTGCACATCCAAGGCATGCCTATAGGACCTTCTCCCCACTTCAAAGGCACAACTGTGTATAAATACTGGACCTCAAACACCAACATTTCAGTACTCTTCCGGACCTGTAGGTACTCTGCCAGGAAGAAGAACTGCTGTGGTGCTACAAGGACTACCACTCTGCTTGACTACTGCGCTAAAGGAACTGTGGCCTGCTGTGCTGACCTGCTGCCCTCTTGTCTGGGGAAGGAGAACTGGACCTGCAACTTCATCTTGATCCCAGGACCCAACAGTGACTCCAAGGGTAAATCTGCTGGCATCCTGAAAAGAGCCTCAGTGATATAAAAGTCTACCAACATCCTAACCCTTGACCCAGATGTAGCGAGTTCCTGACCCTCAGGTGGTGTCTCTCAGGTGCTTAGTGGGATTTATGGGTGCTGAAATCAATCGTTTGGGCTCTCTACAACCAAAACTGTGCCTGTTTTCACTCAGTCCCCATGGCTTGCACCGCAAGTCAGATCAAAGTTCTGCCAGCCCTGCTCTTTGCATTGCAGCATCAACTGCTCATGGAGACTGCCAGGGCAAAGCCTGCCTGCGACTCCAGCCAACTCCTCACGCTTTGCTGACAGACTTCCGCAACGCACTTCTTACTCCCATCAGCCCTCTGCAATGCGAAGGGGACTCTTGCGTGAACTTGAAATGTTAAACCTTCAGCTGAACTAACCTGGGACTGTATCCGACATGGACTCCATCCCAACCGACCTAAACATTTGAATTTGACCTGGTCTAGCACGACCAGATATATTCCACGATCGAACTTTGTGCTTTTTGGTGTTATATTCACTTTATTCTTTAAAATTTCATAACTCCAGTTCTACTGACTGGATTTTGTTGTTCTTTATTTATAAAATTTTGCTTTATTTTTCTAACCTGGTGTGGGAGCTTTTTTGTGGTGTTTTCACTGTTCCACTGTTTGAAGTGTTGCACAAATACTTTACACATTGCCTCTAAGTTAAACCTGAATGCCCTGTGCCAGACTCCCAGGGAGTTGAGCACAGGTAAATCTGGGGCTTGCCTTTGCCGTAGGTAACCTTTTGACCAGGTTCTGACACGCCAGTCAACCAGTAACCCTATTTCCCACAATATTCAGCTAAATTACTTTTTGATTGAAATGCTCGGCTTCCAGGAGTATCATAATGGCCGAACCAAAGAGTTATTTGGGCAGTGGCAACCACAACTATATGTTGAAGAGAAGAGGTCTACAGGGCTGGATTGTATTCAAATTCATAATTCGTGGGTATCTCCGAGCTCTGCATTGCTAGTGCTGTATGGAAATAATTTGTTGCTTGGTTTTTCCATACTGAAATATCTCATAGAAACATGGGACCTTTTTTGCTGCCATAATTTCAGGTTCTAATATTTTGACTGCTTCTTACATTGTATCATATAGACTCCGCGAGCGCTGATTTATGGGATCTCAAACACCTGCTGGATTATAGTTATATAGAAGTGTGGGATCTGCAGAACACAATTGAAGAGGATATCTGAGTTCTTCTAAGATAACTCTGAGTTGAGATCCTGATGTGAGGGAGTTATTGTTATGTTTCTTTCCTACATTATTCAGAAAATCGCTGAGGTGTGCTGGTCCTTTGTCACACGGAAGCTTGAGCCTTCGGAAGTGTCACACTGATTGGCCTCAACAAGTTGCTAGCATTGTTAGGCTGTAGGTGTGGGCTGCCTTTACGTGCTTTATTGGAAGACATCATTTCCAGGCTGGTTTTGTTTTGACTAAAACCATGCCTTTCTGGGAGTCATCCGGCAGAAGATCTAAGAACATCTCCAGTGAGCTAGCTTAATCTGTTATCATGTGACACACAAGCAAACATAACCTGCATTTTATAAACAACACACAACAAGGCTCCACTGTGGTACAGCAATGTGAATTGGTTGTAAAACCTATAACTACCTCAGTGGCTTTGAACCTCATATATTATGGTGGCTGGCCGTTGACTTACGAGGTTAGCAGAGGCTATGGTGTCCGCACGCTTGCTGGAGGACCGCCCACCATCTATTGAAAGCCTTATTAGGCAGTCATGTTCTCTGTGCCATCAGTGGAGCCACTATATATCTGATGCACCTGCACAGCAAAATCTTTTTTTTTCAGAAAACAAATGTAAGTTTGTTTACAGAAAAGAAAAATACAATGGCACTGATTTGCAAGGGGTTTTCACAATTCCCACATGGGCCAATGTGCGTTTACCCTAACCGGGATCGCCATGTCCGTGATCAGAGGTGGTGAAATGAGGGAAAGTCACCTGACCCTGAAACGTTTCGGAGACTATTACTATGACCTGACAGCCCTGTGGCAGACGAGCTGTTGTATTCGAAGTTTCTGATTGTGGATGCAACAGGGCCTCTGCTCTCAGAAACCCAGAACTTTCCCTGACACAGAATAGACAATGCTTAATTTGAGCCAGTGGTTTCTGTTGCTCAGCACTGGCACTGAATCATAAACACCAGCGCTTTTAGCGAGCACCAGAGAAGGACACGTTCATTTATGCTAGGCACAGAGAGATTAAGTGATTTGCCCTGAATCACAGGATGTTGCACCAACGCCGAGACTTGAGCCTGGTTCCCCAGCTCCGAAGTTGGCAACTTTGGTGATTACTCCACATCCTCTCCTCACTCTCATGGTTAGCAGTTGTATCTGTTTTAGGCGGCGCTAACAGGAGAAATGGCCTGGTGCAAGCTGTCTTCTGGCGTGAGCCCGGCACTTATTATTTCACAAATTAACCGCTGTGAATCGACCTGAGGCTCTGTGTGTTCAGCAGGGTAGGTCTACTAATGATTTGTGGCAATGCTTCCATTCTTCCAACTTCTAAATAACCCTATAGTACGCTGAGGGGAATTTCTGGCGGCGACACTGACACAATCTGACATAAAAGCAACAATGTAATCCCGATTGTGACTCATTGAAATGAAGGTGTGTTGCCACCAGAAAGAGTACCCTTACTGAGTAAACAAGCTGAAAAATCTATCATAAAAGTAAGATTACTTTCCATAGATGTTCTGGTGCACTGAGTACGGAGTTGGTTATTGCAAAGAAGATAACTCAGCATTTACCGGAGTTGTTCTACGTACAATACCTCCTTGCTTGCATTATCAAGGCTGGTAATGCATTGTCCTAAAACCTTTTCAGAAGAGGATGGCATAGAGCGTCTCTAATGCGGTATCCAAGAGTGCTTTAGTGCTGTAGTCAGCCATTCAATTTCCAGTGGAGTGGTTTTTGGAGTAGATACTGCTACAAGCCGAGCGGGCTCTGTTTATACATTGTAGAGCAATTGATAACATATTTATGACTAGAAGTTACTTAGTTTACAGTTTTGTGCTCTAGGGAGATGCGCAGTGTTTTCCAGTGGCTGCTATGTGAAGTTGGGAGGAGACCGGAGCACTCAGCTGCAAATTCAGCATAAGTGAGGTCAAGGCAGATCATGGACCCTGGGAAGAATTCAATATGGATGAGCAGGACCTCGTATATCCCAGCCTTGCGGATGCAGCTGAGGAGTTGGGATCTTCTCTGCATCTGCAGTAAGGGTGCAGGATGGGAGGGTTTTCTTTAGAGTACATATTATGAACATGTAGTTCAGGAGCTAGTATGATTAATTACACCCACAACCACATTAGGGACACAGCGAGTAAAACTAGGTGCAAAATTCTACAAAGTGTAAAACTGAACTAAACCATTGTAAAATTGTCCCCTGGTTCGATTACACGAGAGCCCTAAGTGCAGGGGTACCGGTCTAAAATGTTGAAAATACTTCTATGGTAACTGCAAATGAAGAGGACTCTAGGTCCTTTTCTATACCCTTCATGGTGTAGTTCAGGATAGAACTTTAAATAAATGGTAAGCCTGGGTGGAAGTGCAAAAAAACTCTGCCATGCTAAGCGGGGCTCTGCGAGCAGCGGAGGGCATTAGATAATGCCGTTCGCAGTGGTTTTCAGTGCAAGGTGCTTTTCCGCACTGTGCAATCATTGTGGACGGCACCATGAACAGCGCAAACGGGCACTGCTTCATTTCTGCCGCTCGAATAGATTTTTACTGTAGCTGCAGCTTTCTCAATGCAGACGGTTTCTAAACATAAGCGGTCGTGAGCATATGCAACCGCTCACAATGAGAAATCTGACCACCCAGCGTTGAGAAATCTCCCCGGGAGGTTGATTTTCCTTGCTCGCGCTTGCCAACTTGACGTACGCGAGCGAGGATAAAAGTTTTTAGGAACTCGGCGAGCACTGCGTAACGCGGAGTGTGGAAAACTCCGCAAACTCCGCAAGCAGGGCAGAGTTCACTGCCCAGACTTAATAAATGGAGCATGATGGCAACATGCATGCCATTAATACGCATGCCATTTCCATTCAGCCTTTACCATGCATACGCTTCCAACAAAACTGTAAGTATATCGCAGGTAAGTGAAATAAATCTATCTATCTATCTATCAATCAATCTATCTATCTATCTATCTATCTATCTATCTATCTATCTATCTATCTATCTATCTATCTATCTATCTATCTATCTATCTATCTATCTATCTATCTATCTATCTATCTATCTATCTATCTATCTATCTATCTATCTATCTATATATGTATATATCTACATATCTATCTAGCTAACTATCTATCTATGAGGAAATATGGTAAAGGTTTAGGGATGGGTAACAGTATTTGTAAAGGTCAGCTGGTGCAGCAGAGGGAGCTTGTCAGATATAAACTAGTTTCCTGGGGTCTACTCACCTGCACTTTGCCTCCATTTTTGTAGTTCATCTTCTCTACTGAGTGCTCTCTAAAGGGCTTTAATGAATTTTGTGCATCTCATCCGGTTTGGAGAGCTGTATGTCCTCTCTTGGAAGCACTTAGAAGCAGCACATCTGTATGCACAATGGCCAAGAGCCGAATTTGATGCTCGGTCCCATTCTAAGGGAGGCTTTTCATCTACCATGCGCAGTTGAATTAGTCCATGCCCCAAAACATATTGAAAGTTAACGTAGATGGGCATTTAACAAGGATGATCTCTTCAAAAAGCACAGTAGATTTCTTTTCTTAAAATATGTTTTGCTTTTGAAATGCAGCCCCCAGGAATGGGGCTGTTCAAGTGACTAGCTCAACACCTCACCACAGCTGGACAAGACTCATGTAGGCGGGTTTCAATTTTATTAGGATATTTGTGGGGAAACGTAGGCTGTGTCCAATCCCTGGAATATACGACCTCGTTGTATAGGGGCATTGATGGCATTTTTTTATAAGCTTCACTATTAGCAGCAACATTTTGTACACAAATGCTGTACAAATGAAGAATTCTCTTTAAATGGGCCAATAGTGTGTTAGTGTTCTTAATATGGTGTGAGATTGAGGTGTGGATTGGAAATGCTGTTGTGTGTAAAGGGAGGAACACTGAATACAGGCAAGCATCTGATTATTATGGAACACACACTCGCAGTAAGTACCACAAAAAACCTACTTCGGGCCATCTCACACATCCAATGAAGACAGATGTGAAAAATGTCACCTGCAAACTACACGGCATTTGCAAGAGAGAATTTGATATTTATCAAGCAACATGGGAATCCTAATCCAAGAGCAGCATTTAGAACACGCAGAGGTTAATTAAAAGGCATTTGCCATTAAATCACTGCCTGCACCTCTCCTTGCACCATCAGATAGCAGATAAATTACAATGCAAGTTACTTCAACAAAGGGCCATCATTTCTTGTCAGGAAGGGATACCCTTCCCCTTTACACCAACAGTTATGTCAATGTCTGTACACAGGAGATACCCACAGAGGATCCTTTTGAGAAAGGTAGACCAGCCCTAAAGTCTACCCAGATCAAATCTGGTGGGTGCGTAGCATGCCTGGTTCTGGCAACCTATGGGCATTTCAGCAGTGACCGTGCTTCGGGAAGATCACTAGTGCAAGGCCTAATGCTGCCTCACTGCAGAGAAGTCTCTATTACTGTCTGGTGGTATTTTCATCGTAGGCATAAGTGAGGGAGTGCGTCCCTGCAAATGTATGGGGATGCACAGTCGCAATTACAGACTCTGACACTCTCTGGGACTCTGCAGTCTACAGGTGAAGTGCTTAGAAGCTGCTTTGGAGCTAGTGGGCCTGGAACTCCTGCCTCTTGGGCTCCAGTTGAAAACAGACACAGGGAGCCTACCAAGACTTCTCCAAATGAACACGCTGTGCCCCTTTAAAGGTGCAGGAGGAACCCTGCTAGATACCTCCTTCTCTCTCGCCCAACTTACTGAACGCAGAGAGATTCTAAGGCGCAGGAAACTTGGGTTGTATGTCATTTCATATAAAACCATTTCATGTAACACAATTACTGAGAAATCATTTCATTTAAACTGTTTAATGGAAAGTTTCAGGCTGAATGGCATTTATTTTTTCATAGAAACCAATTCATAGAATGTCTTTTGGTTGAAATTGGCTTTTGAATGCCCTTTTTAAGTTTAAATGCAATTATTGCAGATCTTACTTTCAGAAACATTTATTTATGTGCTTTACTTCTGGGAACATTATTTCATGTATATTTCTTTTACACTATCAAACAAGTACTTTGGATTGTTTTCGTTCACTGACACACACCAGTCATAAACACCATCCATTGCTGACCCCGCACAACCCCTAAACACCACCAATCCCTGCCCCCTAAAACCACTCAAAACACCTAACCTACACTCATCCCTGAAGCCTGAAAGCTCTTTCTACCCCAAAACTCTACCATCCCTGAACCTTAAACTCACTCACTACCCCTAACACCACCCATTCCGGAACCATAAAAACACCTTCCTACACCTAAGCCCCATTACCACCTTACTCCTTAAAACTCCTCAGCACACCCAAGCTCCACCCATCCCTGAACCCCAAAAAACCTTAATTGACCTTAAACACCATGAACCATAAGAACTCATAGTCATCCTAACAACTCATCCTTGAACCCTAAAAACCCCTTTCTATAGCCAAACTCCAGCTGTCTATTCATCCTTAAAACCCATCGTCACCACCCATACACTCCACCCATGTCTGAAACCTGAAAACCACTTAATATGTTCGAACTCCAATTTTTCCTGGCCCCTAAAAAACCCTCAACTTCTTAAACATTACCTATCTCTGAACTCAAAAACCCCACAGCAGCCAGAACCTCTACCCTAGTTTAATGTAATTTTGGATTTTTCCTTAAAGTTATATTTCCTTTTAAAAGTTTCCTTTTTAAAAAAAAATATTTCCTTAAGATTGTCTTTCTTTAAAATTGATTTTTCATGATTTGGTTTCCTCCCATGTGATTTCTCAGTTTTTCTTTTTCATTAATTCACACACATCAGCCCTCTTTTCTGTAGGTTAGGCTTTTCTCATTCCTCTGTCACTCAAAAGACAAGTATTTAAGATAGGATGGAAGTTCTGTTGGTCGTGTCAATCCAAAGTCAAATAAAAAAGAATAGAGAGAGTTTTTCCCAGTTTTCTATGATAATCTCCATCCTGGGGGATTGTCTTTCCCAAAGACCATCTTTCTCAAATTTTTGAAATGCAGGTCTTGTCTCTTCGTAAGACACAGGTGATTTCAACAGACTCCCAGACAAAGGACTCCCTATGTCTTTTTCTAAATGAAGACCTGCCTCCCTGCGACATGTGGCTTTTATGTACAGATAGACAGTGATGTTAAATAAGAGATTTCACAGAGGACTGAAAGGACAATTTCATATTTTATTGTTTGTGTCGCTCATGCAGAATATCAAGACACCTTGGTGTATTGTCGCCACCACATATTTATTACAAATCACATATAGTAAACATCTAACAGAAAACAGAATCCCAAAAATGATTATACGTCTAACACTTCCAGGTACCCTTGCAGCTTTTTACCACTAGAACAAGCATAATTCAGCAATACCACATACCACAAACACACCTATAAAGATGTATCCAAGCTAGCCAGTCTCCTGAGTTTACCTGCTGGTAGGCCCTTCCAGTTCAGGACAAACAGAGAATTTTAAAAAGGGTGATAGCAAGTGATGCATTTGCAAATATGTGATGTATGCATTGCATTCTTATGCCCATTTTTATATTACAATGCATTGCAGTTTTTGGTGACCTACTATGAAATATTGCTATAATTTATTTCGACCCCTGATGTTCATCTTTTTAATGGATGTTGCATTTATAAATTTGCTTTTGACAAATAGGGGATCAACATAGAAGCATTAAATAGTGATTCCAAGCCTACTTAGTGGGGCTGCTTGAAAAACCAGGACTGGCTGAAATCATCTTAGAGCTGAATGATATCTGTGCACTCCCTGCCCATTGCATGCCCATCATAACTGTTTCTTTGTTCTTGCTCATCGCCCTTTTTCTTCATGTTCTTGCTTGCCCAGTCTAGTCCTAACCAGTCCGCCACCTCTCTCCATGTTCTCAGCACTTGCCAACATTTGAAAACACATTGTAGACATGACTATACAGTCTGACAGCAAACATGATGTGGCTTGAATCTGCAGGAGCACTGCACTGAAATATCTGAAATTACATCTGAAAGTGTGTCTGTGGCAGCTGAGAGGCAGGCAGCCAGCACATCAGATGTCATCAGATTAAACCTGTGATATCTTGGCAAGATGTAATCAATCCTTATCTCAAAAAGGGGAAATTGTACTTATTGAATATATATTCTTTCTTCTGAAAAGTCCTGATAGTGCCCTGTTGAAAATACTGCAGTTCTGCAGGCAAGTGCAAGGCATGGCTCATGTGGCAGGCTTGTTTCAAGTTTTTGTGGAGCCTAACTGATAAAACTGTATGCCAAGACCCACTTCTTCCCTTTATGTCAGACAGCAAGAGCACCAGATTCAAAGCCAAAAGGACTGGTGGTGACTGCATGCCTTTTGGCTTTGTCACTGTATGTTAAATGTTTTAATTTGGTTTGCAAAATATTAGTGCATTGGGAGTGTATAGGCCTTTATCAATATTTACAACAACAAAAAATATTGGAAAAAAGCAAAAATATTTGTGGCCTCAAAACACACATTGCCTACTAGTTCCTGGCCCTTAAGGGGACTATTTTGTGTGTAGATATGCTGCTTGTGAAAGGACAGAGTACTATGGACTTAGCCAATGGCTCCCTACTGTATGGCAGAATGAAAATGTGAATCACAATATACCAGACAAATGCTGAAGATGAAATCATTTATAGAAGAAAGAATAGGCAATGACTGTCCTTCACAGATACAGTTATCCATGTTTTTAAGAGAATGGGGACAGAAAGAAAGAAGGACAGATTGACATAGCTAGCAAGACCGCAGTCAGAAAAAAACAAGCATTTGCAATGCAATTGGTCTTGCATTTGCGAGAGTTTAAGCTAATGGCACTGTAAATGACAATGCCTTTTATTGATCTCTTTTGATAATTAACACATAAATAAATGTAATTGTCATTTACAAGGCCAATAGCTCAAACTCTTGTAAATGCCAGACGTATTTCATTTCAAAGAAGCGGCCGCAATTGTCAAAGGCGTCTTGAAAAGTGAAAGCACACTGGTGCACTGAATGTTGCAGGAAACCATGTTGTGCCTGCAGTAGCAGAGAGACATTAAAGAAAATAGAATTAAACACTAAATAAGACATACCGTGTAACAACAGAAGTAAAAGGGCCAGTCCTCATGGGAGGTTACAAATGAAGGCAAGGCGGCACTAAGGAGGGCCTAACAAGCTTATTAACACCTCCCCTGCTGGTGACGGAACCACTCCGTCATCAGCCGCGGTCGCGCTGTGCTGTTGACGGAGCGGTTCCGTCACAGCCTGCTCGGAACGCCTGCGTGGCGCGGATTCCGCGCCTGCGCTGAACGTTCTATTGAGCGGGTGGGGCCGTGACGGAACCGCTCCGTCATGAGCACAGCGCAACCGTGGCTGGTGACGGAGCGGTTCCGTCACCAGCATGCGCCTGCCACGCGGCCGCCCTGCCCCTTAGCACTGCGGCGGAATAACCACCGCAGTGAAGGGGTTAATGAATCAGAAGCCTTTATTTACAAAGGAAAATTATACAAGCAAAAAAAAATGGGCGGAGCATCAAGTCCATACTCTAATACAGCCTGCCTCGCAGAGCAGCGCATGCTCTGCCCAGGCTTGACCTAAAAACAGGCCAATGAGTAAACAGACAAGCAGGTGGAGAACAGAATATGTTGACGTAGGGAAGGTTTATGAAGTGACTTGAAAGACAGAGGCCAAAATAAAGGGTCCAGGGAATAAGGGAAATTCAGGGCAGAACTAAATAAAAAAAGAGTGAGTAAGATAGGCATATTTCAAGCAAATGACACAGGAGGGCATCTTAAGAGAGGCGCAGAGTAATTAATACGTCTGTAATTGTGGAAGAAAGGAGATATCAATACGAAATAAACATTGTCATGGGATGGAATTCAGATAGCTGCTTCTGATCCAACGAGATAGCCAACATATATTTTAAAGTCACTATCACTTCTCCTAGCCTGACTTCCTAATGGACCATCTGCGTATTACAGCAGCACTGAAGATGTGAATGCTGTAAGTGAATATAAATTTCAGAAGGTCATTTACCAAGGTGTGTCCCACTTTATCCTCCCCCTGACTAAAGAAGCAAACATCTAACGCCGCCAGCTCAGTATTCCCCCCCCATCTCCTTTGTTTGCATCATTTGCTTCCTATTGTTTTTTGCCCACTATTTCCCAAACAGTTCCATTATTTTCTGCAATCCATATTCATGCTGATGTTGTTTAGTCTCCTGATTTGAATGGGGTGATTGATTGCATCTGATATTATGTCCGCCTTTGCGAGCATATTTTCCCCGCGACGTGTTATTGCAATCTCCGCTGACTGCTGAATATCTGAAGCTCATAATGAACAATGCAGATTTTCTGCAGAGAAATGAGAATGCTGGATAAAGATCACGCCCCTCCCGTGAAGTTATACTTTCACCTCGCTCATATACACCACAGCCTTTCACACCAATAAAGTATTGACTCCAGCAGTCAATCAGAGGAGAAAATATAGACAAGACCAAATTAAAAAAAGTATTGTCAATTATCCTGAAGAGCTGACTCGGTGAATACTGGTCTGCTATATCTGGCATACATTACTGCTTTCGACAGATTATGTTGGAGTACGCGACAAGTCTGTGCATCATATCACAGCGCAGATGTAACACATGGAGCGCAGGTCACTGGGACACAGCAAAATAAGCAAGAATACAAATTGAGGAATTATTCACTCAATATTGAAAAAAAGGGAGTCTTATCCATCTTAATCCAGTGGGCATCACCAGAATACCAAAATGACATTCATTTTCTCAAAATTGCCATGGTTCAGAATTGACCAAATGTGACTCCTACCCAATGGGCCAGTTCCTTATTAGCTAACCATCCACAATATAGCATTTGACAGCTGTGCAGCCAACATACATTTCTCACTCAAAGTCATTGGGAAATCAGCAAGAGACACTTATGCACTCTCACACTCATCACAAAACAGATGGAGGCATCGTGAAGTAAGGAGGCACCAATTAGCAAGGCACCCATGTCTGAATGGGATCAAAAACCAGAGTCAGCGAGGATGCCAACCATGACACTGGTCTGTCAGCAGATCCTTTTTAAAGCCACAGCAACATGTCAAGACCTTAAGGGGCACATTATGATGACGGTCAGATTGCTCCCGCCAGGCTGGCGTTGGCCACCGCCAGCCTGGCGGGGGCAATCCGCCAACCATCCACTCTCGTTTCTCCCCCACCATATTAGTATGGCGGGGGGGACCTCGGTGGATGGAAAGACCGTCCGCCGCTTTTCCGCCCCGGTCGCCTTGCGGCCGATGTGGAAAAGGAATAATATGGTGGCGGTGTCTATCAGACACCTCCAGCCATATTATGATGGGGTTTTGGCAATGCCTTAACGTGACGGCAATGCCGCCACGGAAAGGCAGGCGGACTTCACTCTGGGGGCCCCCTGCGGGCCCCCAGAGTGAAGGAGAGTAGGGGGGTGAACACGGGGGGTACCTGTGGTACCCCCCTTCATTTGCATTGACAAAGCGGCAGGCACCGCGCGGTGCCTGCCGCTTTGTAAATGCATTTTTTAGCATTGTGGCAGGCGGTGCAGAGAGCACAGCCCGCCACAATGCTAAAAATACAGGATGTGCCCGCCACTGTGGTGGGCACATCCTAATACCCACCACGGGACCCCCGTCCTTATGGCGGGCGGTCCCTATTACCACCAGGATGGCGGGCGGGCAAAGTCCGCCCGCCATACTAATGACCCCCTTAGTGTCATGTGTGACTCTGAAATAAACATGCAGAAGCATAATAGACAAGAAACCTAAAACTGCCATCTACTGAGAAAGCTAGAATACTTGTTCAGTAAACACACACATTACCATAATTGCCTGACCACGGTAAGATGGTACACAAGGCAGTCAATAAAATCGGACCAGCACTTATTCAATCAATGTTCTGCCCATATAACCCCAAGTGGACTCTGAGATCCAATAACAAAAATTTGCTAGTGGTTCCCAAAACAAGGAGAGTGCATACGGGGGGAGACGCTTTTCCTTACAAGCCACAAATTTATGGAACAACCTCCCCGAATCAATCAGAATGGAAGTAAACCATTTAAGATTTAGAAAATTCCTAAAAACCTCCTTGTTTTCTTAAACCTCAGAGAATGAATGAGTCTAAAGCGCTGGGATGCCTCCGGGTAGCCATGCGCTATACAAATGCGTAATTCATTCATTCATTCATAGAGTAGGACAACATATGACTTGACTGATTGACCAAAATGTCACCATGGCTACTCCAAAGACTGAAAACTATAGACTTCCCGTCCTAAAATGTACACTTATAGCAATGATCATGCTTACCAAATACCTCTATGTCTAAATGGTACTCAATGGTTGAGAGTCTGATTTAGAGTTAGGGTGGATGCTGGATAGCAGACCGAAAGTGGCTGATTTTTCATCCACCCAATTTAGAGCATATAGAGACGTATACACTCTAAATAGGGGAGGCAGGACATTTTACACTTTTGGAGGATGTCCTGCATCTGCTGAACTCCAAATAAGGCCCTAACTTTACTAAGCTGTAATCAGGCAGGCACCTGCTTGGCAATCATTAGGAAAGAAAAAGACAGAAGCTGCACCTCCCCCCACACATATTCTCTACTCATTTTGTCATTAAAAACCACTAATGGGGAAAATAAAGAATAATATGTAACATTTTATAGCAGCACACTCCCTCTGTACACCATTAACTGTCCTTTACTAGGCACGCTTGAAATTTACCTTTAACATTATGGTCTCTGCAGTCTTTTTATTACTAATCCACATTTCACTACAGTTGAAACACTAATGGTGCAACCCTCCTAATTTTGAAATGTTTGGAGTCTAAACACTGTTCAGAAAATTCTAGACAACTTATCTGTGCACATTTTATTTTCATCGGATTTCTTTAGGAAAATTGTACTTCATTCCCGGTAGACCATGCATCCTTTGTGTGGTTTTACCCGTAACTTTTTACCTTCAGCCTTCTTGTTTTGCTCACTACATTTTTGTTGGCGTTAAGGCTCTGTGCACTATTTTTCAGCAGTGCTGAAGTGCTGGTAGTCTCTCCCTAAAACATGGTAGAATTGGCTTACACCTAATTGGTGTATTTAATTTACTAGCACGTCCGTAGTAAAGGGGCAATACCTGCACTCAGGGCCTGTTATTTAAATGCTGCTAGTGGGCCTGCAGCGCTGGTTTTGCCATCTACTTAAGTAGCCCTTCAAACAAGTCTCAGGTCTACTATTGTAGCCTGTATGTGTAGTTGTAGACTGCCTTGCTGACCTGGCAAAATAAACCTTCTGCCAGTCCTAAAACTTGATTTTTAATACATGTAAGTCACCCTAGGCTAGGCCATGGACATTCCACAGTGCAGGATGCACTGCATTTAAAATATATGACATGCTATTTTAAGTTTAACCACATCGATGCTTGAGAGTCTCCCCTGCTGTGCTGAACAGCAATGAAAACGGGTGTGGTCATGACGAGCTCAGCTCGTCATGAGCACAGGAGCACTGTACTGAACATGGAAGGGGTTAACATGTCCTGATAGTGAAACACTCTTAAATTCATTTTTCAATAGGACAAGGCCTACCTCTACTATAGGATAACATTGGGTTTACCTTATTACACTTAATAAGCTGTAACTTCCAAATGTAAGCAGGTGACCCTTCAGGTTTGGTGTCTCTTGAATTGTAATGAAAAATCCTCTCTTACGTAGAAGTAAGATTTATAATTCAAATTTTGAAAATGCCACTTTTCGAAAGTTGGCTTTTTCCAGCCTCAGCCATTTACTGCCTGCAGCCTGACTCTGGGTCACAAGACTGGGAGTAGCTGACAGTTGAGCTTTGTGTATTCCTCCTAGACAGCCACACAAAATAAAGAGACTACTTGTAACTAGGTTGGCCATCACTAGCATGATGGGAGGGCAGTGCTGGGTACATCCCTACTTACTCTTGAATAGGCTGTCTCCTGCTTCCACACAAAGGGCTGCATACCACCCGCAGTTAGTCTCAAACCAGGACAGTAGAGGCAGGAAACCTGTGAACTACAAAGGGGAAGCACTAAAAGCTTCTCCCACTTCAAAGGAGGCACTTGTCAAACATTTGGGACCTCAGACACCAACTCTTCAGTACACTTCTGGACCTGTGGACACTCTTCTAGGAACAAGGACTGCTGTGCTGCTGAAAGGACTGCTTCTCTGTACGACTGCAGCTCTGCTGGATTGTTGGCCTGATACCCTCCTGCCTGAGTCAGAGGGTTTGGGACATGCAGCTGAACCCAAACTCCCAGAGTGACTCCAAGGGCTAGTTTACTGGCCTCTTGTTCAGAGAAACAGGGACATAACAAGCTCACAACCACCTAAACCAGTACCCAGAACCAGCTGGAGCAAGTCCCGGACCCGCAAGTGGTGCCTCTCAGGTGCTGGATCCTTGGTATGGCCCCTGAGAGGCTAAATTGAAGTTTTTGGGCTATTTGCATCCGCAAAAAAGGCCCCTTTGCACCGAAAATTTGTCGCTCACACAGCTTGCTAACATGAAGTTTTGTCAGCCTGACCGTTTGCTCTACAGCATGGACCACTCACGGGGGTGCCATCTCGAAGCACAGGCCTGATGCCAGGTCTGCGCTTTGCGCTAAATTGACAACCGTCCGCGGAGCTTTCCTGCTCCGCAGGTCACCATCCGCCAATGAACAGGACTCTTTGCACTGGACTGAGAAGGTAACTTTTCGGCAGGATTAACTTGGTGCCAGTATCCTTCCTCAGCTCACTGCAGTTGGCTGGAACTTGTGACCAGTCGCGGCCAGCATAGACGCGGGTGGGTGTGCGGTGGTTTACGGGGGAAGGGGCGTGGGGGTAAATTTAATTATTAATAAAAAACATAAAGGCCCGTCTGCATGAAGAAAGGACAGACTGCGCATGACTGGTTTGGGCGGCCCCAGAGGGCCGACCAAACAGTCATTGCAACCTCAGGAGTGGGCACATCACTTCACCCTTGCCCAGCCTTGCTTGCAGAGCAGTCCCATCCACCCGCCTACAACCAAACCCTTCTGCTTTCTCGCACTTGCAGTACGAGAAGCAGAAACATAAAATGGTAGTTATGGAAGTTATTACCATTTAATTTTTCTGCTTATCGCACTGCGAGAAAGCAGTGAGGCAACGCTCCTCCGCCCTAGAGGAGGAGCCGCCCCTGCTTGTGACTTTCTCCCGGTGTCGCACAAGCAGATAACGGCGAGTGGAGCTTTGGTGGGCTTGTTGTGCTATTTTCACTTAAATCTTTAAAATTGGTTATTTTGGATACCACCTTCCATCGACAAAGCGAGGATGAACATGTGCATGATCAAACTACTTACATGAAGTTACCAAGGAACCCTACTGAAGAATTCCATGAATTTCCTATGATCATTGCTGAAAAAGCATGTAATCTGGGCACAATCACAGAGAATGATAAAAAATACTTGTTACTGGATCACCCAAAAGTCCATATCTGTACATGCTACCTAAGGTGCATAAATGTTTTTACAAAAACCTCCTTTTCGTCCTATCATATCTACCGAAAACTCCATAGGTGAGCCTACGGGAAAATACCTTGACCGACACTTACAACCATTAGTGCAGAAGATTTTGACATTAATACGGGACACTACTGATTTCTTGAATAAAATCGACACCATCCAGTTCAACACAGAACGCGATTTAACTTTATGCACCATTGATGTATGCTTGTTGTATTCCTCACCAACAGGGAATTGACCCGGTTGAATCTTTTCTTGTAAACCATACAATTGACGAAGACTTGAAAGTGTTTCATTTGAAACTTTTGCAATTTACGCTACTTCATAGTTATTTTCGCTGGAATGTTGAATACTACCAACAACTGCCCAGAACATCTATGGGCAATTGCGCAGCACCATGCTATGCAAATTTGTACATGCATAGATTCGAAATAGACAACATCTTATCCAACCCTGTCTGGTTTGACAAGTTACTGGCATACCGTGTGAAAGTGAGCTAAGATGGTGGTGTGGATGTAATCCAGGACTGCTCTGCTGCTACCAATATGAAATTGCAGGAAATGAGCCATTCAACACCAGCTTTTCACAGGAAAATATTGCATCCGTGTCCCAGTGTAAATCATGGTTACTCCGGCAACGCCCGGGACCTTTGCAAGCCTGGATGGACCTGGAAGCTACTGAGCATGGTGTGCTTGAAGGCAGCTGTTGTGCACACTAGCGAGCCGGGAGTCGTGAGGACCCGCCGCAGAGGAGCAGAGGTACCTCTGCAAAAGAGGACCCTGCAGGGACCGATTCTCCGGAATGACTGCCTCATTATGGCTGTCCCTCTGGCTGTATCGGAATAGGCGGACGGTACAATGAACATACCGGATACCGGAGAAACGTGGTTCTCAAGAACCTAGCGTTCAGGAACCACGACTGGCAGTGTTCCCTCGTGCACATCTCAGCTGCGTAACGCGGAGGTACTTTGAGAAGGGGAAGCTGCCTGGGCTAAGTTCCGTCTGTACTAAAGCCGAGCCTGCCACTAAGATGGCAGCTGGGTGGCCTGTGAAGAGGTGGTGAGTGCGATGATGTAGATCCGGGTGGCAGGATACTCCTGGGGGGGACCAGCTCAGTTTAAAACAGGTGGCCCCATAGGCAAACAACCCTGCTGACACACATTAAAGCCTAAATAAAGTCAGTGACCCCGGGCCTGACCCTGACATTGCGACTTGTGCAGGACCCCACGAAATAGAACAACAGTCTGAGTTAAGGAAGGGAACCAAGCATAGTGAGCAGGTCAAAGAGATGCCAGCGGAGGAGGGGTGGGAGACGCATTTTGAAATCAGGATATGGAGGGTGAGAGACAGTCTGGGGACTTGTGGAATCTGCATCAGAAGGCTTGCTCCTGTAACATATGCATTATAGAGGATACATATATCCCCTATGGAAGCAAAATTAGGTTGTAAAGGCCGCCTCTGGGGACATATGACACACCAATCTTCCAATAATGACTATTATGAGTCGGACCCTTTCCAAAGCACTCCTTCTCCCCTTGTTGGGGAGGGATCCAGTATTTTTACTCTGGATCTCGGAGACCCCTCTGAGAGAGTCCACAGCGACTAGGGAGTCTCACACAGGAGAGACCTGTTTTTTTTTACCACTAATAACGCTGGGAGCACATTACCGTTCACCGTGACCGGCGCGCTCGATGGAACTTTTTGGACTAAGCCCCCTAGGCAGAAACTATAACCTTTTTTTTGTATGTACTGCGGTGCCCGGGCAACCTTTGGCCGATGACCGGTGCAGCTATACAGAAATTAGTCTTTGGTTCACCCATCGGCCATCACCTACCCAGCCAGACATCGGACACTGTTTTTCCTCGTCTTCCCGTTGTGCCTCATATACCCTCCCCCTCCTCTTCCCTCCATTATTCTCCACTACTTCCCCTATTCCTTCCCTCGCTCCCCTATTCTTATATCCCTTGCCTATTTTTTTCTCTTGTTTATGCGATGCGTTTGTACTCATGTAATTCCTGCAACTAAGCTCCAGAAACTTATGTAACTTTGTAACCATGTTCCTTATGTAAAACGCTCTGATACCTCCGGGTCTAGCCAGCGCTATATAAAACTCAATAAATAAAAATAAAATAAATACAAATAAAAATAAAAATACTGGCGATACATAGATTATATCTTTTTGATTTGGAAAGGACAACCATCCGAGTAATTATTGTTTCTAGATTATCTGAACAACATTGATGACCACATCAAATTCCATGAGTACCAGTAAAATTGCATTTCTTGATGTACTAATCACAGGGCATGGAAATAAATTAGAAATGGATGTATACACTAGAAGCACTGATAGGAATAATACCCCTCATTACAATAGTTGTCACCAGATTTCACTCAAGAAACACCAACCATATTCTCAGATTCTAAGAGTTAAAAGAATTTCATTAAGCAGTAAAATGTTTGAAGCAAACAAGAACAGGATAATTGCAAAATTCAAAGAAAGAAAAAATCCCACCCAAATCATAGAAAACGCTATTTAAAGAGCAGAGCAAATGTATATAAATCAATTGCTGAAAAGCCAAAGAAGAGTTGAAACAAGTAACAGACCAGTTTTTGTATCAATATTTTAATCTAAAAGTTACCAAATCAAAGTAATCATATTAAAATATTGGTCTTAGACACGGAATGAGACTGATTTTAATGGCATATTTGATTATCACCCATTGATTGCGCATCAACGCACTAAGAATCTGAAAGAACTCCTCGATAATCCACCTCAGCCCATGGCTGGTAATCACAAAGGAACGCCGTCCCTTAATTGTGGACATTGCGATAACATCATTAAAGGAACCAATATACCACATCCCACAAAAGGTACTCCGGTACAACTACATACCACAGCCACCTGCAATTCCAAGAATTTGGTATACCTCTTAAAATGTCCATGTGGTCTCATATACGTGGGGAAAACTGAGCGAAAGATCAAAGTTTGTTTGACGGAACATAAAAGTAATATTAGGAATCACTTCGAGGAGTCCCCAGTAGCGATGCATTTCACCATCAACAAGCATAATATTATTCAATTAAGATATTTAGTGTTGGAAGTGGTTCCTTTACTTGAAAGAGTAGACAACAGAAAGAGGTTAATACAACAAAAACTTTTTTGGATAAAAAAATTGGACGCATGCCAGCACTAGGGCCTCAACACACGAGTTGAATATAGTTGCTTCCTTTAATAAGTCTCTTTTCTTTTTAACAGGAAATGACTTTTCTGATTTTTGATCCCTTGAAAGAACTGAATATAGCTGTTTCTTTTAATTAAGTCTTTTTTCCCAACAGGAGATGACCATTCAAACTTATTGATCCTTTGTGGAATACCAACAATTGCTGCATATTTGTTACTTGCATGTTTTTTACAGCCCAAACCCTAATTGTACTCATATTGACATGATAGTTTTTCGATGAGTAATTATTCACGACTGCCCCGGTTTACACCACTTATCTTGCCTTTTCAGGTTTCCTCTATTGGTTGTTAATTTCATCGTTTATTGTAGGTTTTTTGTTTTTTCAATCACTAAAGGGCAGATTTATGAGGCCCTTGCGCCACGTTTACGCCGCTGTTGCGTCACGCAAGGCGGCGTAAACATGGCGCATCCCTACGAACGATTTACAACGTGACGCATCTAGGCAGATGCGTCACGTTGTAAAGCCCTGCGCCGCTTGTGGGCGTTCCGGCGCAGGGTGGGCATTCCGGGGCAGGTGCGCCTCGCAAAAGTGGCTGAGTGAAATCTATGAGATTTCACTCAGTCACTTTTAAGCCAATGCTGCGTCAAAAGCCTGCGCCTGCTTGAAGCAGGCGTAGGTCTTGATGCAGCATTGTTAAAATGGGGCACCCCGAGCCTTGCTGGAGCTGCGTCGCGCTTGCGACGCAACTCCAGCAATGCATCACATTTCCGGCACAGATGCGTCACGCATCTGTGCCGTTTTTGCACCAATGTGCGCCGCATTATAAATGCGGCGCACCATGGCTGGCGGAGCTGTGGCGCATGTTAACTGGCGCATCCCTGGGGATGCGCCAGTTAACATAAATCTGCCCCTAAGTACTTTAGCATTCAACCTCTTTTATAATGGCTACCGCGTTTTTCAGAATCTATAGCTTTCATGTTTTCAAGATGGCGACCGCCTTTGGTTACTCTTTTTCTGTTTCTTTTTTCTTTTTCTAGTCCCTTTTCCCTTTGCATGTCTGTTCACTTTCGTAAACACTGGGACACACGTCGGAGTTCACTCGCGCGTTAAGATAGAGGCACCACATTACTGTTTTACCTAAGCACGTAAGGTAAGACCTACGTGAGTACAGAGTTCACTCTGTTCATCCAGGCTTACTTGTTTTTGTACCGGACCGTCATTTATATCTTTCACGTTTTTTTTTCCATCGGCAGCATTTAAAAAAAATATAGACGAGGTAAGCGTCTAGAAATTGAGCAATTTGCAGATATCTTGATCCCTTTGGTACATTTTTTTGCTACTATTGTTTTGTAGACACACTTCGGGTGTTTCTACTCGTATTCTGAACATTGGATTTTAACCATAAAATATCACCGGTATTATGGTATCACGTTTCAGTCCGATTTTGATTACTCTCACTGTTTACCGAATAGTGAGGCACTCTTGCCCAGCATGTTGTGCACCATCTTTTTTCATTTTCATTTCTGGAGGCATGTTGTGAATCACTTATTGGAGGCACATTATTTTCCACTTTGTTTAACTTTGGCTACGAAATATTTATCTCCTAAATCAAGGATTTGTTATCTCTTGAATCATTGAGTTTTGTTGTTAATCTTTACAGAATGATTCCCCTGGATTTTCCTGAAGAAGGGCTTTGACCCTAAATGCATTGGGAATATGGGAACATTTTAAGAGAATTAGAAATGTTTACAATGAAAATTGTTGCGCATGAAGAACGTCCATATATGTGATGCAACATTGTGGAAGAAGTAATTAAAGAAGATTTAAAGAACAAAAACAATTTCACTATAAGTTAATTCGAAATAATTAACAAAATTTGAAAATACGGGTGATCTACCCCAGACGGAGTGCAATGTGGGGACGCTGTCTATGGTTCATGCAGCGTAAATTCCAAGCATAAATACTTTACACATTGCTTTTATGTTAATACTGACTGCTCTATGCCAAGCTACTGGAGTGTTGAGCACAGTTCACCCCCCTCAACCAGTGACCCAATTTCTCACAGTAACAATACCTACCAGGACTGTATATTCCTAGAACAGAGGATAGTTCCAGATCTCACAGTACCATAAGACTTCCAATGGATGCGAAACTTCTGTTTTAGTTTTTTAATGAAGGAAAGCTGCCCTGGTTTCTCAGGTGTTGGTCCATAATATATAGAGTGGTATATTTCATTTTACTAAAATCTCGAGATCTATTGTCACAAAAGTATTCATAGGTAAGTATAGGTTTATCCAGCGGCGGATGTAACAGGTATGCGCGGCAGGGCGGGAAGCCGACAGACGACGGAATAGGTATTATTTATTTATTTAATTAGACCTATTCTGTTATCTGCCAACTTCCCCCCCTCGCACCGTCCCCACTTCACGGCTGCACCGCATTTACCTGTGCCGGACGCCAATGGGTTTACTAAACTTTAATTCCTTAAATATGTACCTTGATATATATATATATATATATATATATATATATATATATATATATATATATATATATATATATATATATATATATATATATATATATATATATATATATATATATATATATATATATATATTCATTCAAGCAAAATAAATGTGAAGTTAAGAAAATTAAATCTATATTTTCCTATATGCACTTACCGCCTTGATATTTTTGTCTTCGATATTTAGTCCTCAATATTGTGGTAAATCAATATTTAACGCTCTTTATAAAGTACTATAGCCAGTTTCTTACATTCAGCAGCCAGGGTCCATAGCATCCTTTTTTGGAGACAAGCAGGCCTGCTTAGTACTAACTTCTAACATTCAGTGTTCTCTCTCCTGTAGATCAGTTTTACCTTAACAATGTTTAACACCATGAAAACCACTAGTTCTGGAGTAGAAGTCCAGGAATTATAATGATCAGTTATTGAGGCTGATAACCATCTCCCAACTTGCAAAAACACCTAGGAACATGCTTTAAAAATAAATGCACTGTTGAACGGATCAAAAATTAAGGTTTGTAAGAAAAGAATATTCACATATGAGTTTCAGGAACTGTGGCAGTGACCGGAGAAACAAAACTCCAAGGCCAACAAATATTTGTGCCTCGTACAGGTTTTAAATTGAAATATATTAAAATTAAAGTGATGAATATTAAAATCGTCTTTTTCAACTAAAGAGGGTAATAGTCATCCTCATGAATATTATTGATACTGATTCAGAAAGTGAGTATGTAGAGCCCAATCTGAACCAGCATGCAGATCAGACTATGTTATTGTCAGTTTAGCGCTGAAAACGACTGCATAGATGTAATCACTTTTCATTTGTGTGCATCTGCAGCGCTAGAAATTTGAAAAATGTTATTACATATTGATTTGTAGAGCGTACATTCTGACATGGAATACTATCATAGCATTCCACATTGTTCCCGGGTTACCATAACAGACTGCAGTCTTTTTCATCTTGTGATGGGAACATTTGGTAAGTACACACATTATAAGAGTCAATGGGGATGATTCCCAAAATAATTTATGAGTTCGGGAAGAAGTTCTACAGGAGTACTCTTTTAGGCACTCTTACATGCCTTTGTGAATTGGCCATGAAACCACTAACTCTCCATTAGTAAAAGTACAAAGACAGAAAAGTCCTTCCTATCTATATAAATTGCATATGAATATTCCTATTGTATGTTTTGGTACCAATTCACAAAGGCCTGTAAGAGTATGTAAAAGAAAACTAAAACGTACTACTTTACACACTAAAAAATGCCTTTGTGAAGAGTCCCAATAAGTACAAATTTATATTTTCTGATGAATATTGTCTATTTCAGTTAACATTTGTTATAAAATAGCTATTTCAGTTGATATGTGTTTGTAGCTAGTGCTGATATCATCATCTCAGTAGATTAAATAAATCTTCTTATTCAATTAAGGAAATTGTTTCTTCTAGAGTAATCCGGTTTAAAACCATCTCGTTGACATGGGGAGGAAAGTATTCAACGACAGTTGTGCACTTGTAATCTCTTAATACGCATTATGGTGATGTGTCTCATCCTCCCCAGCCCTCAGATCATTACTAGGGTTGTATTTAGTAGTAAAGTTCAGTTTTTTCATAACTTCGCATAGGGCTTTCTACAAGTTTGCCAATGTGAGTAGGAAAAAGAAGCAGTGATGAAGGAGGCCTGACTGACAAAAAATGATAAATTGTATTACAAAATGAAATGATCAGAATGTATATATGTTGTCTAAACTGTGTATTTGTATGTAATGTTTAGTATTGAACTTAGGAGAGAAAAAAAATTGGAATGAAGGACAATTTCAATGTATAAAATAATTAAGTAATCAAAAATTTACATGCGAAATATTCAAAGTCAATAAAAGGGACTTTTGAGGTAAGAAAAAGTGTAATTCATGGTGTCAGAGGTATTGTTGTTTATATAAATATTATTGATTCTGGCCTCTGTTCCCCAAAATTGAATCACTCCCCAGTGTTCTATATCTATCTCTAGTAAATAAGGCATATTCCTCTCTACTTCCGAAGAAAGGAAGCAGTGCGGCGCGAGGCTAACTCCAGGGCGCGCTGCCCAGCAGACTGTGGAGCGGCCCAAACCGAGATGTCAGAGAGTCCGAGGCTCCTGGCACCCGGCGCCCTCCTTTTCAGTCAGACAGATTTACTCCCCAACTGCTTGTAAGCTAGCAATTGTTACATTTCCAACCCAGCCATTAGGTGATAAGCAGACAGATTTACACAAGTCTTTCCTTGCATTTGTTCGCAAGGGAAAATGTGCTACAAACTCGTCGTGTCACAGTCCGCCCGAACGACCTACATTTTCTGTCTTCGAGTTCCGCGCAGGTTCCATCTCTGACGCTGCACACAGTCCAAGGATAGACAACACTCGCCCATTAACATTTGTCTTTCTATTTTGAGAAAAGATTTCTGCAGACATTCTCATCTGCACGCCTCCTTAGGTTCACGGCGCATTAAGCAGAGGGGCGCCCAGCACTGATGAGACCTAACGATGCACATCACCCAATTTCTGAAAATGGGATGGCGATGAGGAGAGACATGAATTTGGGGACTTGGTCCCATTGTTTTAAATCGGGCACAGAGGCAGCTTTCGCTGTCTCGCGGAATAATACTTGAAAAAAATCACAAATACAAATTACGTACAGATACAAAGAAGAACTTTGGGTCAGCCTGTTTACCCACTGTTTTATTTAACTCTCATTTTGTTTTCACCGACCTCCGCATGTAAAAACTGGGCATTGGGTCTGCCAGCATGAGCCACTGGTTCTCTCGAACTGTGAGTGGGGTCACACGTGCACATCTACCTAAAAGAAGAGCACTTTAGTGCTAGTGTAGGTGCCCCAATGCTGTACTGTGCTAATGCCTTTTCCTTCCATTATTTTTCCTTTTTTTATTTTTTATACTGATTCGTGTAAATTAACTGTGACTTCTGGTTGGAGTACTTCAAAGTGATTAGTATCGTTTCGTTGAGCCAATTGGAACTCTATTTTCCTGTGACTTGCACTAAACCAAAAAGAGTTTCGACACCCATGCTAAGAACTTGTGCCCGCTAGAATGCAGCAGTACAGTTCTATTAAAATTGTAATCAATGTTTAGTTTTGTTTTGAATTTGTAATTTTATTGCAAGCATGTGGACACTAGAAACAGGTTGACAGCATTTTTTTCTTTTTGTTTCTTGTTTTTCTTTTTTTTAGCATAGGCTTGCGAAAAAAAAATTATTAACCATCGGCGACCTTGTCATGGCCAAGCCTTCTGGCTTTGCCAAAGCATGTTTCTTCAATGAATTTCTTGGTATTTTTTACTCAACTAGAGATTATACTGTTTAACCGAAACAATACATACACTGTGGAACTATTCTGTGGTGGCTCAGTAGAGTAACTCACCCAGTATTGATTGATTGATGGATTGATTTATTGATTGATTGACCCAGTAGAGAGAACTCTAGTTGAGGACATGGTCACATGCAGGAGCGGCCTGTGCAGGTAAGAGTGGTGAGGCAGTGGGGCGGGAGGAAAGGGGGTGACTCGAAAGACGACAATGAGGAAAAATGTATTATTTATTTAATTTGAACGCATTGTCGGCTGGTCACAAGGTTGAATTTCAGCAGCCCCACTCAGTCATTTTATCCTGTGTAGGGTGTTGGGATTTAGAGCGGGCTGCGCCCAGTCCTCTCTCTGTGCACATGCTGTCGATTACACCCCTCCCTCTTGACCCATGTGATCGCTTTTAAGGAGAAGAAACCGGGCAGTCATTGCTTGGTTTAGTTACCGGTCACGTTGTCTTTACTGGTGACCGAGCTACGTGGGATTATCGGCTGAGTTCGTGTTTTTGTTGCTGAGAGACTCTTTGTTTACGGAGCGAGGCTTCGCTCTGAAAAGGATATATTTCAGAATCTGGATTGGGATTGGGATTACGGACATTGTGGCGCTAAATATCTGATTCCACATTGGAGTTTGTACGCGGCTGCGTGCGGACATTTGAAGAACGCCAGTGCATTCATTTCCGGGTATTAGACCTCACTCGATGTCCTTGTGTGTAATTAAGGTTCATTCACGAACCAGCTGTTAGTTGGCGTTTTTTCTTTTCTTTTTGTGGCCACTGAATTTTCGGGTTGTGTTGGGAAGCGGGACGTTTTATTTACACTTATCCAAGACGGAAGGGGTTTTTTGTGTCGGAAGACTTTTTCCCCTAATGTGTAAAAAGAGTCAAGGAAACTCCTATAGAGTGGTGTTAACTCTAGAAGATTTCAATACAAATCAAGAGGCACGAATTCTCCAGTACAGCGATACAGAAATCTTCTGCGGGTAAGACGAGGGGGGTTGTTGTGTCTCCCAAAACACTGTATGTGCATAGAGAGAGTAAAGCGGGGTGTGATTTCTCATCTGTGTTCTTTCTGTTTATCTCTCCTCTGCAGGGTGTGAGTTTTCTTTCTGTACCCCTTGAGAGCCTTAAGAGCTGGAGACGCACTGGGTCCTCTGAAGTCTTCTTCCCTGTGTTTTGTTCTTTTTTATCCTTCCCTCTCTCCTGGCTCAGGCTGTAGTGTGCAGTGATATATATATTGCAGACTGCGGTTTGTGTGGGGATAGAGGGCTGGGAATATCGTCGCTCCTGCAGCGTGGTTCCTAGTGGGAGACAATCTGACATAGGGCGAAGAAATGAATGCAATTGAATTGGGTGACAGTATGCATCTATATTCTGTCAATCACGGCAAGAAAATTCTGTAGGGGTGATCGCGCACTTTCTTTAAAATTATATCTGGAAGGACAATATGGCTCGGTAGGTTAAAGTACTTGCTCCTTCGTCTGTAGATCAGCCCATGAGTTTGAAAGGGACAGGTCAGCAATTAGGCTTCAGGGCCCCCGCCCGCCCCGACGTTGTCCGTGGGTCCCCCAGAGCCTTCCTCCATATATTGCAGTATTATACTTCTATGTTTACTTTGTACGCTTTTGTAACCTGCACACGTAACTTTTTCCTCCTGTAATGCACCGTTTGGCTAACTTTTTTAATGCTCCGTTTGCTTCCTCTTGCTACCTGCACAGGTCACTTTTTCCTCCTATACCTCTATGTTTACTTTCTACGCTTTTGTAACCTGCACACGTAACTTTTTCCTCCTGTAATGCACTTTTTGGCTCACTTTTGTAGTACTCCGTTTGCTACCTCTTGCTCACTATGTACGCTGTTGTAACCTGCACACATAACTTTTTCCTCCTGTAATGCACCATTTGGCTCACTTTTGTAATGCTCCGTTTGCTTCCTCTTGCTCACGATTTTCATTTTTGCTTCATTTTCCGCCGCTCATCGCTCCTAAATAAATAAATACCCTCCCTCATCCGCCGCTCACCGCTCCTCCCCACCTGTCCGCCGCTCCTCACCGCCTGTCCACCGCTCCTCACCACTCCTCCCCGTGCCATGTCCGCCGGTCCTCCTCGCGCTCCTGGACGCCGCTCCTCCCCGCGCTCCTCACGTCGGGCACGCATGTCGCGGCTGGCGCTACTTCCAAGGGACTACTTTTTTGTTCGGTACATTTTTTAAATAACGTATATTTATTATGTTTATATAGCCTATGTCCATCTGCACACCCTGACGATTACAACGATGTATCGGGTGTGTGGATTGGCGCTGTGGTTCCCGAGTTTACCCGCCTCAAAGGTTCAAAGTTCTTCCTTGATAATATTAGTATAGATAAAGGCAGCTCTTTTTAGATTGTAGTGCGGTTGTGCCATATTGTTAAGGATATCAGAAAGAGAAGTAAATGACATGGAAAGAAAGGGAAGAGACATATCGGGAAAATTAGCATCTATTATTTGCTGAGGATTCTTAATAGTAATGAGACATCTGTGCAATTGGCGCACCAATGAGTTTTAGACTTGCGTTTTGCTTTAATATCTACAAGCTCACAGGAGCAACGTGCACAGATTATTTTGTGCACAGTTCTTGGAATTGTTGATGTCACTATCTCAGGTCACATTTCTGGGAAGTGTAACTTGTTTACACCATGAAGATACCACTCAGTGTGCCACA
The DNA here is from genome assembly GCF_964263255.1 of Lissotriton vulgaris. Classification (NCBI taxonomy): domain Eukaryota; kingdom Metazoa; phylum Chordata; class Amphibia; order Caudata; family Salamandridae; genus Lissotriton; species Lissotriton vulgaris. The sequence goes on along the minus strand of NC_141687.1, from coordinate 976,813,736 downwards.
TAGTGTTAAATACATGTTTTTCATGAAAAAGCACAAACAACACATGCATTGGAGGCTGGTATCAGGCCTGAGGGGCGGAGTGGGAGTGGGGAATGAACCACAACAAAAAAACAAATAAAAAGTAACTTGCCATCCGCATCGCAGCTCTTTTGTTCCTAACCAGCATAAGCTCGCAGAATCCGCTGCGGCCACTCCTGATGCTGCTTTCAGCAGCATGAGAGCAGTGTCAATATTGGCCTGAACGCTATCGATTTGCGCTCCTAGAGAGATTGGGAGTTGTGCTTGCTGTCTCCAACCCGGCAACACAGCTCGAGTTGGAGACAGATTGAGTGCACATGATGGTTTGGCCGTCCTGAGACGACCGGCCAAAGCCACATGCGCACTGACAACAGTGTCCACCACTCCTCCTCCGTGACTCCCCCCATTATGGCTCGCCACCAAGACTCACCCGGGAGAGGAAAAATGCTAATAAACCTGGTTTATTATGATTTTGTTTTTTCAATTTTTGCAGCTGCTGGTGGGGGCGACGCACCTCCGTCATAGTGGAGGAGCCGCCACTGAACATATGTACCGCATTCAGAAATGACAACAGAAGTGCAGACAATGAGCAGCATACCAGCTGTGTTGTAATATGGATTACTTTTCTATTGGTCAATGTACTCTGTTGAAACGTCAGCTTTAAATTGACACCCTAAACTACATCATACCCAACATAAAAGAGATAAATCATGGAAGGCTACGGTAGAAGTACTGAGTCACTGCTAATATTTTTCCCTTTGTTCATCTTGAGTGCCTCATAATGAACAGTTGGGGGCTGCTAGCAGCGCTGGGGGTAAAGGCACCACGCTTAACTACAAAGCCTATAGACAAAAACATCTGCAATGCTCTCAACTAAAAGAAAAGAGCACGAGTTGGTATAGTGCATGAACAATGCCAGCATGTTAAGAACCCTTCAGTACTTTCATGCCAGGGTGCATATTGTTCAATAATTCTTAAATTACCATGTAGAAGGACCTAACATATTCACAGTGGAATTACAATGAGAGTAGCATGTTAAACTGTTGAATTAATGATCGAGTTTTTGAATTACCCAGTGTCCTTTGAAAAGCTTCTGTTTGTACAAGTCTGTGAAAGGCACTCATTTGGAAGCGCGCAAACGCAGAATTATGATGGAGTCATTGTTTCCCCATAATAACCACTGCTTCCCTAGAAGTTAGTCAGGTTATATTGGTCATCAGGCATGAAGATACCCAGGTCAGATGCCTATATCAGCATCTGTCACCTACATCCTTGTCTGGATGTTATACAATATGCTCCACCCCGTGTACTCGAGACTTTGCAAGCTTACTATTAATAGAAAGGAGGTTTAGGACTATTTGAAATGGCATCATTCAACTGCAGCTTCCACCCTCTGACCACCTTCCAACAGGCTGCCATAGTACTCTCTTGGTTTAATCGGGGGAAAAAAAATACCCATCCTTCAAACTCTAAATCAGACTCTCAGGTGCCTATGTACAAAGAAATGGCGCAGCGGTGTGCCGAATTTGGCAGCAGTGAGCTGCGTCATTGAAAAAAATGCAGGAATGTGCTGTATTTACAAGAATTCAGAGCACCCCTGTGTTTAACCTTGCGCCATGCGGCAAGGGTATCTGCATAGCAGGAATGTTTTTTATGTGCAGGAATGTTTCCCTTCCTGCACATAAACGATCAATATTTGTGAATTGCTAGTTCTATGTGTGTTGCAGAATACAGCACATACAATTAGAAAATCACCATTATTTAATGATTGTTTTGGTGCAGGAAAAGACACCTCAACCACAATCATTAATGGTGGTTTGCTCTTTCTATGTGTGCTGCAGCGCACACAGAAGTAAAAACGAGGAGAGATAAAAGTATTTCTCCTCGTTGTGCCAATCCAATACCTGCTTTTCCTTGGCGTTACTTTTTGGTGCTGCCTCAGATTTATACACTCTTGTAAATCTGGGGCAGAATCAAAAAGCAATGGGTGTTGCAAAGGAATGACCACAGCAACATCGGTTGCATGCCCCTTTCATGCAGAAACCTGTGAGAAAGAATACCATATTTACAAAGCGGCGTTAAACCATGCAAAGTGGCTTAATGTCACTTTAAAACTATGGTGCAGGGCATTGCACCAACAGAATGTAGAAAATGTGATGTTCCAGTGGAGCAGTCCCCTTGTAAATATGTCCCTCAGTCCGCAAGGAAGACCCGAATTGAAAACTCATCATTGACATAAATTAGTTGTAGTCATATGTAGGAGCTGCTACCTTGGGTTTCTCTTTAGTACCTTTTGCACTGCCCTTGATACTCCAGAGATTAGGATTTGTGGAATTAGGAACAGAGAGCAACACTAAGTAAACATTGCTATGAGAACATTTTTAATTACGGGAAGGACAGTACAAAATTGTAAGCAGTATACCTCACAGCTTGCTATTCATTTAAAGTATGGTAGCACCGCAAAGTGCAAAGATGACAAAATATATTTTTAGAGGACTCTGTGGGGAAGCAGAAAAGTATGGTTACCACGCAGGGCTGCAAATGAACCGTTTAGCCACTGCTCACTGTGTATGTGGAAGGGGTGCACCTTTGTTTGGCTTCCCACTTTCAGCGTTTCCCGCTGGGACTTCCATTAGCAAGAAAAGGAAATTACACAGTCACCTACTGTGTTTCTTTGCTGTCAGTAACGTGACAGCAGGTAAACACAATTCGTTGGGACCTGGATTTTCAGGCATGTTGGTAGGGCCTTCCATCAGCAGGTAAGGGAGTTGATGAAGTGAAAGTTAGCATCACGCGAAGTTTGGAAAATTGTACACTTCTTCCTGTTCTCAGCAGCGTCATGAATTCTTAAGAGCCGATTCCTAATTAAGGGGCACTTCTGAAATAGAAAGCATATTGTTGGACCTGACATCCTTGGCGTGGTTTTACCCCCAACTTTTTGCCTTCAATCCTCCAGTCTTTGCTGACTTCGTTTTTACTTGCCTTAGGACTCTGTACACTTTACCGCTACTAACCAGTGCCAAAATGCCCGTGCTCTCTCCCTTAAATTGGCCTACACCCAATTGCCACGTCTAATTTACATGTAAGTCCCTAATAAAGTGGTATTACATGTACCCAGGGAATGTAAATGAAATGTGACCAGTGGGCATGCAGTAATTATTGTGCCACCCACTTAAGTAGTCTTTTAAAACATGTCTCAGGACTGCCATTGCAACCTGTGTGTGAAGTTTTAAACTTCTATTTCGACATGGCAAAATAATCCTTTTTCCAGGCCTAAAACCTTGTTTTTAAGACATAAGTCACCTCTAAGGTAGACCGTCAACAGTCGGTAATGCAGGGTGCACTGCAATTAAAAGCTGGACATGTACTTTTAACTTTTACCTGTCCTGATAGTGAACACTCTTAAATTCGTTTTTCACTATTGCAAGGTCTACCTCTCCAATAGGATAACATTGGATTACCTAATTACATTTAATAAGTGATCACTTTTCATTTGGAGCATAGGAATTACAAGTTTGGTTTCTGAAGTATTGCAATTTAAAAATCTCTTTCATGGTAAAGTTGGGTTTTAAGTCACAATTCTGAAAATGCCACTTTTAGAAAACTGCCATTATCTTGTCCCTGACTTTTGGTGTCTACAACCTGTATCCTAGGTCACGTGGCTAGGTGCAGATGGCAGTTGGTCTTTGTGTATTAATTCCAGACAGTGAGGCAGAATAGGTGTTGGGAGGATTGGCCATCTCTGACTTGAATGGGGGAGCAGCTGTCACCTACCACAGTTGCACAGCACAAATGCTATGTCTGATCACACTCACAAAGGATTTGACACTAGTTGTATGTGTCCAAAGACAAAATGATGCCAGGGCAGGGAGACAGGGAATTCCAAGCACCTCTGGGGGTAGAACCCTCAAGAATCTTCTCCTACTTCAAAGCTGGCACCAAGGATAAATAGTGGACCCTAATACCCAACACTTCAGAACACCCCTAGGCCTGTGGAGACTACAGAAGAAGGACTGTTGTGCTGCCCTGCTGCTCTGATGTCAGAAGGACCGCTATTCTGCTGCCCTGCTACTCTGCTGCCCTACTGCCTGCTATCCTGCTTGCTGAGAAGGACTCACTAAACCAAAACTGGGTATGGGTTTCCAGACAGTAAGGCCAAACCCTGCCTTAACTATTGATCCAACACAAAATGCCAATACTGTCAGGTGTTTTCTGTACAACTTAATTTATACCGAGCATATGGACAAGACTGTATGCAAGGAAGAATTTATCTCATCAGAATAAATCAGTTTCAAATCTGCATTTTATTTGCACAATTCATTAATTTTTCTCGTTTTTGTTCCCTTTTTAAGGAAGCTTTTTGAAGCACATTACAAATACATAATACAAAAAATCATCATGTCACAACATCACCTATATATCTCATTCATACAAAAAGGACATTACAATCATACTGTGAACTCATTCAGACTTCTCACACTCAGAAAGGTAAAAAATACACACTTTATGTACAATTATATGCAATAAATGGAAAAGAAACCATAGATGTACAATTTCATGTGAATCACTTTGATTTACAAATTTGCTCAATGCTCTTATGGTTTCCACAAAATAAATGTGTTACAAGAAGGGGGGGTCTACGCGTTTCAAACTCCAACTTTAAGGAGTTCTCGTCAGGACCAAAAGCTGTAAATGCAAAAAAACAAGGGACCTGTGTTAGTGGGTGGCCTCTTATTATGAAAACCCACATGGGTTCAACACCCACATCTATGCCTCTTACCTCTCTAAATGTAACAGGATGTGCCTCATATATTCCACAGAAATCGCGGAGCGGGACCACCTGTATAGCAATTGAATACATTTACTATAATGACTTAATCCTGACACAATTCCAATGTAATCACACTTCGTGTCATACTCACTAGATGTTGTCTGTCCTTGGTTCTAAAATGGGTAAAGGACAAGGATTCCAATCAGTAATTGCAATTATGTCTGGCACTTAAGGTTTTTGCATGCGCATTACAGCGCTTCTTACCGGATGTGTTATTGTATTGGCCGGGTAGATTAGCTGTATTTTGTTCAATTACCACGGGGCGTCTGGGGGGGAAAAGGAAAGTGAACCAGTCTTAGTGCGTGTCCCCAAAGCGTGTCAGTGGGTAAAGCATGTTGTATTAACCTCGCGCTCCGCGAGTGAAGCATGTTGTATTACCCTCGCCTTACCGGTATATCTCAACGCGGGGGCCGGCATCAGTGTTGGATCGGGCGCGGATATGTTGCGTCTGTAGGGACAAGAGCGGGAGCGATTTAGTATCTCTTCTAAGCGGGGAGAGCATTTTACAAATAGTTACAAGTTTCGAAGTTGGAACTTTAGCTCGTACCTTCGATCCGATGAGTACTCGAGTCGGGTCCCGTCCTCCGGTCTGGTGATTGAATACGTGCAGACGTCTATTTACTTCCTGGTTCCAATGTCACGTGATTGGAGCTAATATTTGAGTCGCCATCTTAGAGTGGTCCCATTCGGCCATATCAAGGCTTGATTTACGTGTCTATTAATGAAATCACTTGGGGAATCCATATGGTTTGAGCAGTCATTAGTTTAAAGCTCAGTTTATGTTGGAAAATGTGTCAGCTTGTGTGTTCAGTTAGGTGGTCTCACCGTTTGGGAGCATTTTGTTGTGGGAGCCTGCATTTTACTTCCAGTGGGCAATCAGAATGGATGTGTTTTATAGTTTAAATATTTCAGAAAGTTCATTTAGTCCATTAATTGCCGTATTGAATCTCACAATCAAAGAGGCTTCTTGTTTGGACAGTTTCCTGTCCACATCACCGCCTCTAGGATCTTGTTCAACCTTGAGTAAAACCGTCCATCGGACATCATTTTCATCGTGATTTTGCAATTGCCAATGACTGACAAGTGGGGCATTAGGTACCTTCCTTTTTATCCTGGATTTATGTTGTTGGATACGAGAGCGTACCTCCTGGTTGGTTTTCCCGATGTACAGGAGGTTACAAGGGCATTTTATACCATAAATTACGGATTTCGTCTTGCAATTCGTAAATTGCTCATGTTTCCATGACAATCTGTTGTGTTTGAACACTGATCCTTCTTCAGTCGAGTCGCAACAGTTGCATCCTCCACATTTATGGTGTCCCTTCACTGGGGGTAGGCCCATCATACTTCTTAAATTGGTGGGTAATTTAGTCGGTAGTGCAGCTCTCACCAGCTTATTAGCCAAATTAGATTCTTTTTTGAAGGCAAAAAGTGGTGGTTTTTTAAGGTCTTCGCATAGGTTTTTTACCAGATGCCAATTATTATTTATGACCTTCTTTAGCTTATTTGAATTTGGGCAGTAAGTGGTTACTAGGACTATTCGGTCCTGTGTTTTTTTGGGCTTTTTTTCCAGTAGATGTTCTCTCGGGGTCCACCAAGCTCGTTTTTTGGAGCGGTGTAGAAGTTTTTCGGGGTATCCTCTCTCCAGTAAGTTGTTGGTCAGTTTGTCAGCATGTTTCTCGTATTCTTGTCTGTCATGACAATTCCTCTGAATTCTCAAATATTGTCCGTATGGTAGATTTTCTTTGAGACTGCGGGTGTGGTTGCTAGTGAAATGTAGCAGTCTATTGCGGTCTGTTTCTTTTTTATAGAGAGTGGTTATTAAGCCTCCTTCATCCGAAGGGTACACTTCCACATCTAAAAATGGGATTTTCTCTCTAGAGTAGACAAGGCTAAATTTGATCTCTTGGGTCCTGTTGTTGAGCCATTGGTTGAACGTTTTTAACTCTTCTTCAGTGTCAGACCAAATGAAGAAAACGTCGTCGATGAAACGACTCCAATGTTTAATGGCATGATGGAATGGGTTATTTTGGTAAACAAATTTCTCCTCATAGATAGACATGAAGAGGATAGCTAATTCGGGGGCAAATGGACACCCCATAGCTACGCCTCCTGTTTGGAAATAAAAGTCCCCATCAAAAAGAAAGTAATTGTGCTTCAAGGCAAACTGTGCTAGTTGTATGATGAAATCTGTTGGAACCTGTTCCGGTTTTTCTCGGGTTTCCAAATGATATTTCAATGCCTGTATTCCTTCATCTTGTGGGATTTGGGTATATAAGGATGTTATATCCATAGTAACCAGCCACTCTTTTCCTTTGTCAAATTTCACATCTCGTAGTCTATTGATGAAATCAGTTGTGTCCTTAATGTAGGATTTCACCTTGGGGACAAATGGCTTTAGAAAAAAGTCCACGAATTTGGAAATTGGTTCCATCAATGACTCGCACCCAGATACTATGGGTCGTCCGGGTGGTGCGCTAGCGTCTTTGTGTACTTTCGGGAGTACATAGAAGAGTGGAGTCCTGGGATGTTTTATCTTGAGATATTCAAATTCCTTTTTACCAAGAAATCCTTTTTGGTAGGCTTCATCAATGATGGAATGCAATTGGTGTTTTAATTCCATTGTGGGATCTTTCGACAATTTGCGGTAGCATTTGATGTCATCGAGTTGTTTTTTGACTTCTTTCTGGTACAATAGGCGGTCCCAAACCACAATAGACCCTCCCTTGTCGGCTTGCTTTATTATTACCGATGTATCTTTTGTTAAATCTGTGAGTGCTAAGGACTCGGATTTGGTGATGTTGTATTTCATCCACTGGGTCTTTTTTTCCATTTCTCCAATTGCTGAGAGGATAGTTCTCTCAAAAGTTAGTAATTCCTTTGGTGTTTTGTAATTGGGAGGGCAAAACGTAGATTTATTATGGAGTCCAGTAATTTCCATGTTGGTATTGCTTGGATTTTCTGTGAAGTACGTTTTTAGCCTCATTTTACGAAAAAATTCAATGGTTTCTGTTTTGAGTTTCACGAAGTCAGTCCTTTTGGAAGGGACAAATGTGAGTCCCGGAAGGCTGGACCTGCACCCTTCATGCCAGGTTGAAGTGACTCCAAGTACCAGCTGACTGACCTCCTGTTCTGAGCTACAGGGACATAAGCTTTAGCGGTCTCCCTGTATCTGCCCAGCTGACCTGCTGCACGGACCTGCAATTGGACCTATTTGAGCCCTGATGCCTTCTGCTGGACTCAGTTCCTGATTCCCAAGAGATGACCCTCAGGGACTGGACCCTTGGTTTACATCAGCTGAGTGCCCTCTCTAAAGAAAGGAGAAATCCTGAAGTTTTGGGCTTTTCACAACTGCAAACAGGCATGTTTGCACAAAGAACTTGCCACTGCATCTCCCGCCAATGCGAAACTCTAGTAAACCTGCCTACTCGTGACACAGCGACACCTAGCAACGATTGTCAATGCGAGATAAGCACTTTGTGCTCCAGCATCGACAACCCATGGTGACTGCCAATGCGAAGCTCTAGCAACTACCATCCGCAATACCTGACAGGACCTTCGCACTACAGCGATGACCGTCTGCAATAGCCCGCCTGCTCTTCATGCTACATCGATGACCATCCGTGACACTCTTGTTGCTTCTCGCGGCCCCCTCCTGGTGAACGGAACTCTTCTCATTGGACTTTAGAAGGTAATTATTTCAGCTGGAGTAACCTGGTCCCTGTATCCAGCCCACACTATATCATGGTTGGCCTGAACTTGTGACTTTCACTTGCATGACCAGATAACAGCGAGTGGTGCTTTGTACTTCTAAGCACTATACTTACCTTAAGTTTTTACAATTTCATATCTCCTAGTCTACTGATTGGATTGTTGTAATTTTTGTCTCAAATAAGTTATTATGTTTTACTCTATTTTTCTAAATTGGTGTGTGCCTTTTCTTGTGTTGTGTTATCACTTTATTAGTGTTTGAAGTGCTGCACAAATATTTTACACATTGCCTCTAAATTAAACCTGACCACTTTTGTGCCAACTACCAGATAGTTGAGCACAGGTTAATTGTGGAATTGCTTGTGTTTCACCCTGACAAGAACTGTAGTTGCTGCTGGTAAGGGTTCCCAATACCTCAATTTCCTTGGTTTTTCAACCATGCTGGGAGGGCCTTCCATCTGTGGGTATGGGTGGAGTGAAAGTTAGCATCACGTGAAATTGGAAAATTGCGCACTTCTCGATGTAAGCCGCCCATTCCAAATTAGTGGGCACTTTAGAAATGGAATTCATATCGACTTTCAATACAGTTTTCGAACTCAGACATTGGATTGCCAAATGATACACATTACGACTCTTGGTGGGTAATAACAGCAAATGAAGACTTAGATATTAAGACAATCTTTCATAAGGGCACAGCTGAGTCATGCAGGAGCAGGTGGGGCTTGAAACGGCCCTGGTTGGTAAAGAGGTAAATGGTTAGTGGAGGGAAGACACAAATTATGTATTACAAACGCCTTTTATTTATTCCTTACAACAAGGAGCCCATCAAAACTGAGAAGTGACAGTGCCATGATTTTTGTGAATGAAGTTACAGTGTGGGAATTTGCAAGGGTCTAAGCAAAATGTCACAACTAGGCAAAGTTTGTAAAGTTTTTTCCTTTGCCACTATTTGCAAAAATTATCTTGATAAGTTGTGAAAAGTAAGTTACCTTGCAGTAAGGAACATTGCACACACGAAGGTGGATTATTAGGGGGGAATTTACTAAGATCTTGCCCCTTGTTTGCATCACAAAAGTGGTGCAAAATAGGTCAATTTTTTCTTGCCCAATTTACTTTCCAGTGCTAAACTTGTTTAGCGCTGGCAATAACGTAAAAGTAATGGGAAGCAGTGGATACCACTGCTTCGCATTACTTTGCGCCATAGGGGCGTACCACGGATGGTGCATGGGCGTTCCCATGCAACCACCCAAGTTTTCTCACGGTAAACCCAATTTACTAAATACAGTCGATTGAGTTTAGCTTGAGAAAAATGCGTCCTTTTAAACTAGGCGCAAGGAAGGAGAAATGCTTTCATTTTTCCTTCCTTTTCCGACTTTTCACACGTGCTGCACTGTGCAGCACGCATACAAAGTGGAAAAGCTTTCCTCATGTCTAGGCATAGCATTTTGTACAGGAAGGGTACCTTCCAGTACAAAACCTACGCTAGACCTACAAACACACACACCCTAGCACTATGGCGCTAAGGTGGTGCGTGGCTCACAACAGCTGTAATCAGCGCCGGTGCACGGGAAAGGGGAGGAGGGAGCCATCTCTTTGAAAATATGGCCTCTCCTGCTCCTTCCCTGTTGCGGGAGGCTGTACTGCATTGCGAAGGGATTTGGTAAATATCCCCCACGTCTTCAGCTCGCTCTTTGTTCCTTCGCATATATTGTTTCAAAGTTTAAAGATACATACATACATGTTGAGGGGTGAAAGAATGTCCAGCCACATGCATTTTGACATTCTGCCAATTCTTGTGCTTCCTGCAAAAGCCAGTCTACATTAAGTCTCTAGCTTGTTCTTGTTCTTACACTGTGTCCTCCACCAGTGTCTATCCCAGGACTTTTTACGTGTACTTATTTTATAGGAGCTGTCAGCCAGCCCTGTTCATCCTTTCGTCTGTTGTTATGGCATTCCTATTGTTCTTCAGTCCACCACAATACATCTCATAGGGCAATAGATCAACCCACTTAAGCAGCCGGCGAACATCCCTGTGAGTGACACCATTGTGTTTTTTCACAAGCGAAAAATCACACACACACTAGTTCCCTTAATGATGGAGACTACTATGGAAATGAGTAATTTTTTAAAGAACAACATTTTTTTTGCATTTATGCATTTTTTGGGTATTGGAATCTGCCTACCAGAGATCGAAGATTTGCAAAAAGCAATGATGAAACAAAACAAGCATTCGCAAAGCCAAAAGTCTTGGCTCCAACAGCAGGAGACCTATTGTCTTTGACAACGCTAGCTGCATTAAGTGACTGATTTCGCTTCTCTCCCACCGGCTGGATAGAGAGGCCCTATGTATTTGCCACTCTTTTGAATGGAGAACTGCCTCCCGTTTACCCTCAGCTGCCTGTGACATACCTTCTATCTGTGGAAACTGATGTGTGCTGACCTCCTCTAAAGCACTTTTGCCGCTGTGGTATTTTAATGTCGCTGCAATTTCTTTGCTGTGTGCTTCTCCTACTTATTTATTCATTACATTTGTTTAGTTCATGAACCCGTAAACCGCACAGGCTTCCCTGTATGGTCTTTTTACTCCAAGCCTCCCAGGTAATCAACATTTGACAGGACAGCTGCTTGCTGCCATCTCACTCTCTCACCATTGAACACCCCACATCTGATCCTCCACGTTTTCCACCTCCTGCTTCTCTCTCACTGGTGACCTTTCAACCCCAAAGATTTGTTTAGTCTTCAGGTAGGATGGTGTCATCTCGACTGACATTGAAACTGTGTAGAAAAGTCTACTTTAAGGATAAGGAAGCAGTTTTGTGCTGCTAATCATCATCTCTGCCCACGCATTACAGACAAACACCATGGCGTCACTGATTCAAACAAAATACTAAGGGCCAGATGTACAACGCATTTTACCAGTCACAAAAGGCCCATTGGACCACTTGTAAAATACTTTTTCGTATATACCAACTCTCTTTTGCGAGTTGGTAATCTATTACCGCCTCACAAAATAGGGTTTGCGACTCACTATTAGGAAGGGGCGTCCCTTTCTAATATGGAGTCGCACTGATATGAATGAATGTTCTGCAACCGGGAATGCGGTTGCAAAACATTTGCACATTACCACCAATTTCAAATTGGTGGTAAGTCATTCGCAAACAGGAAGGGGTCCCCAAGGAATCCCTTCCCCTTTGTGAATGGGGTCACCAACATTTTTTCAGAGCAGGCAGTGGTACCACAGACCACTGCTCACTGTAAAAAAATGAAAAGAAAACATCTCATTATTTTATTAGAAATGCATCCTGTCTTCCTTTAGAAAAAATGGGCTGCACTTAAAAAACAATAAAAAGCTTTATTTAAAAAGCAGTCACAGTCATAGTGGTCTGCTGATCCCAGCAGGCCACCATCCCTGTGAGGGCTCGCTATTCCCAATGGGTCTCAAATTACGACCTGCCTCATGAACATTAATGAGACAGGTCCCTTGTGACTCCTTTGGTAATCGCAAACAGTGTCTGAGACACTGTTGTACAACAGGTTTTACGAATCACAAATTGTGAGCCGCTTTAAATCTCAATTTGTGAGTTGCAAAACCTAATGGTCGTACACGTAGCCCAAGTAACCCAACCACCATCAGAAGCTACCTTTTAGAACAATTGCTTAACTTTCACTACAGCATTTGACATTTCCGAAAATTCTGATTCTGCCCCTTTTCCTGCTCCTCTTCACTCATTTCCTGTTGCCATTTTCTTCATTGTAGAACATCCTAGCTCTGAAACTCCCAGCCTCACCTCACTGTTCCCAGAGACCATTCACCTGGCTCCACCTCCCCCAGAAATTTTCAGACGAGGTCAAGCCGGTCTTCCCCATTCTGTTTCCACCCACCTCCCCACGTCTGCCTTGCTCTTGGAGACCCCAGATAGTTCTGTTCAATCTGCACCCCCTCACTTCCTCACCTCGCACATCCACTCAATCTTATCTTCCTTTCCGCCGCCCCCCCATATGACAGCTACGTTAGGCCATCCTGTGCCTTTGCCCGCCATCTCCTCATCACCGCACAGAGCGGCAGCTATTTCTGTCACCTGCTCCTCTGTTCGTCTCGCTATCTCCCTTCCCATCGCAGCGCAGGCATCAGCTCGTTCCATAGGGCGCGTGCTCACTTGTTTCTGCAGCGGACACGTGACAGCGCTCCCTACATTGCTCCTTTGTCTCCTTGCGCTGCCTTCTCATCATTTAGGCGTGAGGGCTCCCTTCCACTTGCACTGACATCTCCTCTTCCCTTCCCTACACCAGATAGGCATCCCGGCCTTTCCTTAAACACATCTTTGACTCCTTCTCTCCTTTGTCAACCCAGCTTCCTCTCAGCCTCCTTTGTCTCTCACAATCCTTCCTCAAACATGCACATCCAATCTCCCCCTGCAATCAATCTTCTTTCACCTCATACACTAAATCATTCGCTCATTCTTCCCTTCGCATTCTCATCACAGCCAATATCAGTGCAACCACTGCCTCCAGCTCTCGTGTTCCATCCTCTGCCCTTCCTCTTCACACAGATCAACATTGACTCTGCCCGCTCTCTTTTATCACACCGATATCATTCCCCTTCCCCTTCTCTCTCCCTGACCCTGAAGGCATCAGAGCTCTTTATATGAGTACCAGCTGTATTACAGAGGAACACATTCATTTTTAAATTTTATTTTTAGGAACAGGGGGACCGATTCACAGAACTAATCTGAGATAAATCCTAAATTTACTACTTTTGGAATTCACAGAAGACATTTAGTAGTAGTAAAGTTAGGAGTCCTAACTTCACTATTACAAAATGCCTTCTGTGAATACCAAAAGTAGTAAGTTTAGGATTATATCCCATATTAATAGTAGTAAAGTGAGGAGTCCTAACTTTACTACTACTGATTGCCTTCTTTGAATACCAAAAGTAGTAAATGTATGATTTTATCTCAGATTAGTTCTGTGAATCGGCGCCAGGGAGATTAAGTGATTTGCCCAGAATCACAGGATGTTTGAGCCTCCCGCCAGACTGGAACCTCGTTCCCTAGCTTCAAAGTTAGCCATTGTAGCCTCTTCCCCATCCACCAGGTAAAAAAACACTGGCTTTCCAGATACTACAGTCATTTGTGCTTAAAATTACCATTTGCTCTGAGCAAGGAGTACATATGAGTAGAGGCCATAGCAGTTGATGTGCTGAGACCCGGGTCAAACTGGCCTATAGTGCAATCTGACAGTATCATAAGGGGTGGTCTGACAGAAAAGTGTGTGAGTTAGTTTAATGCAGTTTGTGGGCTTGTTTTATGGTCTGCTGGGACAGCTTTTACTGTTGATTTCCCGGCTATTTATGTATTAAATCTTTTATTGAGCATAGGCAAACAAAATGCACCTCCGAGATTTTTGTAGGGGCCGTCACCACTCCGGGGAGGCCTAAGTCAGCGACCCCGCTGATACCCATCACAAGGCCAGCGGGCACATCATCCGTTAACACAGCAAGCGGCCTACAACCCAACTGGGCCGGCCGCGTCATAAGAGGTGCTACAACGGTGCAAGCTGAGCAGTACTTGTGCAACCTGAGAGAACAAAGAACCGTAAACAACCCCCCTACCCTTCCCACCCCAACCCTCCCCTCTCCTTGTCCATTTCCGGAGGTAATCTATCGGTTGTGGTCTACCATTAACGGTCAAGTGGTGCTACGTGCGCAGGGCCTGTGCGCTTACGGGCGCGTGTCTTGGGCTCTGGGAGAGGTGTTTCTGCTAGGCGTAGCAGACGCAGGTAGCGTGGGCAGCTCACCTCACGAAACTCCCCGGCAAGCAGGGCGAGGAATGGTCGCCAGAGTTCCGCAAAGTCCGCTCCCCTCCCTGCTGCTGCCAGTGATAGTTTCTCCATTCCCAGGATCGCCCAGAGCCGGTGGAGCCACCCCAATTGCTGCGGAGCCTGAACTGCCCTCCAGTGGGCCACAATGTTTTGGACCGCGGCCCCAAGCGCAAGCGCGATCAAACGTCCCCTCCAGGACTTCAGAGGGTACATGAGGGCGTTTGGGAGGCCTAGAATAATGTATGCTGGGAAGTGCGGCAGTTGTGTGTCTAGATGTGCGTCTATAAGGTCCAGGATAGGGTCCCAATAGGGGCGCAGCGCCTCACAGCTCCATAGCAAGTGTTCCAGTGTCCCTAGTTCCCCGCACCCCCTCCAGCATCTGTCGCTTACTCGGGCATCCCAGTGGTGTAATCTCTCAGGGGTGTGGTACCAGTATGTGGCTACTTTAGTTAGTGTCTCGGTGAGCCCGGTGTGGTGCGCCGAGTGTCTGGCCCTGTGGTACACCCCCTCCCATTCTTTCCTAGTGAGCTGCCGCCCTAGGTCCCTTTCCCACCTGACTTGGCCCGCGTTGTACGTGTGCGCCTGAGTGAGAAGTAGCTGCTGATAAAGGTCCGAAATCAATTTCTTGTCTGAGGTGTGCGTCAGCAGCCACCTTTCGTAGGGCGTGAGGTGCCGTTGGGCCCCGGGCTGGATCGAGGGGTGGAGCACCCAATGGCGCACCTGCAGGTACTGCAGGCGTTCCGATTCGGCCACGCCGTAGTCCGCCTTGACCTGCTGGAACGGGAGGACCCCCTTTAGGTCGAACATGTGTCCCGCCGCTCTACAGGGCGTCGTCTGCCACGTCGTGAATGCTCCGGCATCCAAGCCCGGCGAGAAGTCCGGATTCTCAAAGATGGGGGTCATAGGCGAGGGGAAGGTGGTCAGTCCCTTGGCCACGGCCACTCTGTCCCACACTCGTAGGGTGGTGCTTGTGATTTCAGAGGCGTACAGGTTAGGGGGTCGGTGTCGGCGTGGCAGGAAAGGCACACCCTGGAGGGTGCGGCCGGCCACCGCCTGGTCCTGGAAGAGCCAGTGTTTGCCGGACTCCAGCTGAAACCATTCCACGAAAGTGCGCAGCTGCGCTGCCTGGAAGTACAGGGTGAGGTCGGGCACACCGACCCCCCCGTTCGCTGGGGGCAGAGTGGCGAGAGTGTGCTTAAACCTAGGGCGCCGGCCGTTCCAAATGAACCGCGACAATTCCGATTGAGTTTGCTGAAGCCAACCCTTCGGGGGATTCAAGGGGAGCGTCTGAAACAGATACAAGATCTGCGGTAGCAGTGTCATTTTGACTGCGGCAATTCTGCCTAGCCATGACAATGTAAGCGGCTTCCAACGCCGGAGCGGCTCCCGGAGTTTGAGTGTGAGTGCCTCATAATTGACTCGCGCAGTACCCCGGACAGTAGGAGCCAGGCGAACGCCCAGGTACGGGACGGCTGCATCCGACCATTGTATTTTGAATTCTGACTTAATCTCGGCCACCACGTCTGGGCTTAGGGAGATGTTCAGGGCATCAGATTTGGCTTCATTGATTTTAAAACCCGAAGCCAGGGCAAAGGTGTGAAGCTCCACAAAGAGAGCACGCAGGGATTGCATCGGGTCGGTAAGGGACGGCAAGACGTCATCAGCGTACAGGCTGATCTTATGCGTGTCGGCACCAAATTTGATACCAGATATGAGTGCATGCTGCCGCACTCTCTGAGCCATCGGCTCCATATACAGTGCGGATAGGAGCGGCGACAGAGGGCAGCCCTGGCGCGTGCCTCTGCCAATGTCGAATCTCGGGGAGGTATGACCGTTCACCCTTACCGCGGCATTGGGCCGGCGGTAGCAGTTGAAGATGCGATGGCGGAGTTTCTCCCCAAATCCGAAGTGGCGGAGGGCCTGATCGAGGTATGGCCAATGCACTCTGTCGAATGCTTTCTCCGCATCGATGGTGAGGATCATGCAGCCCGGCTTAGTGCGCGACCCGGCCTCAATGAGGTGCAGCACCCGCCTGGTGTTGTCGCTGGTCTGCCGTTGGGGGATAAAGCCCGCCTGGTCGGGGTCTATCAGCTGCTGCATATATGGTGCGATGCGGCTCGCTAGTATGCCAGTGTAGAGCTTCAAGTCTACGTTCAGCAGCGAGATGGGCCTGTATGAACCGCAGGCCGCCGGGTCACGGCCCGGTTTGGGAATAACAGAGATAGACGCCTCTAGCAGATCCGGGTGTATGGCACCAGGCGTGTCGAATGTATTAAACAGGTCGTGCAGGAGGAGGGCAAGCTGCTGGCAGAAGGTCTTGTAAAACGCCGCAGTATAGCCGTCGGGTCCCGGGGATTTCCCCACTTTGAGGCGGGCAATAGCAGAGATGACCTCCTCCAGGCCTATGGGCCGCTCCAGAAAGTCCGCTTGGGCTTGGGTGAGGGTGGGGAGCTCCGCACCCTGCAAGTAGGCCGGGCCGGCGTTTGGGTCCAGGTGGTCCGCGTCGTAGAGCGCCGCATAAAAGTTGCCGAAGGCCGCCGCAATCGCCGCGTCCTCCGTAATCTGGCCGCCATTAGCCGACAGGAGAGAGCGCACCTGTTGCCGTTGGGTTTGCGCCCGTAGTCTGCTCGCCAGAAGCCTCCCGCAACGGTCGCCTCCGGTATAGTAGACGTGTTTGAGGCGCATAGCGGCGTATTCCGCCACGTCCTGATCCAAGGCCGCCAACATTTTCCGCTCGGCGCACAATTGTCGCCATGCCCTGGCCGCCCCTGTGCGTTGGTGCATCTGTTCCAGTTCCGCCACCCGTTGGGTAAGCTCGGCACGCTTCAGCGCCCTTTCCTTGTTGTTGGCCGTGGCTATGGAGATGAGTTCCCCGCGTAGGACCGCTTTGAGGGCCGCCCACTGGGTGGCCTTCGTGGTGTCATCATTGGCGTTGTGTTCCAAAAAGTGGTCAATCGCGGCTATGAGTCGGGTTTGGGTGTCAGGCAGCTGCAAGAGGCCATCTTGCAGCCTCCAGTGTCGTTGTGGAGCCGGCATGGCTCCCACACGAAGCGTCGCCACCACTGGGGAGTGATCCGATAGTGCGGCCGGCAGTATCTCCACTCCCTCGACCTGTAGCGCCAGTTGAGAGGAGCCCAGAAAATAATCCAGTCTCGCATAAGTCTTGTGTGCCGCCGAGTAATACGTATAGGCAGTCGTCAGGGGGTGTGTGTGTCGCCATAAATCGGTGAGGCCCAAATCTGCTATGTGTGCATGTCCTGCCGCTGTGAGCGCCCCCACCTGCCCGGATCTCTGGCCTGAGCGGTCCGCCGTGTTATGAAATACAATGTTGAGGTCTCCACCCAGTAGCAAGTGAGTGTGTGTAGTGGATGTAGCGGTCTCTAGAGCCGTATGTAAGAATTTTTCCTGCCCCTCATTCGGGCCGTAGACAGAACCCACCAGCAAGGTATGGCCTGCAATCTGGAAGCTATAAAGTAGAAGCCGCCCTTTAATTTCGGCCTCTTTCTGGAGGACCCTCCCCTCGAATGATTTGGCCACTAGGATCGCCACCCCGGCTGCCTTCTTCAGGGAGGAGGAGAAGAACTGCCATGGAAAAGCGCGCGATTTGAGTCTGTGCTGGTCGCTGCGCACCAGGTGTGTTTCTTGGAGGAGGCAGATATCCGCCTTGGAGCGCTCGAGACAGGATAGTATCGCCCTGCGTTTGTTCGGACTGTTGAGTCCCCGCACATTAAGCGTGAGCACTGTTAGGTGTCGTGGCATGTCTGGGATAATAAGAAAGATGCCAATCCCCACCCGGAGGCTGTGGCTGCGGGCCAACGGACCGTGGAAGACACTGTGCTGGGAGTCCTATCGGCTCCATCCGCGGCATCAGAACCCCCTGGACAAGGAGAGCCCCCCGCCCTTCCCCCTCTCCCCCCAACTCCCCCCCAACCCCAACTGCCCCCCCCATTCCCTGCTCAACCGGAGCAACCCCCCCACCCGGATCCCCCTCTCCCTTGGTGCAAGTCCTCCCCGCCCAACACCCCTTACCCGTATCACATCCCAACCCTCCTCCCCAACTGGCAAAGAAATGTGGTCCAACATTGTCCCAGGTCCAGGCACGTGGCCGCTGGACCCGTGGTAAAGTAAGTCCGTAGAATGGGAGCAGTGGCGATGTCGCAAGCAGGTCGGCCCACCGTTAGCACTCCGCCGTGGGCGAAGAGTCAGAGTCATCATCAGGGAAGGCCAAAGAGCGCTCTGCTCTCGCCCCCGCCGCCGGACTAGATTAGCCCGACCCAACCATGCCTTGTGGAACTAGTGCGTCGCTCTCCCAGCGGTCAGCCATTGTTCGCTTGCACCAGACCCTGCGCCACTGTCTCCACCGCAGCCCTCTGCCCCTCCTCTATCTCAGTAGCTGCAGGGCGTCTCGGCCTGCGTCTGCGCCGTTGCTGTTGCCAGCGACCTGGGGCAGCCTCATTAGAGGCCCTTTCTCCCGGTGACCCGTCGTCGACCACCGGCTCGTCCATGCCCAGTACGCGGGATGGCGTCCCTGAGGGTACGCGGCTGATGAAGGACATTGCCGAGCCGAAACACCAGGCGGAAGGGGTGCCCCCAGCTGTAGGAAATGTTGCGCTGTCTCAGTTCCGCTGTCACTGGTCGAAAGGTGCGCCGCTTCTCCAGGGTAAGCGCAGCCAGGTCCTGGTATAACGTCGGGGAATGGTCGCCAAAGGTGATTCTCTCCATGTGGCGCGCCTTGCTCAGGATCTCCTCTTTTGTCCTGAAGTCCTGCACGCACACCAGGATGTCCGGCGGGTGCGTTGCGTCGGCCCTCGGCGGACCCGTCCGGTGGGCCCTGTCCAGTCGCAGGGGGGCGTCCGCCTGTCGGCCCAAAATGTGGTTGAAGAGACCCTGTGTAAACCGAAAGAGGTCTTCCGTGTCCGGGGACAGTTTCACTCCTCGGATCCTGATGTTATGCCGCCGGGAGCGGTTCTCCAGGTCCTCGGCGTGTGTCTGGAGATCCACCTGTTGGTCATGTATGCGGGCCAGTTCCTGTCTTAGGGCCTCTATTTCGGTGTCTCGTGCGTCGCTCTTCGTTTCCAGGTCTGCCACTCTCTCCCCCATGGCATCGGTGTCGCGGCGGACCTCTTTGATCTCGTCCTGGAGCTCCTTCTTTAGGGCGTGGATGTCGTCCCTCAGGCCGGTGAACAGGGACTCCAGAAAGGACCACGTGACCGGAGCCTCGGGGTCCGCTCCCCCAGGGGGCGACATGGCCACCGTTTTCTTTTCTGTGTCTCCCCGGGGATTGGACTCCGCGGGGCCATTCCGCTTCCCCATGGTGGGGGGGGTGAAGAGATCCTTTATGGTGCGGTCTTTCTTGGATCTCCCGCCAGACATGCCTCCCCAGGGCCCCCAGCCGCGTCCGCCGATTTCTCCTGCTGCCAGCCGCAGGTCGACCCCTAGGCCTCGTAGGCGCCGCTCCGGGCCCGGGACGACCAGTGCTGCTTGAGTGACGCCTCCGTGTCCCTCCTAGTCTGCTGCCTCCCTGTTGAGTGATGTAATGTTGCTGCCCCCCGAAGCCGCAGCAGTGCTCGGCGGGGGCCGCGTGATGGGCGCAGGGACGCCGGGTCCAACGGCGAGGGAGGAAGCGCGGGCCAGGCCGGGCGGGCAGCCGCCCAAGATGGCGCCCGCGGCTCACCGCGTTGCACTGCCCAGAGGGTGAGAGCGCGGCAGGTCTGCAGAGGCCTCTTCACGGCAAGGGGGCCCGCTCACCTCCGTGCGGGCCGCGGTTGCTGGAGTGAGGCTATCGGTGCTGGTGTCCCCAGAGTCAGCGCCGCCGAGGCGGGCGGAGCAAGAGTTCCCTTACGTTCCCACCACGTGCGGGGATCCCCGCGGATCTTCTCGGTCGCCCCTCGGGCCGACAGGCCACCACCTCCTTCGCCGAGCGTCTAGGCGCGCAGGTCCAGCCACTGATTGGGGCAGTGTTGCAGGCGGGGAACGGCGGCGGCGGGGGGCCACGCAGTCAGGCCCAGCGCAGGCGGGTCGTGGTCCCGGCCGCCTCTGACTGCCTCCTCGCCGCGCCGCTAGTGGGCTCGCTCGTGGGGGTGCCGGCCGGATTCCTCCGTCTCCTGATGGCCCCTCGTCAAAGGGAGGTCCGCTGGGCCGGGGGGGGGGTGGGGGGGCGCCCGTCTACCCCTGCTCCTCACCTCCGTGCTTCGGGCTCCTTCGCCCGTCCCCCAGGCCGGTTCCGCCGTAGACCTCCACCAGCAAGGTGCTCCGTCGAGCAGCAGGGCGGTGTGGCGAGCCCGCAGAAGCCCCCGACAAGTGACTACGGGGGCCTCGCGCTCAGCAGCGCAGGCCGGGCTCGCCGTCGCAGCAGCCGCCGGGCACAGGAACGCTAGAATCGGCGTGTAGGCTCCGCCTCCCGCGGCCTCGATGTCCTGCAGCGCTCCCCTCAGGCCCTCAGCGCCGCCAAGTCTCCGGGCCGGGTCAGCCGGGGCTCCACGCCGGGAACCGGCAGCACAACCGTCCTGCACCCCCCCGCCGCAATGCCGGCCTCAGGCCCGCCGGGGAAGTGCTCGGTTCAGGGCATTTGCTGTAAATAATGCTGAAATTAACGGCCGGCGGCGGGAGCTTCGACAGAGCACGTCTGCTCACTCCGCCATCTTGGCCACGCCCCTTTCCCGGCTATTTAAACAAACATTGACTGCTGCAAGCTCAAATCCATGCAGCCTTCCATATCTTGCAAAAAACTTGCATGTCTATAGAAGTTCAAAAAGGACCCAATTTGCAAACATATGATGCTTTTTTAGCTTTCTAATTAAATAATGGTTGCCACTTTTATTGTGATGCCTGGGCCTATTTTCTGTCCTAATCCCCTAGCTGGGACCCTGGATTAGGCGAGTTATAAGCAATAGGGTAATTTAGGGGCTTCTTGGGAAGTTTTGCATGATGCATCATGATGTAGATGCGGGTTGGGTGGGTCCTAGGCTGCGCCTCTCTCCTCTGGGGCTTCCTCTATGTCCTAGTAGGTTAACCGGGCCTGGAGATGCATCCGGTAAAATCAGGCTCAGTGTTCCCGCATCCCATCATTTCGGGCTAAGAAACCCTGGACCACATGATATTAGCAATGGTCGTATTCCTATCTGTGATGCTGCTCCTGACAATTTTTTATCGCTCCCCTGGTGTTATAACAAAATCTGTTTGAGGGTAAATGGCACAGAAAAAAATACACATGATGGTATAGAATACCTTATAATTTGATTAGGAGTGTTGTATCTCCCTTTGCTAAATATATGGTCTGCAGTATAAAGAGATGCACCAGCAAAACTTTTGAAAACCTGAAGGGGAAAAATTTATTCCATTTAACATTTAACAAAACGTTGCCCTACAACCCACCCAGCCACCATCATTTTTTAAATGGAAAAAAAACGATAGAACAATTATCGAACACGAATTGGTGTTAACATAGAAATAGAAAACATTTTACCATAAAAAGGCATGGACACTATGAAAGTACAGTATCCTATCTAAAATGCAGGTTACTCTCGCTATACATATGGATACTATGAATATGAAACACAGAAATGGAAGACAGGGTTAGGAGTGATGTCCTTACTTCTCTAGTCCTTGAAACAATCTTGGGAAGAGGTGAGGAAGGCTTACGGGGGGGGGGGATGTACAAAATAATATTGTAGGTGGGAAAGTACCAACAAAGGAATCATTTCTGTTAAAGGCACTAGAATGACCACATGGTTCATGTGAGGTTTGCTACTGTTGTTGATGATGCCACTTGGACCTAGGCCCTGCTTAAATTTAATTTATACCTGCGAAACACACGTAATTTCAGAAAATTCAGGGTACGCTCCTCATGCAAAATTCCTGGAATTATGCCATTACGACATGATGCATAACTATGCGCTATTCGCAACAAACATTTACCACGAGTTCATGAAAATAACGCGAACGACCAGAACGCAAACAGCTCCTGCTCATTCATTTTGTATTTAAAAATATTTTGTATAGCAAAATGGATCCTTGAATGAAAAATTGACATCAGGACATATTTCGCACTAACCTATATAGTGACAAATAACGAGTGTGCATTTAGCATAATTACGCGTCATTTCGCTGACATTTTGAGTAATTACGCAAAAGGAAATTATGTGAATTTCACACGCTACTTGGAACATTTCGGTGAAAAAAAGAATTGCAAAGTTGATATTTTTACATGTACAGTTTTTGACGCACGCACTCATACCCTAGACAATCAATTTCCTTGATGACAAAATGCACGTGTTGGTAGCCAGGAACCACAGCTTTATAAGTGGACAGACGAAAACTTATGTCCACATTTAAAGAACGTGTGATCCTCAACTGAGACCGCTAGTTCCTAATCACTCCTTAAATAATGCTTCTCATCTGTGATTAACGATAACCCCGGAAATAAGGATCCGCTTCAATTTAGACCAACCGAGCGGATCCATAATCCATCAGCCTTGAAGGATGTACCTGTTTGCGAAGGCAGAAAAAAAAATCAACAGACCTCCCAGGGCGCCAGAGGTTGGAGGGAGACCAAATGAAAATAGTGCTGGGCAACAGGCTACTATTTCATTTGTTCCCAGGCGATGGCGGGGAATCATTTAAGGACATTTTCACCGCCGAGACAGCATTTCTGCCCCTCCGCTCCATTCCCAGTAGCTTGGTCTGGGAGCCTGAGTCTTACTAAATGACACACAGCAACACATCTCGTGGCTGGACCGCGGGCTTGATGGATGAGACACCATCTCAGAGCAGACTGAGGGAAAACAGAAAATTGATGGCCTGGGAGGGAAAAACCCTCCATTTGGCATCAGCAGCAAAGTTTAATGAGGAAAATGGCGAATGGAAAAATTCAATTGCGAAACAGAATAGGGGCCTGGTCCAGAGAGGGCGAGGGACTGTGAATTGGGTGCCTGACAGCCGCCCGAGTCGTTTAAAGCGGTGATCTGCCTTTTCCCCCCATTCCCAGGCAAGCAGACAGCTTCATGCTCCAGAATACTTGTGCACAAAAGTCGCAAAAATGGCCTATTAATCATCACTGCTTCTGAAGGGCCAGTGCCAAAAATACCCTGTCAAAAGCAGCAGACACGTTGCTTCGCCTTGCTCCTGTCCCTGGCGTCTTTATCTGCCAACAGAGGACATGTTCCTTCTGCGGCCTCACATGAGCTCAGCACAGGAGGGTTTATTCTTTTTAAAAAGTTCAGAAATTGACCAAGATAGATGTCCAATGTAGGCCCAGGAGGTCGAGCGAACATCAGAGGTTCCAGATCCTCACTGCCCAGATACTAATTTCCTTTCAGGGAGAGTGTGGGGATCTGATTTCCGGGGGGGGGGGGGGTTCAGGCAAGTCCCGGGCCTGAGAGCTCCAGACCGGGTCCAGAAAATTTGGGGGCCCCTGCCTGCACTTTGAAGTGGGGCCACCTCAAGTTCCTCATCCCACTAATCACACATATGTGAGTTTATCCTTAAAATGTGGCATGAATCCGGCCCTAATAGACACTTCTGTAATAGAAAAGGTTTTTACAGTTTGATGTCTATTAGAGATGCGTATTACAAATGTATTTTGGCTTATGTCTGCTATAGTTTTCAGGCGCACAATGCCCATTGTTCTCAAAGGGCTTCAACCCCCGCCCCCCGTCGTGTGTGTCAGCCCGGGCTGAGGCAGCTGCCCGGGCACACACACAGACAGTTTTTGAGCTGCTGTGGGCTGCTTGGTCTGGCGTCCGTCTTAGTGCAGCCGCACCTGAGTACTTCACAGGTGTTTAAAAACCATTTACTTGTTAACAAGACTTTGTTGTGTTTTCACCTCTTCTTAGAGCCCCTGCATCTCCACTCTGCCTATTGCTGAAAGAATCAACCCCCCCAATTTTTTAGTCGTCCTCCCACCCTAAAATGTGGCTCTAGTAGCGTCTCTGATGGTTTTCAAATAGTTTCTAATGCCACATGTCAGAGCTAATTCCAAGCCCAGGATATAGATTCAAGAGAAGGGATCTTTAGTTATAGACAGTGACAATCATTGTTTGCATACTGAGCCCGTCCCTTTGATATTTACTCTGAGCTCCAGTAACCCAACCTATGATATACTCTTTGAAAGAATCTGCTAGGAAGGAAGTCGCTACATTAACAATAGCTCTAGAGGCAAAACTCTACCTAGGGGGTTTCACAAGATCAAATGATGTGATCTTGAGCCATGTACTTCACAGAACTTAAAGCCCCTAGATTGCAACCACCGTATTGTGTGCTCTTCATAAAAATTGCGCATGCGCATGTCACAGGGGTGGCTCCTCCGTTATGGCCGAGGAGCGTCGCCCACCCTGCTGAAAGCCAGCAGAGGCAAAGGACAAAAATAAAATGATAATAAAACATTTTTCTTATCATTTTTTTTTGTTGTCCCGCAGGTTGCGACTGTGAGCCAAGGGAGGGGCTAGGCAAGACACACTGACGTCCACTTAGCATTTCTCCACCCGAGCTGTGTTGTGCAGCTGGGGGGAGAAACCAACACAGGCTCCCAGTCTATGTCTGAGCGCCAAACCGAGGTGCTCAGACCAATCCCAACAGTGCTCACATGCTGGGAATAGTATTTCCAGCAGAGCAGTGCTGGGATTGGGAGATGGCAGCCTGTTCAGCGTGCAGCAGTTCCTGGACAGTACGCAATGGTTACGAGCAAGGCGGCAGCCGTCGTAGCAGGTAAGTGAAATGTTCTTTTTTATTGTTCTTTTTTTTTCTGTTTGTGCTCCCCCTCCACCCACCCCACTACTTTGTAATACGAGTGGCTGCTACTGCCTGTCTATCTGTTTAAACTTCCAGTGTTTTCGCATTCTCAAGTAGGAACATATGCTAGACCTATGTGGGTCCTCCTTGAAATATCACAATTGTTCCAAACATCCACATTTCAACCCCACTCTATAAGGTACACATATATTTCAATATATACCCACCATAATGCAATCTCTGCACTGTGTTTAGGATATAGACATGCGATTATCTAGTTGAAGCATTTCTTTATATAGTTCTTTGCCACTGACCCGCCTCTGACAATGATCTTACTTCTGAAGTTATACAGTTTTAAATCCTCTTACACTATAGTCTGCTCAGTATTCCATGCCTTACGAGATAATAAAACATCATTGGAAAAGACAGGGGGATTAAGTTTGTCTAAGGCAGGGGAACAATTCAGAAACTAAAGCTCAGGAGACTGCAGTAAATTTAATTCACAGGCTGCTTACATTTATAACCAACTTTATTGTGTAAGAAGACAGCTCAGATTTGCCTTTTGTATCAATAACTAAACCTTGGACAGGGTGATATCGGCAAAATGAGCACTTTCTTCCCATAATCTCTGTGTAGGGTTACTAATGCAACAAATGAAAATGAGGCTGACATTTAAATTGGCCCTTTTGTTTCGTTTGAAAAAACTTCAAAAATGTAAATCTGATGTCGGCATCTTCCGGATAAGTTAGGTTGGCTAAAAGAGGACAAAAGATACATTGGGTCTCTTTTGACATAAAAGTATCCAGTGATGGGAAATACCAGGGTGCCGTGCAACGCTCTGTGTCTTTCCTGTTCATACCTCTTTTTAATGCTCTTCCTTTGCCGAGTGAATTAGGGTTCACACATGAGTTTCATATCGGACGTTACCCCCATGTAAATCGGTCGTTCTAACTGGGCACTGTACATATTCACACCATTAATCTTCAGATGCATGAACCTGGGTCCTTACTTAATTTTCCTCCTATCTCTCTTTTTAGATTGATTGAATCTAATCTATTGACATTGTTCCTGATTAATTTCACAGCTGGACGGATGGTTTGACCACTGCTATTGCAGCAGCATTTATACTGCTTCTAAGGATTTGTATGGATTAAATGTGAGTAAATTTGAGTACCTTTTGGACTCTATAATCCAGTGACCTTTCACTAGGCCGCCTTTTGACAGACACCTTACTTTTGCAGGTGTTTATTACTCTCGCCCACGCTCTTTAGAGCTCACGAAGCCCTTTCGTCCATGACGAAACAAGGTACCCATCAGGCTATATGTCTAATCTGATATGGTAAATTATAGTGACTTTCACATTGGTTTGTTCCCGTCCTTAATTTAACTAGTGGCTCTGATATAACCCTTATTCTATCCATAGGTGCCCCTCTGCTCTCACCCTCACTCTTGTCCTGAGGCAGACCCAGTTAGTAAGGATTAGAATCAACCTACATCATCCCAGGGGTCGAAACATCGACACACCATGGATGGCAGTATTCATCAACAGCGCATTGTTGCACTGTGACTCTCTGTTGTACATGGCTATATAAATGAGTATAATGTATTCTGTCACGAAGTATATTATGATTATGTGGCATTGAATAACATGCCTAACAATTTAATTGTGATACAATTGGTACAAATTTTGTCACCAATCTCACTACCTCACACAAGTCACCCCCTTCTTTTCCACCACTCAGTTGGGCACACCAACGTGATATTTTTAATGTCTGTTGTAAACGTGTTCTAATTAATGAGCATTAGGTGTTTGGTGTGATTAAATAACACTCTAGCACCATTGAGTTTTCTTAGATACAATTTTGCACTGTTTTTGATGCAATTTTACTGGGACCATCCTTTTCTATACTGTGTCCCAAAGGCTTCTGAACTGTCTCTGAGTTTAATCATGGGTAAATATAATGCTTTGGGGAGAACTGAGCTCTGGGACGTGAAGCATTGTGCTCCAACCCTTCCTTTGTTTGAAAAGGCTCCCTTGAGCTAATGAGATGACGAGCTCTGGTTGATGCACCTGTGCGTGCTCAGTGAGTGCTAAGATCCCTGAGAAGACTTTGAGCAGCATTCCAGCAACCCCAAATGATATGTTGCTCTCTACTGATGAAGAAAAACTATCATGAAACATGTCTAGAGGTACACAACACTGTCTGCACCAACATTGGTGAAAAACTAAAGACTGTTACTGAAGTATTATTATGCACTGCATTTACCATGATGCATTGGGGCGAACTGAGTGCTGAGATGTGAGGCAGTGTGCTCCCACCCTCCTTTAATCATAGGTAAAATGTTTGCTGTACCCACAAGCAGGTTCACCAATGTCTCTAGTTTTACTTGTGTTTTTTGATGGCACCATACACACCAGCATCTCTCTTAATACACCTACCTTTTCAGGACAACTGTCAACAGTTTGTAGGTCTTAGCTACACAGGGTGTCTCAAAGAGATGTGTTGTGCTC
Source organism: Lissotriton vulgaris (assembly GCF_964263255.1). Taxonomy (NCBI): domain Eukaryota; kingdom Metazoa; phylum Chordata; class Amphibia; order Caudata; family Salamandridae; genus Lissotriton; species Lissotriton vulgaris. The sequence continues at coordinate 976,786,116 of NC_141687.1, read as the reverse complement.
TGTCTGTGGGCTTACAGACCGCCATCTCCTACCAATTTTAAGCTTCAGCATTGCTCTCATTTTCTTTGATGACATTTGTCATGGCATGCGGGCGTCATGCCCCCTTCTTATGTTTGGCCCACTCATAGCTCACAGACCAAGAACATGTCTCCTTAAACTGCTGCCGGTTTGTGGAGCTATTTTTTTCCTTGTTTTCAAGCACTCCATAGAACTACTTATGTTTTCAGGCCATCTCCTTGTACATATACACAAATAACAATAAAATGCATTTGTCCGTACAAAAACGAATGCATTTCTTAAAAGGTTGATAAAACACTAATAGAACTTGTTTATTTATTTTTTTGCATCATCCGAGGCAATGGGAGCGCTTTCTCCGCCGCCCGTCTTGCCACAGCGTGAACACAAACCGATGGTATTAGAGCACTGTAACTGCTCACCAGTTACATTACACCATGAAACATTCATTGTTGTCACTGATCCTGCTTCAATTAAGGTTTTTTTTCCCATATTGTGTTGCCCATCGTCCCTTTACCTGCTGCTTCTCTGCTTGACCTGTCCCCCAACTACCTCTCTCGTTGCTGCTTTTTTTTGTGCACAATCCAATGGTATTAGAAAGCTTGTTACATCATTCATCTTGCCTTGGTATTGGAGCACTTTCAGTGCTCGGTAGTTACATTACACAATGACACATTCATTGTCATAGGCAGGGAGAAACATAACTGGTTGGCCCAGAATCACAAGTCGTTCAGCCGACCCCGAGATTCAAACTTGGTTCCCCAGTTCCCCTGTCGGCACCCTTGGCAGTTATGCCGTATTCTCGCTTCACTTCTAAGCTCTTCAACTGTTTCTCACTATCACTTCCACATTTGCTCAGCAAGACCCCATCAACACCGGACAAGCTTTGGCAAAGCAAATAGATCTCAGCAATGCCTGAGATGTTGGCCTTATCAATTAATGCTAGGAGGGGCAGGACAATAAACTCAACATGTGGGGTGAAGAGAATTGGCGTTAGCTCAATATCCTGTGATTCTGGGCTTTCAGTAACTTTCAGCCATGCTGAACTGAGGATGTGCTGCTAGACAACATCCCTACGGCCATTAGTTTTTTAGTTTGTTGGAGTCAGCAGAGGGTTTTTTGAGCAGTGGGGTGACTTCAGCGCATTTCCAGATATTGGAAAATGTTTTGGTGGTGATAGAAGTGATGAGTAGGGGTGGTGAGTTCCTGGCCTATCCTTTGGTTTCCAAGGATGAATTTGTGGTGCATGACTGGGTCTGTGGCAACTCTTGAGTTGCTGGATTTCATGGTGGAGGTGGTGTTATGAGTGGAAAGGAGGTTCCAGGTGGTCAGTCTGTGGTTTTTTTTATCAAGGAAGTCTGAAGGTGTGGGTTGGGGTTTGAGGTTTCTGTATATGGTAGCGATCTTGTGGAAGAAGTGGGCAAGGTTTTTGTACAGCTCCTAAGGGGGTGCGATGTTGTTTTTGCTGGTAGCCGGGTTGAAGAATTTCTTAATGATGTTGAAAAGTTCCTTGATATTGTTGGTACTGATTTCAATGCATGCAGCAAGGGCTGTCTTCCTTGTTGCCTTCAGCAAGCGGTGGTAGAGGTTGAGAGAGGTTGTGAAGGCTGCCTTGTCAGAGGTGTCCTTGCTGGTGCGTCATCTCCTCTCCAACTATTTGCTGTCTCTTTTTGCTGTTCTGAGTTCTTGGGTGTATTCTTTTTGGCAAATTTTCTCTGGATGTTGCTCTTGATGCGGACAATGCTCTCTGCACAATTAGCAATCCAGGAGTTGAAGTTTTTCACTCCCTGTTTGAGCTTGGTGGTAGTAGTAGGGTTGGAGGTGTCGAGGGTGTTCGTCCAGGTGGTCTCTGAGATTTTGTTCCACCTACGGTGTGGGGCTTTAGTCACCTTCGGGGTGGCGGTGCAGGGGTGGAGATGCTGAAGTGGACGATAGAGTGATCGGTCTATTTGAGTTCTGTGACATGGCTGTGTTTGATGTGGTTCCTAGAGTAGAAAATTGGGTCCACTGTGTGTCCTGTTGAGTGTGTTAGGTCATGGATGAAGTGGGTCAGTCTGAGGCTTCTCATACTGCAGAGTAGGTGTGAGGTGTTTTTATTGTGGAGGTTGTCTATGTGGAAATTTAGGTCGCTGGGGAAGATGTAGTCCTTGGAGTCTGAGGCTAGGGGTGTAATGAAGTCTGCGATGGTGTTGCAGAACCTGGAGTGTGAGCCTGTTGGTCAGTATGCAAGGGTGCCTCTGATGGTTGTCTTTTTGTCTATGTGGAGCTTGAAGTTGAGATGTTCCATGGGGTGGTGGTGTTTTCGGTGGTGGTGGTATACTGTTTGGTCTCTTTGTGTATGGTGGATGTACCTCCTCCTGGCTTGTTGGTGCCATCTTGGTGAGTGATTTAATATCCGTCGGGGATCGCTGTGGCAATCACTGGGGCAGATGTGGAGTTGAGACAGGTCTCAGTGAGAAAGATGATGTTGGGTGCAAGTGTGGTGATGACGTCTAATAATTCAGCAAAATGCTTGCATAGTGAGTGAGTGTTGAGAAGAGCACAGGCGAGTCAGTGTTTTAGTTCCGGTAATGTATGTGCTGTGTTTGGGTGGGGCTGGTCGGTGGGCTGATGTGCGTTTGTTGCGGCATCCAAGGGCGAGGCTGCAGAGCCCAGCAATTGTGTATTTTTGGGAGGTGGGGGGTTCAGGGGTTGGGGTGCTGAATGTGGTTCTGGCGCAGATGGGCTTATCTTTGGCATGCGCCTGCTGTGTGGTCATGGTGTGGCCTGCATTAAGTAGGTCCTGGGTAGGTGGGTGGGTCTTCTGTTGGCAGGAAGAATGTTGAGTGGGAAATCCCCGGCAGCTGCGGTGTATTTGGATCAGTCTTGGACAAACACGAACTGGAGGCCACATTAAAGTGGCAAGCTATTTATTCAGGTGCCTACTGATGTAGTTGCGCTAAGGCCTGCATTAAGTAGGTCCTGGGGTGGGAAGGGCTTTTGTTAGCGGGAAGAAGATTGAGTGGCAAAAGCCAGCTGGGAAAATCCCAGGGAGAAAACCCGGGGAACTGATGTGTCACTGCATCAGTCTAGAACAAGCAGGAACTGGAGGCCACAGGCAAGTGGCAAGCTAGGTTTCCTGGTGCCTACTGTGCACACAAAGTCCAGGGCCTGTGTTTGAAGTTTACTGCCACCTTCACTTGGCATTTAAAACCAATTGCCAAGTCTTAAACTCCCCTTGTATTACACATAGGTCACCCTTGATCAGAAAAGAGTAGTTACATCATATTTCATATCTTTGGAATGATGGTGATAAAGTCTCTCTAGTGGTAAAGATGGATTTTTCAGTACCATTTCAGAAATGTCACTTGTAAAAACTGGATATTTCTCTGATCTTAACTTTACACTTTTTGCCTGCAGTCATTCTCTAATACACGTCTGTTCAGGTTGACAGCTACACTCTGTACTTTCCTCTCGACAGCCACAGCACAGGAAGGGCTGGGTGTGATAGAGGACTCATTTTCATTCATCTGCCTTCCGATAGCCTTCTTGGGCAGGAAGAGGAAGAGGTGGCTCACACTTACATCTGAATAGACTGTGTCCTATCCTCAAACAAAGGGGTGAGTACACCCCCTAGATAGCCTGGCAGACAGGACTGGGTTGAAAGAGGTCCTTGTGCACTTCGGCAAACTCATTTTAAGTCACCCCCTACATCAAAGGCATATTTGGGTATAAGTACCGGGGCTCTGACCCTACCAAATCAGCAAACGACCTGGGAAGTACTCTGCTTCAGTAAAGACTGCTGTGCTCTAAGGGTTGCCACTTGGCTGTGACTGACTGTTCTGCGGAACTGCTTCTCTGCCTTGCTGAGCTGCCCTGCTGCCTGCTGATCTCTGCCTTGCTGAGGACAAGGACTGGACCCATCCCATTAGAATCCAGAGTGACTCCAAGGGCTTTCTGGCTTGCTTACTGTTTTCTGAAGTCTCAGGAGCACAAAAGACTTCCTGGAATCCGGCTGGTGTTGCTGGACTCTGCCATCTGTGAGTCCTACTCTTGTCTGAGGCGCCCCACGTCCTCTCTAAGCCTCAGAAGTGGATTCTGCAGATGATTTATAAAAAGAACGCCTTGTCTGCATGAGAATTTCCACCTCATCGCCCTTCGCCGATACAGAAGCTGCTTGATGACATTGGATCCACAGCCTGCATGGCTTTATGATGACGCTCTGCACAGCTCGATGCCAACCTATTGCATTTACTTCAACCGAGCTTGACGGCGATGCAGGACACCCTTTTGCACGGCTTGACAATGATGTAGACTCTTGACATCAACAAAAGCTCCATATAAGATATTTCTTCAGCTGGACCTGTCTGAGTCCTGCATACCGGCCTGCAATCCATCGAGGTCGGCCTGAACTTTGATTTTTATTGTTCTCTGTAGTAACCTTTTGACAGCTAGAGACTTCTATGAGCTGTTTTCACATTCAAACTTTAAAATTCATATCTCAACTTCTACGTGTTGGACTTTTGTCATTCTGGTCTTGTTTTAATCAGATACATGTTCTCTATTTTTTTAATCTGTGTGGAGTCTTTTGTGGAGTTTTCATTGAGTTACTGTAATTTAAGTGTTGAACAAATGCTTTACACATTGCCTTTTAAGTTAGTTAAGCCTGACTGCTGTATGCCAAGCTACTAGAGCGTGATCACAGGTTAATTTAGGGTGTGTATCTGGCTTACTCCGACTAGAATTGTTGCCCGTACTTGGACAAGAGGCATGCCTCTGCCAGCTAGAGACCTGATTTCTAACACTCACTATCCAAACTAGTCATTCACCCTGAGTTTAGCAATACATCCTTCTGGAGGGCCATCCCTTAGGAGACCTGAGGTTATATATGTTATGAGTGCCCTCACCCCTCCATTAACTGCACATTCCTTCAACGAATAATTAAGACTAGAGTTAAATTCATGATATTATCCCTTCAGCCCTTACCACATTGACTCATTGCACTTCTGCATGGATACATGCAAGAGGACCCATTTTATCATCTGTCTCAATGTTATTTAGGTCACTGTTCATGTTGTGAGATAGCCAACAATCTGGAAGTCTCCTTTCTTCAGTGAGTCAAGAAGTTGAACATAAGTGCATAAGTACTGCCCTCTAAGAAAGAAAAGGCAGATAGTGCAGAGAGCTCCTTCTTTAGTTTCTAAATTTTTCTGATCTGGGGTGTGTTCTTGCTCCTGTCTCTTGTTTATTATAATTTGTGGTGCCCTACACTCCAGGCTGTTTAACTTCAAGAGTAGAACACTGGTGCAAGGGGAAAAGGCAGATGGGTGTGAGTAAAATGGTCGTTGTAAGTGCAAGGATGATCAACGCTCCAGTCAAAATAAAAAAATGGCCACTTAATAGCTCAGCAAACACTTACAAAAGGTATGTTTCACTTCCTTTGCATTTATTTGTATCAGACTATAGGTGGCACATAATTTTCCGATTTATTTCCCTGTACAGAAGCGCCGGGTCTGTCTTGAGAGGACTGTGCTACGTTAAGAATCTAAAAAGTGTTGTAGGGTCACAGAGAATGGACTGCAGACGTGGTGAGAAAAGTGAAAAGTGCAAAACATTTGAAGGGATTGGAGAATGGTCAGCCAAACTCTGGAGATGGCATACGTAAAGAAATTATTGAGTAACGACAGGGAGGGCTTAGCAACTGTGATGAAGATTGGATAAAAGGATGAAAATCATGCTCGTTCACAGGAGTGAGAGAGAGAATTAGATATACAAAAAGAAAGGACTGATGAGATAGAACAGCAGAGTGTAGAACCGAATAACTGAGGAAAGACAACAAGCCGATTTAAGCAGGAACACATAGTATATAATCAGAAAATTGGGAGCATCAAAGGCGTATAGAGGTCAATGTTATAAGAAAGATAACTCATAAACTTTCATTTTGGTCCCACAAATAGAACACTCCATTCCTCAAGGCCAGTGGTCTGAATGTAAGTTTGTGTCGCAGTCTGCGCGGTCAGTCTATGTTGATGCGCACATTCTAATTGAGATGTATGGCGTGCATGTGTCTTCTGCTCTATTTCCAGCATTATCTGGCTATGGCATCACTAAAGATCGATTCAGTACATTTGTCTTTAGATAAGAATCATCAAGGTAAATGTATCCTTTTGTGATTTTTTTTCAGATGCTGGGAAGCCAAGGACAATTGCTGTCTAATAAAATCATGCATAGAGTTGTCACTCACTCCTGCACTTAAGGAGATATTGAAAGAATTTCTGATGGTCAGATTTCTCTAAAAGGGCTCTCGTGGTGGCGTGGAGAGTGCAGCATGTTTATGATAAGAGGGAACTTGGCTAAGCAACAGTATTCACACACAAGTAGCAAACTTGACATTGAAGAGCTAATCTCGGAGACAGTTTCTGTGAGCTAAAACCCACAAGGGCAGTCAGGTCGTAATGGCTGCTTTAAATTTCGGAATTAAAGGATCAAAAGATCAGGCAGCCTGTAAATTGTGGTGAGCAGAATTAATTTGCTACTGATGGTGGTTTTGAACCATAGGAGACCCAGTCATGGAAGATGAAGGTTGTATTGTGGACCATAGAGAATTATTTCAATTTTTCTAGGTTGGAAAAGGAACAACAGCCAATGAATAGAACAAAAAAACCACAGAAAAAATTCGTCAAGTGAACAGCTTATAATGCAGCAGCTTTTAGTCCTGAGATTATGGCATTGTCAATTTAAAGGAAAAAAATCAAGATATGTAGTATTACTGAAATCCAAGCATGATGAGGCAAAGTCATTCATCACCATCAAGTGGTGCAGAAAGAAAAGAAGGGAGAGATGATGCCTTAGAGTCTGGCATTCTAAAAACAAGATTTGTCTAGGACTGTATCAAGATTCAAGGGAGAAGTTGGACTTCGTTATGATACCCAAACACTCAAGGAGGCTGTGGGAACCAAAGAGCGGTTGAGAGAATCCAGCCAGCCCTCTTTTCCATAGGCATAAACTATTGTTTTAAAGTGACTGCTGTTGTCTCACAGTCAGGGAAGCACCTTGGAAATAGCAGGCAGATTAAGTAAAAGAAATCATGCCAAGGTAGCAACATCATTGGTGCAAAAAGCTATTTATTACAAAGCAAGGAAACTGTGTCATTGTCTGACATGTGACTGCCTCTGGATATCCCAGGCCCAAATGTCTAGCAGCTGTATCAGCCTGTTGGTCAAAGCCTTCCAGTGCTTGCAATAGGCCAGACTGGCTCTGCATTCTTTCATTACACGATTTAGCTTTATAATCAAGGGTTGCATTTCCAGTTAGTTAGTAATTTCTGTGATGATGCAAATGAATATGTGGGTTGAGGGGGAAGTGAAGTAGAAATCTCTGTAAGATGTTGTAGGTAGACATGAATACATTAATTCCTTTAATCAAAAACAGATCGCAATAGGGAAATGGTTAAAATCGGAAAACATTTTGAAAATTTGTAGTAAGCTTACATGATCATGGCACACCCATACTGACAACACAGCGACCCGCTATTTGCTATTTCTTCTAAAATAAAGCCCGAAATGTGGATTTCTTTTGATTTTTATTTAAAGATGGAATAACAAAAAGTAATTTACTCATTGCCACAAACAATAAATGATGTTGCACATCCACAGACATGGGAAATGCTCTTTTTTTTACACAATTTGCAGGCAGAGTACTTCAATGCTGCAATTTCACCCTCTTTGTCATCCATACTAACTATGCTGATGTCAACTTTGGTTTCAAAATGTTCCCAATCGTTTTGAAATATGTTTTTGACTACAACGCATTGCTTTGTGTAGAGACAGAGATAAATGCCATGTTATTCTTAAATTGCCTACACAGTGCCGCAAATCATATGAGGTGTTTGAATCAAAAAGATGCCAACAAATCCTAACACGTACGAATATATTTAAGAAGTGAATGCATATTAGAATGCTTGGGCATGTCTAGATGATATTCCTATATGAATGTGTCTCTGAAAGGATCAAGGATCCAAGAGAGAAGTAAGCTAGGGAAACTGGAGTGCTTCAATATGATGGAGGGGCTTTCTAGAACACCAAACACGTTGCATTAAATGAACAGTTTCTTCAACTCTATATATTGGTTTGTCAAATCTCCTCTCTGTATCACTTCTACAACAAGTGTCAATATAATTGTTACACTAACAGAATTGTGGCATAAAGAGGTCCATGCTTATCTGCTTCCAATGATTCATACACATGCCCCAATATAGCAAATTCCCCAGTTATTGTTAGCAGCATTTTTAGATTTTCAGGAAATGCACTGTGGGTCACTAATAATTTCAAACTGAAGATAAAAATCATATGATAGCAACATAGATGTGTGTCAATAGCCATTATATGTGACTTATTGGGATTTGAAACTCAACTGTGCCACAAGAGTATTGCTCGGCTAATAAGATTTGATGATGCATTTCCAGCACTTATAAACCGCTCCCTTCAAATGTGATAGCACCTTCACCAAAAACCCACCACTTAGATCTCCAATACACTGATCATGCTGTAATGTGGAGTTTTTCTGAAAAGGAAAGAGGGAACCTAAGTATTTTAACTTCTAAACATAACAATGCTACTGTAGAGGCATTGTTTTCTACCTAGTCCCTATTTCTTTCTGTCCCATGTTTTGTGATACCACTGTGTTGCACTTCTGGTCAAGTCCTCTACATTATCACACATACACTATTTTTCACATTTGGCTAAGATGCGCAGCAAATCTATTAGCTGTTTACTAATGATAAATATCTTTTTCATTTTCAGCTTGTATAAATGTTGTCAAATCGTTCGAAAGTAGATTTCTTCATGCATTTTAAATGTGCATGTCAAAATAAAATAACCTGGCTTCAAATGGATTACTGATCTGTTTTCTAGATAGACTATGCACAATTAACAAAAAGGTAATAAAGATAAGAATGACACTGGAAAACATAATTGGCCATGCCAGAAGTCTTGGTACATTAGAGCTTGAGGTCTTCTTTAGATGTTTGCGAATAAAGGCAAGCATAAAATAGGCATGCAACCAAATTAAGAAATCAAAATACATTGCAATATATAGCTTGTCCTTGCTAGTACATATTACAACAAAACATATATGAAATTACTTTCTCATGCAAATACAGTACTAGGGGATATAGCAAAAGTAATTCACATATCTAGAGAAATAAAAGTTTAATATGCATGAGAAAAAAAGGAAATCCTAATCTATATACTTATTTCCCATCAAGGAACAAATGATAAAATCCATAATATTCATTAAGAATACTTTATCTGATTCCAGATTAAATCAAATATGAACTAAAGTGATAATTTAATCACAATATAACAGTAAAATCCACCACTTGGCTAGAATATTGACATATCTTACCTTGTTTTAAGATTTAGTGGCTGAGGGGCTCCGTCGTATACTGATAGCACGTCAAAGTCCTCCTCTAGAGCGAATGACTGGAAGACTAATTGTATTCGATTCTGCTCTTCAGCATTCAATGTCCATGTGCAGTTAGCATAGTTTGGGTATCCGTATGGAAATCCTGGGCTCTCTACAGTTCCATTTGGACCTTGTAAACTAAAGCTGCAGTTCTGGCCTGAAAGAGACACGAAACATGTTCAATTAACGTTAGAGATTTCATAGTAAAATTGTTATGTTGCGAATATGCCAACAAAATCTGGTGAGCCTCTCATAATCTAAAGGCTTTGATTCCCACAACTATTTTTTTTAATGTGGTTTGAAGCATCACCTTCCACATTCACAATGATAAGAAAATTGAAGGTGGACAATATTCTATTTGGCAAAAGCAGACATCACAGAAACAAGTCACAGTAAAAAAAAAGTCAATACAGCTTTGATATGCTTATGCCAAGGACAGTGAGGTACCAAATCAAATATCTACAATAGTGTCCTTATCCTATTAAACACATACTTTGGATGATATAATCAACCTATATTTATAGTGAGCACCACTATTGCATACTGTTTAGGAAGATTTATTAAATCAGTTTGCACCAACATCATAGGAACATTTAACAGCAAAATCTCCCTAAATACCTGTTATTATAGCAAGATTTATTAAAGCAAGGGCATCAAACATACGGCAGCGCAGGCATCCGTGATTCATGTTGCAAGTGCGCCTGCATTGCGCGGATGATTGTTTTTGTGCAGGGACACCTTCCTGCACAAAAGCAATCATTTCATGGCGTTTTCCTCTTTCTATGCATGCTACAGACTGCAGCACACGTAGAAAGAGGAAAAACGAGGAGAAATAACAGCATTCCCCTTTTTACGCCACTCCTACACCTCCGGCGTAGGATTCTGACACATTTCCAGCTGTACAACACTTTGTAAATCTGGGAATGTGTTTGGTTCCATGGATGTTGCATGGCAACACCCACAGCAAAACCCATGGAATCCCTCAGTCACTCAGAGTAATGCGTGAAAGGGGATCATATTTACAAGGCCATGAAAAGTCACGCAGGGTGACTTTACGCGGCCTTGTTAATATGGAAAGGCATACTGCGCTGTTTATTACACTGATTTCTCCTGCTCTTCAGTAACAGTCACGTCCAATTGGCTTTCTCCATTGTTATCAGACATCTCCATTTCCTACATACACAAGTTCTATTGCCTCCTCGTGCACATCACAAACAATAATTCTTTGATCATCCATAGAAGGTGGCAAATATTTAAAAATGTGCTGGCCCTCTTTCCCAAAAGCAAGTAAGCAGTTTTATTGAATTTAAGGGGAATGTAAGCCATTCAAGACTTCAATACAGTTTTCAAAAATGTAATACGTGTAATACCGTATAATAAAAACGGATGGAACAATTATATATTGTTGGAATTCCATAGTGAAATGATGAAAGGTAAAAGTAAAACAACGTTTGTCAAAAAAGCTAACCAGTTCGGAGAGAATACCCTCAAAATTGGATTGAATTTCCTTTAGGCACAATGGTGTCTAGAGCAACACAAAAACAGCTGTAATAAATTGTTTAAAAAAAGGTATGCAAAAATTAAAACAGATACTTGTGTGGCTGCCACTGTGTTCTGTGGGTGTAATGAGGTGAAGGAACTTACTGTGGTTATACTTTGAAAGGTGTGCCGACCACCATTAAGCATCAAATACAATCTGCTGAAATATGTAGCCGAACATTATTGGTTCTTATTATATTACTGGTTTGCCAGACTATTTGTTTACAACGTGTTTTACTCATCTCTTGCCAGCACAGAATGTCATGTAGTCAATTACAATGAAGGAGATTCTCCCCAACCTCCTAAGATGGCTGTCACATTGAACTACATTTACGTAGTTTCTATAGTAGTTTGGGCACACTCCAAGCAGGTGCATTAAACTATTAGTTGGGCGCTATGCTAGGATGTATCAGTGTACTTCCAAAAGGCAGTCGAGCACACCCCAAGACATTAGTGGAACATAAATGCATTCTAATCCAGGCTGTGTAGTGTTGGGCTCTCTGTTACGAATGATTGTTCGTCTCTGGAAAGCAGCGAAAGCAACACCTCCTCACTAGGAGGTACAGTGTAACAGGATGAGTAGGAGCCAGCTAAAGTGGAGGATCAAGCAAACACTTAGGAGTCTACCTTCAGGACCTGCACAGCGTGGGCAAACTGCATCACTAAAATGGGAGATCAGGCAATCACTAAGGACTCCCACTTGAGTTCCCACACAGTGTGGGTGAACTGCACTAGTGAATGGCTCCTGGGGCTCAGGTACTCATCGCCAATATTTAGCGAAGTAACTCCGTGAACAGGTAGGTAAGGCGAGATCTTAATTTGAGTGTTGAGCGAACAGCACCTGCCTCCTGGCCATCAAATCCCGGCCATCTGACAGAGAATCCTCAACCCGCAGTGCACCAACATTCCAGTAGAATTCAGAATATGGTGAGTGTTTTGCACAGCAACACATATTCACATATAATGTTATTTATTCCTTAGATATACCCTGCAAATCGTTCACTGTTTCATAACACAATTCAGGCTTTGTGAATGATTAAATGGCACACTTTGTGCATTTGGACTCTTTTTAAACATTTTTTTATTCACTTTTGCAAATGTTTACAAATGTGTTTTAAGCTATGTACATCAGGCCAACCCTATTAAATCTAAACAGGATGATATGCGTATGCAATTCAATCTAGCCTGATGATCACTTGTCTCTTGCTGGTCTCAGCAAAGTACTTCCTTTGATATGCCCACTTACTCTTCTCACAAAGGGCCTCATTATGATGGTTGAATTTCAAAATATCAAGATCAATAATATTGATCAATATTGAATACCAGCATATCATCAGTTTAAGCATATGCAAGTATAGATTTACTATGTTTCACTCACTTTCTATTTACATAGAACATATGTTGGTTGTCAATATTGTGCAGTGGATGTCAGTTCTGGTCGATATTAAAGGCACTTTTCACAAAAAAAAAAAATGTGGTAGAAAATGCCTACCATCATGAACGTTTGTCAGCATACACATATTCCTTTTCATTCCCTTTCCACCCTTGAAAGGGTTTGGGTTTTCACTCCAGCCGATGGCTGGTGTAAATCCCTTTCAAAGATGTGGATAAGAATGAACCACCCCTTGATCTGGAGGGAGTGCAGATGAAAAAGTTATAGAGAGCTCTCACAGCAGGAATAGCTGAAGGCAGGGAGTGCTACAAGCCTATTCAAGGGAATGTATGTGGGTTTCTGAAAGTAATATCCACACGTGCACACAGCACATAGGTGCAAATCGGTAATGGTGTATTTCTTTCTTTTGGAATCGGACCCTCAATATTTTGGTAGAACAGTTTTACTGGGGCCAAAAAAAACCAGGCACAGCAATTAAGTACGCACAAATTAGGAGTCCCTTAAGTGCTTGTAAGTATAGAGTGCACAATTACCACAATTCAAGTTTCAGACCACACTATGAGCGAAAATGTGCTAACTATGTGGGATTTGTGTGTTCTTATAATTAGGGCCACCGATTTTGTTTCCTAAATCTGTAAACTGAGTTTGAAATAAATAGTAAATTAGCAGCCATATTCATCAACATGAATTGCGCTCGCAAATGTCCAGATTCTGAGAATCTGGCCGTTTGCGAGTGAGATTTTTGCATTTGGGATTCATCATCCCAAATGCAAAAATCGCTATTACCGAAATCGCATATTTGCGAGGAATTGGATTTAATGAATCTCTAATAGAGATTCCTTAAATCCAATTCATCAACCAATTGGAAATTGCGAATTCGCAATATTTGGTCGCAATTTACCACCAAGTCTGACTTGGTGGTAAATTGCGAAAAAAGAGTAAAAAGCACTTTAGTGCATTTTTTTCTTTTGCATGTTACACACACACATGTCCTATGGACATGTGTGTGCGCAACACCTGTTCAAATGTGCATTTGAGGGGTGCTACAGGGTGTCCTTTGGACACCCCTGGCACCCTTCAAATCGCAATCTTATTTGCGATTAGCAAATTGCTAATCGCAAATAAGGAATCAGTAGGAATCGCAATAAATTTTGCTAATCCTACATGAATCCCGTTTTGCGAGTCCTTAATAGCGAATCGCTATAATTCGCTATTAGGGCCTAGCAAAACGGGAGATTGATGAATCAGGCTGTAGATTGTTTAATAAGGACCACCCTGCTCTCTCTAAAAGGGGTGTTGCAGCACTTTACAGACATTGTAATAAAACAATGCGAGTTGTTCTGGTCATGCTGTATTAAACAACCTAGGAGGAGACTGAACAGCTAGTCAAGTTTAAAGATTTTAAAAAGAAAATGACTCGCGTGTAACAGAAAAGACAAGCGCTGACAAAACCAAGTAGTCTGGTTTGTTTAGAGCTTCTAGACACGCATTTAGACTAAAAACACAAAGCCGTTTTGGAGCGAGACACATGCATGAACTCTACATTTGCCCTAACAAATTGCCCTAAAATATTTATGAAAAAAGGCCAGCTAAGACAACGCATGCAATTTCCAATTCATCTTCAAGCACTTAGCACTTCTTCAATTCAGCCCTTTCAGGCAACTTGGGAAATGGAAACTGATGGCAGGCAAGGCTCAGATGCACTCACTGGGCCATGGTTCTTTTCCCGAGAAGGGTTTCCATGGGACCTGCTCTCAATCGAAGGTCCCTCTGGTGTGGCAGCTTCAAAGCAAGTTCATGTTTATTAGATTTAAAAATAGGAAAACAACCCCAAAAACCCCTAATCTGCAAGCCGAACCAGAGAACGCCAAGGGAGGCAAATGAGCAGAGCTGATTCCACTTAAACTAAAAAACATCAATTTCACATGATATTGAGGACACAGCTCGACCTGAGAAGACCTTCATCTGAGCGTCTTCATTCAAGAAAGAAGGCGTAGTAAGAAACTGTATATATGCACTCAGGAATCAGGGCAGAGGCAAAAGCCATGTACATACACTCTGGAATCAGGGCACAGGCAGAAGCTGTGCACAGGTACTCTGGTATCAGGGCACAGGCAGAAGCCCTGTACATACACTCTGGAAGGACACCGACAGAAGCCGTGTGAATGCACTCTGGTATCTGGGCACAGGCTGAAGCCGTGTATATACATACACTCTGGAATCAGGGTACAGCTAAACCATGTATATAAACTATAAAATCAGGGTACAGGCAGAAGCTGTGTGCCTACACCCTCGGATCAGGGCATCAGGGCACAGGCTGAACCTATAAATATATGTATGTATGTATGTATGTATGTAAGGCATACTTTTATAGCGCGGGCTTTCACCCAAAGGGTATCCTGGCGCTTTGACTCTGCATACATTCACGCATAGACCGGATTACACTGCCCTAGGAAAGAGATATGTCTTCAGCCCCCTTTTGAAAAGGGACAATTCCTTCAGGCTCCTCAGGGAGAGTGGAAAAGAATTCCAAAGCTTGGCTGCTGTGAAGCCAAAGGAGCGGCCACCCATCCGCATCCTCTGGATACGAGGGACACCCACCAGATGTGCCGAGGAAGACCGTAAAGTGAGTACCAAGAAAAGAGTTCTTGAAGTATAACAGGCCCCTGACCATTGAAGTGCCCTGAAAACTATGCAAGCAGCTTTAAAACGGATCCGCTGATGGATGGGCTGCCAATGGAGTTCTTTAAGTGCCAGGGAGGATGAAGCTGAGCACACTCGAGATAGAGCCAATTTGGCTGCCATATTCTGAATCCGCTGCAATTTTTTAATCAAAGAGCCAGGGGCACATAGAAGCAAAGCTTTGCAGTAATCAAGCCTGCTAAGTATGATGCTGCTTACCACCTCAGGTCTAGCCGGTGTCGGAAGCAAAGGAAGGATCTTACCTAGTGTTCGAAGCAGCATCATACAGGTGCCAATGGTCTTATTTATAAAAGCATCCAGCTGTAAATGTGGGTCAAACATAATGCCCAAATTACGAGCAGCAGCCGCTGCCTGGACAGTGCCCAGGGAGGAAGCTGGCCAAAAGTCCGCAGGCAGAAGGCGAGGAATTTTGTCAAGGGAGCAATACAGCACCTCTGTCTTAGATCCATTGAACTGGAGGGAGTTAAGTCGTAACCAGTCCGCAGTGGCTAACATACAGCGGTGAAAGATTTCTTTAGAGACAGCGTTCTTACCTTCAAAAGAGAAGATAAGCTGCGTGTCGTCGGTGTAGTTTATTACAGAAATACCAAAAGATTTTATTAGCCTAATCAAGGGACAAAGATACAGATTAAACAAAATGGGGCTGATTGTCGTCCCCTGCGGCACCCCTTGCCCCACCTTTCTGATACCCAATCTAAAAGGGGGCAAGGCCACCACCTGATGCCGATCTTGAAGGTAGGAGATAAGCCAGTCCCGGGCTGAGCCGGCGACCCCATTCTCCTCCAGTCTGCTTATAAGAGTAAAGTGGTTGACCGTATCGAATGTGGCAGACATGTCGAGCAGCACCAGAAATGCTGCTCGACCAGTGTCGACAAGCGCACGAAGATCGCCCAGGACAGCCACCAGTGCAGATTCCGTGCCATGGGCTGGCCGGAAGCCAAACTGGGCTGCATCTAAGCAGACATTCGTCTCTATAAAGCTGGACAAGGATCTAGTGACAAACTTATATATATATATATATATATATATATATATATATATATATATATATATATATATATATATATATATATATATATATATATATATATATATATATATATATATATATATTATATATATATATATATATATATATATATATAGATATGTGCACTCTGGAATAAAGGCACAGCTAGAAGCTCTAGACGAAGACCTTGGAATCGAGGCACAGACAGAAGCCAGATGAATGCACTCTGGAATCAAGGCACTGGTTGTAATTGGAGACTTATTCCCTGGAATCAAGGCACAGGTAGAAGCTGAAGAGATACATTCTGATATTAAGCCACCGGTAAAGGCGAGAGACACACACACTCCGGAATCAAGGCACAGTCAGAAGCTGTATACAAACAACCTAGACGAGGCAAAGGTAGAAACTGTAGAACCATCCTCTGAAATTAAGCTACAGGGGCTGTATTACCAGTGTGCCCTAGAGGTGCGAGGGGCGTTTGCAATGTTTTGCATGCCCCCGGGGCATTTTGGTATTACAGAAGGGGCCCCAGGTGCTTGTGCATCCCCTTCTGTAATACTGTTAAATCTGGCACTCCTAAAGGGCCAGCACTATCTTCAGAGGGTGATCCTCATTTGCACTGGGGTGTGGCCCCATGCATATGATTGAATCCCTTTGCCTTTGCGCCCGCTCCGTTTTATAGATGCAGACACAGCGGCAAAGAAGCTGTCAGGAGGCACACTGACCGTGTGCCACCTAAAAGATTAGAAAAGGTGGTGCACAGTCAGTGTGCCCCCTAATAGCAGCCCTCTGGAGGGGGAAAAGGGGATCCTATGGGCCTCCCAGAAATCCCCCTTGCATGGGTGCAGTCATTCTCTGCACCTCTGCAAGGGGATCTCTAATCCCCCTTCAAAGTGCTGGTGGGTTGCTGCCTGCACAGTGAAACACAGAGAGGGTTCAAAGCAACAGGTCCTTTTTCCACCTGAATGCCCTTTCACTTTTATCCTGGTTAGTGCTTAGTACACCTTTTGAAAGGTGCACCCAGTGCTAACCAGACAAATGCTCAGCATAAGTAATATGGCCCAAGTTAGAAGCTGTAGACATACACCCTGGAATCAAGGAGCTGAGATGGGGATAAGCTGTATACAATCACCCTAGAAACAAGGCTCAGTTAGAAGTTGAATACGTGCACTCTGGAATCAAGAGGCGCAGGTTAGTTTCCTGGTTAGTGCTTAGTACACCTTTTGAAAGATGCACCCAGTGCTAACCAGACAAATGCTCAGCATAAGTAATATGGCCGAAGTTAGAAGCTGTAGACATACACTCTGGAATCAAGAGGCGCAGGTAGCACCTGGAGAACTTCACTCTTAAATTAAGCGAACGTTTAGACATGCAGGCCTACACCCTGAAATCAAGGCACTGGCAGAAGCGGTATCCATCCACCCTAGACCTTAACATATTCCACAGAATCTAGGCAGAGTTGTAGGCATCAAAAGTGGAAGCAGTACACTTATACAACAGTACCCAGGCACAAATAGCAGTTTATCAAAATTCTCAAAATAAAATCCAAAAATAACCAAAAAGCCATGAATAAAGCAAGAAAAAAATGAATCTTCCAAGGTGACAAATAACAAAAAGAAATGTGTGAGTGCACCCAATGAGAAATGCTCTTACAAAAACAGAGAAGAGCACACATATCTGGAAGGGTTTTAGGAAGGTAGGTCTGAAATGAAGAGAATGCTTGAAAGGGTTAATAAAAGCAATAGATACGATAAAGAGTTTGGCAAGAGGGCCTGTAAAAAAGTCATGAAATCACCAAAAGGGTGAAGAAAGTGGACATGGTGGGTGACTCATTACTTAAAAAGGTATGGGCAGTATAGTTGAGGTTCAAATTAGCCCCCCCCCCCCCCCAAAAGCAAAAGTGTCAAAAATTAGAAGTTGAATATAAAATAATATGATTATGGTTTGCTGTGATTGTGATTTTGACGTCCTTCATTTTAGAGAACATAGTGCCAGTTTCTGGGTAATGGGGTGTGGTGTTGGCTTTCTTGGTATTAGCATTTAATAGTTTCACATAGATCCACAGGTAAAAACTGCAGGCTACATCATGGAATTACAGCATAGGCAGGCGCTTTACATGTACACCTTTGAATATAGACAAAGTCATTCATACACCTGACATAGGAGCTGTACACTGCACCTGGACCATAGAAAATCATAAGCTCAAAATCAAGAGACCTGTAGCAGTTTTGGACTGCATCTTGGCCCAATGGGAAGTTGAGGGCCCAATGGGGAGTTGAGTGAGAAAATAGATATAGTGAAAGGAGTTAGGCAAGGATGTGTTATGGCGCCTACCTTATTTTCCCTTTATGTTATTGACATCCAAGACACCCTCTTGGGCTGCGAGCATGACTCTCCCAAGTTGTGTGGTCAAGCCGTTCCGGCATTATTATTTGCGGATGATACTATTTTAATTTCCCAAACCCCCAAAGGACTCCAGAACCTTCTTAATAAATTTAGGCTGTATTGTCTGGACAAGAAGCTTGAAATTAATTCGTCCAAAACTAAGGTCATGACAATCAACCCACATAAAGGTTTTAATAAAATGTTTACCATAAATAATGAAAAAATTGAAGAAGTCCCAAGTTTTAAGTACCTGGGTATCACTCTAGATAGCAAAATATCATGGAAATCCCAACTAGAAACCTCAAAGATCAGACTAGTTCAGAATTAAGCCCCTATTTTGAGGAAACACAAAAATAGTTACTATAAATCAGCCTCTCCAGCAATTAGTTTGTTCAAATACAAAGCACAATCTGCCTCCCTTTATGGTGCAGAACTTTGGGGACATGTTTCGAAAAGCACGTTCTAAGTTCAGGAAAATAAATGTATTAGACAGCTTTTAGGTGTACCTGCCTCTACTCCCCTTACCCCGGTTTTATGGGACCTTAATTTCTGCCGAACAGATGACCACGCTGCATTGCGCCCACTGTTATACTGGGTTCGTCTTTGGCCCACTGATGAGCTAGCGGACTATAGAGAGGCGTTAAAAGAGATAATGGTAATAAAAAATTCCACACGCTTAGCATGGCTGGCCTACATTGAAAAGTGGTTTACAAAGCTGGGGTTAAGTAGCTTTTGGTCAGACTCGGATTCGATTACCAATAATTCTAAGAAATTGCTTAAGAACAGATATTGGGAATATATCAAAGACTCTGTGTTGCGAAATTCCAACCAAGGGACTTTGACCCTCAGGTTCTTTGAACTAAAAATGGACACAAAATTAGAATCCTTTATGGACGAAATTTACCCACCTATGGCCAAATCGTTATATCTAAAATTTCGCTATAGTGCCCTTCAAATTAAATCTAGGACTTCGAAATGGCACTGTAATAAAGGACCAAGAGGTAGTACTGGACCTGATTTATGCAAATTATGTGAAATGGGCCTAAGGGAATATGAGTCCCATGTACTATTTATATGCCCCGCTTATTTAAAGGCAAGGAAAAAATGGCTAAAACCCATATGCCAACTTTTGGGTCTTCGCCACATTAAAGATGGTGAAAGAGTCTTTAAAGGAGATACTGCACGCCCAATAGTATTTAGTTTAAGCCGCTTCCTCCTATCAGTAGCGATAGTCAGGAAGAGAAATGGCTATAAAATGTAACCAGAATAATTGGTATGATTGCAGTATAGCAGCTGAAATGCATCCTGATTGTACTCTAGTCTATCCAAACTAATTGTCTGTATGTAATGCCCATTGGAACGTGTGTGCAATATGTAACTATAAACGCAATTGGCCTGATAATATTACTATTAAGTGGTGCATGTAATTGAATTTGATTTAGATTTATATTGCACTTAAATAGAGTGACTTAAACTAGAATAATGATAATATGAATTGGCCTGATCTTAGTGTACCTGGTGCCCTGTTTTTTTTTTTTACTGTTTTTATAGTACTTTTTAAAAAAATTGTCATCTATCATGTGTTCCTCGATGTGTGCTAATCTAACTACGAAGGACCTGCTGCTAGTTTCCTCTTAATTTTAACCCGGGACTGTGTTGATATGTACATTGTACTGTAATGTTGTAAAATTGTATTGTACTGTATTCTTTTAAGGTTGTTTGACCGAAATAAAGAATAATGAAATGAATGAAATGAATGAAAAGTGTCAAAATTTAGAAGTTGAATATAAAATAATATGATTAAGGTTTGCTGTGATTGTGATTTTGACGTCCTTCATAGTGCCAGTTTCTTGGTAATGGGGTGTGGTGCTGGCTTTCTTGGTATTAGCATTTAATAGTTTCACATAGATCCACAGGTAAAAACTGCAGGCTACACCGTGGAATTACAGCATAGGCAGGCGCTTTACATGTACACCTTTGAATATAGACAAAGTCATTCATACACCTGGATTCAAGGCAGACATAGGAGCTGTACACTGCACCTGGACCATAGAAAATCATAAGCTCAAAATCAAGAGACCTGTAGCAGTTTTGGACTGCATCTTGGAATCAAGCTATTATCAGAAGCAGTAGACTTACATCAAGGAATCATGGTACAAGGTGAAGATACAACTCACAGCCAATGCACATGCTAAGGATGTTATTAAAGACTCAGGATACTGTTTCAGAGAGCAAAAAGCCTCCATATTCGAGGGGTGTCAAGAAACTGTAGACGCACATCCCAGAATATCACTTTAAGTACACAGCCGAGGATCAAGGGAAAGGCAAGAGCTTGTGAAACAAACCCCCAATGCTAAAGCATTAGATTGGCATTTGATCTACCCCATGGAAATATTACCGGGCAGTTCTTATATTTAAAGGCTACTTCTCGTCAACCAGAGCAATCCTTTTTTACTTGGTATTGTCTGTGTGCTTTTGGTGACATGTGTACCTTGTTTTTACATTTAGCTTAGGTCATTATCTTATTTGGCATGTTTTTGCGAGGGATGCTCTACTATATTTAATGTGCGCTTTTATGGTTTTATCACATGAAACGGAATAAAGATTATTTTAATTTGATTTGATTTCATATATCTATAGAAAACAGGCAGACAGATAGAAAGTTGAGCTATACACCCGGGAAAATGGAACAAATAGACAATAGAAGCATTTAAAACTTGGTCGTAGCATAAATGTTGGTGCCTAGGAGATCTAGGAGGTATAGATTCCAGAATCTATACATATTCAGAAGTAGTACAGATACACCTTATACAAAGTATACCGCAGAACATAAAATCATGCAGAATCCGGAAATATATTCTCCAGAATCTATGGCCAAGATGGATTTTTAGACCTGAGGTTCTGCATCACCCAAACCCCATGGTGTGGACGAGGTACTCTTGTTTGCCATGGAAAAACTAGAGATCTGTTTAAATATCAGTTGCACAATCGCCACCTTTGGTGTGCAGAGGAGGTCAGTGTAAATGGAGAAAGAGGAGGAGTTTGAGGCTGTCGCTCAAGGAGAAGCAGCATAGGCTGTGCTGGCGTAGTCCCCTTTGTGTTGCCTCATCACTTGCTTCTCCAATGTATAAGAAATATATTGAATGGTGCAAAAATGTCCACTGGGAAGTGCTGCTGAAGCATCCCATAAAAATAAATTGTGGATGACTGGTATACTTATTTCCAGATTTTCTAATCTTTTTTGTAACTGTTGATCAAAAAAACTCAATGGGATCTGCTGCAGGTGAACCCTCACTAGGGGAATTCCTCTCGCAACACAGACAGGTCTCAACCTACATCGCTGAATGTAGTTTACTATCACTGCAGTACACTATTGGCATGGATGTGGTTTGTAAAAATCCTACCCTTACTTTTTACTTCACCCTTTAGAAGTCACATTCATGGCTTTGACTGGCATATGAAGGGGCACAGGACTTTCACTCTGCTCAAGAAACATGTGGCAACTGGGAACCGTGTACACATTCCACTCATTGAAAGAAATGGTTGTGAGGTTTCCCCTTCTTTCAGAAAATTATTCCAGATCTCTGTCCAAACCCCTTCGTGATTGTTTACATTAAGATTGCTCCTTTATTTGTAATGTAACCCTGATTTGCTGATCTCATGTTCCTGGAGTAAGCCTCGCTTTTGCAGTTTTTTAGGTGCATGGGTCCTACGAAGAATGTTTTATCAGAATCTTTTTTCCTACTTTGTTCCAATGAAGTCGTCTCATTAGTAAGTGGTGTCAGCAGCTCTGAGAAGTGTAGCTGTAGTGCTGTCTGCATCCTTTTTATGTATTTATCACTCATTGATGTGTATTGCTTTACTTCTGCATTATAGGCCAACAATACAAGGCAGGTTGAGCCAGGTGGAACAGACCTTAAGTCACATGCCTTGTATACTAATTGTTCCTTCTTAAGGGTCTCTTCGAGTGTCATCAACAGCCACATGTTGTAAACGTACCGCTGGAATAAGATGCTCCATTTTTGTTCTGGCTTGACAGCACAGCTGTCACCAGACAGTTATGTGAGCATCACTAGAAAGGGGATTTGGCTCGCCCACATGTTGGGAGTCAAGAGCTGATGTTTTGATTGGGCAGAAGTTTTGTGCTTGCCCTCCCACAGCTGTGATCATTTTGTTAAATTATCCACCTGCTTGAGCTTGAACTTTCAGGTGCACACACCTGACAGTGTGATGCTATTAAAGTGTTTTAGAGAACTAAATAAGTTATGGTATTTTCCTCTGGCAGCAGCACAGATGGGAGGGGACAATTATTAACCTCCATGGATTTCTAGGTCTGGCTTGACAGTGCAACTATAACCCGATCATTTAACCTGCACCTATATTAAACGATAGTTCATTGTTTCCACACAAATACATATCCATTCCCATGCTGTCTACTTGTAATGCTTCACATTACCAAACAACATTCCTTTAAAGAAAGACCTATTGGCATTACCTATATGTGTTTCTACTGCTAAGGTATAGTGTGTTACAGTAGTCCAGGTGGAAGCCAGGGATGGCTCTTCTATGAATGGCTGCAGCCTTAAGTCTGCAAAGTACTTTTAATAAGCAAGAGGCCACCCCCAAAACTGGGAAGGCGAAATTAACTAAAATAGTCTCAATATATATTTATATATGTACCTTAAACTTGGAGCTGTATTTGCTCCATCAAAAATGAGGTTAAGATAAAAAAGAATGTAAAATCAGTTTATCTTGAAGGAAGGAACTACAGAGTCTAGATTAGACAATGAAAACAATACAATATGTCTTCTAAAAGGAATTCAAGACTGGAGCTTGATGGAAAACAACACATCAATTTAACCCCTTAGGTGCTGCGCACGTTCGGCGGCCGACGGCACCACTACCTCCGTAGTGCTGCCGTTGGCCGTTGAACGTTCGAACCTCACCTGCGCAATGGAACGTCCAGCTCTGGAGCTGGACGTTCCATAGCAGCTATGAGGTTAAAGGTTCACTGCTTACAAAACACCCTATGCAGTTATTCACATCAGGGGTCTTATATCATTTTAAGATGTTATACATAGAAAATTAAAGGTTACAAATTTAGCAGGCTTGCACATTGGCTACTGGCTCTCACGGTTGAATTAGCCAAAAGAAGACGCATATGGACTCACTTTGCATAAGTAACATAATTTCTTGGCACATCTCCCCTACCCTTCTTTGAATGTTATATTTGCATGCAGGTTAATGTGTGTGCTCCAAACAACATTTTAATTAACCAATGATACGTTCACAAGTATAGTGCAAATAGCATAGTTTTGAGGAAAAAAGAATTTATTAAGGACTTAGGAAGTGACACTAGATCTAACCCTGGCTTCGACACCTATCCAAATCATGTGATATTTTTGGCAAATTGCTTCAAATCGATGCAACTCGGTTCATATTTCTGGTAAATTTAGGTGTATAGAGAAACTGCTAACTTCATGTCATAAGAAAACAAGCATTGGAAAAGCCAATAGGTTTCACCCATGCAAAATCTATTGGCTTTGGCAATGTGTTTTTGCATGTCTCGCAGCAGTGCGAGCTGCTATGCAACTTTGCTTCAAGAAAAAAAAACCTCCTATGACGAGGCCTGCATTGACTCCCTCATAGTGATTTTTTTTCCTTTAAGTCAAGTTGCACAGCAGCCAGCTGTGTGACATGCAAAAAACCCAAAAAACAGTGCAAGAGTTTGGGGGAAGTCATGCCACCCAAAGAAGGGGGCTGCAGGTAAAGCAACAGCAGGCAGGGGGGTGAAAACGGTAAGTGGGAAGGTGGGAGAAATGAGGAACAATGGTGAGTGGGAAAAGGGGGATGGCGATGGGTATAAACAACAAGCGGGTGGAGGGAGGTGCAGTGGATGACAATGAAAAAGGATTGGGCTGGAGGGCAAATAGACAGTGGAAGGGAAACTGCGGGGGGTGGGGATAAACCGCCAGCAGGTCGTGGGGAGACTGTACAGTGGCATGTAGTCTTATAGAGTGCTTGGTGGTCAAAAATAAAAAAAAGATACCTTCAGGAGAGTGCGGCCAGTGGAAAAAACACTGGCCACAAACAGGAAGCTGTGCTGGGTCCTTGCTCCACAGCATGGATAAAAGCCTGAAGAAGACTGCAGGAGGAGGAGAGCAGCCGGCAGAAAGAGCGGGAGACATGACAACATGGCTAGTGAGAAGCAAGTAACTGAGAGTGAAGTGGAAATCAACCAATGGTAAGTATCGGTAAGTAATGGGCGGGCTTTAAGCCCATTTCTAAGCTTTTTTTGTAACCATAGCTTTCGCTGACATTGCATGTGAGCTGTAACCGAAACCTACAGGTCAAAACAAGCAGGACAGTGCAAAAAATATTATACACTTGTGGATTTGTTTACAGTACATTTTCCTGCCTTTCCATATGGCCCCAGAACAGGGGCAGAGTCAGTTGCATCGTGTAGAATACTCCGTGGACCCTTCCAGTATTCTAGAGCAACCATCTTGTTGACCATTTTCCCAGTGTCACTGCCCACCAAACCGCCTCTAAGCAAATGAGATGCCAATGCAATGTTGGGGCCAGGCCAATCGTTGACTCCCCCTTCTCTGCCTTTGCATCTCCTTGCCAGCCCCCTCTCCAGACATTTACAGTCTAAACACAGCCCAAGCTTCAGAGTACAAAGCGGTGCTTGCTGCTCGTTCTGCCTCGTCTTCATTAATCCAGAAACAGCAAGTTCAGCCAAAAGACATTGCTCACTCCAAATGCAAAAACCACTGAAGCTTTGAAATAAAAAGCAGGAGGTATACAGAGGCAGTAATGAAACATATCAATCAATCGAGAAGGAGCGATGCGACAGAAGCCCGCTCTCTGGATTTCGAGCTCATGTATTTGTCACTGGAAACGTGCAATACCAGAAAAAATACATTTATTATGACTTACGTCTGCGCGGAAATGCTGCGGTGGTCTACAGCATAATCTCCTTACAAAATATGGATGGCTGCTGTGTAATTCGCTATTACATGCAGGCTCGGACATCAGATCTAGCTTGCTATTAGAAGATGACATCAGAATTTGCCTGTAGTAAATGGTTACAGATGTGTTCCCATGTTGCAAGCTTCCCGGGTTTCGGTGCCAGCTGCCTACCACTACTGGTAAAATTGGAGAAAACCGAGTAATGGGCATCATGGGTGCACTGTAAGCAGTTATGGATTACCAAATAGGCAAAGTAGGCACCGGTCTATCTGCCAGATTCATCAAAGACCCGTTTTGCGAGTCTTTAATAGCGATTCATAAGGAATTGCTATTACAGACTCGGAAAACGGGATTCATGTAGGAATCGCAAAATAAAATGCGATTCCTACACATTCCTTATTTGCGATTAGCAAATTGCTAATCGCAAATAAGGAATAACTCTCCATTCATTCCTAGGCCCATAGGAATGAATGGGGAGTTATTCCTTATTTGCGATTAGCAATTTGCAAATCGCAAATAAGGATGCGATTTCAAGGGTGACAGGGGTGTCCAAAGGACACCCTGTAGCACCCCTGAAATGTAATCTACATTGGTGTTGCGCACACACATGTCCAAAGGACATGCGTGTGTTCAACATGCAACTTAGAGAAATGCATTTAAAAGCATTTTTCTAAGTTTTCGCTATTTACCACGAGGTTTGACCTCACGGTAAATAGCAGCCCGATATTGCGAATTCGCAATTTATAAATGGTTGATGAATTGCATTGAAGGAATCTCAAATAGAGATTCCTTAAATGTAATTCCTCACAATTTAGCGAAATCGCATTTACCGATTTTTGCTTTTGGGATGATGAATCCCAAATGCAAAAATTGCGCTCGCAAAGGGCCAGATTCTCATAATCGGGCCCTTTGCGAGCGCAATCAAGCTTCATAAATCTGGCCTTATGTCCCCACTCCTTTTAAGGGCCTGGATCAAACTAATATTACAATCCAGCTTTCTTAAATTGTTTCCAATAGATAGAACAAACACGAATCAACTCATAGAAACAAAACTTTATAATAAGGCTCTATAGAAACAACAATGTAATGTACAAATTAACAACTTAAAGTACATAAACCAGAGACATCAGATTCACATTACAGTGTGGGGTAGATTTACAAACATTTTGCGCTGGGATAGCGTCACAAAAGTGACGCTTACCAGCGCAAAATGTTTTTTCTGCTATTTACTTTCCAGCGCAAAAGCACCCTCAAAGTAGTGCAAAGCAGGGTGAAGCACTGCTTTGCGTTACTTAGCACCAAGGGGGCGTTACATAGGTGGAAAATGACCGTTCCCATGCAACCCCCCATACCTTTTAATGCAAAGCCATATTTACAAAGACTTGGAGGCATGGTTTTGCGCCAAAAGTAAACTCCCTTTCAAAGGAGTGCAGCACACATGCAAAGTAAGAAAAGCTTTTCATCATGTCTAGGCATAAAATTTTGTACAAGAAGGGTACCCTTCCTGCATAAAACCTATGCTGGACTCATGCACAGACCCTAGGCTATGGCTCTAAGGTGTGTGTATGGAGTACGGCCGCCGAAATCAGTGCTGGTGTACGGGAAAGGGGAGTAGAGAGCGATATCTCTGAAGTTATGGTGCTCTCCTGCTCCCTCCCTGTTGCGAAGCACAGCCTCGCGGGGGACTGCACTGTGTTGTATGACTTTTTTGTGAATCTCCCCCTGTGTCTTTAAGAAGATCATCTACTGGCAACATTCAGTTTGTAAAAAAATCTGTTGCAAACTACTTACGTGTAAGGTACAGTAGTGATGGCCATCTCCATCTTGCGGCTGATGCTAAAACAATGTGTTTACTAACATTAAGAATTGTTCAATTTTAGTTTTGTGTAATAAAATTCGTTTATTAAAATTGTTGGTTAGTAAAATTAAAATCCTATTAGGAGATAAGTTGCAAGGGGGACCCCAAAATGTCAACCGCCTAAGGACCTCCACAGGGTTTCAACCGGCATTGACTGGAAGAGTGCTTGAACCTCTGTCCACTACCATCAGACGTACAATTAGTGAGGGCCAGTACAGGAGAGCAGGGTTATGGATCTTTAGCGGCTCAAAGAGCATAATGCGATGTGAATAAAAACAGATTTTTGCAAGAAAACCATAATTGAGAGGCATTTTGGAGTAGGGCATTAAATCATGGATTGGCATCGACTGGGGAATGAGTAGTGAGGTCTGTGATCAAAGAGATGAAACGGCATGACATCATGGATTTTAAGGGAAGATGCATCAAAGTTACAATTTGCGGTCACCAAATAGAAATTATTAAGGAATTGCTATTTGGTAATCGCAAATGCCTATGCATGTAGGAATCACCCAAAAATATGCGATTCCCTAACATTAGCTAATAGCGATTAGGAGTGGACATTGCGAATCACAATTAGGTAATGCGACTACATTAATTCCTATGGGCCTACAGACCCATAGGAACGAATGGCATTGCTTTAGCTATTTGCGATTACCAAATCGCAAATAGCAAATGCAGATCCAAGGATGCCCGGGGCCCTAAGGCCCCATCTGAAGCACCCCACAAAAAAAGGTAAGTGTGCACATGTAAAGCACACATATGCCCTAAGCGCATGTGTGCGCTACACGGCACTTTGAAAAATGCATTTTTGTGCATTTTTCAAGCATGCCAATATTATAATCTACTTGAAGTTGATGGTAATTAGCGTTTCCTAAATGCACAGTTCGCATTTAGGAAAGGCTACATGCATCGGCATTAAGGGAATCGCAAATTGCAATTCCCTAAACGCATTCGTAATTTAGGTAATCGCATGAAACTGCAATTACCTAAATTGCGAATTGCAAAACCTACATGCATTGGAAAAGGTCTTTTTCCATTCGCAAATGGCAAATCGGCCCGTTTGCGAATGGAAAAAGGTTTGATGCATGTGCCCCATAGAGTATATTTTGAAACTAAAAATGTGGTTAAAAGGAATAATATGATGTATTTCAGATGAGTGAAAGGGTGACATCCAGGAACTAAAGGGGTGGATGGTGGCACATGAGCACATATTAAACTGAATGCCGCGCCCTCAGAACCTAAAAGTAGGGAAGGGGACTGCAAGTCACAGGAGAGTTCTGTGAACTTATAATAGCAATGACCAATAGACGTGTGCCTACATAAAGGCCTACCAGTGTACTAGTAATATCCAGGTTCACTACTGCCAGGGGGGGAATATCCTATGTACCACAGACTAATTCTGACATTAGGATTACTCTGCAAATAGGGACTCTCTTAATTTGTGCAAGCAATCTGTCCCAATGATCAAATCAATCCACTGTTCCCTGGTGAAATTGATCCATACAAACTCTAACACATATCATGACATGGAGGGTGAAACAAAGTGAAGTGATGCGAAAGAGCTGAACGTCAGAAACACACAGCTAACTAGTTACTGTTAAAGGACAGAAACAAACCAAAAAGACCGCAGACAGCAGCTGCAACAAATATATATGTATACCTTTTGATAATCTACATACATTAACTTTTCAAATCAAACTTTTCTACGGAAATAATCCCCATATCAACTCAATTTTTGTTAATTGAAGGTCCAGTCTGGCTTAATGAAAAAGGTAAGAGCAATTACAACTGCCTCAAGAACAAATATGAGCAAACACCACGGCCTCCCTACTTAAACCTTAACATGCTCGAGTACCTGCTAAAACTGACCTTAAAACTAACAGCAGGCAATAAATGTTTCAAACACAACCAGCTGTCATTGGAAACATGAACAATTGTCCACAGTACCTGCAGAAACTGGTACAAACAAAGCTAACCACTTTTAGATAAAAGCCCAGACGAGGCACAGTGGAAGGGAATGCACATTCCCTGCATGACCAGATTAAAACATTTAACAGTATGTACACCTGCCAGTAGAAATAGTTTTAAAAATACCACCCTTTCCACAAAGCAATGCTTGCACATAGACACTAATTGATAAAAGATTGACTAGTGATAGTCTAATATTATATCAAATATGTTGGAAATTGCCCTTTCTGCAGGATCACCCCCAAACTTTTTGCCTTCCTCCTCTCCCTTTTTGCTGAATTCATTTTTGCTGACTTTAGGATTCTGGGCACTATACCACTGCTAACCAGTGCTAATGTGAATGTTCTCTGCACACTAAATGTGGTAACATTGGCTTGTCCACAATTGGCATATTTCATTTACCTATAAATCCTTAGTAAAGTGCACTCCATGTGCCCAAGGCATGTAAACTAAATGTTACTAGTGGGCCTGCAGCAATGATTTCTGCCACCCACTTAAGTAGCATTCTAAAGATGGCTCAGACCTGCCACTGCAGAGCTTGAGTGTGGAGTTTAAACTGTCATTTCGACTTGACAAGTAAACCTACTTGCCATGTCTAAACCTTTCCTTTTAATACATATACGTCACCCCTAAGTTAGGCCCTAGACAGCCCGATGGGCATGGTGTAGTGTATGTAAATGGTAGGACATGTACTTTGAAGTTTTACATGTTCTGGCAGTGAAAAGGTTTTACTACTGCAAGGCCTATCTCTCCCCCACACAAAGAGCTGCATACCCCCTGATGTGAGTCTGGAGCCAGGGCATAAAATGCCTTCAAAGGCCTCTTTGAAGTTGCCTCCAATTCAAATGCACATCTGGATATAAGTACTGGGCCCCTGACACCACCAAAACCGATCTTTGCTGGAACCAAGGACATTTTGCCTAGAAGACGAGCTGCTGTGCTGTAGGAGAAACTGCCAATTTACTAGCTGCATTACTGCGTTGGCCTGCTGCCCTCTGATTGCTGTGCTATATGATGGTCTGCCACTTTGGTACCAGCTTTGCTGTGTTTGCGTGCTGGCAGCTGCTTCTTGCCTGGTAGTGAGAGGGACTGGACCTGCTCCCTACATCTTTGAACTCAAGTTTCACTAATGGCTTGCTGGCTTGACTTCTGTTCTCTGAGGTCTCAGTGTCACAAAAGACTACTTGCAACTCTGTTGGTGGGGCTGGACTCTGCCATCTGTGAGTCCTACCCTAGCCCGAGGTGCCTCCTCCAGGCCTGGGCTTCAGAAGGGTTGTGTGATGGAACCACACATGTGTTTGCCACGCATGCCGGTTCCTCACAGTCTCAACAACGCAAGTCTTAACCACGAATATGCCTTTACCACGAATGACTTCACAACAAATTATGCATTGTTATGACATGTACGGTAAACACATATCTGTGGTTAAGACTTGGCACCAAAGATTTGGTGCCCATCAATTTATGAAAAGACTGTTCCATGTTTAGGTAGGCTCTCACTGTACCGTCCCGTTACATATGGCTTCCGTGTCATCTCCAAGTGCATTCAGCCTTTCCGCACCCCTTCCATGTGCATGAAGTTTCTTTATACCCCCACCCGAATTGTCATCAATCTAATGCATGTGTCAATTCTCTCACCCTATCCCTGCCCAGGTGGCCTCTCCCCGCCTCTACCCTGTGCATGAAGTAATTGTGTGCCCCATCACTGAGCACAAAGACTATGTCTGTTTCATGGCCATACAGCCTCTAATTATATTATTCGGGTGACAATTCTCTGTTGCCCTATCCGTGAATAGACAGCATCTACATCTGCTTCTTGTGTTGGTGGTGTCCCATCTCTGTGCAAACATCCTCCATATTTTACATGTGCAAGAAGTCTCACTGTGCAATTAGTTTATGTCACAGCCCTGTGGATGTGGCTCTCTCTGTCTCAGTACTGTGCAGGTAGCCTCTCTCTGTCAAAGCCCTCGCCATCCTGTGCTAGTGGCCTAGCTTGGTCCTTGTCATGTATGGTGGTCTCTCTCTGTCCTCTCTGCCAGTACACGTGGCCTCTTTTGGTCCTTGTCTCATGCAGGTGGCCTCACTCTGTCAATGCCCTGGGCAAGAGGCTTCTTTATGTAACTGCCCTGTGCAGGTGCCCAGACCCCTGATACTAACCTGTACGATAATGCCCTGTGCAGGTGGCGTCTCTCTGAGATTGTCCTGTGCAGGTCCCCCCCTGTTACCGCCCTGTCCAGATGGCCCACCTCTGGCACTGCCATGTGAAGGTGCTTCGACACTGTGCTGTGCATGTGCCCCCCTGTCACTGCCCTCTGAAGATGCTTCGCCGCTGTGCAGGTGCCCCCCTGACACTGCCCTGTGTGGGTTGCCTCGCTCTGACACTGCCCAGTGGGGGTGCCTCTCTCTAACACTGCCCTGTGGAGGTGGCAGCCCCCTGACACTAACTTGAGGGGGTTGCCCCTCTCTGACATTGCCATGTGGGGTGGCATCCCTCTGACACTGCCCTGTGGGGTGGCCTCTCTCTGACACTGCCCTGTGCAGGTGGCCCCCTGTAACTGCCATGGTCAGGTGGCCTCCTCTAACACTGCCCTGTGAAGGTGATCTGACACTGTCTAGTGCAGGTGCCCCCCCTGCGGGTGCTCTGTGCAGGTGGCCCTTTCTCTGGCACTGCCCAGTGCAGGTGGCCCTCTCTTCCTCGCCCTCCAGGGGTGCCTGCTCCTCTCCTTAGGTCCCCTTTTTTCCTTGGCACCCCTGGATCTACACCCTGAACCCCATAGTTAGAGATCCTGTGCTCGTAGATTCCCCTTCCCGTTCTGCCCCCCGACCGCAACTTACCATTGCGGTTGACCCCGGCCGGCTTGAAGAGCTTCATGGTCCGCCCGCCTGGCCCCTGGGTTGTCCTGTGGAGGGCCTCTCAGTGCCAGAGCCCCTCCATGGGCCTGCCACGCCTCTCCCCACCCTCCGCTAGGCCCTCAGCACCGCTCCATCTCCGACCCGGCCTGCGCTGCGGCCCAGCAGGAAGTGAGCGTGGCGCAAAGGGGTCCTGCCGGGAATAGGGCCCGGGCCCGAGGTCCCAGCCAGGAGGGGTGGGGCGGGAGGGGGCAAATACTGTGAGGTGGGGGCTGGGACAGAAGTGGAGGGAGGGCTGAGACTGAGGCCTGGGGACCCAAAGGTCCCGCCTGGAACACGGCCCAGCCTGGAGACTCTGGCGGGAGGTGGGGGGGGTCTGTGCGAGGAGGGGGGCTGTGACAAAGGCCTGGGGACTCAACGTTCCGGGACCAGGGCCCATGGGGGGTCGCGGCCTGTGTGAGGGGGGTCTGAGACTGGCAGAAGCAGCGGCCCCTGTGGTATGCAGGCCTCGGCCTGGAAGGGGTCCTAGGGTTCCAACCGCCTGTGACGGGGCCCCAGGGTCGGGCGGGGCAGCGCCTGCGGGAACAGAGGCTTATTGTGAGGACGGCGGGTGGCGGCTCCACAGGCGATGGGGGAGGGGCGCCCTCTGACAAGGAGCTCTGAAGGTCGCCACCTCACAGGTGGACAGTGCTCTCGAGATCCCGAAAACGGGGGGGGGGGAGACAATGAGCGTGCTCACGGAAAGTGACGTCACGGGGCCATCGGCAAGCCGGTGCATGACATCAGTGAAACTATGGCAGCCTCAAAGCTTCAGTAAACACCAGCACTTCTCTCTACTTGTACATGTAGAGGAGAAACACTCATCCCATTACCCGAAGTGGATTTATGAGGCCCCACACCACAGGAAAGGGGGTAGCCTGAAGCCTCTACAGCTCCTAGGAGCAGGTCTTTGCCAAGCACAGCTCTACACCCAGTCACATTTAGAGATCAGGCGAGAGCCCACCTCACCAGACATGCCAATTAGCTATTGTGAAGGAGAGCTCAACAGAGTCTAACAAGCTTCAAAAGGGGGGTTTGTTTGTACTTCGAAAACACTTTGGAGAACGCCATTTTCTGTTTTGTTTCACGTACTTTAATAAGACAGACAAAACCTCGACAATGATATGGAGCAGCGGCGATGAGAAGGATTACCGCACCGGGAGCCAGCCTAACACCGCCCCCACCTTTAGTTTGGAAGAACAGCAAGAACCCTCGCCTCCCCGCAGCAGCCATGAACAAGAGAGGAGCGCTCCTCACCAGCATGTTTCTCCGAGGTCAAGCAGAAATGCCTCGGAGAAACGCCCCGTCATTTTCCGACTGGGGGGTGTGTTTTTCTTTCTCTCCTCTTCCCATTGGCTGGAATGTAAAATTCCAGCCAATGGGAAGAGGAGAGAAAGAACCTAAAAAAACACGCCCCTCAATCTGAAAAATACGGGGCTTAAATGGACAGACGCCTGTCTTCTCCAATGGCTGGCCTCCGTTTAGGAAGCTGGCCAATGGAGAAGAGGGGCGGGTTCAAGCCCCCTACTAGAAAACATAAAATCTCGCCAGCGAAACTGCGCAAGCGCAGCCTACGCAGGCTAAGACCTAAAAAACACCTTTACTAAAAGGTGTGTTATAAAATTCTGAGTTCAGAGAGCCTAAACTCCATTTCTCTGTCTTGTCACAGTGGAAAGTTAGACTTGAAAAATGTTACAAGGCAGCACCCATGATAACCTATGGGACAGACAGCCGTTCAGTAGTGAAAAACAAAATGCACAGTATTTTAGTATCAGGACATGTAAAACACATTACAACATGTCCTACCCTTCACATACACAGCACGCTGCCCACAGGGCTACCGTGGGACTATCTTAGAGGTGTCTAACATGTAATAAAAGGGAAGATTAGGCCTGACATGTGGGTGTAATTGCTAGGTCAACATGGCAGTTAAAAACTGTGTGTGCAGACACTGCAGTGGCAGGTCTGAGGTACAATTACAGGGCTACTCATGTGGGTGGCACAATCAGTGCTACACACCCAGTTTTAGCATTTGATTTAAAGACCCTGGCACACTAAATGCACTTTACTAGGGACTTGCCAGTAAATCAAACATGTCAATCATAAATAACCAATCAGAAACACAACTTACACAGGGAGCACTTGCACTTTAGCCATTATCAGCAGTGGCAAAAGTGCCCAGAGTATCTAAACCAGCACACAACCCAAAATACAGGCAAAATCGGGGGAAAGCACGCCAGGTTGACAGGTCTAACAATGGGTTTTGTTGCTTAAGCCACAGATAAATCTGTTAAACATCCTCCTGGAAAATGTTAAATTAGCCCCAGGGTAGACTGCTAGCAAATGGTTGGAAATGGATGTCCTGAGAGACATAGCACTTCTCCATGAGTCCCAGAGGTCTGCTCTCCCACTGTTGACATCTGGGGATACGGTCACGGTAACCTCACGTAATGGGAAAAGAGCAGCTGCTTTAAAGCATCTGAATTTTTCCCAAAGAGAGAACATCGCTCATGAAGGTATTGGCCTGGAGTTTGAGACATAAGGTATGTGTTCTCTGGTTAACTCTTCACACTAAAACGTACCAACCATAAGATGGAATCAGTATGCAAATGATATGCTTCTGGCTTTCCAATCAAGATTGATTCCAGTGAATGTCAGAGACATATGTCTGTTGTTAACAAAAATAACCTAGAACACCTGTATTTGCTCATTTAGGAGCTTTAATCATTCATTAGAGGAGATGAAAAAGTAAATTGGAAGGCAAGAAGGTGGTTATGTTTTGTGTCATCCAGCAATGTCAGAAAACAAACACAATGCTTTCCTTTCTCAGTGCTTAACATCCATGATTCATCCTGCTATATCCCCACAAAGTTATACTTGTTTGTGTATAGATCCAAACCGTGGAAGGGTGTCTAGTTGAAAAGTTGGCCCCAAGGATGTTAACTTCAACCGACCTCTGATGCAAGGATTTTCAGAGTACAAGGCAAAATTATATTTTCCCAGTTAGTGCAAATCACCCTAAAGCAACAAGCTAATTTTGCGAACCTCTTTTGATGTTTGGCACCTTCCTGGGGCTGCTTGTATTGGCGCCTTAAGGCATCTTCCTACAATCATTTTGTCGAGCCTGTAGACAGTGAACATGTGCTGTCGCTTGGTGACAACCAATTGAGTCAAACAAAAACATTTTTTGCCACCCAATACTTATTTACAGGCCTCTTGTGCCTCCGGTGTATCACTTTTTCCCATATTAAAAGTGACGCAACTGCGGTGCATGAAGCTTTTGAATAAGCCCCAAAGTATGGTAAGGTAGTGGTGCGACCTATAAAAGATAAACACAAGCGTGCGGTGAAAAATATGTCCTGATGCTGGTGCAACAACCTCTTAGATGTCAGGTCCATCTAATATCTAGATAAGCTGCGGTTCATTACACGACAGCTACTCCATCCAATTGACAAGCTAGACAATGTAAAATCCAGCATTCTTGAACAACCCTGTATGATGGCTCCATAGAGGTGCACCAGGGTGGCGCCACCTACCTCTGATCTTTAGCCACCACTTCTTTTGTTTTTGTTTTATATGCTCATCTTCTTGTTTGGTTTCTCTCCTCGCTTTCTTTGTTGAACGCAGTACCTCGAGAGACACCGAATTGCAACACATGGACATGGTGATGGTGAGCTATTTCCATGTGAATACATTGTTGTAGCCAGCAGCGGATGAGCGGTGGGGTGTTGGGTCGGGTGGGGGGGATTTCAACAGACGACGGCGATGGAAAATTATTTATTTAATTCTCCCTCAAGGACTTCTGTTGGATCCCCCCAAAAACCTGGCCCCACCGCTCTTCCCCTCATGGGCTGCTGCTGATTGGGGCACTATTGGATGGTCGAACAAACCGTCCCATGATGTTTGTACTGTAATGGGTGTAAAAATCAATTTAAAACTATTTTAAAGACAAGCTAGACACTACTGTGTTGCTGTCTGGTAGCTTTGTGAGACTGGATGAATCTGGTGGTTGATCTTACATGTCAACATATATATGCTTACAACAAGGCCTGGACCAACCTGGGCCGGCCTTTAGCATGGACACGCTGGGCCAGCATCCAGGACACTGGCGTTCAGCGGGATGCATCGACCTGTATGTATGGAATCCACCCAGCAATCGTATGATCGCACTCTAGTAAAATGGCCTTGAATTATTTGAGTCATCTCCTCTGGTTCTAATTTAAATCCTCATCACCTCATTACTCCCCCTTCAGCTTCTCTTTCTCTTTTTATCCCCTCTCTTATCCCCAGGCACGGCCCTTGCCGGGCGTTATACTGGGGCGGTGACATCAGGCAGGGGAGGGTCAGGGTGGGGGTATGTAAAATACGGGATAAGGACCATTAGAGGTAAGTATCGAAAAAAAAGCAAAAAACTAATTTCGTTGCCCACGCTGCATCACATTTGGCGATGCAGAGTGGGCAACGAAATTATTTTTTTCTTTTTTTCCCGATACTTACCTCTAATGGTCCTTATCCCGTATTTTACATCCACCCACCCTGACCCTCCCCTCCCCTGCCTGACGTCACCGCCCCAGTACAACGCCCAGCACGGGCCGTGCCTGCTTATCCCGCCATCCCACTGGGCACCTCACATCCCCATTGTTGATGGTGGGAAAGACTTTGACAGAAGAGATTCAAGGAAGGTGTGGGGGACAACAGAAAGATTTGTGCTCACAGGTCAGTCACTGCTCTGAGGAAATCGTCAATGGCCTGACCTATGCACACTAAATTGCCTGTTCAAATAATCACTAGCGTCACAGAGGCAGGTTGAAGTGCTCAGCATGCTACCAGGGAGGCAGGAAAGGTCATGGGGGAGAAGATCTCTCCATCGCCACCCTGGAATGTTGATTATTTTTCCCCAGGTAAAAGGTGTGGTCATGGGGATGGGGCGGAGCCCAAATGCGAGGCCACAGCTCTAAAGCTACTGCACTTTTAGCTTGGTTATTTTGCAAATTATGTGGGTGTTTTTTTGTTGCATTCTGGTACTTGCTGTTTTGATTTACCTCATTATAAATACGGGACAACAAGTACCAAGATGCAAACTAAAACATGAATTTGATAAGCTAATAGATGATTATGGAATATTTTTCTCAAATGGTACAGGGGGTGCCACATCTGGTTTAATCCAAGGTGCCAAGTCTGAAAAGGCCGGCCCTGGGGCAAACCTATAATGACCCAATCTGCGCCAATCACAATTGTGTGCTCGCTTCAGTTAGGAAAACCTCCTCCTCTTAAATGACCTGTTTGACATTTACGGCCAGTTTATGTTTAATTTGAGTGCAAAATGTAGCTTTCTAACAAAGAAACTGCAGAGATATGTGTGTAAAGACCTGGAATTTTAACCAAAAACACTTTTATATGAGGGATATTGTAGGTTTACATTTACCATTAACGATATTTCTTAAAAATCCATTATTAGCTGAATGTTGCAGCTCTGCCTTGCAGAGAGCCGGCCAGCCATCCATATTTTGATGTTGCACACTTCATATGTACTTATTTCGTCCACCTGAGAAGGTTGGAGGGGAGCATCATACAGGCACTAAACTGACTCTTCCACAGAACTAGCAAAGTATATTCTTGTGATGAAAACACACTATTCTTCACTTCCATCAGATTTAGGGGCATATTTACAAGGAGCTTGCACTGCTGGTGCATCATTCTTATTGAAGCAGCAGCAGTTCAAAGTGGAGACCCATATCTACGAGGCCACGCAAAGTCACTGTATGAAAGCCACTGTATGTGGCTTTTTATGGCCTTGTAGTTATGAAGTAAAGCAATGCAGCTCAAGTTGCTGCGTTGCCTTGCTCTGCGTCAAAGTGGCGTTCCATGGTGTTGCAGTGGGTGTTCCCACGCAACATCCATGGATTTTGACTTGGTACCGAATTTACAAGGACTTGTAAACCTGGGAATGCGTCAAAAGATTACGCCTCGCGAAACGAGGAGAAATATCTTTATTTCTCTGTGTTTTTTCCTCTTTCTACATGTGCTACATTCTGCAGCACACATAGAAAGAAAATCCCTACATTGATTGTTTTTGTGCAGGAAGATGTCTTTTCCTGTGCAAAACGAATCATTCCTACAACGCAGGCACCCTTGAACCATACGACGCAGGCACCATTGCACAATGGTGCAAGGGTGCCTGCATTGGCACTAGGCAGCCAATTATTCACAAGTGCAAAAGTATGGACAGTGATGTGTCTTATTTCTGTTAACACGATGCACCCCTGTACCCCTGCACCGCAAGCTGACTTAAGGTACTGTGGTGCATCTTTTTCTTGTAAATATACCCCTTTGTTTAGTTACATCTAAATTCTGAATCACTGAGTCAGTCCAGCCACTATTCAATATTGTGACACACTGTTTTCTGCAGCAGGGGAGCTAATCAGCTAATACATCTCACTGCAAAGTTTAACATGATTTGTTATCTGAGTATCAAGCACAGATGCAAAGTACTATGTTCCTCTTGCTGAGCCTTTAGGCCGTTCTTCCTTGCACTTCCATAAGCTTTTGAAATAGATCTAAGAGATGAGAGAGCCTTTTAGATTGTGTCATGTTCTGAGACATAATATAAAGAGGATATGGATACTCAGAAACATTACAATGTATAAAACACAATTCAGAGTGAGAGGGGATTATGTAGGAGACAAAATGAAACATTTATTTTCAAATGTACAATAAATTAACTAGAACAGTTGGTTCCAGTCATTGAGATTAGTTCAGATACAGATACAAATGTATAAGAAGAATTGTTGCCAGAACATCACATTTTTAAAGTTTTAATCTAGAATTGTCCTGATGTGATGGAGAAGCAAACATAGGTTAATTTAAACTTTGACAGTGCTTTAATTAAGCACCACCGGCATTGGCTCAAATTGCACAGAATCTCACAGAACAGGCAGGAAGAAGAGATGGAGAAGATCTACAAAACAACTTTTATGTCTCTTGGAATTGTAATCAATTTTTATGGGTCCGCATACCTCTCTAGATCAGTCTTGAGGCAGTCTATAGAGTTTTGCTTCTGCAGACACTTTGGGGCATACTTACTGAGAAGTGAAGCACCGTGCCTCTGCAAGCAATTTAGCAGCATTGTGCTGCATCAATTAAAAAATGAAGGGATGCCTCATATTACAAGAATACGGTGCACACCTGTGTTTTGCTGGCGCCAGTGCTAAAAAAGCTGTCTAAAGCCAACGCAGACACCCTTGCACAATGGTGGAAGGGTGCCTGCCTTACAGGGATGATTGTTTATGTGCATGAAGGGATACCTTCCTGCATCTAAACAATCATTAAAGGTGGTTTTTTTTGTGTGCTACAGAATGCAGAACACAGAAAGAGTGAAAACGAGGAGAAATAACAATGAGATTCAAAAGTATTTCTACACGTTGCACCACTCTAACGCCTGCTTTTCAATGGGGTTAGTATTAGGCGCTGCCTCAGATTTGCATTTCCTTATAAACCTAGGGCAGAGTCAAAAAGCAATGAGAGTGTTGTGGGGGGACGCCCTCAGCAACACCTACTGCTCTCCCCTTTTACGTGGATGCCTGCATGAAACAGTGCAATATCTACAAAGCGCCGTTAAGCCATGCGAAGTGACTTAGCACCACTTTGTAAATATGGAGCAGGGCACTGCGCCACTGGGTCGTCAGAAAAAGTCATGCTCCAGTGGTGCAAAGCCCTTGTGAATAGGCCCCTGAGTATACAGGTGGTGTGCCTGAGTGTGCCAACCAGACACGGCCCTGCAAGCCCTATAGAGCCCTGCTATCTATCACTCTTGCTGAAGCAATATATTTACCAGACTGGCAATGTGAAGAGATGGTGATTGCATGGCAGCATTACCGGATGCAAGCATGGTGGAGCTGTGGCAAAGCACAACTAGATTTGGCGTTGGGCACACCACGTATTCCCCCTCAGCTTTGGTAAAATAAATTGCAATGGATTATTTTGACAAACGAGGCTCTGCCACTAGGAAATTTCATAGGTTGGTATGTCAATTGATAGATTTATTTGGAAAAAGAGTTGCTGCAGAGTAGGTGAAATGCATGTCTTGATGAAATCTGTCCACAATGATCAGCTTCTGTTTAAAGGTATGTTGAACCCAAAGCAATCGCTCTCCGAGGTGTACCAACCCCCAGCAACAGTAAACATATCACCCATTACATTCTGAACATTGGGGTCCCAGTTCTCAGCTTCCAGGCATCAACTTGTTCATCTTGTTACTGTCGCTGCAAATCTTTCTCTGGCCGTCACATTACACAGAATTCTACACATGGCCGATGCCTGTGGAAAGCAAATGCACCTAATGCGGACAGCCCAGCTCCCCATAACGGCATTATTTACTCCCTCGGCTCCTTCCGTGGGGGCAGGCTTATCACGTGGATCCACAAAGCGCCATTCAGTGCCAAATTCATCTCAGTACTTTCTGGTGCTATAAATAAATATATAATTCAATTAATCAATATTGCAGTGAAAAAAGGGCTAAATCCGCACATTTAAAGTGAAAATGGAGAAATTGCACCTCTTTTTACCACCTTCCTTTTGAGACGCCGACTACATGAAAGTGCTAAGCAATCTCACTCTAGCACAGTCACTGAATTATATTGGGTTATTTATCATTTTTAACCTCCTGAATGTAAATTTCACACAACTGGTCAGCTGCTGACTCAATTGAGGGCACACATCCCAGGAAGGGGAAATGCGAGTTCTCTACTATGCTTTCAAAATGAACAAAATATATATTTTTTAAAGTAGAATTAGATTTGAAATCGAAATGACATTGTGAATCTATGAAATGATATATACAAAGAGTCCAATGGGCACTTTATCAATAACACTAAAATATGTGCAGGGGTCCTGACTGAAATTGCTGCAACTGAACAGTTTGAATTCATTGATCAGTTGTAATTGTAGGAGAAGGGAGCATAACAACGCAAATAAGTCCCATACTCTTGCAAAGTCCTCCTGTGCCCTGGCCACCCCCCAACTTTTTGCTGAATGGTACTGATGGTAACTGACTCTGACTGACCCTACACTCTGCCTAACCAGGCCCAGGGCCAGTGCTATGCTGAAAGAGATACATTAGAATACATTTTAAACACCTACATGCACTAGGGTACACAATGGTATGGTGGGATACCCCTGTGATTGGCATGACCTCCACTATAGGCCCTGAGTATATGATAGGGCGGGGGGATTGAAACTACCTAGAAGTTCCCAGTAATCTGGGACATGGCAGTTTAGAGGCCAGCAGCCTTTTTCTGCACTTGCATGTGTGCACTGCTGAAGCCTGAGGTCAGTTTAAAAACAGCCCCGGGTGACAAGAGTGCTTTTAAAAAGTAAATTGTGCCCAAACTTGACTTTGGTATTTGGTGCAGTTAAAAATGGATAACCTACAATGTGTAGCCATATTAGGGACCCCCATGGTCTCCCCTAGGTAACTTAGGGGTGGGGATCAGGTATTTATAAGGTACACCCCCTTAAAATGAGTTTTTATGTGCCTGGTTAAAGTGAAATTTCACATTTCACTCCCCACATTGTGGTAAAGTGCTGCTCAAATTCGACTTTGATGCTGGGTACACTGAGGAAGAAGAATCTGCAATATTTCTACAGATTCAGAACCTAAAGTCTCCCCTAGTTGCACATGGGGTGGGTTTCCTGTAGATATAAGGCAAGTATTTATAAAATATGTCTTTGTAAGTCCTAGTGCTGGAAAAATGGCCAAAGTAATTTTTCCCATTGCAAATCCCCCTGTTACATCGGTTAACACGGTAGGAAGTTATTGATTAATAACTCTTGATAGGAGAGGGATAGAAATGCCATTCAAAGACTTCCCAGAATGTTATTAGTAAATCTAACAATATCATATTGTTGAATTTCTCCTAAAGTGCACATGCAAGAAGTTATAAGACTTTCTTGTTTTTAAGACCAAATTCAGCGTTCCAGTGGTCTGCGCTGATTGGTCAGAGTTAAGTGGATGGGCCAGGGTGCCTTGAAGAGGTGATAAAGAGCCCCTAGGCTTACCCAGCTCTGCTGGCAGGGCTGTGTGCTGTTGGTTAGGAATATCAGGTCAGGGGGAGGAGTCATAAACTATGTGCCTGAAAGAAGAGAGTACAGACCATTGTCATTTACAGCTCTGAACTTCCCACTCTAGGCAGATGGTAGGATTAAGGAAGGTATGAGCAGATGCAGGGAGGAAAGTCTAAGTAAATTAGCCATCCTAGGGGTGTGTTTAGCCAGCTCTTACCTCCTTGCTGGAAAATTAGCCATTATGGATTTGGAAGATTTGATACACTCGGGGACAAAATATTGCCACACTTTACAGGATGTGGTCATATCTTGAGGAGTTACCCTGCTCCCATTGGTCAGAAGTGACCTCCTGCTTGCCCCAGAGAACTAGGAATAAGTATCTGAGAGGGGCAGAGTCCTCCAGATCTGCTGCTTGAAACTTACTGAAGCAAGAAGTGCCTTGTTGAAAAGTTTTGCGGTGCAAAGATTTCTAAGGCCTGACCTCTGAAGACTGCACCATCTGAAACTACAGCCCTGTGGATTATCTTGCTGAAAAATAACTAAAGAGTTTACTCCCTGAAAGCTACAGGTTTACAGAGCTCATGAGAAACATCACCAAATAAATCTACACCTTGGAGGACCATCAGTGGATTTTTAAGGGTTGTGTACCAGTGGATTGTGGGAACTGAAGTCCTCAACTTTCAAGGACCATCTTGGAGCATCCAGGCCCTTGGAGTGAGTTTGAGACACTTTGAGACCCCTTGAGGAACTTCAGGAAGAAGTTCAAGAAGTTTGGAGAACTTTGGACCAACTTTGATAAAAAGCTCCATGGAGGGACCGACTCAACCTGGCCAGCCAGGCCGCCTGCCTTCAACCGCGAGCCGGCCAAACCAACCAGGTTCATCCCGCTAAAAGCTCCATTGCTCCAACATACAGAGATTGACTGGGACTAGAGAAAATCTGAAGCCGGCGAACCCTCACCGGATCCGACTACATGAGAAGCATCGAGAGACCATGCGAGAAAAAGCTCCAGAAAAGTTTCTAAGTCCACTTGTA
This sequence comes from Lissotriton vulgaris, assembly GCF_964263255.1. NCBI lineage: Eukaryota > Metazoa > Chordata > Amphibia > Caudata > Salamandridae > Lissotriton > Lissotriton vulgaris. The sequence goes on along the minus strand of NC_141687.1, from coordinate 976,742,841 downwards.
GAAAAGGTGACCAGGAGCAACCACGAGAGCCAAGCCTCCTGCCTTCCATCTTGTGCCAGCCTGGATTCCTGGGTCACCCCGCTGAAGCGATCTTGAGAAATTTTCTAAGTCATCCCCAGGGAAGTTGTCCAGGACCTGGTCACAAGTCAAGCTGGCGAACTCTCACTGAATCCGGACTGGCTGGGAACTTCGACGGGCCTCGAGGAGAAAAGTTCCAGAAAGGTTTCTAAGTGTGAAGGTAGAAATTGAGACCAGGACCTGCCGCAAGCTGTAGCCGCTCAGGGCTCCATCGCGCCTGGCTTGAAACTTTGACTTTGCCCCGGTCTATCGCGAGTAGGTATCACAATCTGGTGCTATAATCATCTAAGTGCTATATTTTATTAAATCTTTGAAAATTCATATCTCCTGTTCCCTACATTGGATTTTTGTCATTTTGGTGTCATTTTACAGATAAAAACTTTTCCTATGTCTATAAATTGGTGTTGAAGTTTTATTATGTGTTGTGTCTTAATTATTTACTGAAATTGTGTTTTTAAATGCTTTACATACCTGTCTTTGAAGTTAAGTCTTTCTGCTCGCAGCCACGTTACCAAGGGTTGGGCACAGGAATAATTTTCTAAGTCCTAAGCTGAGTCCTATCATGTGTTAGTGGTCTTATTGCCAGTGGCAGACCTACATTTGCCCCTACCAATAACCCACTTTCCAACACATACATTGAATGCAAAGAAAAATAATGTAAACATATCACACATGGACTGTTGATAAATCTTTTTAATTTCCTACCAAAAGATATGTCATTCGTGGCTTTAGACATAGTCAGTGATGAACTATTATGGCTCAGTTAAAAAAAACAACATCAAATGCAACTTGTAATAATATTGCATGAAGGAGCATGAACTTGAGCATATAAGAATTATATATGGGTAACTGTCATCCCACCAACAAACTCCAAATGACATTATGTAGAGAAAAGATGAAAAATAATGCCCTCACGATTTGTCAATAAAAGTTCAAAGAGAAAATTCAAGCGTTCTTTGAAAGTTTCAAGTGCGTGGTTTTTATTTTTTTGGTTGCATCTGCAGAAAAAGGACAGCCGACACGTGTTTCGCCCTAGTGGCCTATTGGCCGTGGGCTTTTTCAAGGCAAAAGTCAGTTGTGCCGACAGGTTGCATTCATGATGCTGTAAGAAGGCGGTATGTAATATCTGTGGTCCTGGAACTGCAGATATTACATACCGGCTTCCTACAGCATCATTTTTTCCGCAGATGTAACCAAAAAAATAAGAACCACGCACTTGAAACTTTCAAAGAACGCTTGAATTTTCTCTCTGAACTTTTATTGACAAATCATGAGGGCACTATTCTTCAACTTTTCTCTACATTTACCCCTACAATGGCTCTTGGGTGAAGCCTTTAATGAGAAATGTGCCACAACACAATTGGGCCCTGACAATTGTAGCACCTAAGCCCAGAGACTTCCACCCAAACAGTTAACCATAATCCAAATGACATTAGAAAGACAGGAAAACTGTAGCTGTAGCCACTTATGACGCCACTTGGAATTCAGAGACGGAAACCTCCACGCTATTGACAACTACCTATATACATTTTTATGTCATGCATAGCTCTGGTACCATCGATCAGCTACATAAAGAGGAGTATGGGAGAGTCATGGGCAACATTTATTTGCTCCCCCATGCCCCTCTGGCTTATCAGTGTTTTGAAATAATACATACATTGTGTCCTACCATGCAGCCATATCTGCCCCATTCCAAATGGTATTCACCTGTTACAACGCAATTTTTACAACGCACTACCACTACAACGCAGGCATTACAACGCATACCATTACAACGCATTGCGCTGGGGGGAGCTCTAGGATAAGAGGTAAGTTTAATTTACTATCCAACACCTTCCCTAGGGTCCACTGGGACTGGAGTTAGAATAGTAAATTATACTTACCACTATCCAGCACCCCAAAGCGCTATGCGTTGTAACGGTATGCGTTGCAAATACCGCGTTGTAATGGTATGCGGAGTAAAAGTATGCGTTGTAACGTCATACATCCATTCCAAATACTGTAATGAAACCTGGAGTTGTTCTCTGCCACTTTCACCCACCATGCTCACGGTTACCCTCCCCTCAGCTACAAAAAACATGGGCATTCTGCCACCCTCCCCCACCCTATTTCCACACCCCCTTCAGCCACACTCAGCAACATACACCCCGTTGCAGCCCAATGTTAAAATACACCTCACCCTATTACCCGCCTCACATAGAAAGGAGGGAACAGTGCCACACTGACAGTGGTTTTGTGAGAACTGCCCATCAATGCAGTTTGGAGTTTCCTGTCGGAGTAGATCCACAGAGACCCAACGAGGAAAGGGAAGATGCCAAGTGGCGGTACAGGAGGACTATCCAAATACCCCTGTTTCTCCAGGATGCGGCAGATCACTATCAGTTCACAGGACAGGCTTCAAACCTAGTGCTTTGTGTTATAGAAGTTAAAAAAGCAAAACTTTTAAACTCTTGACCTTTAATGTCAAAGTATTGAATAACTAGACTTTGAAACCGCTGTCCTTAACAGTGACTTCCGGTGGAAGCCATATACAACATGAGTGTTAACAACTTGGCTGCGCAGGATATTCCTCTGCTGTGCTGGGCCATAATGATAATGGGTGTGGTCATGACGAGCTCAGCTCGTCATGAGCACACGAGCACCGTGCCTCATGACGAGCTGAGCTCGTCATGAGCACCGAAGGGGTTAAAATGAACTATTACTTCAATATTGACAGAGTGATCTCTTTTCAGAACTATTTTACGTTAACTCCTGTGAATCATTACTAGGTAAGATCTGCTGCATTTTCCAAAGTGTTAATGGGGCTTTATGTCAGGGAGAGAAGGTGGCGATTCATGTTATAGAATGATGTACCTCCTGCTGTGTGTAAAATAGATTTTGAAAGTCACGTCTGAGCTCTGAATTCCTTTAAAACAATATGGCCTTTGAATCCATTCTTTTAGCTGGTCATGGAGCTTCTCCCACACCTACTGTGGCCTAATAATGCGAAGTAAGAATTCATTTATCTCAAATCTAGTGGTTATTGACCAGGGCCGGACTGGCTGCCGGGCGCTTTAGTGTGCTGCCAAGCTGGAGCCTGATTTCGTTGATGGGACCTGCGGGTGCATAAAACCAGTCGTTTTGCTTTGTTTATTTAGAAGCACACGCAGGTTCCCATCAACGAAATCAGCCACCACCTCAGTGAAAGCAGCCCCCAGCTTGGCAACCCACCAAAACGCCTGGTAGCCAGTCCGGCCCTGTTATTGACAAAAGGGTTGCAAGTTTTAAATACAATTTGCAGATTACCAATGATAACGTTTGTAGGCAAAAGACACTCAACATCGGAGCCTGGAAGCATTCAATGAGAGATTCAAAGTTTGTGCATTTTAGTAAAATATTATTATTATTATTATTATTATTATTTATTTTTATAAAGCGCGATAGTCACCCGGAGGTATCCCAGCGCTGAGGAACCCTGAATTCACCAAGTCAGCGGAGCAAGAAACTGAGATAGGAAGGAGGATCAGAAGCAAAAAAGGGGGGAGGGGAGGTGTACAGGTTAGGGGAAGAGATGGGTTTTTAACAGTTTCCTGAAGCGAAGGTATTGAGGTTCAAGACGTAGGTTACGGGGAAGTGAATTCCAAAGGCGGGAGGCTTGTACCGAGAAACGTCTTCCTCCTGCTCGAGTTTTCCTGAATCTAGGGATGTTGGTAAAGTTTTCTGCATTGGAGCGGAGGGACCTAGAGTTTCTGTAGGGAGTGACAAAATTACTGAGAACAGGAGGACCTTGGTTCTGCAGCGTTTTGTGGACTAATCTGTGGTGTATTGATCCCTCAGCAGTGAAGTTTCCATATTCAAAGTTGGTCAAAGTAAAATGTAAATCTTCTGGGGATTTGCTTCTAGTAAATGCCATTCCACCGAGTCATGATCAGAGGGAGAGTGATCTGTAAGTAAATTGGAAGATTTTCTAACAAGTCACCTCTTCTGGAGAACTGGTAGGATAGGCTATACAGCTACTTGCCAAGAAAGTCAATCTTGACATATGACTGACTGTACCCCAGCCATATAGGTTTTTAAAGAAATAGCTAGATTCCTATTTAATTGATCCTACTATGTTCATAATTCTGAAAGATTTTAAATCATTTCAACTCTTGTAGGAAGTTTGTACCTAAAGAGAAAAGAAAGCAATGCCATTACTTTACTCAATTAATATGGTATCAATCTGGCCACAGAGCTAGATAAAGAGCACATCCTGAAGAAATAATTTCCTAAAGAAAAGACAGCTTAAAAATGTCCACCAAAAAGAAGAAAAATAAAAGAAAATAAATCATATAACTTTTGACATACACCCATACACAGCACATTGAACAAATGTAAACAACACATTTAAATGAATGCCAAATAATGTCATATAACGATATGCATTGCACACACAAATTAGAATCATGACATGGACGTATAGAGAAAAGGGTAAATGTGTAACTTAAATATTGAAAAAAAAGATTCATCTTCCATTAACACTACTCTACACACACTCGATGACACATCACAAAACAATGCAAGTCACACACACACAGCTGTAGCTGAACCCTGGCATCCATACAGACTCACAGTACAAGAAGAACAGGGCAGTGCCCATGGTTTTATGTGTTCCAGAGAGAATCAGGTGTGAATTGCCTTCCTCGCTGATGCCTTTTCAATCTGTCGTCTTAAATAGCAAAGGTGGGCGTCTCTGCTTACAGTGTGTAGAGTATTCAACTGCTTTAAGTCTATTTTGAAATTTACGTGCCTCCACCCCATCCAGCAAGAGGTGGTGGCATGTATTCCAACCAATAGGTGTAAATATCTGTACAGATTTACTGAATTGTGGGGCATATTACCAACAACTAGCGATAATTATCGCTATGTTGGTTTAGCGGCGATATTTTTATGGCCGAGCTGCGGCGATTTTTATCGCTTAGGAACCTTGCAATTATCAAGGTATATCTCCTAAGCGATAAAAATCGGCCGAAATGCATGAATATCGCTGAAAAGTCAGCAATATTCATGCATTACCGAGCTAATGCTCTTAGTCATGTTATCCACCTACCATTGGATAACATGGCTAAGAACTGCTCAGGGGCAGGTGTTAGCTTTTGGAGATATTCGCGCTTGGCGCGAATATCTCCAAAAGTTGGTAATAGGAGATAGCGTTGTTAGCGACTGTTTCCAGTCGCTAACATCTTGGCACGCCCACTTTGCATGTCATTAGTGATAAATATCATTGACATGCAAAGCGGGACCCAAGATGGTCGCTATCTCCTACTAGCTGTCACTAACTGGTGCAGCTAGGTAATAGGGAGATAATTTATCTCCGCTTTCTTGGCTTTTAAAGCCAAAAAAGTGGAGATAAACCCCTTTGATAATATGCCCCTGTATTTTAGCAAAGATGTATGCCAACGTGTAGGCGTATATCTATATCATTTACATATGAATTTCCACCCACAGATTTTACTTTGTCCCTTTGTGTTGTCAGATAACCATAGATGGAAGGCAATGATAAATTCATCTTGCATAGTTAGCATTCTTGCAGTGGAAATACCACTCTTGTGAGTGTAGGTGGAGATTTCAGTGGATTTAATCTTTCTATGTTTGTCCATCAGTGTAGTTGTTTGTGTGTTTTCCCCTTTATTGAATTTGCCTTGTTTAAATTTTATGTGCAAGATCTCTTCCTTGTTTCTTTCTTATTTTGCTTTAGGGGTTGGGATCTGAGTGCTGAGATGGCATTCGGGGCAATCAGTGTTACGTCATTCTGGTCCCCTAACCCCTACGTCAACTGCACTGGACTGGTAGCAGTTACTGTCTTCGGGCTGTGTATTTGAGTATGTGTGTACTTGACTGTGAAACACGAATCTGTCAGTACACCTTTGAACACTTACATCTTCACTTGAACAGCTAATGCCCCAACCTCCCTTATGGCTTTCACGTCAATGCCAGTACTCCACTTCAGGAGATAAACACTTCAGGCTAGAATACTTTTTATATGTCATGTCATTAGCTATGCTTTCCTACTTCATGGCAGTGATGTACATTTCTTTACAGGGGTTTTCATGAATCTGAACCCTCAGAGAATATAATTGTATTTTGATTTTTATGTCGTCTCCCTTTTATATGGTGCTTTATATGTCGAGCCGGAGTACAGTAATTTCTTTAAACACATGAACCTATACAAGTTGAAATGTTATGCGGTTGTTACTTCTAAATTTATCTCATATTTCCAGTCATTTTCCATTCGAAAGGTGTGCTACATTTAGTTTCTAACCTTGTCTTATTGAAAAAGATTACCAGAACTCAATACTGCAGCATCATATAGTGACTAAGGATTTGTACATTCACAGTTTTATCTGACACATTTTGTAAAATTCTCACACAAATTATGTAAAGTAAACATTGGATGAGAATTTGTACTAGATCTGGGTGTACATATGAAAACTGGGGCTTTCTAATTCTAAATGTTTTGTTTTATGTGGATTAATGTGCCATACCTTTACCTTGCAAGCATTACGTGACTTGAAAGAAAAATTATGCAGTGTGCACAACTTCTGAGAAAAGGGCACAGTTACAACTAGCTCTTGAGCTCGCAGAATTATGCTCAGAGACTGGGAAAAGGAAAGCAGGAAACATTGCAAACTTTTTGTAGGTCAATATCAAAGGAATAAGGTTTGCGAATACTCCTCCTGGTGACTATTTAATTAATGCGCATGCGGTTTTATTGGGAACATTGTTCATCAGATTGAATTACTCGGGTTCTCATTCGAAAGACACACCGAAAAGGCAACATTTCTAGGAAGTGGGGTCCCTTACTTTTTTATTCACAATGAGAATTATTTTGGGCTTAACACAGTAATTTTCATTTATATTTTGATAACATTGAGGGGATCGTGACGCTTACTGACTTTACGATTAGAAATTAGACTCCTACCATACTTAAATAAAAGTAAGGTATAGCATCAAACTCAAATGATATAAGAAGCTGGGGTGGGATAGTGTTTCTCACCTAAGTGACAAAGAGCCCCCGAGACATCTGTCAGTTGAAGGCCCTGGATGAATGCCCTGAACTCAGTGATAGCTGAAAACTGGGGGCCTCATTTATGAGAAATGACGCATCGCTGAGTGAAAGCAGCGATGCGTCACTTCTCAGTGCGCACTCCTTGCAACATTCTTGATGCGTCATATTTAATGAATGACGCATCATGTCGCAAGGAGTTACAGATATGTCAGTATTTCTGACGTATCTGTAAGCGCAAACGTGACGCATTGCTGGAGTGTGTCACAAAAGTGACGCAACTCCAGCAATGCGTCCTTTCACATGAGGCAAGCCCCATGTGAAAGGGCCTGCGTCAGTCTTATGCCTTCTGTGAGGCAGGCGCAAGATTTTGATGCAACAGCGTCCTAAAAGTGACGCAGTGAAATCGCATAGATTTCACTGCATCACTTCTACGACCCTTCCTTGCGCCAATACGCCCCCCTTGCATACATTATACCTGGCGCAGGTATAATGTGGCGCAGGGGTTTACAAAGTGACGCATCTACCTAAATGCGTCACTTTGTAAATATGGCGTAACAAGTCGCATTTTTTACGCCACTGGTGCATCACAAAAAGTGATGCACCAGCGGCGTAAAAGTGATCAAATTTAAGATCCTAAGATTGATAGAGTAAGCCACCCAACCAGCTCATAGTTGAAAAACAATTTGACCAAAACATTCTACCCGCACAGAGCTAGGATGTCAACTGCTTTCCTCAGGTGGCATATGCACGTGACATGTCATCCATTCTTTGGAATTTGTATGGATCGTGAGCTGGTTTTATTAGTCAATGTGTGGCAGACCCACAGCTGGAGGGTGCTTTGTGAGATTCGCAGACTTGACCATTTAAAGTCTATTACAACAATCTGTGTGTATGGACATTTTGGCAAGTATGATGACCCTTCCCAATATTACTACTCCTTGTTGGGTTCTTAATAACATTTTTAGTATTGTATTTATCCGAAATTTAATTGGTGGGGACTTTAGCTAGAGGTTATTGAGAGCGTTATGTCTTTGAGTATGTCCCACTCTGCCAGGTCAACACCTGATCTAGGTTTTAGTATGGAATGGCGTGTCTGCTGATGTAGTTTTACTGTGTTCCACATATCGATTTTAAATGTTATGCGTGCAATTATGAATTAATATTTTAAATGATATTATTTTCATATGGATGATCATTGTGTTGTGATTTAAGCACTGTTAACATATTAATTAACCATCACTTCATGCAGCAGACCTTGCCCCCTCTTGTGCTCTGTCTCTGTGTCTGAATCCATTGATTCCGAGTTTGTAATCTTTGTCCTTTATTTATTGTGTCCTCTAATTCTGTATATCAGACTCTTATTTCTGTCCTTCTGTCTATTTCTTCAAACATTTCTGAGCCCCCCAGCCCCTCTGTTTGCAGGAATGTCAGAGGTTTGTGGGGCCTGGATCAAAAACTTCAACCATACCCCACTGGACACTTTTTGCTGGGTGCAATGAGCATATACTTCAAAGCGTATACATTTGCATGCCTTCCAGGTAAAGAGAAAATACGGCACGTTGTCCTGCATTATTTAACCCTTTAGTGCCACGTTTGTGTTAGATGCCCCCCTTCACCATGTCTTCGTCTAAATCTCTATGCTCTATGTATCTGTGGTTTGATTTTACCTATATAAGCTGGTAATGCTATGTGGGATACGGTGTTGTGTGGAGTGATACCTATCTGTGTGCTATAGTGTATTGTGGAGTTGTAGGATGTAGTTTGACACATATTTCGATATGGATTATGTTTGAATGAGATGGTTAGATATGGTATGCTCTTCTATTGTGTGATGCAGTGTTGTATGTTTTTTTCGCATGGTGTGATTTGGTGATGTATGACGTTGTACACAATGATGTGGTCTGATTTGGTGGGATGGAGTTGTATGATTTAATCTGGCATGGGGTTGGACAGAGATGTAGTGCCTTGATCTGTATATATGATTTGGTTCACAATGATGTGGTGTGGTGTGGTATGGTGTGGCATGCTAAAGTGAAGAGTGACAAGGTTTAAGCTGCTATGCTTTTGGGTGATATTGTATCATATGGTGCATGGTAGGTGTTTTATTTATGGGCGTAATGGTTACAATGATGCAGTATGGGGTTATATTATGTCACGTGGTAAGGCAACATGTGAAGATGGCTAATGTGATATGATGGAGGGTGGTATGGCATGCATGGTGTGACGTGGTGTGTTCTGATGTAGTGTTGAATTAATTGCATATGGAATGTCATGTAATATGAAGTTATAATGCTTGGAAGAGTGTGATGTGGTGTGGAGTACTATGGTGGAGATGTATTGATATGTTGTGTTGTGTAAGCTAACTTACATCTATAGCTGTAACTCAATGAACTCATGGCTACATACATTACTTTTGCATTGATTTAGGAAGTGAACGTAGTGTTACGTTTATCTATGATTCATTCTCCTCTGAATTAAAAAACTTTTACTATATAAGCCACCCTAGTTATTCTCTTTGGAACTTCACCCCCTTCCCACTTAATCTTTTATAAAGAGTAGAATAGAGAAATCAAATACCTGTGCAAAGTCCTGTTCTCACGGGGGTTTTAATAGAGAACCATGAATTGTGAACAACTGCACCCCAAATACTCCCCTAACAGATTAGATAAATAAAAAAATAATAAATATGCAATACCATGTGGACAAAAAAAGGTTGAATAATTTGCTGGACCAATAATGTCTACACACATGGGAATTATTTATAACTTCATGGGTGTAATACAACGATGTTTTTTGTTGTGTCTTTTTTTAACAGTGTGTTAGGACTAATGTGATCATGAAATATGGAAAACTAGGTCATATTGTGCCCTGAAAACAGTGGGGTAGAGCTACAGATTCACAAAAATGTTGTGTTGACAGTTGCTAACTCTCATCAGTTTTTTAAAGAAATAACAGTATATAAACTGTGAAATGGTGGAATGCATTTTATTACATTGGGGGTCTCATGATTTGAGAAATAATGCTGGGATTATATGCTTTATGTTATTTAAGATTTTGGCTAGCAGTATGATTGTTTTTTGCTTGACACAATAAATTGCATATCTTGATATATATATCAAAATATGAGTTATTTGTAATATGCAGCTAAATTGAGTTTTTAGTAAAACAACTTTTAGGTATTAATATCTGGTCCTGTTAGATTTATCTTTCTCACAGATAAATAATATTTGTTGACAACGCAGTCCCTCTGACCATTAGAATAATTCCATTCTGCTATTTCAGTACCACTTACAACTGTGAAAGTCCTATTTTTATGTCATTTTTATCACTAGCTAATGCTTGACTTCACTGTATGCTATTTTCTGAATCATTCGTCATGCATCACCCTTCGCAATTGTTTCACGTTATATGTTACATATATTAGTGTACTATATTGTTATATTTTAAAAGGGATAACATCACATTTTTATACAGGCAGCTTGAAACTATTCCTATGTATAGCTCTTCCCCACCCCATGGGTCTTGTCTGCACCATATAAAACTGTTAATAAATATTGGTATGTGCGAAGTTGCTGATTCATAACTTCTTGGCAAGGTTTGCTAAGAGCAACACTTGCAAAATGTAAAAAAGGCAGTTGTGAGACTGATCATGGCAGCAAGAAACCATTCTCACAGCTGCTGCGGGCCATAGGTGGTAATGGGTAGACCACTGATATTCTGACACTGCCCTCTGTTAAAGCACAAACCCAGCTCTATCCCGTAAACAATTTTGCCTTCCCCATTCCTGCTTTCTGAACCTATTTTTCTTGACTTCTAGGACTCTGTGCACTTTACCACTGCTAGCCGGTGCTAAGGTACCTGTGTTCTCCCCTCTAAACATGGTAACATTGGTTACCACCCAAGTGGCACAATTATTTACTTATAAGCCCCTAGTAAAGTGGCACTACAGGTACACCGGGCCTGTAAATTAAGTGCTACAAGAGGGCCTGTAGCACATATTCTCCCACCCACTTCAATACCCCTTAAACATGTTTCAGGCTGGTCATTGTAGCCTGTGTGTGCAGTTTTAAACTGCCAATCGTCTTTGCAGAATGAACCTTTTGTCAAGCTTAAAACTCCCTTTTTAAGCTTTTCAAATATAGCAGGAAGTGTATTAAAAAAGTTGGACATGTACTTTTAAGTTTTACATGTCCTGGTAGTGAAAAACTCTCAAATTCGTTTTTCACTACACCGAGACCAACCGCTCCCACAGGATAACATTGGGTTTCCTTATTAGAATAATAGGTGATCATTTTTGTTTGGGAACAGGTAGGAATGCCATGGTTGGGTTCTAAGGAACTATAAATTAAAATCCTCTTTAATGGTAACATCACATTTTAAGTCTGAAATTTCCACTTTTAGAAAGTTGGCATTTTCTTCTCCTATTCATTTGGTGACTACAACCTGTTTCCTGGGTCACATTGCTAGGTGTAGTTGGCAGTTAGTGTGCAGTTAGCCTTTGGGTATCACTCCCAGACAGTCACACAATAGAGGATGTTGTCAGGATGGGCCATCTGCGGCAGGGTGGTGTTGAGTTATGTACTATTCTACTTGCACTTAAAAGACCCTGCCTGTGCTCACACAGTAATAACTTCAGACTAGCCTATTGTGACTGCAGTCATTGTGGGACTAGGACAGGGAGGCAGGAAATTCCAAACGGCTCTCTAAGGGGAAAACTTCAGAAGCTTCTGCCATTTCAAAGCTAGCATTGAGTATAAAACCCTCTCTTAAGATTATTTCTGGGCCTGTGGAAGACTCAAAAGAAGGACTGCTTTGCTACCCTCCCTCTGGAAGGGCTGCCCTGATTTAAAAAGACTTCCCTGTTGTCCTGCTTCATGTGGAAGAAAGACTGGACATGCTCCTTAAACCCAGAACCGGCAGAGTGACTCCAAGGGATAGCTGATTGGCCTTCTGTTCTGAGCTACATGGACATAACAAGCTCCAGAGGCCTGCCCTGCATTTGACCAGCTGCCCATACTCCACTGTACCTGCCTGTGCACTGCTGCTCACTTCTGCAGGAGTGAGTCTTGATCCCCACAGGGTGCTCCCTGGTCCTAGACCCTTGGATGTCATCTGAGTGTACTCCTCCAGGCCCAACAGTGAGTTTCTTCAGAACCCACACAGCATGACTCAACTTGACACATCGTGACGCAGAACCTCGCATCGCAGCAATATGCAGCCCCTGTGGCCCCATCAGAATTGCCACAGTGCTACGCAATGCTTCACATCAAATACATAAAGTACAATTATCATTGGGACTAGCTTGGTCTCTGTATCTGGTATGCAATCCATTGCACTTGGTCTGAAATTGTGATTTTATCATGGTCCAGAGCGAACAGATACCCTCATTTGGTGCTTTGTGCGTTTTGGTGCTACTTTGATCTAAAAAAAATAATAATGCATATCTCCAGTTCTACTGATTGGATTTGTGTCATTTTGATGTCATTGCATTTATTGAATTGAACTCGCTTTTTCTAAATTGGTGTGGTATTCTTCTTGTGCTGTGTTTTTTACTTTATTACTGTTTGTGTACTGCATAAATACTTTGCACATCGCCTCTCAGTTAAGACTTACTGCTTTTGTGCCATCCTACCAGAGGGTTAAGCACAGATTAATTTCGTGATATTTTTTTTGTGGTTCACCCTGACAAGGATAGTGGCTGCTGCTTAAGAAGGGCTCACACCCCTCTTAAGCAACATTGCTTTTCACGTACCCATCTTTACTCTGTGGCACTATCCCTTCCTGCAACCTTTGGTAAGATCCCTTACCCAGAGATGAAGGCTCATCCTCTAACCACCTCTGCTGGGACCATCCCTTTCCACTGCCAGACTGATGTTTCCAATACAAGATGTCCGGCCTTAAGTGGATGGGACATTCTGCATCAGAAATTCGGAACTGCTGAGGAGGACTGGTGGTTTAAACTCATTTGTAAAGTTGAGAGAGCTTGCCCGGCTTTGCATAGTACTACATTGCCCTGATTTCACACAAATCTTGGGTGTAGTTTGAACCAACACACTCCCATGCCCAGATGTACTAGATTTGACGAAGCCCAACGCTGCAAGACAACTTGCTGTGCTACGTTGCGTCAAATGGAGAGAGCAAGAATGTGCCATAATTCCTAACATACGATGCATTCCTCCACACTCTCTCTACACTGTTTCACTTGTGGCTGCCAAACGCCAATGCAGGCGTCCTTGCCCCAAGGTGCAAAGGTGCCTGCATTGCCGCCAGGATTTTTGTTTGTGCAGAAGGGACACCTTTCTGCACAAAATCAATCCCCAGCGGCATTGTCCTCCTTCTATGTGTGCTGCAAAATGCAGCAGACATAGAAAGAGGGAATAATGAGGAGAAATAAACATATTTCTCCTCGTTACACAACACCTGGGAAGGCATAGTATTTTAGCATATTCCCAGGTTTACTAGCCTTAGTAAATATGGGAACAAGCCAAAAACCACGGCTAGAAGCCAGGGAACACCCATGCGCCACCCATGGAACGCCTTCTCAGCGCAGAGTAACGCAAACCAGTAACTTGCTCTGCCTTTCATTACTCCAGATTTACTATGCCACATACAGCCATACAAGGTGGCTCCGTGCTCTATAGTAAATCTAATTTAAGGGTTCGTGTCGCCTTTAGTCACCTTGCGTCTCCTTGCGTAATGCAAGGGCAACACAAGCCCTTGATAAATCAGGCCCCTGAATCTCCTTCCCTCGATTCAAAAATCTGGAGTACATAAAAGTGGTCTTAACACATGGAGGCAGCACTGTATAAATGCTGATATTTACACTCACAAATACTTTCTCTTTCGCGCAGCATTGAATATGAAAATAAGACATAGCTACAGGAAGAGTCTTTTGGGGCAGTTGATTCTCTCAAAACAATCATTGATACATAAAGGCAATATCATAAAATACACATTAAATTCCTTCACACCACAATGCACCCAGCCTGTAAAATTACGTTCAGCATGGAAACAAAGGACACTAGTCTCAGTTAAGATTAAATTAATTCATTACTGTAATGAAATTACAGTATTACAAAACATATATCAGGAATCAATTTGGTACACTTCATGCGCCAAGCTGCCATTTCCTAGAATTGCTTTAGACACCCAGGAAACTATGAGATAAAGAAACGTATGCGGCAAGCCATTGTCCAGTGGCAGCAGCAGCCTTTTTTATTAGTACAATGTGCTATAGATATACTCTAGCTCACAGTGGAAAATTACATTTAACAAAAATACACATGCACAGAAAGAGAATACAAAACGCAGCCACCTAGCAGTCATCTGGCTCGACCTCTGAGAAATATTTTCTAAAAGCCTTGCAAGAGGGATATCACGTTCTGTCCGATCTCACTCACCCACTAACTAAAATTAGATTAACCAAGAGAGGACTGGTAGAAAGAAGAGAAACTAGGTTTGTAACTAATTACCATAAACATATTTTACGTATCTCATAACATGACAGTGTATCTCCTTTGTACACTTTCTCCTGGGATAAAATTTACTAACTTCAATAATTGCTTACAGAAGAATTTTTAATACATTTTTATTTGTGCGCCAATATTAACTTTTGCAAAAATAGGACCAGTTAACTTCCTGCCAGCAAAATATTTTGTTAGCCGCCACTCATTTCTTTAAAAGTTGCAAATATTTTAGATTTCCCAAAGTCTGCAACCTTCTCAATTAAAACTTCCTGAAAGACAACCCTGGAGTTTATTTTTTTTAACAGTTGAATCTTCCACTTTTTGCTCACAGAAACAAGAGAAATGGTGGATGGCAAAGTTGACGGTTGTTGGCCTTAAATTGCGTGATCCAGGGAAATTAGCTTTTTCTCCTTTGTCATCAGTTCTACAATGTTGGAGCACTTAAAAGCAGACTGAAGACATGGACAATTCTATTGCATCAGAAAGTGCTTATTGACCGGCCAGTTTGTGGTGTTGCAGTATATAAGTCTCTTCATTCTATGACAGTTGACGTTCCAGCTTTTTAAAACACTGCAGCTGTGGACGAGGACATTTTAAATTGCCATAAATGAGGATCCCATGTGGTCTCATCAAGCCCTTATGGATAATACAATAAACTACTTGGAAGATCCCGCCTTTCAAGTTAGTAGGAAGTATTAAATACACAATTGATTCCTTCCACAAATGTATTCTTCTACTGCACTAATAAAGTTTTATTCCTCACTGTGGGATCGGAGCCGCCTAGCATCTTGAAACCTTCATGCACTTTTCAAAACACATTTATTACGGAATCAATAGTAACAGTGTTATAATCATCGCAAAGTGGATGTGAGCGCGGAATTACAAGGGATAAAAGTTCTTTTTTATATTGTCAGGGTCATAAAACGAATTACACAAATTCAGTAAAGGAAAAAACACTCGTCAATTTCTCAATATTAAAACTGTTTGATGACTGCCCGTCACAAACAGATATTTATATATAAATGATACGTTTTATTATTACATTTGTTGAAGCCCAATTTCTTAGCACTTGTGGTGAAAATGAATAAAGAATCATATTAAGAACTTTACTGAGGGGTAGCTAACACACTATTGATTGGGTCTATACTACATTTAATAGAAATAGAATTCAATATTTTCGTAAGCACACTCTATTAAATATGTGCTATTTCTGGTTCTGTACCTATACAAGATAAAAGATAACAGGGTGCCGCTTGTGCTTTCACTATCACGTCATACAGATCAATTGTGTTTTGAGCTTTCTTCAACCCAGCAATTGCTGGATCGTGTTCTAGTGATAATTATCCAAAGTAAATAATATATATTGTACAGTACACAGTTATGGTGTTTGTTAGTAATTTGCCAGGTAACACCACTTCTACCAATTTCCCAAATTGCTTCATGTCTTCTATTATGTTGTCTCCCAGGCAGAGACAGAACAAGGAGCATAGATTTGGAAACATATTGGAAGACAGATTCAGTTTGAAGGATGAACGTCAATGCAGTATATTAAAATCCATTGTGTCGAATCTATATCTATGGGTCTTTAGTTTGTCCTCTTCCTGGTGACCATCCATAGTCAAGTTTGAGAATGTCTTTGTATATCTTTCTCTTAGGAAGAACAGTCATCAACATTGGGATGAATGATATTGGTAAAAATTGCTACTCAGGTGAATGTTCTGTGCAGCAAGTGACAACATGGTCATCAAGAGTTAAAAATAAATGAGGGGACAGATGATCACATAATATTTAAATTGAATGGAGAGTTCACATTCAGGGTTGAAGCTAAAGAAAGCATTACGGGTATTGAGACTGATTATGAAATTAGAGGAAGGAACATAGGGGCAGAGAATATGGAATATGTGATATTGAGACTACGATGGGGAGTTTGGGGAAAGGGATTATGGGATAGAGTTTATGGGATACAGTGTATTGATTCTGGAGTATGAAGTGTAAGTGGGGAGAACTGGATAGGAAGAATGAGAGAGGGAGCATAAAATATGAAAAATAGCAATGTGATAAAGGCATAGGAGGCAGTGATTTGAAGCCTGCTATAGAGGGAATGGAATAGAATAAATGAGTCAGGCCACATGTAGCTATGGAATAAGGAAGACGCTGAGTTTATGATCAGGCTATCGCAGCAAGGGCCTAAAAAATTGTAATAAGGCTCTTTGCTCTTTTTAGGTAGCACAAAAGACTGCCCTTCTCATTCTCTCAAATCAATTTTCCAGGACAATAGGCAAAGGTGCCTGTAGTATTTACAACATCTCTCTCCATAATTACGTTACATTAGCCTCCAAGCTCTGTATTTCTGCTCTGCATGTCACTGCACTTCAGATCTTTGGCTCTGATATATTTCACAAGTATTTGATCTTATTGTAACTGGTGTCTCATAAGCTTTCTGCTTACGATTGATTGCTGGCCTATTATGATGTTGCCTGCCCTCTTTCATGCGGATAGTTTTTTTTCAAAATGTTTTTATTAACATTAAAATCAAATAAACCTTGGATTTACGAGATATACAGGGTAGAAAGCATCATCAGATTTCATGTGGATTGTTAATCCTCTGTATGGAAATTCCTCAACAACCTTCTAACATCTTCTTACTTTTTTACCCATTTTGTTTGTACTTTGGTTGGTCTGACTAACAATGAAACCTTTGATTTCTTTTCATCTGAATGTGGACTGTTTGCCTGTCGTTGTATTATGTTGGTGCTAGAAAAGGTCAATGGGGTTTTGCTGATCTTACTATTGAAATTACCAGTGTTGTTGTCTTTTCTTATAACTTCAGCGCTGTTATTTTTAGCCAAGGACCCTTTATCATTTGGTTCAGCTTCCTGTGCCTTTTAGTGCCCTAGAATGAGACATTGGCTTCAAGTCCATTTGAAAAAAGATGCCAAGTGTCACCCATCAAATATACTCCAAAACAATAGAGGAAGTGTAGAGGAATTGATAGAATCACCCTCCTTGTAGATCCACATAAACAAAAAGATTCTATCAAAAAAAGTGACCTGGTAGGTGCCAACAGCCCTACCTCACAAACCCTTTTTAACATTCCCAGCCAGGGAAGTGAATACAATTATTTTTTCCACTAGCCAGGGAATTTTTAATTTTTTACCCACATTACAAGGTCCCTACACTTCACCAACCTCACTGACACTGCACTAACACATAGTCTTTCATCACTAAAAATAGTGCTCCCGCGTAGCTCGTAGGTCGCAGCACGCCCTGCCCCGTAGAGGGACGGGAAGACCCCAATGATGAAGCATGACACTAAGGGATTCTTAGTGTGTGAGGGGTATTTTAAAAGCACATAGTGCCTTCATCCCACTGGTCTGATGAAGAGCCTCATTTTACACTCCCTTAAATAAGAAACTGAAAAAATCCTAAATTTAACACTTGCACTTTTTTGATAGAATCTTTTTGTTTATGTGTATACCCATCAAATATAGCCTGAAGAGATTGAAGGCAAACAGGGGCAACCTTCTAGGTAAAGCAAGGAAGGAACATTTCATCTTGCAATGAGAAATGACTAGTCACCCTGGCAGGGATTGGTGTAATCCCGCTGATGCTTCTGCTCAAGAAAAACAGTTTAGGGAGTTCCAGCGTATGCACCTGTGGCCAAACGGAAGGCCTGTTCCACTCTCTGTGAACTTGTTCTTATTATGCAGTGATCAGAAGGAACACATTTAAGAGCACTGCGTTCAAGCAAGAGGTAGAAATCGATGGTAAGATGATATTGTACCTCTTCTGTGAGCTATAGGTCCTCCGTGAGTTTATAGTTCCGTATCTGGGTAACAGTCGGGGCAGATAGAGCCTCTAGGGTGTAGGTTGCATTAATCCCAGAGCAACCGGGCAACGTGGGACAGCAGATACACAGTGTCACTATATGATGAGGATTTACTGGTCTATTTAATAAACCCAAGGATCTCTCTAAATGCACTACTTAAGGAACTAGATCGGTTCAGACAGCAGTCAGTCCTGAAAATCAGTTAAATCAAATCAGCTCTGGCTGGGGCAACAGTAGACTAGCTCCCATACCATGAAAACACACCTCATTTAGGTATCTGGGGATTGAGAATGATGGATAGCCTTAATCCTAAACAAACTTCTAGCAGGCATACCGGGCAGGCTGGATTACTGGATATCGCTGCCTGGCCACGGTGGGCAGCACAGTCAAAATGCTGGTGCTCCCCCAGATTTCTATATTTATGCCAGTAGAGCAGGTTCCCAATCCTCCACGACATACTCTAAAACTAAAATCGGCAATGATCAGCTTAGTACGGGGTAAAAGGGAGCAGAGTAAAAATGGAGACGCTGCAGTGGACACGCGAGCTAGGTGGACTCCGGGTTCCGCACCTGGAGGTGAATTACCAGGCCTCACAACTGTGTGAGCTACCTCAGATCATATACAACTGGAAGGTCTCACAGGCACCCAGCAAAATAATATGTGTTGTTAAATTAGATTCTTGGTGTAAGCCCATCAGGTAGATCCCCTTAAAGGAGGGAACTTGATACTCTGCCTCGGTCCTAAACAACAAAATTGTATAGCATATACAAATGGTAATTGCCTATGCATCTGACGTGTGCTTATGTCAAAAGTTATATGTTATGTAATTGCATTACTAGAGCTACAACCCAAATGCATGGAAACGAAGAAGCCAAGACTGCAAAATATCTGTATATTGTGGAAATTTGTACGTTGGTAAAAATGTAAGGAAAAAAAATTGGCAAAAAAAAGTTGTGACAGAAGAACGAAGCTTAAAGACCAAAAAGACATCTGCTTTATCATACTCTTCAAAAGCCTGAACCTTGTCCCTGAACGAAACCAAATGTAAGATATTTTTCTTTCTTCTCCCTTTAAGCAAAACTGTGAAGGTAACTTGTCGGTGCATATTTTACCCTTTTCTTCTTACATTTTCTCTTTTTCTTTTCAATTTGTCCTTCTTTTCTACATTTTGACATATTTCTTGTTTTTATCAATGTATTATGAATTGATTCTTGTCCGAAAGGCTGTACAAAAGAGAGTCTACCCAGCAGGCTATTTATAACACTGTGCCAGCTTCATTTGCATGTTAGGAGTACTTTCTTCCACAAGATAAGTGACAGGGGGGGCGAGGAGACTTCACCCTGTGAAAGGTGGGCACCACAAGGCAGGGAGAGGTGAAGTAACATGCAGCTAGATTCATCAAAGTCCCGTTTTGCGAGTCAGTAATAGCGATTATTAAGGAATCGCTATTACAGACTTGCAAAACGGGATTCATGTACAAATCGCAATTCATTTTACGATTCCTACTGCTTCCTTATTTGCGATTAGGTAATTGCTAATCGCAAATAAGGAATAACTCCCCATTCATTCCTATGGGCCTAAAGGCCCATAGGAATGAATGGGAAGACATATCAATGTGCGAATCACTATTAGCGATTCGCATTTTGAGTTTGCGATTTCAAGGGTGCAGGGGTGTCCAAAGGACACCCTCTTGAACCCCTGAAATGACATTGGACACTGGTGTTACGCACACACATGTCCCAAGGACATGTGTGTGTGTAACATACAACTTAGAAAAATGCACTTAAGTGCATTTTTTTAAGTTTCCGCTATTTACCACGAGGTTTGACTTCGCGGTAAATAGCGGCCCAAAATTGCAAAATCGCATTTTTTAAATGTGTCATGAATTGCATTTAAGGAATCTCAAATAGAGATTTCTTAATTGTAATTGATCGCAAATTTCCGAATTCTATAATAGCGATTTTTGCATTTGGGATGATGAATTCCAAATGCAAAAATTGCGCTCGCAAAGGGCCAGATTCTCAGAATCTGGCCCTTTGCGAGCCGATTTTCGTTTCATGAATCTGGCCGATAATTACTTGCCAATAATAATTTATTGTAAGATACTTTGGATGTTGGTCTCTTATTACAGACATATTGAGACATCTAACGTCAGCAGACTTAGGAAAATAAAGAATGGATATTCATATAGACTTTCAGCCTGATTCATCATTCTCCCGTTTTGCGAGCCCCTAATAGCGATTCATAGCGAATCGCTATCAAGGACTCGCAAAACGGGATTCATGTAGGAATTGCATAAAGAAATGCGATTCCTACATATTCCTTATTTGCGATTAGCAAATTGCTAATCGCAAATAAGGAATAACTCGCCATTCATTCCTATGGGCCAAAAGGCCCATAGGAATGAATGGGGATATTCCTTATTTGCGATTAGCAATTTGCTAATCGCAAATAAGATAGCGATTTGAAGGGTGCCAGGGGTGTCCAAAGGACACCCTGTAGCACCCCTCAAATGAAATTTTACACAGGTGTTGCACACACAAATGTCCAAAGGACATGTGTGTGTGTAACATGCAACTCAGAAAAATGCATTTAAATGCATTTTTCTGAGTTTTCGCAATTTACCACGAGGTCTGACCTCGCGGTAAATTGTGGCCAGAAATTGCGAATTCGCAAAAAACATTTGGATGATGAATTGCATTTAAAGAATCTCAAATAGAGATTCCTTAAATGTAATTCCTCGCAAAATTGCGAGATCGCAATTAGCGATTTTTGCTTTTGGGATGCTGAATCCCAAATGCAAAAATCGCACTCGCAAAGGGCCAGATTCTCAGAATCTGGCCCTTTGCGAGCGCAATTTTGTTTGATGAATCAGGCGGTTTGACTCATCTCAACTTTTGTAATATAACATGAGGTCTAGGCAGTGGAAAACACTGTCTTGGTGCAGGGATCCCAGCCTAATTACATCCACTTCAAGAACACCTTGATACCCACTTATTACAAACTAACTTATGTCTGCTGCTATTTCAGGTTAAGACTCTCCCATCCGTTATGTGAGGGCAGAGGTGCTGTTGCAGAATCTAAATATTGTACCTTTCATTTCGTGCTTTTCAGTTAGGTCAAGAAGGAGAGGTGGTTTGCAAATGGCTGCAGCACACTCCCTGCATGTGAAGAAGACTACCTCACGGTGTAGTTTCTAACAGCTGAAACTTGTACACAGTGTCTATGTCTTCTAGCTCCCAGTTTGAAACAGTAGACTCACTAAGATAACCTGCATTACTGCCAATGAGGAGATGCTGAAGAATCAACAGTAGCCCACCAGCCTATTCAGCCTCTGCAAGGAACCACATGGCATGATGGTCCTGAAAAAGGCAATCCACCTACATCAGAATACCAAACTTCACCAGAGGACCTCCAACCCATTATACATAAGACTGGAACTATTCCTGGACACATTAACTCACTGATGAGCTCCTACTTCCTAGAACAAAACATGGTGAAACATTGCCCTTCCTCCTCTGCTCTAGAGAATCCATCTCCCTATGCATGTATAGCTGGAAGAACTATTATCTCTTGGCACACCGCCCACATTTGCCTCAAGGAACACCCCCTCCCACATTTGCCTATAGGCACATCGCCCACACTTGTTCCTAGGCACATCATCCGCATATGGCCAGATAATTTACTTGGCTTTCTCACGGACTAAATAATATCAATACTACTCCACCTATCCATCCAAAAAAACGCCGCCTCCTTTCAGCTCTTCCTTGTCAGACACTTCGAATCCCCATCTCCTTTCAGAGAAGCGGTACATGTCTCAGTTTTTTGTCCCGTCGGAAAGTCACAACATTCTGTTAGCTTGTCTACTCAGAACAAGTATGACACCCTTGAAAGCTATTCTCCATTCTGCAGACCACTTTGTCAAAGGTGTCAAAAAGGCAGAACAAATCACCCCTTCTACTCCACAGGCTCCATTCGAAACAAGAACAAAAGCTCAAAAGTCTTGAACACAAAGCACTTCAAAATCTACTGAGAAATAAGCTCCACCCCATGGGAAGAAAGAAAGGCACTCAACCCAGAAATCTACCGGAACTTCAGGTTTATCATGCCAAACACCAAGAGTATGGAATCTGCTGCATGTGGATATCGGGGTCAACCAATTTTGCAATCTTTATTAAATGATCTACACGGCCAACTTCTGAAGAATGAAGAATAATATACATTATTCTTCTTCCTCCCTGTTTCTGTGGCCACTGGGAGATTATTGTGTAAAGCTAATGCATGTACATTATGATGACGCTCCCCTGCCCATATACATCTATGTTGTATAAGTACCAGCAGTAAATAAACAAATAGTGCACTGAAGCGAACTAGGGGCATATTTACAAGCCCATATAGCCACTGGAATGTCACTGTTTTTAATGCTACGGTGGGGTAGTGCCACTTTCCAAGTTTACAAAGTAGCGCTAAGCCACTTAGCATGGTTAAACGACACCTTGTAAATATGCCCCTTTCCGCCGCAGTCCTTTGCTGCAGAGGGGCGTGCAATGGGTGTCGCTGTGGGCGTTCCACAGCAAAATCCATTGATTTTTGACACTGTCCCATATTTACAAGGCTGGGGTAGCACCACAAACTAACGCTGTGGAATACCAGGTATTAGAATGACGATGCGAGCAAATCGCCATTATTGATTGTTTATGTTAGGGAATGTCCCTTCCTGCACATAAACAATCATCCCTGCAATGTAGGCACCTTGCTACATGGCGGTAGGGTGTCTGCGCTGGCACCTCCCTATGTTTTCAAAATGTTGGAGGGCAGCGCTTTCAAATTTGTTGTAGTACCATGCTCTGACACTTTTTTGTAAATATGCCCCTTAGCGTCAGCATTTTGGAGATACAATGTTCAGTAAATTAATACATAAATGATCAATAATAACAAGAACAAACAGTAACAACAAAAACACAAGCAAAAATAACAGCATTAACCACATGGGTGCTCATGACGAGCTGAGCTCGTCATAACGGATGCAACAATCGCACACAGGGCTAATTCCCCCACTGTGCTGCGCGTTCCACGGAAACGGGTGTGGCCGTGACGAGCTCAGCTCGTCATGAGCACATGGCCACCGTGCTGCATGACGAGCTGAGCTCGTCACGAGCACCGGGGCACTGTGCACGCACCCTCTCCCCCCAGCACAGCGGGGGAATTACCCCCGCTGAGAAGGGGTTAACAAGAGAATCAACAGTAATCATAACAAGAGGAAGAGTAGTACCAATAATAACCATAACATTAAAAACTGCTTCGAAAAGCCACCCTGAAAACCAAACTATCTATTAATAGTAACATTAACTCTAAATATACCCTTAATAATTCCTCCTGATTGCATAGACCTCTAAATAATGAAAGACAGCACCAGCAAACAGGTACTCTGAAATGCAGGATAGCCTATCTGGGCAGAGTGCAAATATGCACAGTGTAAAGGGGACTAGTAAATCAGTGCAAATTACATTTTAATAACACGTTTAGAGGCATAGATGTGAGACCTCCTGACGTCAGTGCATACAATCTCTGTTCCCTGCACGTAGAACACAGACTGAGCTCCACCCGCAGCTCCAGCAAGAGTTCTCCACTTCAAATCACCTGGGTACCTAGCTCAAAAACTGGAATTATCATGTGGTAGATGACTTTCAAGAAGTGCTAACTCATTGTTACTCTAACTGCAGACTTTTTGCAAAAAGAAAACGAGACTCAGAGCAGTCTCAGGCGTGGCACCCAAGATCTGGAACTCTCTCCCACTGGAAAGTCACTAAATCCCCTACACAGCGGTGTTCAAACAGGAAGTAAAAGCAATCCTAATGAACAAGTTCCTGCCTTAATTGGTTCATGGCTTGCTCGAAATGTCAGGTTTTTTTTGTGTGTGTTTTGCTTATCAAATTTAATGTCTATGTTTCTCTGCCTTACCTATTAAGTAACGTTTTACCTTACCTAATATTCTGTTCGCATGTATGTACAATCTTATTAGCTCAACATGTTAGCCTCTCCTACCTCAATGTTCCCCTATTTTGTTCCCCCTTCCACTACTGTGAGGCGCTCTGATACCCTTCGGGGTCTTGTTTGCTATATACAAAACTTTTTAAATAAATAAAATAAATAAGATTATGATCCAGTGTTATTTAACATGTCGCATTAGGAGAATATTTATATAATACACAGTTCCCACTGGCGTGGCCTCGCCATATCACAGGTTCTATAAGACCCTTCCATGTCTGATTTCCAGGACCCAGACATACACTAATGTCTGGTTCTGATTATGAGCTGATAGATTGACGAAGGTGCATTAATATCGCAAAGGCAAGGTTAAAAGCTTCTTCAGCCCACCTATATCGCCTACAAACCCCACAGCAACATGGCAGCATACAGAGCAGAATGTAATATGGCTCCCCGGTTAAAATGATCCTTCTCTGGAAAGGCTGCCATTCACAGTGGGTCTCTGCATCAGCATACTTATATTCTACATATTTCTAAATTGTTTTTTAAAGCACTGAATAATAGCTGTTTTTAAAATATTTCTCACCTGTTGTTGCACGTTAATCCAGAGCACTCGCCCCTCCCTTGAGCTGCTCTCAGACCGCGCAGCCGAAGTAAACGCTGCCGCGGACCGGACAACTAATTGCCGCCAAATCGCAGGGAAGTGAGGCCACGCCCACCGCCCTTAGGCCACACCCCCCTTCTGTCCCCATAAAGATGTGCCCCTTCCAGAAGCGCAGCGGACGAGCGCAGCGGGCGCGCCTAAGGCAAGCCCGTCTGCGCCCGTCCCGTCTGCGCCCGTCCGCGCCAGTCCGAGCCCCGGGCCCAGCACTCATACTCCCCGGGTGGGAGCCCCCGCTTCATACTCGTCAGAAACTATCAGGAAGCTAATACCAAACACCCCTGATCCCTGTCTCCATTCAATCTCCCTAGAGGAGAAGCATGTCAGCTGTAGACACTGTGCGTTTAGACTCACCAAGCACACTCCCCGCGAAGAATGGACAGTCAAAATGGCTCTACTTAACTGTAGATCACTACCAAAACATAGCACCGAAATAAATGTACTCATTCAAAACTACAATCTAGAAGTACTATTCCTCACGGAAACTTGGATCACTACCTCGTCACACCCAGACATAGTCCAATCCCTCCCTCCAGGCTACACGATTAAACACCTGGACAGACCAAAAGGGACAGGAGGAGGACTCGCAATTATTACTAAAGACCATCTTATCTGTCATCTTAAGGACAGTCCAGTCCTTAACTGCGAAAATGTTCAATTCTCGCTACAACTGTCCCCGGAAAAAACTCTGTCGGGTATACTTATTTACAGACCTCCAGGCCCTCTCGAACAATTTCCCGTCTCCCTAGTAGAGACTACCACCTCCCTAGCCTGTTTATCCTCCAACTTTACAGTGCTCGCAGATCTCAATATTCACTTTGACGATCCAGGGAATAAAACAGCAGAAGACATCAAGGAAGACCTCTCAGCAATCAGTCTTTCCTTGAAAAACTCCCAGCCCACGCACAAAAAGGGTCACCTCCTGGACCCCATCTTCTCAAATATACAAGAGATGTCTACCTCCACTCCTCTCCCCGTCCCATGGACAGACCACCATCTTATCCTGTTCAACATTCCTACCTCTCGCCAACCCACTCCCAACCCGATACCCCAAGCACCATCTCGCCCGTGGAATAAATTAAACACGGATACCTGGTCCCTCCAACTTTTAGCTACCTCCCCTACCCTGAATCTTGATCCCTCGGTAGCAGACAACCAACTTCGAGAATGGTTAACACCGTCATTAGACGTAGTCCTCCCTATTAAAAAACTACCCAGTAAAAGAAACTCTTACAAATCCCCCTGGTACTCACCGGAACTACGTGAACTACGCAAAAAGTGTAAAAGACTGGAACGGGCTTGGAGAAAAAACTGGACTCCCAACAATAAAGAAACTTATAAAGCAACTATGAAACAATACAAAAGTCTCATCAAAAAATCACAAGCCACTTACTATGAAGAAAGGATCATGGCTGCATCCAACTCCTCCAGAGAGACATATCGCATAGTAAAAAGTCTCCTGAAAGTGCCCGAACCGCAACCAGTTGCCGATCCATCCGGTACTAGATGCACCCAACTCGCTGAGTTTTTCTCAGCCAAAATTTCAAAAATAATAATGACCTTCCCTAATACTAATTCCTCCATGGACCTCCCATCTGGACCCGTCAACCCAGATTTACCCTCGCTTAAAGCTTTCCTTCCCGTCTCAACCGAGAAGCTGTTGGATACTCTCAACCGGGTGAAGAGCGGCTCACCAGACGATCCAGTCCCCATGAGCAAACTCAAATTAGTAGCACCCATTATAGCTCCCCACCTCTCGACGCTGATAAATGCCTCGCTCACCAGCGGCATAGTTCCCATCAGCTGGAAAAACGCGGTAGTCTGCGCACTCATAAAAAAACCGCATCTGGACCCCCTGGACCCCTCAAACTTCAGACCCATTTCCCTCCTTCCGGGCATTAACAAAGTGGGGAGAGAATCGTCAATGAACAACTCTCAACATTCCTGGAATCTAACGGTCTTCTCCGTAGCTCACAGACAGGATTTAGACCTGGACAAGGTACTGACACCGCCCTTCTGGCAGTGATAGAGGAGGCAAGGTCTATTCTAGACACAGGAGGATCAGTGGCAGTGATCCTCCTCGACCTGAGCACTGCCTTCGACACGGTGGACCACACCATTCTTTTACACCGTCTCCGAAAAACGGGCATCTCAGACCTAGCTCTGGCATGGTTAAAATCATACTTGGAAAATAGGACTTTCAAAGTAGCCGACACCCATGGCCAATCCAAACCCCTCCCCTTGAACTGTGGAGTTCCTCAGGGCTCCTCCCTGAGCCCCACTCTTTTTAATGTATACATGGCCCCCCTGGATGACGTCGTCACTCCATTCGGCATCAAGGCGGTCATGTATGCGGACGACACGCAACTAGTCGTCTCCATCAACCAAGCAGACCAATCAATGGACAAACTAGTTTCCTGTCTGAACAACATCTCCATCTGGATGGGCGACTCCAGACTTAAACTCAATGGAGAGAAATCCGAAGTCATGCTTTTGGGAAACCCAAAAAAACTACCCTCAACCCTCGCCTGGCCAGCCAGCATGGGCACCCCTCCCACGCCAAAACAAGAAATAAAAAGTCTTGGCTTTTGGTTGGACCAGGAGCTCAACCTCAGGACCCAAGCAAGAAAAACAGCCGGAATCTGCTTCGGGCTCCTACGAACAACTCGCAAGATCCTCCCGCTCATTCCCCCCCAGTCTAGAAAAATTCTGTTGCAAGGTCTAATTTTATCAAGACTGGACTACGGAAATGCCCTATATCTAGGTGCACCCATAGCGACCATAAAGAAACTGCAGCAAACTCAAAATGCGGCAGCAAGACTACTGACTGGAACAAAATCAAGATGCTCAGCCAGACCCTCCCTCAAGGCCCTTCACTGGCTGCCCATCCAAGAACGTATCTCCTTCAAAGCCTTGTGCATCTCCCACAAGATCCTACAAGGCAAGGGCCCACCAATCCTGAGATCCCTGGTTAAGCGCCACAAATCCTCCAGAGAACTGAGATCAGACACCCTGTCTTTAGCAAAGATTCCCAGAATAAAAAAGGCTCACACCGGCGGTCGCAGCTTCTCTTACAACGCCGCTAAACTCTGGAACAGTCTTCCCCTTAACATACGGAAAGAAAACAATCTCCTCGCTTTTCGCAGACTGCTGAAAACCTGGTTGTTCCCCAAATAATTCCACCTTCCAGAGGTATGTCAAGCTTTATGTTAGCGCTGGGACGCCCAATGGGTAGCTACGCGCTTTAGAAATCCCAAAATCAAATCAAATCAAATCATACTTGGGAGATGTGCAGCGACAGAGAACGTGGTGGGGGATAACTCTGTGGGTTGAGTCCCTGCTGCATATATATATTGTAGCATACATTTTCAAGTGCCTGCAGAGCAGACTCAACCTTTCAGTGGTCAGAAGAAAGAGAAATTCAAGTGCTCATTGACAGATCTGTGAAAATGGGGAAAATGTGTGATAAACCGATTACATGTGGATACTTCCTATTCCTAAAAAATACTAGCCATTCAGGAAAAAGTGCTTCTCAAAATGAAATTTTGAGGTGGCCATCATTGAAATTCTGGTGGTAGCCCTATGCAAATAATATGGAAAAACATGGGGCAACTTTGTTACGGCACTTTATTTTACATTTAGATGCACAAAACTAACAATACCGGCAAGTACTACCGTGGGGTAGTGTTAACACAACTATGGCTATTACCTGCAGGATTTGCATGCGACTATCTGTGACTGATCACCCTGATATGAATGGATCAAGGGATGGTTCAGTTCACGAGAAGTGTTAAACAATACACTGCAAAAGGCTCAACAATTAAACGACAGAGTGGAATTTCCCATGACAACACTCTGGCTCCTAAGCAGGAAACCAGCCAGAAAGAAAATCGAAATGGGAAGGAGAAGAACTCTATCCTCATCAAGAAAACAGATAAAGAGAACATAAGTATTCATTATTAATGTGCAATTAGCAATGTAAACTACTACCCTGGCTAGTGTTATGGAGAGTTTCTTAGGCGTACATCAGTTCCCCTTACATTTCTATGTACACTGTTTAGCATAAGCCACTTGGCTTATTTTTAAATATGCACTCTTTTAAGAAGGACACATAAGAGTTAGGTATCTACTAATTATGGGAATCTTTCTCACAATGCATTTAGATATAACGAGGAGCGTAGTGTAGGTCTTCTCTCAACCACTTCCAACTCCTAATTTGCACAAAAACTTTAAAGTCTCAATAGAGTATACAGGTTTACAAAACAGCCGAAAATGACCGAAACAAGAAGAACGGTGACACAGGCCCACGTCAGCAGCAGACTGGACTACGGCAATGCACTCTACGCAGGAATCCCAGGCAAACACCTACGTCGACTACAACGCATCCAAAACGCCTCCGCCCGACTGATCGTCAACGTCCCCCGCCGCAGCCACATCACCCCCCACCTGAGAGACCTACACTGGCTCCCCGTCGACAAGAGGATCACCTTCAAGCTCCTCACCCACGCACACAAAGCACTCCACAATGCCGGACCAGCCTACCTGAACAGCGGACTCAGCTTCCACACCGCCACTCGCCAGCTCCACTTCGCCAGCCTCGCCAACGCCGCTGTCCCCCGCATCCAACGAACGACCTCCGGTGGCAGATCCTTCTCCTACCTCGCCGCCAAGACCTGGAACACCCTCCCTACCCACATACGGCAGACCCAAGACCTACTCGTCTTCAGAAGACTCCTCAAGACCTGGCTCTTCGAGCAGTAGCAGCACCCACCCTCCCCTTAGCGCCTTGGGACCCTCACGGGTAAGTAGCGCGCTTTACAAGTACTCTGATTGATTGATTGATTGAACTGCAACTAATAGCAGCTTAAAAAGAAAATGGGAATACTTTGGAAGATTTTAGAAATGTTCATGTGGAAAGATGACGATAAAGATTAAAACTTAAATAACAATGTATTTAGTGGTGAGCGAAATTTGCTTTTTCTTAATTAGGTGCAATTTTGGAAAAAATGCAACAAAATTAGGCCTAATTGGGCAAAATGCAAAAACAGCATTTGTTGCTATATTTTAATACGAAATAAGTTGGACATGATGACCCGTTTTGCACTAAAACAACATAGGGGAAAAAAACAGCCACTGCAAAAACTAGCATTCAAATGCTGGTGTTTGAGTTGTTCTTGTGTGCTTGCACTAAAGTTTGCTGCAAATGGTGCAAAATTACATAATGTGGATGCCAAATTTACGGGACTGCAAGTCTCAGGAGCCGTTCCACACAGGTGGAGGAGGGGCTGGACTCCTCCCACTCTACAAAGCTTTTCACAGCCTCCTGCTGGGCGGAACGCCAAATTCGCGGGACTGCTAGTCCCATGAACCGGTCAGCAGAAGTAGAGGAGGGGCTGCACTCATCCCTCACTATAAAGCGCTTCACAGTCTCCTGATTAAGAAGAAAGGGATAACCCTGTGTCCCTCAGAACCTGGGTAGTTTATAGTTAAACAAAAATGGTTCTGTCGGGTAGAACAACCGTTAGTTGGGGAAGCTTTGACTGCAATCTAAAAAGTAAGTTCACAGTGTCCTGCTACGCCAAATGTGTGGGACTGCAAGTCCCAGGAGCCGGTCAGCAGGGGTGGTGGAGTGACTGCACTCATCCCGCGCTTATGAAGTGCTTCACAATCTCCCGCTGTGAGGGAGGCACCAGGGCAAAGCCTGGGCTAAGGGCGTATCCTGTCTTTGCTCATCATAGCCATTGCCAGGGAGATGCAGTGCTGAGCCACCTCTCTTGGCTCTGTTTGGAAGAAGCAATTATTTCCAGGTCACAAGTCCTATAAAATAAAGTGGGGGACTGACCAAGTAAGACAATATGCAAATTACCTCATGACATCACGTGCTGAACATGTCCCGGCATCAGAAAATTACACCGGGACAAATTCCGCATATTTCTGTGGGGCCCAGCTTCTTGGCGGGGGGACTGCGTCCACCCTGTGAAAAGAGTGGGGGGACGCCGTGTAAATGTGAATGTAAATGTAAATGTGGGTGTACTTGTAAAGCGCACTGTGACTCCAAGGAGTATCCTGGCGCTGAAGACCGCTGGAGAACCCGTCCTGGTTTTCCCTGTGAGATGGTCCCTTTCTGGGTATCTCCAAGGTGAAACCAGGCATCCCAGGCGTCTGTGGGGGGCCGTTGTAGAGATGAGGCAAGCTTAATGCCCAGAGTTGCCGAGTGTGTTCCCTGGTTAGAGTAGGCACCGAGGCGAGAATTATCGAGTCCGTTTGACCCTGGTCCACGACCCTGCCGCGTCGGGAATTGAACCCTGGTCCCGGGCCGTTCTCTGCTTACGGGTCTGCCGCCTCTAACCAGTGTACCTGCAAGTACCCCTGACTCGAACCCTGATTATTTCCATTAGCGGTAGGAAAACTTCCCCTTTTACCCTTGAAAGTCTGATAATCTTATATAAGGGCAATGGGCAAAAGAACCCCTTCATCTTTAAAAGGTGGGAAAGAGTCTGCAGCCACATTTGCGCCTTCGATTATTACCTGCCTGACTACCGTTATGGGGGCTATTGCCTCAGAAGCAAGTATTGTGGAGGAGAGAATAGATGCAGTCAGGTACCTATCTTTAAACCCCTCAGTAAGCACCACAGGAAATAATGACTGACCTCCAGTTTGATAACCAATGCAGCTGTGGATGAGAGTAGTGGCGATAATAACAATATCAATGAGGGAGGAGGCAAAAGTACTTGTAATGGCCAGGTTTGCACCCATGCGCAGCACAAACCACGAAATTTGATAACATCGAGGTAATTTCCGACCAGCCCCCTGTCAAACCTGCCCCTACCCAAAAGATAAAGGGAAAATAGGCAGGCCCCCTTAAAACAGAACACTCTTATAGAAGATATTTCCAACCCACTGTCAGCTAACATAAAGGGAGACCACCTGGCCGCCAACAGAAGGCAGGATGAAAGCTCTCAAGTTCTTCCTGTGGATCTTTGGAACTCCATTGTTAAAGATCATTGCGTGGTGTTGTTTGAAAAGCTAGAGGTCATGCTGAAGGTCTTCTGCACTGAATGTCTGGAGAAATGTGAGAAAATGGTGGAAAAAGATGTCTGTTTTGCCCAATAAATATCATGTTTTGTTCAACCGCCAGAAGATCCCTGTTTTTCACTGATCAGCACTTTAGTGAGCCTGCAGACATCCAGGGAAACAAAATGTGTGCGTCAGGCTGGATTCTTTCCTTCTTCCTCATGAGGGCGGAGCGATTATCAAGGAGAGCATTGTTGGGCCAGCTGAAATACCGATTACTAAAACAAGAGTCGCTTCCATTAGTAATCATCAACAGTGCCCTATGTCTGAAGGCAGGAAGGTACGCCCTCACAAATCTCCATTGAATTGACAGGCCTTCAATTACCTGCGGAGTGTACTCCCTTTGTCGTTGTCCTGGAGCAACTCCCTCCATTACACCCAAAAAAGAATGAGAACTTGCTGAACCTAAAATATAAGGGTTTTCATTGGATTAAGCCAACCTCAGGATTGACAGTTGACTTACTTAAGTAGATATTGGTAGTTAGGAGGGTGTTGTGGGTTGGCAGAGTAGCAAAAGACTCAATTGGTGATTGTGTTATTGTCAATTTCGGGAGGCCTCAGCTAGTGGATAATTTACTAGCATGCCTGAATTATCTGGTTGCAAGGGCGAATAAGAGCTCAACCGTTTTTCTTTAAGGCTGCTCACAATATTCTGCAGGGGTTAAAAGAACCATCCAGGGAGGGCGTCAACTGTGGCTCTGATTCGAGCCCCTAATAATAGCATATTAACCACTCCAAAAATAAAGATACATTCCAAATTGCTCAATGACGATTGGTGGAAATTTATAAAGGAGTTTGATATAATTTGTCTTCAAGAGACCTGGGATGTTTTGGCCTTCTTTGTTGACTGTTATTACTCATATTGTAACCTCAGAATTTTATAATCTTTTGGGAGGTCAAAGGGCAGTCTGGCTGTTCTCATTTCTGTTTAGCCCCCTTACATAAAAGTGAAGATCCTGTGCACTACCTTTTGGTACCAGTTATTGCTGTTGTCAAGTGCAGGCCCTGTCGATTTTTCCAAATGCATTTCAAGTGCTACTTATGGGGCAGGTGTGTGGGGTTATTCACACGTTAACATCCTATAAAAGTTAAAAAATAGATTCCTGTGTAGACTTTTAGCGTTTCCCGCAGGGACGGCCACCTATTTTTGCCATTCTGCGGTTGGACTGATTTACATGGATTTATAAGCGGGTCTACCCCTATCTTGTTATGGCTTAAGATTTGGCAAATGCCAGAGGTAGGTCTCACAAAACAATCTTAAAAGACCGTATGGCCGTGCAGCACATGGCAAATATCCCCTGGCTAGTCAATGTTAGGGGCGCCTCCGCAAGTTTGGGAGTACCAGAGTTCCTCATTAAAGCATGATAGATTTGGATACACAGCAAAATCTCAAGTTAGGCTCCCTTTTAGGTCTTGCATAGACAGCGCATTTGCTGTCTCTTCAAGACATTTTGTTTACTCTCAGTGGGCTTGGAGGTCGCCCACTACCTACCGTTGGTTGGCATCATTGTCATTCTAAATTGCTTGCATCCCACTGGTCAGCGCTGCAGTTGCCTCTTCCTCTTCTTGTGTGTGGGACTCCCCTAGAACATGACCCAAGTGCTAGTGTCCCTCCACTGCTCACTGTTTCAGGAGTATTTTTTCTTTTTGTTGACACACTCTACAGATTGCATCTTTGGTTGCTGGCTCTGTCCTGCATGTCTCTTCCGTCCATCTGCTCCTTTCCACCCTTCCACTGGTGTGCTTGCGAGCAGGCTTTCACTTCTATTCACTTTGGAAGGAATGAAGGCAGAATCTGGGGTGAAACTGAGCAGTCTGGCTGTGTGATAGGGCAAGCAATGGACACCTGTAGTCGTAGAATGCCAGATTCAGCGGTTGCAGGAATGTGTGCCTCTGTTACTGTACTCGATTATTTCGGTTTGGAAGCCTACATGCAAACTACCCCTTCTCCTCACATGGGAAGAGTGTGCCGGCCCGAATAGGCAGAATGCGCATAAACAGCGCTGGTCTAGCCGGTCAAACCTCGTTCTGGTTTCTGCTTCAAAGCCCGGTGTTTTTAATCATCTTGGTTGTGCTACCTGTTTTCAAAATGTTCATTTAAAACATGTTCTCTCTGGATGATCTGTGCCTCATTGTTGCAGCTGCAGGGTCAGCGGCCCGCACAAGACTTGCATGAGCCAGTCCAGCACCCATCACAACCTCTAAAGCAGCAGGTCTGCCTGGAACTATTTACATTTTGTACTGGCAGACTACTGCGATCTTTTCTAGGCCAACTTCATCTCCATTAGGCCTTACCTCTTTCTGTTTTTAGCTTATGTTTCACATCCAACTTTTTATATTTTGAGTAATAAAAGGTGTACACCACTTCTTCATCATAGAAGCCAACCTGACCTTTTAAACTCCTGAAGTATTGCGACTTTCAGGACTTTCAGGATAGTCATATAAAATAGCTGCACATTCAATAAGTGTATTTTGAATGCAATACCGTTGGCAGTGGCCGTCCTGAAAATCTTATATGGATCCGACTCTCCTGGACCTACCCTGGATTCCCCTGCATTAATTGGTTGAAAACTAACTTGGTGCAAGTAGGGTGGCGATCGAATTCCGAATTTCCTGTCCTGTCTTTCCCCTTTACAATTCATTGCTATTTGGTGTGTTAGTGTCTAATCAGAGCAATAGAAGTAAACAAAGGTTACAGCAACCAGAATGCATCGGATTGCCATGCAGAATCCCAGAACTGCACACACACTGTCATTATGACAGAGTGAGGTGGCAATCCTGGGAGTAAATAACAATTGTATCGGGGTAGCTTCGCACCTGAGCTATCTATAGGGGCAAACAATGGGGGTGACAGAGCACAAATGAGCTTGTGTCTGTTTCTTTCATTTTTAGGGTCCCTCTCTTTGTGCCAGTTTTAACAGTTTCACATGGATTTGGATCGCCGCAGTTTTTATAGGTGTAGCAGTCGGAGCCCATAATTCACATATACATGACAAGTTCTAACCCAAGTTATAATTATAGGCTCATCTTAAGGATCATATTCACATAAGTTAGTGCCTGTGGTTCTGTGTTTACTCAATAATTGTGGAATTAAATGAATAAGCTTATTGTTCACTGTTGTAGTCAGTACACATACTTCTACCACACTGACAGACACATGGGCCTGAAAGGGCTTGTCTCCTGACATGTGTGAGATGGCCTTATGTTTTGATAGTAATTCAAATACACGTTTCAATTCATGTAGGGCCTACAAGCAAGCAGTATATTTTAACCTTTACCGTCCCACCAAATGAAAACATATACCGTTTCCTTCCTCTGTAGAGTTGTATGCACCGAATAGTGAGCATATGCATTTGAACAACCAACTCCATGTTAAGGAAAAAGTACTATAAAAGGCGCATTGTGCTGCAAACTATGCAAAGCTTAACAAATTGTGCTTTGGGAACATCTTGTGCAAGTAGCGCCTTAGATACCCACTCTTCATTGATTGGCATTTGTGTAGCACACAATCTGACTTTATCGCATCGCATTTGGTAGTTTCAAAAACAGACCTGGGCCTGATTCGGTCTATAAAGATGGGGAATTGTTTTGGAATTGAAGCAGTGTGTACTTTTCATTCAGAATTTTAACTTATTAAAAATGACCTTTCCTTAAAGAAAAAAATTACAATATTTCCAAAATGAAGGAACAAAAAGAAAGCCTCAATGTTGTTTTGCCTTTTCAAGTGCCAGATCAACGAGGCTATAATGACTGTGGTTTTTGTTTTTATATGCTTGTTAGTGGTGTGCTGGGGAGTGCAATAGCATACAGCAGTGTCTGGTTGTATTTGGTGGCAACATACAGCAAAAGTGGTCTCTTACTACATATGAAGTGTGTTGTATTTGAATCTCAGAAACTTTTGGCGGACATGGAGTCAACATGTGATCCTCGGCACTTTTCAATTTGATTATACATTTAGCTCTGAGTGGCTATAGGGCAGTTGCTTTTTTGAGGATGGCTCCAGAGATGTCTTCGCTGCTGACCATTTGGGACCTGGAAAGCAGAGGAGGGGGCTTTGGCGTGGGAGACACATCTGAATTGAGCACCCAGTGTAGGTGAATGTCTGTCACAGCAAATTGCAAACCAGGGGTCATTAGTGTGTCTGCTTTTCACGCCAAACAATAAAAGTAAAGCATCGTGGAGGTGGCATGCATGTGGGCCCGACTATGTTCATTTTCTGCGTTAAATTCAAAATACAGCTTGCCAGATGTTTTTATTGTATGGTTTGTTGAATCATTATGATCTGATTAGGGTCAATATTGTGTGCGTGTTCAATCCTGCAATCAACACTGTAAAGAACAATTGTCATTCTTAGGAGTCCCCCCCACTTTTCCAGACAAAACCTTTGTGTAAAACATTGTTCTCACAGCAGGGAGTAATGGGGCGAGCTCCAAGCAAGAGCGCCCACAACAGAGGACAAGGAGATGTGAGGTCTCATCACTCCAAACTTCCTGACACAGCAATTAGAGACAGAATCAGAACACACCTGGCCAATAAAGTTTCTCACCTTGAACAAGAGGAAATGCACCATCAGCCTCTCCCTCACCCCTACCACTGGTCAAAGTTCAAGTTCAAGTTCAAGTTCGAGGATTTATATAGCGCACTACTCACCCAGAGGGTCTCAAGGCGCTTGGGGCGGGGGGGGGGGTTCATTTTTTGTCGAATAGCCAGGTTTTAAGTTCTTTTCTAAAGGAGATGTGGTTCTGTGTAAGGCGGAGGTGAGTGGGGAGTGAGTTCCAGAAGGAGAAGGATCTGCCGCCCATGGTGGATCTTCTGATCCGAGGGACAGCGGCGAGGGCTTGGTTGGAGGATCTTAGTTGGCGGGTGGGTGTGTAGAAGGACAGTCGCTAGTTTGTAAAGGGCTTTGTGTGCGTGGGTGAGGAGACGGAACGTTATTCTCTTGTTGATGGGAAGCCAGTGGAGGACTTTTAGGTGTCCGGTAATGTGATCTTGGCGAGGGATGTCTAAAATGAGTCTCGATGATGCGTTTTGGATGCGTTGGAGTTTTTTCTGTAATTTGGCTGTGATTCCGGCGTATAGTGTGTTTCCGTAGTCCAGTCGACTCGTGACCAGAGCGTGGGTGGCAGTCTTTCTTGTCTCTGGGGGGGGATCCATTGGAAGATTTTTTTGAGCATACGAAGTACGTTGAAGCAGGAGGATGAGACTGCGTTGACTTGTCTGGACATCGAGAGTGAGGAGTCTAGGATGAAGCCAAGGTTACGTGCGTGGTCTGTGGGTATGGGTGCTGTGCCCAGAGCAGAAGGCCACCAAGAGTCGTCCCAGGCCGAGGGGGAAGATCCTAGGATGAGCACCTCCGTTTTGTCTGAGTTGAGTTTTAGGCGGCTGTGTTTCATCCATTCAGCTACTTCTTTCATGCCTTCGTGAAGATTGGTTTTGGCGGTGTTAGGGTCTTTGGTGAGGGAGAGGATTAACTGGGTGTCGTCAGCGTAGGAGATGATGTTAAGGTTGTGTTGGCGCGCGATGGATGCGAGTGGGCTCATGTAAACGTTGAAGAGGGTGGGACTGAGTGATGAACCTTGTGGTACGCCGCAGATGACTTCAGTGGCCTCTGATTTGAATGGGGGAAGTCTGACTCTTTGAGTTCTTCCAGCGAGGAACGAGATGATCCAGTCCAAGGCTTT
This sequence comes from Lissotriton vulgaris, assembly GCF_964263255.1. Taxonomy (NCBI): domain Eukaryota; kingdom Metazoa; phylum Chordata; class Amphibia; order Caudata; family Salamandridae; genus Lissotriton; species Lissotriton vulgaris. The sequence continues at coordinate 976,705,037 of NC_141687.1, read as the reverse complement.
TCCTTGAATGCCGATGTTGCTGAGGCGTTGTATAAGGGTGCTGTGACAGACTGTGTCAAAGGCGGCAGAGAGGTCGAGTAGAATGAGGGCCACTGTTTCTCCGTTGTCTAGTAGTGTTCGGATGTTGTCTGTCGCAGCAATGATGGCGGTTTCGGTGCTGTGTTTGGCTCGAAATCCGGACTGAGAGGGATCGAGGGAGTTGTTGGATTCAAGGAAGGTGGCGAGCTGGCTGTTGACGACTTTCTCAATGACTTTGGCAGGGAATGGGAGGAGGGATATGGGGCGGTAGTTTTTGAGTTCAGAGGGGTCTGCTGTGGGTTTCTTCAAGAGGGCGCTGAGTTCGGCGTGTTTCCAGCTTTCTGGGAAGGTGGCAGAGTTGAATGAGTAGTTGATGACATCACGGAGATGGGGTGCGATGATGGAGTCTGCTTTGTTGAAGATGTGGTGGGGACAGGGGTCGGTTGGTGAGCCAGAGTGGATTGAGTTCATTAGGTGGATGGTGTCTTCAGTGTTGATTGGGTTCCAGGCGCTGAGGTTGTTAGATGGCGGTGAAGGTTCTGAGGGGGGTAGGGAGGATTGTTCGGAGGGAATGTTCTCAAAGCTGTTGTGAATGTCGTCGATTTTGTTGTGGAAGAAGGAGTATAACGCATCGCAGAGGTCTTGGGAGGGAGTAAAGTCGTTAGAGGCTGCGGTGGGGTTGGTGAATTCTTTGACGATGTTGAAAAGTTCCTTGCTGTTGTGGGTGTTGTTGTCGAGTCGATCCTTGAATGCTGATTTCTTGGTGGATCGAATCAGTTGGTGGTGTTTGCGGGTGGCTGCCTTGAGGGTGGTCATGTTGTCAGTGGTTGGGTTTTTTCTCCATGTTTTCTCTAGGGTACGGCATAGCTTCTTGGATTTCTTAAGGTCATCATTGAACCAGGGAGCCTTTTTGTTACCTGATTTGATCTGGTGGTTTTTCAGGGGAGCTAATTCGTCAGCGCTGTGAGTGATCCATTGCTTGAGATTGGTCGCAGCTTGGTTTGGGTCCAATGAGAGGGTGGGAGGGTTTTGGTTGAGTGGTGTGAGGAGTTGGTCGGTGGTGATTTTGTTCCAGTTTCTTCGAGGAATAGGTTGTGGGGGGTTGTAGGTCGAGGTGGTTTTGTAGCTGAAGTGAACACAACTGTGGTCCGTCCAGTGGAGAGCTGTGGTGCGATCGAAGGAAATGTGTTTGCTGGAGGTGAAGATAGGGTCGAGCGTGTGTCCGGCTACATGGGTGGGGGAGTCAACGAGTTGTTTGAGTCCGAGATTGGCCATGTTGTCCAAAAGGGTGGTGGTGTTGCTGTCGTTTTTGTTTTCCAGGTGGAAGTTGAGGTCTCCTAGTAGAATGTAGTTCTTGGAGGCGAGGGCATGTGGACTGATGAAGTCAGTGATGTCATCGCTGAATTGTTTACGGGTTCCTGGAGGCCTGTAGATGAGGGTGCCTCTAAGTGTGGTCCTAGGGTCGGTGTGGATCTGGAAGTGGAGGTGTTCGGCGGTTGCAAGATTGTCGTCGGAGCTGGTCGTGATTTTGATGGTGTTCTTATGGACGATGGCGAAGCCGCCTCCTGTTTGATTGGTGCGGTCTTTCCGGATGATCTTGTAAGAAAAGTGTTGAGGAAGAACTTATTCCACAATAAATTTCTAAAGTTAATCCAGACTCCACCACTCACACTTCCTTGTTTGGATCACCTCCTCCCTCCCACAGGGATGCAGGCAATACATTTCTATTGCCTGAGAAGTCTCTTCTCACCCCTCATCTAAAACAGGGACATCAAGGGGGCACATCAATAGAAATCTGCTTCAGCATGTACACAATTTCAAAGTTTGCATTATTTTCTCTTATATTTTCCCACATTGTTACAATCACAAGGTTACTGCTCCTTTCAAGGGATGCTTAAATCTCTTGATAGTTCCCAATATATGCATCCAGTTATTAATTAACTCTTGCAACCGCTGTGCTGATCACATCTCTTGACTGAAGCTGTCTAGTGGTATTTGAGCATTGGACTGAATCAAATTGCCCCCACCTCTGGACAAAGATCATAACAAACTGTTTTTTAAGTAATACCCAGCATCCCTTGAGCTTATGTATTAATCCCACCAACTATCTGCATGAACTCACATACCTCTGCTAATGATCAAGCACGCGTACTATTTATTCCATCTTCCAAGAAAAAGAAACTTATGTAAATGCATGGAATGGTTTCCTTGAGAGCATAAGATTATTTAAAATAACCAATTATAACCAATAACAGTGACTAACCACTAACACTGGGTTCCCGGAGCAGTGTTCTGCCCAGCTTAAAGAGCGTCAGTGCCTCATCAGAAGCAGCAAGCGCTACATAACTACAATTACAATAAAAGTACACATGATTGCACATATACTTCCTCGCAGCAAGCACTATGGGCAAAGTTTTAATTAATCGTGTGAATTATGGATCTTTGTAATATTTAAACTAGACAATGTCAATTTTATTCATCATTTATAATTGTTGAATTTATTTTGTACTTAAAATAATTTGTGATGTACTTTTATGAAATCATTGCCGAAGAAAGCAATTTTGTCTGACTTACATAAGGTGGCATAACAGCATCATTTTGGAAATTTCATGTGAGAAGCATAATGTGAAATCGCCAAAATTACACAGCATTATGCCAGCATAATGGATATTTAAGATAGAAGGCTCTCAGTAACAGCTGTTTCAACTGCTTATGTGTGGTTTGTGGACAGAGCGAACTTCATTCACATGACACAATTCAAGAGATGTGAAGGGCCTAACCTTACCCAGCTCTGTCTTTTGATCCAAAAACCCTTTTCTCCACTTCTACTGCATACCAAATTCACTTTTTCTGTGACCTCCAGTATTCCTCAACACCGTTTTACCTTCCAAATATTATGATATGCCCATCGCCATGACACCTCTATAGATTACAACGTCTTTGGCACAGGGAGAAAACCGGACTAGCCCTATTAACAAGCTGGCACCGGATTTACTAACTACAATGAAGTACTAGCCTAAAGACTTTCACTACAAACACTTCCAGGGTTGACCTTGCAAAGCAATGAAATCACCTATAATGGCCCTCAATGAAGAGTGCAAAATACAGGCGAAGGGTGGGATGGTGACAGTGAAAACAGAATGCCAGGGCAGATGGACAGATGATTTAAGAAGCTTGAGGGGTGTGAGCATAAACTGTGAGGCACTAGGATCCCATTGACAGAAATGAGAGGTACCTGGGAAACACTGGTAGAGTGAGGTGGCTTAGGGGACCAAACCGACCAATGTGAGGAGCTTGAGCCAGATGGACAGACAGTGTGTGAACACAGAGGCGCGCGTACAGAAGATATTGGGGCATATGATCAAGACAGGCGGTAAAATTATCGCATTATTAGCGGCAGAAAACTGCTGCTAAAACAGCGATAATGGGCTTGATAATATGCTCTATGGAATTCCAATTGAAGCCCATGTTAGATGTGAAGGACATCTAACATGGGCTCCATTTGGAATTCCATAGAGCATATTATCAAGCCCATTATCGCAGTTTTAGCGGCACTTCTGCCGCTAAAACAGCGATAATTTTATCGCCTGTGTTGATAATATGCCGCATGGTCCCATAATATTGCTGTCCAAGCATTGTCTAAGAAAAATATTGCACCCTCAATATGGTTCATAAAATGATTTCCGCGTTGGAGTTGATAATACAATATTTACACCCAATATGATGATATTTGTATAAAAGATGTGAATGCCAAAATATTTATATTAAAAAAAAAATTATCTCATCAAATCACATAGAACCTGTCAGGTACCTTAGGGCACATACAGGACACATGAGGTGCTGAAAGCATTAGATAGTAAGTGATGGCTGATGGTTGAGGAAGAAAGAGTGAAGATTCTGAAGGACAGGAACAGAGCGTGGGGAGCTTGGGGCACGCGGGAATAGTGTGAGAAACGTGAGCCGCAGGGTCCTCTGTAGTGATGGGTTATGGACGCAGTATGAGGAACATGAGGCACGTAGACAGTTCTGGGATAGACGGTGTGACGTAGCTTCCGGAAAATGTAGAGCCCGGACTTCAGATTACATTATATTTCAACTAAACTGTCGAATTAAAGCTACTGAAGATTCAAGTCTCCGGGATTGACCTCATATGGTCTACGTCCCTCATTTGGAATGACAGATTGCCCTGCAGAAGGCCCGTGCACATCATAAGAGTATTCACACACTGCTCCCTGAAGAGTCTCTGTATGGAAAGGCATTCTTGCCAGGGTAGCAAGCGCTACATAAATCTACAATACAATACAAACTACACCAGCAGAGTATGAGAAGGCTGAGGCACGTGAACGGAATCTGATGACTTAAGCATATGGCCTCTGAGAAGCAAAAAATATATGATATGGGCAGACAATGTGCAGGAGTTTGAAACACATAGGCACTATGTAAGAGTGTGAGGCCAGCGCATCATACTCATCTTCTTAGGTCATCCTCATCTTCTTAGGTCATACTCATCTTCTTAGGTCATACTCATCTTCTTATGTCACTAAGGGCCAGACGTAGATAGCCAAATACCGGTCGGTAATGGCCGATTTCGGCCGTTACCGACCAGTATTTGGCTTTTGAGATGTAGGTGGGTTAGAATTTACAGAATCGGTATATTTACCGATTCGGTAAATTTACCACTTCGGTATTTTACCGAATCGGTAAATATACTGATTCTGTAAATCCATATGTAGGTGGCACAGTTTGCAGTGCCACAGGCCCTTAGGAATTCTTATTTTACCACCCAATCCTATTGGGTGGTAAAATACCGAATTCCAGTGTACATGCACATCTGTGCATGTACACCTATGCCATGTGACACACAGACATGCCCTTAGGGCATGTATGTGTGCCACATGGCACACAAGCCTGCATTTGGGGTGCTACAGGGTGTCAAAGTGACACCCCGTTCCCCCTGCCAGGATTCGGTATTTACCGATTCTGTAAATACCGAATCTGTATTTCACATTGATTCCTATGGGCTTCAAGGCCCATAGGAATCAATAGAAAATACAGATTCGGTATTTACAGAATCGGTAAATACCGACTCTTACAGAATCAGTAATTTTTTACCTACATCTGCCTCCTTCCAATTTACCGACTCTTAAATACCGATTCGGTATGAGTCGGTATTTAAGAGTCGGTAAATCGGAATTACCTACATCTGGCAATAGGTTCTTAGGTCACTAAAATCAATCCCGGCTTCCCTGCTTGAACAAATTGTGTGATCCTTGGCAAACATTTCAATCCATGGCCTCTCAGCAGAGCGCATAGAACAATAATCAAATATGTGCCACTTGCAATTGTCCGTGTATGGCAACGTGGGTGAAGGAGGTGCGCAACTCAAAATATTGAGAGCACCAAAATAAAATAAATGGATTGTTTAAATCTGAGTTGATGGGTTGTGTGCATTAAGGGATGGTTAAATAAGGAGATAAACAGAAGTATGCGCAGAAGACGAGAGTGACAAGACGGTATCAAGAGGAATATGGTGAAAGTGTGAAATATGCAAATGATTTCAGAAAGATGTGGGAATAAAAAAGGGAGTAAGTGTATAACAGACAAGGAGGCGGCAGATGGAAGTGATGTGAAGGGAAACAGAAACGATTGATACACTCTGAAGACCACCTCCTCTTCCTCAGATCATTTTCAGTTCTAACTACTTACAAAACTGTTCTTTTCACTCATTTATCTGATACTGCTAAAACAACATTTGCAAAGCCAATAGTTCTGGCTTGCTTTTAGTCACATGTCTATTGTTCTGTTACATGTCTGGATACAATAATATACAAGTAAGAGAGAGGCATCCATATCAAGCACATCATGTTAGTTATTGTAGAGTCTGAACTTATTGGGGTATGACTCCTTTGTGCACATAAGACAACTCCCAGCAACTGTGCAGCATCAGGATTCTTGGTGATATTAGGCAGCAGTGCTTCCCCATCACAGAGATTTCTTGTGCCTTGTTGCCCAGCAGGTAGACGCGCATTCCCTTTAAAGTCACTAGCTCATTTCTAAAGCTCATTATGTGCAAAAGGGTACACACAGCCATACTTACACCACATATATACACATATACCCAGAGACACTACAATTATGCGTCAAGAGAGCACCAAATCATGTGACAGGGTTGACTAAATTATGCAGCAAGAAAAAGTATGCGATAAAATGTGCCTCATTATTTTAATAGTATTGTTTCATTATTTTGTAACTTTTACATTTGGCAATACTGTTTGGGCAGATATGTCACCCCATTGGTACCACTTTAATAGCCATATCCAGAAATAGCAACTGAAAGATGACCACTTGACCTTTACAACGGCCCTTCCACTGCATGAAAACATGTAGTGATGTTTTTCGTAACTGTCTATGGGTTTGAGCTAGACACTATTTTTTTTCCTTTTAAATTCTGCAAATTATACAACAATGATTGATTGGGTGGCAAATGTGGCAAATTCACAATCATGCAGAAAACAAGCGGCTACAGAATTGAGTAATTCCAGTGGCTCTGCATATACCACATACACAAAGTGACCTTTAATCACCCATACACATAAACTAACCATCAAACATCCTTGCACAAATACCCATCACTCAACAGACATTTTCACATGCATTTCTCATCTGTATTCTCTATTCATCTAGACATCCATCCACACAAATTCAAAAGTCATCTGAACATATACTCAGCCTCCTACTCATCCAGGTGTCCACCAAATGACACCACCACCCACTTCTCCATCCATTTACTCAAGGATCAATATAACAATTCACCCTCCACACAGAACACAACAATCGCAATGCAACACATATTTGTATGTGAACTTTCACCCTATGGGGATGTTAGTGCTGAAATAACAGATATGTATTGACAACCATCCATACCTAACAAAAACTTACTTACAAATCCACACAACCATACTGAAATATACGGATCAAATAGGTAAGGGTGTTTGCTGCAAACTGTGCTGTGCCTGATTTCAGTGTGGAGGCTTCGAGGATACACTAATACGTCCTGAGTTTGACCTGTTCTGGTCTGTGACAGCAGGAAGCTTGTACTGCTGCTGTCGTGCCAGGGAGAGAAGCTTGCACTGCTGTTACTATGATCTACCTGTCCCCTGAAGTAGGGAAGCTTGCACTTTTGCCTATTCTGTACCTGTTCCCTTGGTAATGGAAGCCTGCACTGTTGATACCCAGCTGTACCTTTTTGTGTGGGGAATGTTGTGGCATACCTTCAATGCTAAGATGAAAACCATGTCAACGGATGCACCTGGTGCATCTGTTCTGTGAGAGAGGGAAGCTAATGACACGTGTGGTGTCTCAGAGGTGACCAATCTTTGTTGAATGAAACTAGGCTCCTGCTCTTGTACAAGATCACCAGTGGAGTAGATGAGCGGGGATTCTATCTGCAAAATTCTGAATTCAGCTTCAAACCACTGCCTCTCTTCTAAGTTACACATTGTAAATTTAATGTTTGAAATATGCACTCAATTTTGAGTTAGGTAAAATCCTGTCTTTAAAAATAAAAAAATAAAAATAGAGGGTATTTGTTGACAGACTTCTTTGCTCTGTTGTGCTCAATGCTTTTAGAATAAGTCCTCCGCAGACCAATGGGGTCACAGGTTTACACAACTGCAAGGTCGACTCCTTTCATCCTTCTGAAGGCGACAGGAAGAGGATTAATTATGACCGGCTAATCTCAGGATGTAGGAATTGTATGGACAAGCGCTTTCCCGCTCTTGGGGGACAAAAGACTCCACAGAATACAGAAGTCCTGTTATTACTCTAAGCCACCACTATAAAGCGAAGTGCGATGAAAGTGGATGGATTTATACCAAAGCTTTGAGAAACCTTAAGCAGACTGCAAAATAAAAATCTGGGTAGATCCGAAGCAAATTTTCTGTTGCTTTTTTCTAATTGTAATTTATTTTCTGTCACAGTGCGGGGTTGTGGACAGGCAAATTAGCGCTTTGTCTGGAAGAGCTAGAGCGCGCTGATGGATAGACACTATTAGAAATGTTTCTGCCGCGCTAGGAGAAAAAAAAGGCCGCGTCAAGGCAAACTGAGCCTTTATAGATGTCCCTCCAGTTTTCCATACACGGTGGAAAATCACAAAATAGTTGTTAGGCTGAACGAGTGACAGGCTTTTGCGGGTTATGCCATAGTATGGAGTATGAGGCTTAATAAAATATGATAGATGATGAATTGAGCTGGATTTCTAGAAAGTGCTCGAAAAGCAGCTATGAAGAGGTAGCCCAAGCATGAAAAAGGCTTTGAAATTTAATTTTTTATATAATTTAACTTCTTACCTTAAATCACATCTCGGGAACTGACATAACTTTTCCAGCAAAAGATATCAAAAAACGAATAAAAACAAGTGATTGTAGCCTTTTTAAGGTGTGGCTACAACAGTTTTAGCTGTTCAGTAAAACACCAATGTCATCACAACACATGCTACACAGCCTACAATCTGTGCTTAATTTGAGCCGGTGGTTTCCGTTGCTCGGACCAGCACTTAATTCTCAACATCTGCATTTATGACAGCCTGCCACATGGTGGCAGTGTTTATCTAGCTTGAGATGAGCATAACAGCAGCTGCTTATTAATTCAATTTGCATTAAAAAATATCTAATACCTGCTGCCTAAGCCATTCTTACAGCTATGGGGGCCTGGAATAGTCCAACTATTACACTGGTAGTGTTGTGAAGGTTAGTAATTGTGAGGGTACTGCCATTGTCAGCGCTGACCTGGGCAATGGGTGGTGCAAGCTGCAGTGGCCTCCTGAAGAGGGCCCTGCTATTTCTTTTGTTACAAATTAAGCACTGCCTACAATATACAGAAAGGGGCTTAATGCACTCCTCTACTGCCTTTGCTGTTTCACTATCTTTCACTTACGGTTTAACTGTCTAGCAGCTGAAGCAGTGATGGAAAAAGTAGTTCATCTTTTTATATGATTTTTGTTTGTACTTTGATGTATTTTTCATTCTAGGGGGCATATTACCAACAACTCGTGATAATTATCGCTATGTTGGTTTAGCGGCGATATTTTTATCGCCGAGCTGCGGCGATTTTTATCGCTTAGGAACCTTGCTATTATCAAGGTTTATCTCCTAAGCGATAAAAATCGGCCGAAATGCATGAATATCGCTGAAAAGTCAGCAATATTCATGCATTACCGAGCCAATGCTCTTAGCCATGTTATCCACCTACCATTGGATAACATGGCTAAGAACTGCTCAGGGGCAGGTGTTAGCTTTTGGAGATATTTGCGCTTAGCACGAATATCTCCAAAAGTTGGTAATAGGAGATAGCGATGTTAGCGACTGTTTCCAGTCGCTAACATCTTGGCACGCCCACTTTGCATGTCATTAGTGATAAATATCACTGACATGCAAAGCGGGGCCCAAGATGGTCGCTATCTCCTACTAGCTGTCGCTAACTGGTGTTAGCGGCAGCTAGGTGATAGGGTGATTTTATCTCCGCTTTCTTGGCTTTTAAATCCAAAAAAGCGGAGATAAGCCCCCTTGATAATATGCCCCTATGTTCGTTGTAAACTGCTTTCAGCTCCGGCAGCATCACTGTTTTTTATTTTTATGACAATAGATTTTCTATAAGAGTTTGGAACACAGCTTTTAAGTCCCTGCAGAGTACGGCTGGCTTTAAAGTGCTAACACATCCAAACAACCACGTGCAAGTGCACATATACAGCATGCTTATGTTTGCATGAGCTGTCACTTCAAACCCTGGTATATTGGCCTTGTCGATGTTTTTTTTATTTTTACTCTCAAAATGGAGGACATTTAGTAGTTCTAGTATGCCGATACCTACATGGCTGCAATCAACTTTTACCATTTCCTGCTTTTTACTTTTAACAAGTTATCATAATGCCACACTCATCTCAGATGTAAGCCAACATTCAATAAAATCATTAACCGATTAAGTATGCAACATCAAAAAAGAGCCAACTGTAAAGTGCAGTTGTTCACACCATACCTTCGCTTTTTGTGTGGCAGTACTCGAACTATCTCCCCTGTGTCCTTAGTGGATAATGGAACCTTCTTTCTATTCCATTTCATAGTCCTGCTCTCTTTTAACATCCTTTCGATTGTCCTGTAGTTAGGCATGTATATCATCTGCATATATGTACTGTGACAAGGCACTCAAATCCCTGTCACGGGTCTGTCTTATCTGTCACTAAAATAATCAACTTGTTCAGCGTCTTGTTCAGGTAAAACTCAAGTGCTTATTCTCGTTGATTAATATCTAATCCATCTCTGAACATCTATCTAATTTTATTTATACATATGTGGTGCTCAACATTTATTGTGAAATTGTAAAACGACGGGAGTATAGGTCTCACACAAGATGAAACATGGGGGGGTGCTTAGGAACCCACTGACTAACCTTGGACACTCGTGGTCAGTTTGTTGTCCTCACAGTTCCTTTTTCTTGTTCTTTTCACAAATTCTGACACAATTAGTTAGTTATTGACCTCCATTTATTTCCTGCATTTTTTACACATAAAATCCAGTTTTCGGGGCACAGTTCATAAGAGTTTGTCTGTTTAATGGCGTTTGGGAAAAAATGTCATCAGTTTAACCCTTCCAGGTGAGGGGTGTTTTCTGATATTAGGTTGTATTCTAATGCCAAACCACGGGCCATGTGTACCAGCACATTTCCCCATAGACACAGAATGGGCAAAACCCTTTGATACATCTGGCATTAAATCTTCTTCTTTTGCTTCACAATCCTTCCTGGACATCTTTAAGGCGAGAGGCATTAAAGGCGAATGTTGAATGCCACCTTTTTTGCACAGGTTGTATCTTCTAAAAATAGGAGACGCTACAGAATGACCTTCCTCGGCCAATCTCGTCGCATCTCCGTTGAGTATTGTTGGCTTCGCCAGCGCAGGCAGATGTTTCGTTGCAGATAAAAATGCAGAGCTAAAAATTCTTAACTACATGTTGTCTTACAAGAAAAGGCTTGCTTTCTTGCGGAATTTGGGCACCAATATCACCAGAGCAGAGATATCGAATCATACTGCTATAACTTGCTTGTCTTATATAAATGATTGTAAGATTATTACATCCAATTGCCTCTGTGAACAATAGAAAAAAAAAAGTTGTTCTGTCTCTGCTATTACCTCCTGTATAAACCCAGATCAGGTTGCCGCTCACATTGCTCTATAAGATGTATTTTCTCATCTTTTATTCTGTTAGATTTAACACTTATTGATATTAGACTGTGTAGACTGAATAATGACTGAGTAAAAACAACTTTAATTGAGAGACTGCCCCTTATGGTACCGCTCTTATTTTGCTAAACTGGCATCAGCGTACCCCCTAAGATTTGAAAACAAGCATTCCTTTGGCACATACACCCACAAGGGAACAAAAGTTTTAAAAAAACAATGTGAGACAATACTAAATGAAGTAAATTCTTCCCGCTGATTGGATCGACGTAATATCAATCAAGCAATCAGAACATTTATGACTGCACACTACCTGAACAGGGATCGCTTGCTGTGGGTCTTACATGGTTATCATAGATAAGGGATGCTTTTTAGTGCCTTTTGAAAGAGGGTTAAGTTAGGGCCTGGTAGCTTCTCAGAGGAACTTCTGAAAAGAGAGTTTTGTTACTGAGAACATTGTTCCTCCGCTGGATCTTAGCTTTTCCCAGGGATAACCAGTAATCGCACGACATGGCCGCAAAGATTCTTCCTGGACTGGTAGATCGTGAGACTGCTAGACAGGTATAGAGGGGGCAGATTGTTAATACGCTTAAACATCCTTCAGTGGTGGTGATAAAGTACTTTACTAGCAAGGTGTGAGATGGTCCTTTCTACCCAATCATTCGATGAGTTGGACTGCGGCATCCTGCACCTTCTGGAGACTATCCAATTGAAAGACTGGAAGCTTATAATACAGGCCGTTACAGTAGGGCGGAGTTGAATTAATCCGTTTTCCCGCTACTGAGAAGTTATGGGATTTTGAATGTAGAGGGGGAATGGGTCAAAGCTTAGATATTTGACGGACGGAGCTGATATTGACTGGCCCCCCTGGGCACCAAGGGTTGTTTGCATTAAATATGATGTAATTGCACTGAACAAAAAAAGTCTGATAGTTATCGTCTTTAGGTATACTATATTCAAATAAATGCATCCTCATAGTTCATCAAGGAAGGCAAATTTGACACTTGTAGGTAGCAAATACAACACAAACTAGTTTAAGTTCTATAAAAAAAACAGATATACTGGAAAAAGTGGGAGGTGGGTGAAGGGGCCCAGATTCTCTCCCTATCTCATCAGTGCGACAATCTCGAAGACACATAAAGAGATGTTTATCGATAATTAAATCTAATGGATTAAATGTCCATTTTCATTGAGTTAATTCAAAGCAAACATTAATTAGCAGCGTCATCCACGCAGAACAATCTGAACTAGTCATTTTTCAGAATTGTGTTTGGCAAACAGGAGAGCAATTTGGACAGGGAACCCGCATTGCCTTTCTTAGCGGCAATATTGCCCTGGCAGCTACAGGAGATAATGAATTGGAATGGAGAGCAGGATCCCCCGTATGGATGAATTTTTTAGCATATTGTTCAATTTTCAAGCCACCAGAGGTGGTCAATCACACGAGGCGGGAGGAGATTTTACACGACCACTTCATGCCTTCATGGCCATTCGGAAGTCATTGCACATTCAACACAAAGGATTTCAAATAGGCAAAATTAATAAGGGAAGCATTCTCTCCTGGCCAGCTTAGAAGCAAGGGAAAGATGACATTTGCAACCGTCTGCCGAGCATGTGGATGGTCCATCATTATCGGAGAGCTGGTGAAAGGCGGCTCTTTCATCAGAGGGAGTCAGGCAAAGGGGCACTGGCGTGAAGATTTTAATGACTGTCTCTTGTACACAGTGGCTGCCTGTGGGCCAGCTTGAGTGGCTGGGTGAATATCAAATGGGCCTGCAAATAACGGTGACGTCACCAGAGGGGAGCAGGGATCTCTCCTCTCCAATTTTCTGATTTTAAAGCAGCGTCGCCTAAAAACCCTCAGAACCTATGTGTGCCATCATTACGAAGCACATTTGCACTTTCGAAGGACACAATGAGGAGGGGCTATTTTTGTTCTAGATAAAAATAAATGTAATCTTTTTCAATGCATGTCAATCAAATCACACTCTGCAGAGCTCATGAATATATTTTAAAAAGGCCTGTTTTTTTTGTGTCTAAAAAATATTTAGGTTGTGGCATTTTTCTCCCCTTGAACTGGACTCAGAAGCAACAATGGTTCTCCCCTACAGAGCCAACAGGTGCCAGTTCATTCACAGGAGCACCTTCAGGTCTCTAAAGATTCCTATTAGCTGCAGATTCCCTCAGGGTTCCATGTTGTTCTTTAAGTGGAGTCTCCTTCACTCTAGTCATTCAAAGCGTCAAACACTGTCTGCACCTCACCAAGACATGGATGTTCAGCATCTATCTGAAACTTAAACCCACCCAAATCAAATTCCTCCCTTTCACTAACAACACGCAAACACCATTAAAAAATGGCTTAATGACATTCAAAGCCCAACTTTTGATCATCTCCAAGTCATTTAGATTCATCCTTATGACTGACCTGACTCTCAAGGAATGCATCGCAAAGAAAACCAAGACAGGTTATTACTAGCTATAGCTACAAGAGAAATTGAAACCGTTGCATTGAGAACGCGACTTCAGAACTACCATTCAAGCCTTCGTCCTCTCTCATTTGGCTGATTGCAACTCTGCTTCCTGGCCTCTCAAAATCCTCAAAGGCCCCTCCTCAAGTGCATCATATACATAGCGACATGCATGCCTTGTTGTGGGCTTGAAGAGATATGACTACATCAAACAGGCACTGGAGGAAATCCAACTGTTCCCTTTTCTGGCCTGGGCCATCTTCAAAACCAGTTGCATCGCCTACAAAGATATCACACCTGACAACCCACCTATCTAGCTGACAAACTCACAACTTCCAGTGAATTTTGATACACTTGCAACCAAGGCAGCATTGGACTGCAGACAAAGTGCAACAGCGAAGAAACAAGGTCATAAACCATGTCAATTTATTCACCAAGGACCTGGACCAACATGTCCATAATTATCAGGATCTCCTCACCCTGCTCCAATTTAGGAAGTGTTGAATACATGCTTGTTTAAAGGATGAAGTCCATGTTCACTCTCAGGAACCCACAAATCCTCCAGTCACTGATTGGCTGTATCATTGCAGCACAGCACCATAGTGGATTCCAACTATCCCTGCATACCATACATCCATACTTTGCCTGCTAATCAATGATAATGGCCATGAAGTGACTGCATTTAAAAAAAAAAAGGAAAAAATGTCCTCATATGTGATATAAGCACACCTTATGTAAATCATCATTAAGACTCCTCTCTGATTCTAAATCTATGGCGGCTAATTCAATTTTGATACCATGGCAGTAAATGCAAGCATGATGGTTCACTCCTGGTAAGGTGATGTGGCTCTCATTGGTCGGTAAGACTGTTGACTTCCTAAGCGACATTTGATTAGCTTATCGAATCTACAAGGTATACAGGAGCATATTCTCAATATCCCATCGCCACCACAACGTCACTTTCAGTGGCGTTGTAGTGGCGATAGGGGCTAAGCCCTATTCACAAGGCAGCATTAAGCCACGTTAAGTAGCTTAACGCTGCTTTCTGAATAGGACCCCCTTCACACTGTTTTTAGCGTGAAAGGGGCGTGCAGTGGGTGTTACGAAGGGAGTTCCTCCGTGACACCCATTGAGTTTGATGCTACCTCCGATTCAACAGGGCAGCGTAAGTAGGAGGTAACGCCAAACTTAAGACCAGGAAAAATCTGGTCTTATGGTGGCAAAACACGGAGCAATGCTTTATTTCTGCTCGTTTTTGTTGCTTTTACCATGTGTGCTGCCTTGTGCAGCACACATGGAAAAAGCAAAATGCCATGGTTTGTTTATGTACAGGAAAGTGGCCCTTCCTGTACATAAACAAACCTTTTTTTTAAATGCTGTTTTGTAAGTTACATGTGTGCTGCATGAAGCAGCACGGATGTATGACGTTACAACGCATGCTTTTACCACGCATGCCTTTACAACGAGGTTTTTACAACGCATGCCTTTACAACGCATAGTGCTTTGGGGCGCTGGATAGTGAATAGTTTAATTTACTATTCCAACTCCAGTACCCGTGGATAGTAGGGAAGGTGTTGGATAGTAAATTAAACCTATTCCCTATCCTAGAGCGCCCTCCAGCGCAATGTGTTGTAATGGTTTTCGTTGTAAAAGTTGCGTCATAAAGGCACTGCGTGGTAAAAATTGCGTTGTAAAGGATGTTTCCCGAAGCAGCACACATGTAAGTTACAAGCTGGTTCATGTACGGGACGGGACGCCTTCCTATACATAAACAACCCCCCTGCTTGCAGACACCCTTGCACTCGGTGCAAGGGTGCCAACGTTGGCGCTAAGTTGTGAAACTTAGCGCCATGACAGGGTAAATGCGAGGCTACACCATGTCCTTAAGAATAGGGTGCCGCCTTGCACTTTGGAAGTGGCGGAGACAGGCATTAAGCCAAGAAGGCTAACGCCTGTCTCCGCCACTTCCTTGGGAATGTAGCCCTATGTATCATAAACAACCCTCTCTACCACCCCATCTCTTATGGTTTGTGTTCCTTGTGCAATCTGTATTTATCTGAACTTTGAGACAAAGTGTGACTACTGCCTCAGGACCAATTTCTTTCTTACGGGTTAAGCTCATGTCACTACTCCTCTTCTCTTGCGATATCAGTACCCCTGCTTGTGCCTGATTTAGTAAGGGGTGAGGTTAGTAAAGTGTGAAGTTAACGTTAACAGTTTCTGACCACAAGCTCAAAATATTCCAACATTTAATTTCAATAATCGCCAATAGACTTCGTAAACTAAATGGCTGAAAATCCACCAAATGAGCCAGTGCTAAAGAGGCTGACTCAACATTGTGACAGGATATCACGATTTTGATGGATTCTGCCTCAAAATGTTGGGTTTCTCCAATTTCAATCCAAAAAGGCAACTTTCTATCCATTTGTAAATTCCCCTCTTGTATTTGGAGTAAAAAATTAACAATAGTGATATTTTGTCTTGCACTTATTAAATATGGATTTCTTTCTAAATGGGAAAGGTCCCACCTTTAAAATAATCGAAAACCCATTGTCATTTTCTTGAATAGATGGGCATTCAATGGTCAGGACTTGCTGCCCAAAAAAGTTGTGTTTTTTTAATGACATCCATTTGCAAGAGGAAATTGCGTTGCATATACCATACTCATTTTTGTTACTTTTTCTGCTTTGGCTTGAGTTCTATGAATAAATTACAAAAAGTGTGGGATAATTTATGCCTAGAGTAAGGCACTGTAATGTTCCTTGGTGTTGGTAATGGCAAGCCAGCTTTTTCTATGTGTTTTGTATAAATCGTAGGAAATGCTAATGTATTTGCTACAAGGAACGACCGTCTGTTATCCTTTACATGAACATGTTGGATAATGCTTGCTTGTAGATGGACTTAAGGGATTTGCTAGCGGATAATTATTCAGATTTAATCAAGCCTGTGAAACGTGATGTGCAAAATTAACTTCCTGTTACTTAAATCTTCTTTCAACACCAATTTATAAGAATTTTACGGGTTTCCCCAGATTAATGGTGTAGGAAGTTTTGACGTTTTTCTGGTACATTTCTGAAACTTTTTGCAAAAACTATGCTTTCTGTGTGTTCGTCACAAAGTTCTCATTTAGAACAATAATGCCCTGAGAGACAAAGGGGTATATTCACAAGAACGTGTGATAACTACCGCAAGAGTAGCGTAACGCAACTTTCAACAACGCAGCCTATCGCAGGAAAACAACTCTGTGACAAAGTGGAATTCACAACACGGCGGTAGCATGCAATAGTTTGCCGAAACCACGGCCAATGCCCGTGACACAACGACCTCGACGGAGATAAAAAGACAAACCCCAACACGAAAAAACCTGCGATGGGCAAAGGTGCGATAACAAAACAGTGACAATCAGTGCAAGGTCAGCAATACTCGCGTGCAATGCGGGGAAAAGCACAAGAACAGCATATGGAAAATGCCCCAGGACAAAATCCATCAACAGCGGAGTACCACGGATGAACCCTGGCCAACTGCAGAGGACAACATGTACACCACAACATCCAAGCACTGTGGGAGAACAGAACTGACAGGCACACCGCATGAAAGAGACCAGTGGCAGACAAATCAGAGCCGCAGGAGTGAAGCACCCACCGTGCAGCGTGCACACATAAGCAGGAGTGCACCTCGACATTGACAACATCCTGGTACAAACAGCACCCCCACCACATTTGAACACAGGACCCAACTGGTTCAACAAATGTGCACAACCTGGCAAATCACATCTGAAATCGCAGGGAAATGTAACATGACAATGTACAAGTTCAACCTGTAAGCTGCAAATATGTTTTATTCACACATGCAGTGCATTAGGACATCTTCTACTGATGCATGATTGCCATGGACGGTCACAATGTGACGTGCCCATGAGAAGTAATTGTCAATGATGGTATTCCTGTGGGCCATTCCTGCCGAAGCTGCAGTGGGATGTGGACCACCTGCCCCATCACCATCATCATCGGCCTGTACCTCTGGAATTGGGATCCATGGGGCCCATGGGCAAACACAGATGTTGTGCAACATGCAACAATCAGTCTGGACATCAACGATGTCCGGGCTGTACAGGAGCTTACCACCTGTGCCGTTGAGGCACCTGAAACGTGACTTCTACACGCCAAATGTGCATTCAACGATGCCCCTGGTGCATATGTGGGCCGCATTGTACTGCCTCTGGGCGGGTGTGGCAGGGTCTCCAAGGGGTGTCATCATCGAAGGGCAGAGTGCATATCCTTGATCACTCGTCACAGCGCAGGGAGAAAAGAGTCAAAACTTGGTTTGGCAGGATGTGATGCAGGTCCACCAATCCAGTGACGCCTGTGCTGGCTTTGTGTGGGGTGAGTGTGAGCCAGCCCGCAGGGAGTAGCTGTTGCTGGCAACTACACCAACAGTCATCAGGCAATCAGACATGCAATGTTATAACTACAAGGGGGGATGACACGAGTCGCACAGGGCTAGTGGCCCCGGATGCACAGCGGGCGACACAGGCCCTCTGCCACGGGACGCTGACCTGCGGGAGACTGGGGTAGGGTCATGTGGGCAGAACAGTGCCTCAAATGTGTCATGGCTGAATTCCACATCTCCACAGGTTCAGTGGTGTGTCGCTGAGGTGCCATGAAATGTCCTTATTGGATGCAGGGGTAGCCCGGGATGACCATGGAATGGTGTGGTCATGTATGGTAGGTGGTCGTGTAGTTTGACATGTTGAATGTGGTATGGTCACGTGTGCATCCCCACAGTTGTGCATCGTGCTTTGGAAGCTTTGGGATGTGTGGTGTGTTGACTTGGTACTTAGCAACGAGCAGTCCCATTCCATATGTGCCATCCTGGAAGAGCTGGTTAATGGAATCATGCACACTTCCTCAGTAGTAGGCGACGACTTTGGTGAAGAGTCCCCGGTGGTCCACTATTGCCTGCACATTGATGGAATGCATGTGCTTTCTGTTGCGGTAGTGGTGTGCAGAATCGGCAGGGGGCACAAGTGGGAAATGTGTGCAGTTAATTGCCCCCAACACGGCGGGGAATCTGGCTATGGTTTAGAACCCTTGCTTTGTCTCTAACTGTTCCTGCGCAGTGTTGGGGAAGTGAAGGTACTGGGTATGGAGCTGAGGATGGCATCCAGGACAAGTGTGATGAACTTTGAGAGGCTGGTTGTGAGACCCCTCCGACTCTGGCAGTTGGTGGTTGGAAGGTACTAGAGGCCAACAGGTGCAGCACAGCCAGAAGCTTTGTCTGTGGAGGGATGTTGGTTCTCCGCTGTGTTGGCACTGTCAACCTGTGGGCGATGTGGGTCATGATGCGGATGATGGTTGTCCTTTTGAGCCTGTAGTGAGCAATTACTTCCTCAGGTGTTAGATCTGTGAGAGTGGTGGGTTTTTGGTAGATACGCTGTCTTACGCTGCGCTGCCTCTGTGGTGGTCCGGGGGTGGGCGGGTCTGGGTCCTGGGGTGGGCGGTCCTGGGGGTGGTGGCGGTCCTCGGAGTGGTGGCGGTGAGTGTCGTGGCCCTGTTGGGGCTCTAAGCTGCATGATGAATAGCTCCATGGCGTTGTTTGTTTTTCGGGTATGGCTATGTGCGGGGCTCCGTTGCCTACTGCAGGTAGTCGTCCATCTTTACACCTGCTTGAGGCAGGTGTTAAATACCTGCGGCTATCGTGGCCTATCACCTGTTTTTGGTTTGCTTCACAGATCTGTCAGTTCATTGTGAAAGTTGTGTTGTTGTTTTTTCATGAGTTTCTGCATGGGAACACCTACTTTGCATCTCAGTAGGGTTAGTTGGTGGTGTCCGTCGTGGTGTTAGGTTTTGGGGCTGTTATCGCCCGAATTCTGACTATGTCTGCTGTTTGCACCAGCTTGTGAATGGGGTGTTAGCTCTACCTCCACTTTTGATGTGTTATGGTGGAGATAAAGCAGAGGTAAGTCCGTGGGAATATGCCTCTCAGACTTTTAGGGTTCTTTGCGACATTATGACAAACATTTAAGGGAAAACACATTGATTACATCATGTTCTATGCTAAGAATTCTGACTTGAACAGCACAGTGTAGAGAGCAGTGGATATTTGATTATTTACTAAGCGGCAAACTGCAGAATTCCATTACTGAAATTTTTGAAAAATTATATGAAAAATATAGGAATTTAAAAAAAAGTTTACTTGTTCAAATAAGACAGAAAAAACCTGCAAAAATGGCCATTGCATTGGAAACTCTTGCAAACGTATATATACCAGTTTATTTTTATAAAACATATTGAAAAGAGGATCACAAATAAAATCTGTAGGCACATTTTCCTAGAACTATAAGTGGTGTTGACAGACCTAATTTAAAAATATTGATTTACCAGTTTGCGTGTACAGAAAATAGAAAATGATTAATTTCATGTGAAGAATAGGATGGAATTATCATTTCTCTCAGCACTAGTATCTTAAAAGTGTCTGGTCAAAAGGAAGGCGCACAAAAGATTGAAAGTAGACGAGTTTTTCTTTTCACTTTTTATCTCCGGAAGAAAAAAACTAAATTGTTTTATCTTGAGAAATATCATCACCCCCACACTCTCCAAAATAAAAAAGAATTTGCAATGAAGATGAAAACCGATCAAACAAGTCAATTTTTCATTGATCTTTTAATATTGTAGCTTTTTTATCCACGTGCAAATATTCTCAAGATTACTCCATGGAGTTTTGGGCAAAAAGGTTTCTAGTTCACAACTTTACTACCGTACTAAAATGTAAGAAGCAGTGGTTAAAAAAAGAACGTTTGTGAAAAATCCCCAATCACGACTCGATTTGAACATAGTCTTAATTTTATTACAGCAATGGGACTCCGGTATGTTCACCGGCATACTGTATTTAGAGGATGTTGTCAGTGAATTCCTGTAGACCAGGAAATTTACTTTTAACTGAAGCAAAATGAATGCATATATAAAATATATATGTCTCGGTGAATCACTGATTATGGGAATCTAAAAAGCACAAAAGAACAAAAGGGGCATCTACGAAATTAGGAAATTCGAATCATTGACGGCCAAAAAGGACTTTTTCCATGTCTCACCTCAGATGAGGAGAGGCTCTTATTCAATCATAACTTTCCTCAAGGTCTTAGCATCATTCAGGAAATGTTCAGTCCACCACCATCCAATGATACCAGGGAAAGGAAACTTTACCATCAGGCGTGCAATAGACTTATCCACAATCTGATGGTCAAGTTAAAAGACTTTGCACCACTACTCCTTCAGCAATGGTCTGCTTGAGGCATGGGCCTATGAGTTGCGACCTGCAGGCAGGATGAACCAAAATCATCCTACACTCATATTTTGGGGATCAACTTTGTCTCAATATCTACCGCCTGTGTTTGATGATTGTCATCAGTCCCTCCGCCCACCCTCACCTACACACAAGTGAAGCTGGAGAGGTACACACAATTCCTATTTTCGAAAGGCCTGTGGTAAGTAAGAGTGGGTGCTTTCCTATAAGTGCATTGTTTATTGAAATTCTTATCACGTACCACGTAACACCCAAACGGAAAAGGTATCCTATTTGCTTGTACGAACAATCATCTTGTTTCTTCAGTAGACTTCACAGTGGAAGAGACAATAGAAGTGCAATATGGATTAAAGATGCCCCAAATAGTCCGAAGCACCATTCTAGTATAGGTTAACCAAGCGTATGTTTTCAACAGCCCATCATATATGCTATTGATCGCTTGTGAGTAGCGGTTGAGTCCTGATCGCTCCTGCATGTCAGATCTGCACTCTTCAGTGATGAGCGCTCTATTAACAAGCACCTTGTTTCAAATCTAACACAGCACAGATCATTTCCCTTTTTGTGTATTTACATGACATGCGGCATGTCTAAGATCACACAGTTTATCAGTCCTCTTAACCAATGCTAATGAACTCTTGCCTCCAGTAGGTGAAGAACCTCGCACCTCAGAGAACGACATCACCACTTCAAGCTCCAGCAGCCCGCTCGAGGCGGAAGCGTGCATTCAGCTGGAAAGAGCCTATATATAGAAATGACATTAGAATGGTCGCTCTGAAGCTTTTTGGTAATCACGTCCCTTGCCCTAGAACAGCCGGGCGCATTTCGAGGACGCTCCGGTGAGTCTGATGCATACCAAGAACCCCTCGAAGGAGCTGTTGGTTGGCATTTTTAGAGCTTTGGCGTCCTCCCAGAGCCCGCATCTGATGTCACTGCTGGCATGCATCGATTTTTCTCCACTATCAGTGTCATGTGCCATCTTGTTCTGCCACTCCACTTGCAAACAGCCACGAGGGCATCTTTTACAAGCAGAATGCTTCTTCCTCAGTCTATCCCAGTCCCCCTGGGGCCCCAGAGCAGTGTCAGAGAGTGCTTTGGTGAAGAACGCAGTGACATGCCACGTGCGCTTGTGTTCCAAGGCGCGCGCCTCTTGGCCCGCTCCGGCGTTGTCACAATGCACGTTTCCCCTGGTGGCTTCCCCAGGCTGAGAACAAGTGAAAGCATTTAGTGACCTTCTGCGCCAGTACACTTACAGTATCGGAGAACACTGACACTCATTCCCTGCACCAGCTCCTGGGCACATTGGGCCTCGCCTGCTTCCCAGGATGTCGAAACAGGAAATCGCTAAGGGCTGGTGGAAGTGAAACCACCCTACGTCTGATACCCATATATAATGTAGGGTTCCCCCATTGCCCTTCCCTCAGCCATCCTATAGCCTTCCATTTGTTGTTGAAAGTCTAAGGCAAGTATTTTGGAAATAACGATTCCCTAATTGTGATTTGCTGTGAATCGCAATTAAGTAATCGCTATTCCTAGTGTATGAAACTCCATGAGTTTTATATAGAGATTCATAGTGGGTCGCAAATCGGTCTACCTCACGAATATTAATGAGGTAGGTTGCAATTTGCGACTAATTCGAATCGTTAAAATCAAGGGGATGGTGGTCTGCCGGGGTCAGCAGACCACCATGTCTGTGAATGCTTTTGAATAAAGCAATATATTTTTTTTAAATGCAGCCCATTTTCCTTAAAGAAAAACGAGTTGCGTGTAAAAAAGAAAAATGAAAAGTTTTCTTTTCCATTTTTAAAGAGAAGGCAATGGTCCGTGGGAGCACTGACTGCCCTGAAAAAAATGTTTTTGCCACCATTCCCAAAGAAGAAGGGTTCCCTGGGGGGACCCCATCCCATTTGCAAATGAGTTACAACCTACATGTTTCACAACCAAACTACGGTCATAAAAAACGGTTACATACCACTGAGATTCAGTATTAGGAAGAGACGCCCCAAACACACCCCTTCCTAATACTGAATCGCAAACCCATTTTGCGATTGGTAAAGAAAAGCCTTTTTTCCAGTCTCAAACAGCCAGATTCTGCAAATTGGGCCGTTTGCGACCTTTAAAAAGGTAGATGCAAGTGGCATAAACCGTAATCAGGATTCGCATTATCCTGAACTTGGGGTTGCGCCAAAGGTATTAAAACGTTCTAAATCTACTCACATCCATGATTGCGTGCCAATGGAAGAGTCGTATGACCATGAACACTGAGCAATCAGTCGAACTTGGTATGGGCATCAAAACCGAGATTGAGAGAGTGGCAAAGCAATAGGGAGAAATATAGCTTGAGAGATATTCGCTGCCACCTAGGCAGGACAGCAAAGCCATGCAACTTCTGATGGGCGCTTTCAGCACAATGCTAAACGGGTTCCTGCCGGGCAGTGAGTGACGAGCCTGCAAGATTTCACCGCTTCGTGAAATTACCTTAAATCGTTGGCGGTTCCTTTGAAGTGCGCTGTTCGACCAAACAGCCCAAGTACATCTCATGGAAGGAGATTTTCTTCAATAGAAAAGTAACATAATTTACATTCCCCATGTCATGGAAGAAAGGCAAATGAGATAAGCAACGAGACCCGGAACATGTGTCAGTCATGCAAATGGAATTCACCAGGCGACCCAGGGAGCATTTTTTAAGGTAAGTTCATTTCACAGTCGGAAAAGATAGGCAGAAGGCTGCTCGCCATGTTAAAGGCGTCAGACATCTTGTCACTGTCAAAGAGGCTTAGATAAAAGAAAAACGCTCTTTCACGGCTTGTTATAAATATGTACAGAAGTTTTATGCCAGTCATCATGTGAAATTTAGACAGAGAGACGTCAAAGGGAAGGAGTCCCTGGCAGCCATTAAAGGCCCCCAAGGCATCAGATTGTGGTCATATTTGTGTGGGGGCATATCAAATTCCCAACTTCGGAACAGGATTTTATCTTCAGAGCTATTGGCATTCAGAAAGCGCCACTGTGTTCTAATGTGACCATTTCGTATTTATTTTATTGGGGCTATTTGTACGGCATAACCATGGTGGACAGTGTACTTATCCGCAAAGAACACAGAAGCAATTGTGGACATTTGTGAATGCGACAGTGTGGTTAACGGAAAAACAACCGTTTTAAAAAAAAATGATAATAGAGAAGATGAGTGCATGGGTGGCAGACAGAAAAGGGAGTGGTGTTGGGAGGAAAATAGATATTTTTTCTTAAAGGCCGGGAGTAGGCCTTTGCGTCATCTGTGCATGGTTGTAGGTAGTTACCAGCGGTGGACCGTGGGCACCTGCCCTCATGTTTGAGTAGAAAGGAATATGCAAGAGTGACGTAAAGAATTCAGAGGTATAACGTGGTGTAAGAAAGAGATATTAAGTGGAATCAAAAAAAGACAGCTGTACTGTTCAGCGACCCAGTATTTGCAAGGCTGGGCATGAACTTGTACGTAATTTTCTGTTTAAAAAAAAAAAACATTGGAGTGAGAGCAGCGGGGGCTGGCACAGGTAAGCACAGTGGGGCTGGGCATGGGCCAGGCGGGAGGGGGGGAAAGTCGACAGACGATGCAATAGGTACAGCTAAATAAATAAATAATACCTATTCTGTCGTCTGTCAACACACCCCCTCCTCAACACCCCACCGTGCTTACCTGTGCCAGCCACCGCTGAGAGGCAGTAGCGGCTCGTAGTGGGAGTGTTGCTGGACAGTGGGTCGGGGCAGGGAAGGGGCAGAGTGAGAGGTAGTAAACACCGGCATACGGGCGACTGGAGGTAAATACCTAAATAAATAAAGAAAATGAATTCCATTGCACGCGCTGCAACGCCATATGTGTTATTTATGTTCTAACTTCCGGTTGGCCGTATGCCGGAGTTTACTACCCCACCCTTCCCTTCCCCAGCCCTGCCCCGCAACACCAACCGCAACACTCCCACTACGAGCCGCTACTGCTGATAGGCAGTTTCAGAAGAAACCACTGGTTGCTGCTGTTATTGTGGGCATAGAAGTCCGTGCTGCCTTCTCTTTAGTTACACTGGGGTCCTCTTGCTGGTGATGGATGTTCTGCAACTTGTCACGAGAGAGACTTTTGCAGTTCAGTAGTGCAAGTTGTTGTTGTGGATAACTTTGTATATGACAAAAAACAAATGAAATTAAGAAAATGTGGCACCTTTAAGGAATTCACCTGACGGCCCAGTCACGGTACAGCAAACCTTATCCACTCCAAGTGACAATGATCATCAACTGAATGGAACTAACAAAAAACAAAAAAATAACTAACACTTCCTGTAACATTATTGCATTTGTTGCACATCCATACATTCTTATACAGAACCTAAGCGCCAGCATATTTCCTTCACAACCCTTCAATGGCAGGTGCAACCACAAAAGAGAAAATATAACAGTTTTCTAGCTGGGAAATATGGTGAATTGGAAGACATTGAAAAAAGTAAGAGCGACTGGTACATCATATTCTGTGGAGACTATAGAAAGCCGCCTGCCAGCTCAAGGAGCCAGTGTTCTGTCTTCTAACAGGGACACCTACCTTCAATAGACCATTAATATGTTTTTTAATTGCAGCTCCCTTATCACGAGTTCAAATTCATGCGCTTAGAGTTGCCCTACAATTGATAACGGCTAAACGATTACATTAGCTGGACATCCAAGACTTTTGTGTTAGAGGGTGAAATTCCATCTAAAGGAAGTTGTGGTAATTCCATAGTAGAGTTTTGTATAAAATTTGCGCTCACGTATCAAACAAAATTTGCCATTTGCTTCAAACCATTCTTGCTTGATCTAAATTGAGGTGGCATGGTGAGCAAAAGAACAATGGCTTTAACCTGAATCTCTTTAATGAGGGTGAATGCTTTGATTTATTCTGCATTCTGTTCATCACTTGTGTGTCTTTTACTTTCTTGCTGGAAGTGCGCTGGGTATGCCGATATGTGGGTCCTGGGCTCACTGTGCCACTAGATTCAAGATATCCTGGCTGATGAGGGGTGAAACCTCGAAACCCGTCCTAGGAGGCTTGTTTCTGGTCCTGGGTTGATTTTTCCCAAGAGGAACATGGTCAAGACTGATTTGCATATGACTGTGTCCAAACTGGGGTAGCATGGTGAGCAAAATAACAATAGATTTAACCCAGATCTCTTGACTGGGGGTGAATGTTTTTATTTGTTCCGCATTCCATCCATCACTTGTGTGTCTGTAACAAGAGAGATGGCAGCTGATGATGGTTTTTTCATGTGACTTTGTGGGTCAGTCGCCTTTCTTTCAGTTTTATTTTCTCTGGTGACACTGGTTCATCTGGCTCAATGCATCTGACTCAATCTAATACCTTGACTGTAGATGCAAAGGTCTATAAATCAATTAAGATACCTCTAGCCTCTACTCATGCACCATTAACAGTATGCAAATCATTGCAAGCAACGTCATGTTACTAACTCCATTTTTCCATGACTACAGAGCTCTCAGGTGAACATTCACCTACCAACTGATAGACACTTAGTGCCTGACTCACCAAGGTAAGCTTACCCTTCTTTTTGTATAACTTTACTATTTTTGGGCATTTACGAACTGCGAGTCTATTTCTACAAATAGTAATTTTAGGAGACTACGCACATAAAAAAACAGGAGAGTCCTATCCTTTTAAGTGCTATCTTTTTATATTCAGAGTGTTCACGTTCGAAAAATTGCAATGAATTAAAATAAACTCGCTGTTTGTGAATACCAAAACATAGTCAACTTACACAAAGGTGTAAGTTAATCTTTGTGGATCAGGCTCTCTGAACCCAACAAGAGTTCAAACTTAAATATATCTTTGCTAGGAGGTGTATGATCACAATCAAAACATCCACATATATATAAACCAACGCTTTCTAAATAGGTGCCTGTGGTTCGTAAGTCTCTGTCTCAGACGAAAGTCTTACCACGTGCAGCAGTACAGCTGACCTAGTAATAAGTAAGCACAGGCGTACAGGGTTTAATGATTAGAGAATGTATGTTTTTTAGCACTTTATAGCGCTTTGACTGATTTAAATTGAGACTGCCCTCCCATGTACACTACACTCGTAATTCTGTCTGCCATATAAATGTATATGCCCTCCTGCCAGGTCATATTTCCTATTACATTACACGTAATCGGGGGTCAGGGTGCAGCAGAAAAACTAGAAGGTGATGGCCATTAGAATATAATAAAATAAATCATCGTATTTCAAGAAGCATTCTAAAAAATAGGAGAGTTTTACAAAGGTGATTTTTAATCCAGGCTGGCGATACAAATACAATCATAGAGGGAGTCGAAAAAGGGTATTATATCTCTGAAATATTGTAACTCGTTAAGTTAGTTCTCCAGTACGCCAACAATGAAAGGATGTCTATCACCAGGTACGATTAAGCAAAATAACCGCATTGCATACAAAATAATTAATGCCACCGGGACCCTGGCAACATGATGTACTGTAAGCCATGTCTGTTGCCTGCATCCAAACATGCAATCATCTGAGAATATAGGATACAGTTATACAGTTCTGCAGATTCAATATCAGTAGACAAGATGCAAACAGTGGGTTTGGGGTCATAAAGGGCACTAAGGAATGTTTGAGATAGCTTCTTCTGTAAATAAGCAGATGAATTGTTGATTTGTCAGAAGATTGCATTGACTTCTTGTTACTGAATGCTGCAGACGTTTTTGTCTCTCTATTTAAGAGATGTTGTTCTCCCTTTCGTTTGTAGTGGCCTCTCTGACAGGCTTTTGTTATTTTGTAATTAAGAATTTGAGCCCCCAAATTGTGTGTTTTAAGGATTAGCATTAGTCACAAAAGCCCTTCCATTATATCTGTATTATACCTGAATTCGACCAATAAGGTCTAGCTTCTCAGTGCATGAATGCTCGCATCTTACATACTAAGACGGCTTATATGCCATTGAACCAGCTGCCCACCAGTCACTTGGGTGAGGCTGCAAGGGGGCACATGAGGGTGTCTGGCGAGAGTTGATCAGCCCCTGTCTCAACAAGTTCACTTCCGGTGAGGGGACTAACGTGTGATTTAAGGGCCTGCTCCCACAGTGTGACTTCTATTCTTTGTTTGTAAGTGACAGCTAATGAGGGCCCAATGTCAGCTGTTGCTGCCCACTGAAGTTTGGCGTAGGTACAGGCTAATCTAATGGCTTAAGTACTAAAAGTGAACCAATAAATGACTCCCAAAAGTGGGTGTGTGGTCATAATACGTTTGGAGGCATCTCCTGGTGCCCCGCTTGAACTAAACAGCACCCCTGTATCTTCTTGGATGTTTGCATGCCTGAGCAACAGAAGAGCTGGCCTGCAATTGTTTCACCTGAGTGGGAACTACAGTCCTTTGCACTCTGGTGTCTATGTTCATGGTTACTCCTTGTAAGCCAGATTCAGTGCTGCAGTAATTGAGCTATTTAGATGTACCCCTGATGCTTATTTGTTAATCAGGGTGACAGCCAGCTTAGGTTCTTTTCATCAGTGCCTCCCTCTAGGATCACCATAAAATAACCTATTATCTGTTTTAAATAAACCTGAGATATAGATTTCTCCTACAACAAAGTGTGCTTTCACTTATACTGGGTCCATGATTACCATTGTTGTGTTTACAGCTATGCTTTTATAAAATGATTTGGGTTGGTTGTGTGGTTACATCAGTGCTTTACTTTGCACCTCTTTGTACAATTGTTTTCATCCTTTTAATGTTATGGAACTGCTCTTTGGAGACCTGACTGGTCTGTATAGTATGATAGAGATGTATAGCAGACCAATTAGGAAGTACCTTATTGTAGACTTGGCCGTCCTCGCAGGGTCAACCCCAAATGTTTTGCCTTCTCCCCTTCTGTTTTCTGATTTGAGCTATTATTGGCTTTAGGACTCTTCTGCTAACCAATGCTAAAGAATGGCAATACTGATTTACACTCAATTGGCACATTTAATTTACTTATAAATCCTTGGTGGAGTGATGCTATATGTGCCCGGGGCTTCTAAATTTGATGCTACAAGTGGGCCTGTAGCACTTATCATGCCAACCACTAAATTATCTCTTTAAAACATGCCTTAGGCCTGCCATTGCAGCTTATGTGCAGTTTTAAAACTTGGACTTGGCAAAATATACACTTTTGCCAGACTAAAACCTCCTCTTTTAATATCTATAGTTCACCCCTAAGGGAGGCCTGAAACAGCCTGTAGGGCATTGTATTTAAAATATAGTGCATATATTTTTGTTTTGCTTGTCCTGATAGTGAAAAACTTAAAAATGTGTTTTTCACTATTGTGTGTTCTACCTCTCCCCTGGGATAACATTGGGTTACCTTCTTATGTTTAATGTGTTAACGTTCAACTTGGAACAGATAGAAATATCATGTTCGGTCTCAAAAGTATTACAATTTAAAATCCTCTTTAACGGTAAAGTCGGACTTTGAGTGTCTGAAAAGTTTCAGCGCTAATTCCATCATCTTTTCGTGTTTGCTTTGCTCACTCTAAGTTGGCAGGCTATGCCCAGAAGTGGGTACCATGCTCACGTTGACACTGGATTCAAGCTAGCCTGGCTAATGAGGGGTGTTACCCCGAAACCGGCCCCAGTGTGCTTGTTTCCGGTTCAGGGAAGACTTGGCCATGAGGCACAGGGTCAAGACTGATTTGCATATAGCTTGGTCTGGACCGAGGTAGGGAAGTGTGCTAAAGAATGATGATGGATTCAACCCAGACCTGTGACTGGGAGTGAGTGTCTGAAAAGTTTCAGCATTCCGTCCATCATTTCTTTGTGTTTGTTTTGTTCACCCAAAGTCAGATTTTAAGTCACAATTTGAAAACGGCACTTTTAGAAAGTTGGTATATTCTTGTCCTAACCATTTGGGGCCTGCAGCTTCTGTTCTGGGCCACATCACTGTGAATAATTGACACTAAGCTATTGTGTATTCCTCTCAGACAGTGAGACAAAGTGGGGTTAGGGGTTGGCAAGATGGGCTATTTTGCCTGGATTGGAGGAGCCGAGCTGTTCCCTGAACCATTTATATTACAAAGGGCTGCCTCCAGCACACTCCAACAGGAACTTGACACGAGTCCTTCCGTCACCATAGACTACTTGGAGCAGGAGAAGGAAAGACGTTTTCCAGAACCAGATGTGGGGGTAGCCTAGAAGTTTCCCCCACTTCAGAAGCTGGCACTAGGTACAAATCTTGGACCCTCAGACCAACTCTTCAGTACTCTCCCGGTACTGTGAAATAATTCAGAAGGACAGCCTTTTACTCCAGAGGACTGCCCTGCTGCTGGAGGTCTTCTTCGTTCTGCAGAGGACTGCCCTGCTGCTTGCATCCTGGCTTGCTGATTTCCCAGAAAGATCTGAGTGACTCTAAGGGTCAGTTGGCTGACTTCCTGTTCTGAGCTACATGGACACAACAAACTCCGAGGGCCTCCCTGCAACTGCTCAGCTGACCTTCCGCAACTGGACCTGCCTGGACTGGTAACTAGGCCTGCCTAGACCTGCAACTGGACCTGTCTGAGTCGTGGTAACCACTACCAGAGTGAGTCCTCGATCTTCAAAATGTACCTCCCCAGGTCCTTGACCCTTGGTTGGTAGCAGAGTGCACCCTTCGTAAGGAAAAAGAAATGCTGATATTTTGAGCTCTTCAGGACTGTGAACGGGCCCATTCACACAGAGACTCTGTCGCTCGCTACGACCGGCAGCGCGAAGCTCCAGTGAACCTGACTCTTCGCGCCTCCGCAACCACCACTGACAACCAGCAACACGAGATCTGCACTTATCGCTACAACAACTACATCCTGTGGTTACTACCAATTCGAAACTCCAGGAGCAACCATCCACAATGCCTGATAGGCTCTTTGTGCTATTTTGATGACCAGTTGCAACAACAGGAATGCTCTTCATGCTACCGTGATGACCATTTGCGATGCTCTTCCTGCTCCTCCTCCGTGAACTGGACTATCTGTCCAGTACTTCAAGAAGGTAACTTGTATTTGCATCCCTGATGCACCACCTCCCAATGCTTCGGTTCCTGGATTTAAAGTACTTTGTAATTGGATCCCTGATCCAGACGGTCCTCCATCAAAGTAGGCCTAAACTTATAACTTTTCCCAGGTCTTGCATGAGCAGATGACCGTGAGTTGCGCTTTGCACTTTTAGAGCTATATTTATCAAAATCTTTGAAATTGCATGTCTCAGGTGCTACTTATTGAATGTTTGTCATTCTGCTATGATTTCATTTATTAAAAGACTCTCTATTGTTCTAAATCGATGTTGCATTTTTTTTGTACTGTATTTTTACATTATTACTGTTTGTATGCTGCATAGCAACCAGCACCTCTTCATCAGCAGACTGGACTATGGCAATCCACTCTATGCTGGTATCCCAAACCAACTCATGGAAAGACTCCGGATCACCCAGAAGGCCATCACCAGACTAATCCTAGACATCCCCTGCAGCACACGCACCATGGCCCACCTCAGAGAGCTACACTGGCTACCCATCCAGAAGTGCTGCCAATTCAAACTGCTCATCCACGCCTACAAAGTTCCTCAGACTTGCCTACGTCAACCACTGCCATAATTTTCACCATCCAACTAGGGAACTGCACTCAGCAACACTCTGCCTCGCACAGATACCATGCATCTGGAGAAGCAAAACAGGAGGACCTCACCATCTCTACTCCTCCTCCACAAGAAACCGAAGACCTGAGTGCTCCACTAGAAGTTGTGATTGACTAACTCATCTGCTCTAGCGCCTGGATACCCCTTCGGGTGATAGGGGTACTATACAAATCCTCATAACGTAAAATGATATGAGGTAAAATAAAATAAATACTTTACACCTTGCCTCCAGGTTAAGCCTGAATGTATTTGTGCCAAGTTACCAGAGGGTTAAGCACAGGTAAATGTAGTGGCTTTTGTGGTTCACTCTGACAGGCAGGGATTGTGGTTTTCACTTAAGAAGGGTCTTCACCCTCACCAATCAAGAACCCAATTTCCTGCACTTAGTTTCCAAGATATATTTAATAATGCATATCCCTTTAAATCAAGATTGGCAGAGTTCTTCTGCAGAAGTTCAGAGTCCAATTGTAGCTCCTTAACTGAGGCTTCAGGGCTAATCACTACTTATTCCCCTTGCCACAACAGCAAATTATATACCAGAAGAGTGTTCATGAAAACACTACTTTTGTGTTTTATGAACACTGCAAGTGTGCAGGTCTCCCATCTTGACATCGTCTCCAGGGACCTGATGACAGGAGTGGGGTAGGGGCAAAGGGGGCTGAAGCACGATCCAGCTACAAAGTATTGTTGAAAAACACAGCACCAGGTAGCTGGATCCCTACATTACATTCAAATATGATCCCCACATACATGCAAAATCCATTATTTCTTTATTTAGCAGACATACAGCACATGCTCCAGGCAGCACAGTATATCTCCTAAAAGGTGATTGTCATTGTGCATATCAGTTCATTCCTGATGCCAATGAGAAGCAGAGCAGCAGGGGTTGGATTCCCATCACTGTCCCATCTTCTTATTGGGCTATTCTATCAAGAAGCTGGGAGAGGGACTGAGGTGGGTCTTCCCATTCCCAAACCTGGCCATACTGCTCTGTCTAGATCCTTGTTGGGAATCATGACTTGCTGGTTCCAATGTCCAGTGTCATATTCCTGCCCTGCTGCTGCCATGGTGTCTCCTAGTTGCCAGCAAAGAAGCAAAACAAATTTTTAAAAAGTATGCTGTTTCTCTGTGCGTGTATTTATGTGTTTACATTGTGTGTGTGAATGATTGAGAGTGAGTGAGACTGAATGAGAGTGTGTGTGTGTGTGTGAGTGAGTTTGAGAGTGTCAATGAGAGTGAAGGTGTTTGAGAATCT
The DNA here is from genome assembly GCF_964263255.1 of Lissotriton vulgaris. Taxonomy (NCBI): domain Eukaryota; kingdom Metazoa; phylum Chordata; class Amphibia; order Caudata; family Salamandridae; genus Lissotriton; species Lissotriton vulgaris. The sequence continues at coordinate 976,672,124 of NC_141687.1, read as the reverse complement.
GAGTTTGACAGAGTGGATGAATAAGAGAAAGTTGGTGCAAGTGAGTGAGTGAAGAAGTGCAAGTGCATTAGAGGAAGCGGATGATTAGAGAGTGTGAGAAGGAGGGAAGTGAATCAGGGGTGTTGCTATCAGTGGTGCAGTATGTGCAAACACACCAGGGCTCAGAGACAGTGAGTTTGAAAGGGTCAGTGTGTGTGCTTGTGAGGGGAGACCCATGGAGTATGAGTTGTCTGTGTGTGAGTAACAGTGAGTGGGAGTGAGTATGAGTATGAAAAAGTGAGAGTGTGAGTTAGAGTGAGTCAAGTGGAAGAGAGTGAATGTGATCAGCAATGAGTGTGAGTGAGAGTGAGAGAGTGTGAGTAAGAGTGTTTTTGTGTGTTTTATGATTGTAAGTCTGCTGCTGGCCATGGCATACTCAATATAATTCTGAGCTTTAGGCAACACCCAGCGTAACATGCTGCCACAGCCATATTGGAGAAAATTCTGGAGGAGAGTTAATCAATGGTCTGAACTTTTATGCTGTATCTGATGTCTACTAAGTGTTATAATGCAGATGTTGAGTAAATGAGCATGAAGTGCAGAGCGTGTTTAATAGAATTCGGGTGGTGATGAGAAGAACGTGAATGAAATTATTGGCTGTAGTTGACTGTGGGTTGATGGGGTTGGGTGTTTGCAGGTACCTGAGATGGGGATAATGTTGCAGCATGAAACCGGTATGAGGCACATGGCAATGTAGTGCATGATTCAAAATATCACATGTACGGATCCTGGCCCTTATTTCATTTTTTATTTATTTGAAAAGTTTCATATAGTGCTGGCTAGACCCGGAGGTATCAGAGTGCTTTACATAAAACGAACATTGTTTCAGAGCATAGTTACAAGTTACATGAGTTACTGGAGCGAAGTTAAATGCATTGAGAACATATATGTAAGGAAAACAGCAGTCAAGGGTAGAGAGATTCAGGGGATAGAGGATAGGAGCAGGGGAAAACAGATTAATGCCGCAGCGCTTATGCCACCAAGGTCTCCAACTATGAGACATACTGCCTGGACCGACAATGATGATGCCCCATGGGTGGATTCTAAAATTGGTATACCTCGCAATACATCATTATCCCTAAATTTACCACCATTGTGTGTGTCCTTTACCAAAGCACTCCTCCTCCCCTTGTTGGGGAGGAATCCAGTATTTATGCCCTGGAATTTCAGAGACCCCTCTTAGAGAATCCACAGCGCAAAGGGAACCACACACAGCGGAAGTGTGGGAATGATACCTCTTTCGCTGGGATCACAGCCCACGGGACGTCGGACACTGTTTCTCCTCGTCTCCTGGTTGTGTTATCCTTCACCCTTTCCATTCCCTAACAGGGCAAACATTAGAAGCCTCTGTCCTCACCTCCTTCTGATCTATATTTATACCTAGCTAATGCCACAACACTGTATTCACATTACATTTCCAGCCAAGGAATGCAGATGCTGGCTTTGACCTTCAAACCTGTCACATTGAACACTGGAACCCCTTTCTGGTGTCAGGCCATGTGTCATGCTGGGGGAAGAGTGCCTTTTGTTCGAATGTGTCTTCAACTGAAGTTCCAAACCCCTGGTGTTTCTTTTTTCTTCTTATTCTAACAAGTGACAGGTCTCAAAAGTCATCAAGCCTATCAGACCACCACCAGGTAGCCGAGGGGGATGCTGGCTTGGCTCTGCAATGCTGGCTCACTTGAGCCTCGTTTGGGGGTGGGGGGGTCATACAACTCGTGTGATGCTGGGGGAGAGCCTCCTTTTAGCATGTGCATTGAATTTTATTTCTACAATCTCATGTTTCCCACTTCCGGTTTGTTCACTGACAGGAGTCCTTGAAGTCTGCACTTTCACACTCGGATTTTGGCTCAATTTAGCCTCATTTTGGTGCCAGTTTTCTTCTAAACTAACATGACAGATTATTTCTAATGTGATATATAACATGCCACAAAATAACATATTGTAGCACAATAGAACACAAACGGAAACATAATATAATACACAAAAAACACCCACGGTATAATACACCGCCATCTCTCAAATACAGACACGTCACATTGAATGGATAATGTACCACAAATCAATATAGTCAAGAATGCATAATGAGCACCCCAAGACTGACTTCTTCCTCAGTTATTTTCTTAGTACACACATAAGATACAGAACATAAAGAAACTAATAGTTCCTGTGATGGACTAACTACGTGCAATTTAAATAACTCATTATTCATAACTGGAAACAGTGTAACCATGGAAACGCCATGTCAGGTTTCAATCACTCCCTTTTACGCAATATGGTAAAGTAAAAAGAAACATTTGTTCTTGGCAGGAAGCACCAAACGAGACAAGTACGTACGTCTATCTGACTGAAACGTGAAAAAATGAGCATTTGTACAGTGACATCTGCCTGCCATTGTCAGGGCTCGGAAGGCGGATGACTGCTTGGAATGCGTGGTTTAGTCATAAACACGCTATGTTGTGCTATAATGATTTGTTTTCAGTACAGGGTGTCTCCGCAGTTTCTCCCAGATACAATTCAGCATGTCAAACTAGCCGAAACATACTGGGTAAATGCCCCCTAAATGCCGGGGCATGCAGATTTTAATGAAAAAAGTTCCAAAGGTCTACATGTTATTTTTCATTTTTAGAGTAAAATTGATATTTTAATTCATTGTACCAAATAGTTTCCGATCACACGCGGTGCACTGTCCTCGAGCATTGGGTAATCTGCACCTTAGCAGAAATATTTGTGTTTTTTTTCTATCCGAAATTAAAGTATCCCATCACTAAGGAATTTGGAAGACTACAATAATAATTTTTCAAGGACTATGCCATCCTGTTGAAAATACAGTAAGTGGGGCGGGGGCATGGCCAAGATGGCGGAGAGGTGTGTGGCCAAGTTGGCGGAGCAGTGAGACACTCTCTTCCATCGCTTTCGCTGGCCGACCGCCCAATGAACCTCTTCTGTGACCATCCGCATTGCTAACTTGCGATCAGCGGCCCTGGGGTGCCTAGAAGATTGCTGGGAATCCCTCCTGGTGTGGTGTGAGGACAACTGGAGCAGGAGGAATGCGGATGAGGCAGGACGGCATATATGGCGGCAAGCCAGGTTGCGGGGCATAGATCGGTTTTGGAAAACCAACTTCAGCTCACAATGGAGAAACTTGAGGACCTGGAGAATTGTTTGTGACGCACAAACCTCCACATCTGGGGACTCAGTGAAGAGGTCTTGGATGCAGACCATGACTCATTTGTGGCGGAAATACTCTCCTCCCTGCTGAGGGACAATCCCCCAGAAATAACAGAAGACAAAGAATACTGAGTGGGTCCTAGGGGCCCTTCCCAGAGGCAGCTCTCTTGGGAAGTGCTCATTAAGTTCCACTACTATCTGGTGAAAGATAAGGTCCTTCAATAAGCCAGAAAGGTGGGAGAGGTGCGTTTACAGGATCACTCCTGCACAATCTTTTCAATATTTATCTCAATTAACCCTGCAGAGGAGAGCGGCTTTCCGACCCATTACTAGAAAGCTGTGCGATAGTGGAATATGCTACAGATGGACATACCCTTTTGGCCTGGCCTTTGACCTGGGAGACAAATGACAGATCATTTCAGACGCACAGAAGGTCATCACCTTCTTGGACACTATGACTGACGTCTCCTCAGAGACCCATCACTTGGGAGGCAATGAAATGGGACCGTGGAGATTAAGTGAGGTACACCAGGGGGCTCAACCATAACCAGGTTCTCCCCTCTGTGGTAATTAGACCGATATCGGTCTCTGACCATGCGCGGGTCAGGATTCAGCTGGCTTTGGGGGAGGGAAAGCTTCCAGGAATATGGAGATTGCACCCGTCCCTACTTCCAGATTCAGTCACCAAAAACGATATAGCCCAATGGATAGAGGAATATTTTTAACACAATGGGGTGTGGGGCATCCCGTTTGAGTGGCATTCTGTCAAAGCTGTGATCTGAAGGCCGTCATAGCGGTAGCACTCAAATAAACATGACTGCGAAAGCTTGAAGCACAGAAGCTTGAAGATGAGATTAGAGAACATAAGCGGCTACAACAACCCTCCCATCGGGCCATTCGAGCACTCACAATGGTCAGGGGCCAACTGAGAATTATACCAGCAATGCAGAGCTTGGGTTGCTCTTCCTTAAAAATTGGTTCGATGTAGCTGGAGACAAAGTGAGCACCCCCTGGCCCGGCTTCTGCAAGGCAAAAAGGAAAAAAAGCATGTCTGGGAAATAATGACTGCAGAGGGGGCTGACCATTGGGTGATGACGAGAAATTCAAAACATTCTGGGCCGACTAGGCCCAAATGTACGGGGGAACCTCTCACTGCCCAGAGTATCAAGAAAGGGCGATACATTATCTCCGCTTTTATCGGCAGGAAACTGCCGCTAAAGCGTCAATAATGGGCTTGATAATTTGCCCGAAATGCGGTCGACTTCCACAGTGGAATTCTTGGCGCCTCCACCTAACGAACACCCTGTCTAATCAGCATAACTTTGTAATAATTACTGTCTGGGTATTCAAAATATAAAGAAACTGTTTTAACTTCACTTGCCCTGTTGCGCCCACCACAATCGCTGCATATACCACATCACGTGTCACTTGCACCATCACTTAAACTTCACGAGCACTTGTGTACAGTATCTGTAAGGTTACATGTCATTTAATGTACCGCAGTGCTATCATCTCATGTGCTTGTACATATGGAATTAATATGTCCAACCTGTCCTTTGATTGATATACAAGCAACCTTCGTATGAAAAATGTCTCCCTGGCTTTTTCCTCCTTCGGATTTAATCTATTGCAACTAATTGTGCCGCATATACTTGTACGTTAAATGATACCATTGTTTGAGACACTGTTGTTTGTTACTAACTGTAAACAGAGCAGGCGGCAGTCAGTTTGGAGGACAGGGTACACCTGTTGCAGAGTACTCTATCCACCAAACTCTGTATTGAACCCTTAGTTGTACAACAGCAATACAACCATAGCGGGAGGAAAGTTAAACACCAGACAGAAACAGCACAGTATGTTGTAAAGATCAATGATTTGTACAACAATACAGTCATAGTGGATGGAAAGTTCAATGCTAGACAGAACAGATTTTGCTTTCTCAGATGTAAGGAAAGGCTGGAACTTATCATGTTTTACAGTTGGGCACATTTCTCCTTGAGTACATACATTAATTTGATGAACCCCCCATCTCATCTGAGTAACCTGAGAGAAACAGTAATGCCAAGGATTTGCTTTAAAGCCTTTTCAAAGACATTCACTGAGGTCATAGCATAGTCAAATGGATTTTTATGGCACAGTATTTCACCATCCACAGTGCCTCACTAATGAGGTGCCTTATAACTGCTCTTAATTTGGAACACGCGTAGAACAGGTGAATAGCTGACTTACAACCTCTGCTTGCTGAATGTATTGTTTTATAGTAATACTAAGCATTATACCAGATTTCGGTCCTCATTTAGGAATGGGTAGTAATCACACATCTGTCAAAAATTTGACAGGTGTTCCATTCATCTTTCACTCGGTTTCTCAACCACAGTTAGAGATAGGAGAATAGGTGTGCTTTGAGACACACACAGCTCCAATTTGCCCATCCACTGGCCATAACGTCATCAGAGGTACTTTCCTTTTAAGGGCAGTCTCTCCGATATCATGCCTATCAGTGTTTCTTCATGTTCATTATTTCCATTCATAGCAGGGCAGTCCCAGATACAAACAATGTGGAAAAGTCTTCAGGGATGGTGGTGAATCCATACAAAGCCCTTGCAAAAATGATGCAACCAGCCTTTAACTGCAGGAGGACGTGACTAAAATTTGGCCAAGGGCCAACCCATTCACCTTATCTCTTTAGCCCACAAGCAAAATTCCAAAGTAACAAAATAGGACTTTTGACCGTGAGTGACCTCAACACCAAGAGAGAAATGCCCATTGTGTGAAGAACATTGCTTTTTTGCTTGTGTTGTGTTGTGTTATGCATATTAGTATACACTTTTAGCACCTGTGAGTGTGTTAGACACTTTGTAGGTGTGGAGGCAGGGGTCTCCTAAGAGATTTCCTTGAAAGCCCTGTCTTTACCATCCTGCAGAGCTCAAGAAGTAATAAGTCTCTGATGTGCTGTGGTAGGGTGTTCCATGCTTTGCGGCGAGTATGAGAAGGTGCAACCTCCTGCTCTGTTTTCTGTATGCGAGGTAGTTGGCTAGTGAGATTCCGGCTAAGCAGAGGTGCCTGCAAAGTTGGTGGATTTTTTTGCGGCCGGTGAGGTAGGCCTATGTTTGGTATGGCTTTATATAAGTGTGTGAGGAGTTTGAAATAAGCACTCTCGTGTATTAGGAGCCAGTTAAGTTTCTTGAGGTGTGTTGCAATGTGAGTGCAGCATGCTAAGTTGAGGGCATCTTGCCACACCATTATGGACAGTTGAGAGACTGTTCAGGAGCCGTTTGGTGTTTCCAGCATAGAGTGTGTTGCCATAGTCAAGTGTGCTGGCTATGAGAGCCTGTGTGACTGTTTTCCTGGTGTTCTTGGCTAGCCACTTGATAATGTTTTTGTGGTATCCTCAGCATATGGATGCAGGTAGAGTTCATAGCATTGTCCTGGGCTATCATTTTTAGCTTTTCATCAAGGATGATTCCTCAGTTTCTTGCCCCAGTGTAGGGGTTGGTCTGAGTCGAGGTCTGACGGACACCAGGTGGAATTCAAAGAGAGGTTTCCCTTCTGAAAATCACATATTTGGTCTGGTCCGAGTTGAGCTTCTGGCAGCTGGATCTCTTCCAGGTGACTACAGCAGGCAAACAGGTGGCAACGTTATTTTTTGTGACTGGAATCTTGTCCATAAGAGAGAGTATGCGTTTGGTGTTTGATGTTGAACACTGTCAGGCTGAGAGATGATCCTTGGGGGACTCCACAGATGAGCTTCCTGACTCACAACGTGTAGTGTGGCATGCTGCTTTCTAGTTCTTCCTGTGAGGGAGGAGCAGATACAGTTGAGAGTAGGTCCTTGGATGCCTGCCTCATAAAGTCTTCTGATTAGGGTGGAGTGGGAGACAGTGTAATTTGCTGTTAAGAGGTCAATCAGAATGAGGATTGCTGTTTCTCCTCGGTTGAGAATCCTCTTGAAGTCATTGGTTGCTGTGATAAGGGCAGTATAAGTCCTGTGAATGAGTCTGAAACCTGATTGAGGGTTCTCCATGAGCTGGTGTAGGTTGAGGTAGTTGGCTAGTCACTTGTTGATTGCTTTCTCCACAACCTTGGTTGGGTATGGTAGTAGGGAATTTGAACAGTGGCTTCCTAGCTGGGTGGGGTCTCTTTAAGGATTCTTTAGTAGTGCATTGACAACTGCATGTTTCCAGGCCTCCAGAAACGTGGTAGTGGTGATGAAGGTGTTTTGGGTGACTGCTTCAGTGATTGGGGAGGTGCCCCTTTTTTAGATGTGAGGGGGCAAGAGTCCATCGGTGCCCTGGAGTGGTTGGTTCCTATGATATTGACTTATCTCTCACGCTGATTGTTTTCTATGTAGTCAGGGTGCTTCTGTGGTTTTTTTGTGGGAGGGCAGGAGTTGGGGATCGAAAATGTTGTAGATAGTTTTGATTTTGTTGTGAAACACTTTCAATAGGTTTTCACATAGGTCTTTGTAGGGTATGATGCTATTGGTGGTAGAATTTGCTGAGCGGAAATCTTTAACGATGGGTAATATTTATTTGAAGCTATTGCATAGCTATTAGAGCTGCTTTCTATGCATTTGTTTTTGCATTTGTTTATGGTTTCTCTGATCTGACGTGGTAGCATTTTAGTGCAGCTTTAAAGGTGTTCTTGTTGGTTTCCTTGTGATTGGTTCTCCATCTTCTTTCCAGGTGCTTATAGTATTGTTTGGTTGACCCGAGTTCCTCTGTGTACCATTTAGCCTGCTTCTGGGTTCTCTTCTGGTTGTTGTGTATATGAGTGCCAGGGAGTCACCGTAGTCTGCGATCTACTTGTCACGTTGATTGATGTTGCTGTTTAATTTACTGGTGGGGTTGGGGTGGTTCATGTATAAGTGTGGGATCAGTCAGATTCTGTGATGTTGCTTCAGCTGAGGCTGGTAGGGATTGTGGTGGGACTTTTAACTTGGTGCAGGATGTTGGTCTGGAAGTGGACAATGAAGTGGTCGGTCCAGTTGAGAGACATTGTTGCAAAGACATGAACGAGGGTGTGTCCGTTGGAATGTGTAGGTCTGGCGACATGTTGTATCTGTCCCAGGTTTCCATGGCTCTTGGGATGTGCACCTAAGCTGGAGCCGTTCTGATCTTCCGGTGCGAAGTTGAGGTCACCTACGAGGATGTAGGCTTTGTAGGCAAAGGTGAGAAGAGCAGCAAAATCTGCAATGTTATCAGTGAAGTTTGCTCGTTGTCCAGTTGGACGGTAGACAAAAGTTTACAGTTAAGGGTGAAATTTGCATAGATGTTTGAAGTGTTGGTACTTCATGAAGAGGATAAAGAGGTCACGTTCTCTTTGGTTTTAGTGCAGCTGATGGTTACTTTGAAAATTATTATAATTCCTTCTCCTGGTTTGTGCTGGCAGTTCTGTAGTGCAATCTTGTATCCTAGTGGAATGGTCATAGTAATGGTGGGTACAGACACAGCAGTTTGCCACGTTTCCATGAGGAAGAGGAGATACATGGCATTGTTGTCCAGTAGGTTCCAGATTTCTGTGGCATGTTTGCTGGACAATCAGCTGTTGATGAGCATACATGATAGTTTATCTTGGGGTATGTGTTTTCTAGTTGGAGTTTGAGGTGTGTCATGTGTAAGCTGGGTGTGTGTGGGTGATGCTAGCAAGGTGGGTGTGTTGCTGTACCCGAAAAAGCACTGGGTGCAAGTGAATCTGAGCAGTGCAGCAGCAGTGGGGTGATTGGCACCCATGTTTGACAGACTGGAGAACCACTAAGGAGTACCGCTTAGGAGTAGTTGGATCAGGGTCTGTGGTGTTGAATACAGTCGAGGCATGGACGGCACAGAGGGGCCAATCTTTGGCATGGCTCTGGTGCACCTAGTGGGCATGTGCTCTCTGCTAATTCTTGCCATTAAGTAGGTTCTGGGAGGAGGAGGGTGAGGTGCATATGGGGCAGTGGGAGATGCTTAGCGGGAGTGCAGGAAGGAATGCGAGGCACGTAAGGAACAGGTAAGGAGCGTGGGAGGAGTAAGGGGCCATAAGAGGTGGTAGAAAGGAAAAGGGTGAGCGGCATGAGAGGAAGGTGGCACAAAAGATATGGCAAAAAATATGACAAAAACAGCACAGGAAAAGACAGCATAATAAAAAGAGTAAGAAAAAGTGATGCAAGGCAAAAGTCAGAAAAAGGCACATAAGGCAAGAGCGGAAGAGGGGAAAGGACAGGAGGAAAAAGAACAAAAATCAGAGAGGAAAGGCACAAAAGGCAAAATAGTAAGAGGTGAAAAGAGCAGAAAGAGCAAAGAGTGAAAATGCACTAAATGCAAAAGAGCAGGAGCAAAAAGAGAAAAGAGTGAAAAGGCACAAAAGGGAAGAGAGTTAGGCAGAAGTCACAGATGTGCAAGAGAATGAGAGCAAGAGTGCATGCGAGAGAGGAAGAATGAGGTGGGTGCTTCAAGGTGCTGGAGCCAGGTCTACAAGATACTTCACCAGTCGAAGGAATGGCCACAGGTAAGTCCAGGGAGGGCTGGTCCTAGACACTTACTTAATGGCTGGTCCACGCTGCTCCTGACATTAAGTAGGTTCTGAGAAGGGGCAGGAGCACAGGGGGCAGGGATTGCGGGAGCATAGGAAGTAGTGAGAGGCGTGGAAAGGAATTGCTAAGGAGCTAGGGGAAAAAGAAGGAGTGCATGAAGTGGGAGGTGAGAAAAATGAACCCGGGAAAGCACAAGAGGAAGGAGGCACCAAAGAGATGGCAGAAGAGATTTTTAAAAAGCACAAGAATTTGGTAAAGAAAATACAGCAAATGGAAAGAGAGCAATAAAAAGGGTTGAGGGGCAAATGTCAGAGAAAAGTACAAAAGAAAGTAAGAGCAGAAAGGGAGATACGCCAAAGGGCAAAAATCTGATTAAATTGGTTCAAAAGGCATAAAAGCAATAGGTGAAAAGAGCAAAAAGATAAAATAGTAAATAAGCACAAAAGACAAAAGTTCAAGAGACAAAAAACGCAAAGTGTTAAAAGGCACAGGAAGATAGAGGGTGTGAGAGTTGGTAGAACGAGGCATGTGCCTCGAGGCGCAGAAGATGGGTCCGAAGGAGGACCGCTCACGTGTAAGGCCAGGGAGGGCTAGGCCTAGGCACCAGCTTAATGGCCGATCTTCATTGAGGCTGCCATTAAGTAGGTCCTAAGAGGGGGGAGAAGCACTGAGGGCAGTGGGCCATTTAGGGCATGGTGGATCTGTCCTCAATCTTTTATTTGATGAAAGTGCTGGCACCAGGTTGGCAGAAGAACTTTCAGGTAAAAGTTCTTCAGAAGAGGCAGGAAAGTTTAAACAAGGGTGGAAGGCTTCATAGCAGCTGGGCTTGTACGGCCAAAGTACATGGCCTTATAGAACAGCTGCCTTTCATGCAGAAACATGGGCGCTCTAAAATGGCCAATGGGAGTTTGCAGCATCTTTTGTATCATTACTTCTCCAAAGGACAACTGTATCATTAAATGTTGACTGTTCCTAACATGGTTAATTATACATTTTGATTTGAAAAAGTAACTGTCATATAAAATGTCCAGTATTGAACATTCCAAAAATCACAAAAAACAATGAAACCTGATAAAATGCACATTTCTTAAGTAAACAATACTCTCACAATAATCGACACATTTATTTTACTGATTCAAACAGTGTGATACAGACATTCCTGATGTAACCATTACAAAGCCTCACATTATGATGAAACCTTCTATTCCCCCTCGTCCACCCCATAACATGTGATCGCGCTTTGCATGATGGGTAGAGCAACCAGCCCAACTAGATCATGAAGCCGCCTTCTTCACAGTTTGAACTCCAAGTACCTCGGATGGCTCATACAATATAGCTAATAATTCACAGGCCTGATATCGTCCGATCAATTCAGTAAATATGACATACTTAAAGGCACAGACATGTTTCCATACATTCACGTATTCTACCTTCTACCTTATCCCGATATGAATGAAGACCCGGAGCGCAGTCCTAATCCATCAACCTTGATCCTTTCATTGGCATCTGCTGAGTCATATTCTACAGAAATCAAACCGGCCTCATCAATTCTTTAATGATATTATTGGATTTTTTTAAATGGGCTTTGTAATAAATCCACCAAATTATGCTCATTTCCTCTGCTAAGCGGGGACAATGGGCAAACATGTATATGAATTCAATCCACATTATGCAGTTAAAAACAGCTAAAGAATTGGATCCGCAGACTTTGAATGCATGAAATTCTCCGTTGTTGCGGTTAATTAACATCTGTATAGCGCACAATCTTCCATTAGTTCGGCATAGCAGTCTTTCCGGTAATCTGGCATATGACTTTCTAAAGGTTTCATTTACAAACCGGAGACTGGCTCAGTTTTTTGGAGCTAAGCACTCTAAAGCTTAGCTTTGATGAACAGTAAGTTTTAGACAGGTGACACAGAGGTGGGGCAGAGGGCTGCTTGTACCAAAATGCTTAGGTACTTATTGGTGATGTCAAAGTGGCCAAGGTGCTTCTTATTTTGACAATAAACACTATGCCACCACCAGACGTTGACAGGTTTGACATGTGAAAGACTTTGCCCAATCTAACTTATGGTTAAGAGACACTAGTCTCATGGAAACTCTTTATTTCCATACTTGTCAGCACACCTTGCGGCCCTAACTAACTTCTGCTACAAGTAATTACACAAAGTTTTGAATACTTAGGGCAAAGAAGACCAGATTGCACTGAAATGGTTAAAACAGGGATACACCCATGCCCGTACCTGCTAGCCAACACACTTTTTAAAATTAAGAATATCGAGTCGATAAATTAAAGTCAATTCTTACCAGCAGCTCATCAAGTTCCTTTAGGAATAATTGAAGGCAAAGATTGTGTGAATCTTCAGTTAATGCCGAACACCTACATTCTCTATATTGGGCAGAAATTGCTGTTATTGAAAAATCCAATTCCACTCCTATTAAGGATCTTACAATGACACTCCAAAATATCATTATAACAGATGGAGTCTGTACTGGGTGGTGGTGTGTTTCTGTTACTCTCACACAGCCTCCTGAGAAAGCAGGTTTGACAGATAATGAAAATGAAAGAGAAAAGGAGTTTTATTAGCAAAGCTTTTAATGAGCAGGATTTTTTCAATGATATACCTTATGTTGGATCCTTTTCAGGCTGCCACAATGCATCAGGATGATGGAAAGACATGGGGAAAACATGCAAATGTATCATGGGAGACAGTCGAGCACCGGTAGCTTTAACAATAGCCATTTGTCTGTCGGTTTCAATTTATGCATTTGCTGAATGGCAGGGTTTATGTGCTGCTCGTTGACTGTTTCAAGCAGCAGCAAATTTTTGGAATGTTGATCTCTTTATTATCTATGCTATTTATTGAAAACGTCCTTGCTTGTGAAATGTTCTTCTCCCACATTGGAAAGCAGAAGACCATCTCCAAAACAGCAGACGGGCGACTGCGAGTTAATTCCCTTTCTTTCTTCGTCACCACTTACGTAGCTTATGCTTTGTTGTTGACTTGTCCTTGCTCACATTTGTAGTCCATAAGATTTTTCAGTTCATCAATAATTACAGTAACGGCCTCTGTCAGTTTAGAAAAATGCCACAAGCACATGCAAAGAGGCATAAAAATAATATTAAAATAATCTTTCAATATATAATACTCTATAAAAAAGTAAGCCATGGGTGCCATACAACAATACGCTAAAAGTCCCTTTGTATATTGTCATTCTTTTGAAGAAGATAAAAATGCTTTAAACATCTAATATTGAAACAGTGTGTTCCAAATGCACACTGTGACTTTGTTAAGATACACCAAGTTTCAAATAAAGAAATTAGTTAAACAAGAAAGAGGATTGGAAGAGGATGTGGTCTCACGGCTAGACTACCGACTTTGGAGCTGGGAAACCAAGGTTCGAGCCTCGGGGTAGTCTCCGCATCCTGTGATTCTGGGCAGATCACTTAGCCATATGTAGCATCAAACTATTTTGCATTTCCTAAATAGCGAATTTTAAGGAATCGCTATTTAGGAAATGCAAAATGGTATGTATGAACAAAATTGCTTTTTATTTGCGATTCCTTAAGCTTCCTTATTTGCGAATTCACATTTTGCGAATTCGCAATTGAGGAATAATTTCCAATGCATTCCTATGGGCCAGGAGGCCCATAGGAATGCATGCAAAATAATTCTCAAATTGTGAATTCGCAATTTGCTAATCGCAATTTGAGAATTATTGCAAGGGTGCAGGGGTGTCTCAAAGACACCCTGCTGCACCCCTGAAAAGAACATGTGTGTGCATATGGCGCACATACATGCCCTATGGGCATGTGTGTGCATCATATGCCACCTTTAAAAATGCCAATTTGTGCATTTCTGGAAGAATTCGCAAGTTACCATCAACTGAAAGTTGGTGGTAATTTGCAAATTCTTAAACAAAATTCACAAGTTAAATTGCTACATATATAGCATTTAAGGAATCGCAAATTTGCGATTCCCTAAATGCTATGGAAAAATAAGGAATCGCACAAGTTTGCAATTCCTTATTTTGGGAATGTTTCATACATTCCAAAACGTGCAAAACGTCCGTTTGCGAGTCGCAAAGGCGATTCAAAAACGGCTTTATACATATGGCCCTTAATCCCCCACTGCCCACCAAAAAAACAATGATGTGTCCTTATGTAAGGTAAAGGTGCTCATGTAAGTGCTCCATTACCTTCGGGTCGAGTTTGCGCTATATAAATACGCAACAACACAAAAAAGATACCCACAAGGGTCATGTTCACGCTATATAAAACCTTCAAAATAAATAAATAAATGGTAGAGGGAAAGATTCAGGTTCCAGTGCAATCTAAACCCTAACTTCCAGGCACTGAAGGTGAAGCACCCCTACAGCTGTCCGCCGGCCAGTCTGCGCTGCGCAAGGTTCTTGCATGCATACATAGATCGTAGAAATGATCTTTCTCCTTGTTAACCTGATCTACGATCCTTGTAGGGAGAGTGACTCACGGGTGCCAGAGGGGAAATCCTCTACTGAAGCAGGTCATTGGATAAGAACATGTGTACTTAAATTAGCCCAACACATGCAAAGTGCTGTATAAGTACTAAGGGAGCACGTCTAATGTCACCTGAGCACTTGACTTCAGAAAATTGGCCTAGCCTTGGTAGACTGTTAGAGCAGCGTCTTCGCCTGGGGCTCCAGTTCTCCTTTATGCGTTGACCTTCGGTTGAACTGTAAGGCTCCTGTGCAATTCTGCCGCTGAGTAATGCAAACCACTTTTGCCAGAAGGAAGATTTCTCATGCAATCCATAACAGCCGATCTCCATAATTCACGGTGCAATCATTTTAGCGGTGATTGCACCATTTGAGGCTGGCGACTAATGGCGTTCGCGGTGGAGCCCAATGGCGGCAAAGGAGGGAGGTGACCGATAGCAGAGGAATGCAGACAAGCATGAGGCAGTAATGCCCTGTAGGATGACTTTATAGATGTGTGCATGGAGGATAGGCAGAATAACCTATAGAGTTGTCAATATTTAAGCTGTATTGGTGTTTAGCTAATGCCCATGTAATCGTTTTCCTTTGCATGGACTTTTAATGAAATCAAACATCAGATTAATGCAGAAATAAAAAACCACAAATAGTCCAACATTATACAAAACTTAAAGGGAGTATAAAAGCAGTGTTCATTTTCACCAAATCTGAAAATAGTTCTCTAACAGAGGTTTCTTCAGTCATGTTGTATGACCAAAAATGATTGGATTAGAAGGGCATTAATAGGCAGTGTCATAAGGGCATTGCCTTATGTGATCTCTCCTAGCATAAAAAAAGAGTTATTTTATATTTCTGTTTAATTTTTATACTTTGGTTTGACTTAGGCCAGATTGAATTTAGACACTGGCACACACTTGAGCGCCAAGATACTCCTTGGAGTGAAAGTGCGCGGTAGAAATGTCTCTTACATTACATTACATCACTCACAAAAGTAAACAGACACTAATATAGCAGAAAGGGATTTATATTGTGAGGGTTAGATATGTGTAAAACTCATGGCCCATCTGTGGATTACTAAGGGTGGGTCATGAGTGTTGCACTAGACTACAAGACACAAATTATCTATTCTGCTTTTGTGGCACCGTGGATGCCTTATCTGCTTACAATCTCTTGCGTGCAGTCAGTGCTTAATTTGGAGGCTAGTGTAGTGTGCTGCAAAACGTATCCTTAGTGGTTACCAGATGAACCCACATCACCCAGGACAACATTTACTGTTCCAAACATTCCTTTATGAAAACATTATATTCTAGTAGCGTTTCTTGGTTGGCTTCATTGATGGGAACTCTAGAGCACTGCATCCTTGGCGGCTTGCAGATGTATCGTAGCCTTCCTAATAAATCACAGTTACCAAGAGGACTCCCAGTGGTGGGCAAAAAGGGGAGACTTGTATGAAGTGATTTCTATTGAGATGGGCCTTCCCTTTACAGATCCTTGTTTTCAGGAGAGGTCATTTAATTGGGTGGAATGAAGTGATCTAAAATGTCAACTTCCAGAATGTTTTTGTGCTTTTTGTGCTTGATAGAAAAATACACTGCTAAAGTACCGTTTATTTGGTGGCATGCCCTCATCAGGTATCGAAAGCCAAAATGCAGATGGTCACCAGATGACTCAATTTCACTGGAAAACAACTTTTCGAGACCTCATCTTTCTTTCCGCAAATCATTCTTTTTAGGTTATGGAATCAGTGATTTATGTGGTGCAGCAGTCACTATAGATGTGTCTTGACACTAGGCAGGAATTCAACTGAGTCAAAAACACAAGACACACTGACCCAGTAAGGTTTGATTTCTACCTGAATGACAGATGAAGAGAGATTTTTCAAAGTTCCGTAGCAAGGTATCTCTGTAAGGTTCAGTCTGTGATAGTAGGAGTGGTAGACTCCACCTTCGTGAGGAGTCAGGGGTGTTTCTGTTTTCCCCATTTGTCTGGCCTGGTGTGGTACAGCTCATGCCAAGTGAGAGAGAACTAATGAAAGGGAGCCGAGAGTGAGGCTCAAGGTTAGACCACCCCACACCAGTGTGCTGAGAGTTTCATTGTGGGGGTACCTGCATGCGAGCGACAGTGGCCCGCCTTTGTAGCTGGGAAGTTAGTGTGAGGCTCAGCTATCTCCCCATAGACACAACGCGGTCCGGACTGCGAAGAATCTGTCCCTTCAGGCTCTTTTATTGGACGTGAGTTGCCTTTGGCAGCTTAGGGGACATGCATGGTCAGGTGGGATTGTACTCATTCCGGAGAGTCTCCTTGTACTGATGGATGGGCCCGAAACATTGCTTGAAGACATGTTGACTTAAATGGGGAAGCAGCCCTGCCAGGCGGGGTGGAACGAATGATCCTGGTGGCCCGATTTTGGGGATTTCAAAATTGTTTAGATCCAGATTGATCCGTTTGAAGTAGTCGAGGTGGAATCCTACTATAGCCGAAACAACAGTACAGCAAACTTCAGTAGTGAGGCTTAGGAAAACCTTACATTGTCCCAGCAATTGGAGTGTGCTAACAGAAAGCATGGAAGAAATCTGGTAGCCATTCAGTTTATCAGGAGGACTTTTAACCAAGTCACATGGTTATGGGCAGGGGCTCAATTAAGATTTTTTCCTAGTTGTTCGCTCTTCCATGGGCTACCAGCACCTCAGGATTTATTTTGAGACAGTGACTTCAACTCACTCCTGATTTTAAGGGTGGAGTGTCGCAGTCCGGCACCACTATCTTCTTGTATAGTCAGGTGGAACATAAGTCATTGTTTGTGTGCATGTGAACTAGAGGCCATGGGAACGAATAAGAGCAGCCACAGATACAAGTCAGACATTAAAAAGATCGGGCTGGAGAGGAGAACGGTGGTACTCATCACATGAGCAGGAACATTGAAGGGTTGGAATGCTACGGTGCCCTCAGAGTTCAGAAATATAGAAAAGAATAGACGCAGTTTAACAAAATTTTCATTAGACCAATTTCCTCCTGCCTATTCAACAGGGTGCAGCGATCGACAGTGTCCAACGCAGTTGGGAGGTTGAAAAGAATCACAGCATTGGCACGTCTGAATCCAGCAGCCATGTACAGTATGCCCATAGCAGACACTAGCAACTAGTACTGCCTCTAAGCAGTGACCAGGAAGAAACTAGTCTTGGCACATTAGAGTGGGACACCGCCCTCCAGAAAAGAGCAGCCTAGGTAGGGCTGTACTGGGAAGAAAAAGCAGCCCTTGCAAAATGTGTCAGGCCAGCCCTCTTACTGCACCTTACAACTGCAAGGGGAAAGTTGGTGGAGTATTCTCCCCTCAAAAAGTTTTGGGGAAAAAAGTGCAAATGTGGTGCTTTTTTCAAAATATTTCTCACTACAGAACCTTGTTTAATCATTAAATCAATGGAGATTGGAGACATGGTTGCATAACTCCATGAAGGAAAACCCTGATTTGCATATGTCATTCCCCAAAGGCATGCAATTGGAGTTAATATTCTTCCCTCGCCTCCTTCCTACCTGGAAGACAGATGACCACACTAGTGGCAATTCTGGGGGGAATGGCCGGCCATTTTTTTGGCCACTTGCATCTGTGTCCTCTGTCTTTCGGGGTTGCTAGATGAATACCACTGCCATGGATAATGTAAAAAACGTATTAGTAAAGGACCAAAGAAAGAATAACTCTACGTGTGGTGTGTACTATGCAGGCACGGAGTGTCATCACGAGTAGTGCTCACCTTCAGGGGTCTAGGGCAAGGGGTTATGAGGGGTCTGCTGTTGCCTGGCTTTGAGAGCCCAGTGCATATATGATAAACCGATCAAAATTCAAAGTGTGCTGCCTTACAATGTGGCCGTTGCAAATCACTGCAATTTAGCATATCAAATGATACCATTGAATTGAATGACTATTGATAGAAGTGATTCTAATCATGAACTTAGAAACATTTATGCCCCTCTGTCACCACCCTGAAAAAGATGCATTTATTTTTGTCTTCTGCGTTATAGGTGCCCTAGGTTGCTACTATAGACGAAGTACATTATAGCCTTTTGTTTTTGCACCCCACATCCTAAACTGATGTATGTAAAGGTGCTCTCATGTAATGACAAAGGAAAAGAAGGCATGGTGAAAAAAATGTTTTGCCTAGGATCACACAATGTGTGCAAGTGGAAGCTGGGATTGATGCAAGGTTTTTTTGTTTTCATGTAGTGGAATTCGGCCAGTAAATGGTTATCTCTTTCCCCCATTTAAATTCATTGAGGCACTGAATCAGAACACTGTAATAAATACTTCTGGGCTCTGGATGTTTCGCAAGGATTGGGGTGGCAGCTTTTGCGAACGGTGACGTTTTAATATGGGAGTTGAAATGAAAATGGGAGCACACACGCACCCTTGTTCAGTGCATTGAAGCCATTTGCATCAATTAGCTAAATGTCTTTATGTATTGTCATCCATTCTTGAATTAATTCATCTACCCACTCCTCGCCCATCCAACTGTTCATTCATTGAACCATGCAACCATGTCTCCAGTCTTTTTCCATTCAATGATGGACAAGGTTCTATATTGGAAAATGGCTGACAGGTTGCCTGCTGTTAATGTTCCGGCACGTGCTTCGGGTGTTGTATTCCCGTCTTACATCTTCTAGCTAATATCTTCCTTGTCGTCGCATGCTCCTACATATTTTATTGATCTAATTCTGCTCTGCAAATGCTCATATCTGTTTCCATTAAGCCGCATGAAGCGTGCGCTGTTATCGTCACAGTAGAGAGATAAGGAGACCATTTGCAAACCATGAACGGACTGCACCAAAGGCCCGGTGAAGGGGCGTTGCGGTTCCGTCCTGTGTTGTGGAGTGGGCAAGCCCACTCGAAATATTGCACCTCTGCCACGCGCCCGGGTTCAGCGGCAACGGTGAAAAATAATGATTGTTGAATAATTGATAAAAACTTGACAGATTTGACATTTCAGTCCCCGAGGGCCTGCGCGCCTCCCTGGCTGCTGCTGCCAGGTAATGAAGTGAGGCTTGCACCAGCAATGTCGCCATAGGAAAGAAGAAACACCTACTTGGGACAGCTCTCCCTAGTTAGTTTCAACACCTTGGAAGGCCCGACCACCACTGCAGGGGAGGTGGTGAAAGTAGGTCAAAGCCTCTACCTAAGGGACTAGCAATATGCAAACAATTACGCAAGATAGCTCTGCGTGTTGGGTGCCTGCTGCAAAGAACTCTGCCTGAACTACAGGTCATGTATTTCAATCCTACCATGCTTGCTTGTTACAACTAAACACCCAGAAAGGTAGACCATTCCACCTCTGGGGGACAGCCTGGCGAAAGCGGGCAAGGAACGCTGCAGAATGGGGCGAGGCTATCTGTGTAGGTCTTTGTAGATGCTGGAAGCGCTAAGAAACAAACCATTCAACCATTGCAGTCACCGTATAGAACAACGCGTGTTTTATTTGCATGTTCTCACTCACTCAGATGTAGGACTTTGGGACAAAGCAGTGAATGTACTACAAATATAAAAGAAGACAGCTTTGATGCAGTTAATTTTGTCATATTTGTCTGCTACTGATTGTAACTAAAAATTGACTTTGCCCCAAATTAGACCATCTAAGACACCTGTCTGCATATCTGTAGCGTCGGGGGTGCCTCTCGGTTGGCAGAGGGAGAAGTTTTGAATACACACATATTAATGACCAGGAGAGGCTGGCTGCTGCTTTCTGTCAGCCCGTCTTACTCTACAGCATGGGTACTCGCAAACATTTTCCCAGGGGCCACAAAGTATATTCTGTGATGTGACCGAGGGCCCTGATGCCAGCAAGGTGGCGGTAGATGCTCCAGATGAATCAGGGATTGTGCAAGGAAGCATTTGTTTTGCATGTTAATTAAAGTTGAGTGATGCAGGACACCACCGTAGTTACTTCATAACTTCGTTTGATCTGCAAATAAAGTAACCCTGGGCGTAGTGTGCGTAGTGGGGCTACGCGAAGCTACGCAAAGTGGGCGAGAAACTTCGCCCACCTGCGCACTTCTCGTAGCCCCACTACGCGCTGCATGCCCCCCTCCCCTACATAGCTAAATATAATTAAATGGGCCCATATTAGCAGTTAGCGACAGCTTGTAGGCGATAGCGAGCGGTTTGTGGCCCGCTTTGCATATTAGCGATAATTATCGCTAATGACATGCAAACTGGGCGTTCCTAACTCGTTAGCGACTGAAAGCAGTCGCTAACGTTGCTAACGCCTATTAGCAAGGCAGGCTTAGCGATGGCAATATTCGCGCTAAGCACGAATATCGTCAAAAACTAACACCTGCCAAGACCAGTTCTTAGCCATGTTATCCAATGGGAGGTGGATAACATGGCTAAGAACATTTAGTCGCTAATGCGTGAATATCGCTGTATTCTCAGCGTTATGCACGCTATCGCCGGAAAAACTATCGCTTTGGAGATAAATGTAGCTAATAGCACGTTATCTCAGCGATAATTTCCGGCGATGCTTAGTGATAAAAAATCATTGCGAGCATAGTTAGCGATAAATATCGCTAATCGTTGGTAATATGCCGTTTTGTTCCTACACTACACCCATCGAGCACTCTGAGCACCCAACCTTAGTGTCCATCTGTGCACGGAAGCAGCTCAGCATGATTCCCCAACTGTCCAAAGATAGGAGCCTTTACCGAGTGTAATGTGACGCACAAGGGTCTCAGTCTGTCGGCCACTGTGGAGCAGGGCATGAAAAACGCACAGGGGCACATCGTTTGGCCAAGGACTGGGGTCGGTTTTGGACCTAAGTCAGACTTTTGAGACATGCACATTGGAGTAACATTTGAAATGAGGACTTGGCACCATTTTTTTTTTATTGCATGGCACCGCCTTTCCACACTCTTGCTTGGCAGTTTCCTCCAGGTGCCCCTTTCCACAGAGCGCAATTTTGCAAACCCAGGTGCCGCATTGGAGCCCCATTGTATCATTACGACAGCATTCAGAATGTAAACGAAAGGAACAGAAGGCCTCACTCGAAGTCCTGCTCTTACATTGGATACCAAAACCGGTCAGTGAACCTACATTTGTGAATGGTGTTTGGTCACTTTATACACCCACTTTCCAATTTTGTGCCATGCAATGCGGGCTCGCGTGCACAATCGGTTTTTGCAACTATTTTTAATTGAAGAATTCTGCATTCAGTAGGAGACCCACCTTTCAATTTCCTCCCCTACCTTCCATGACTCCCCCGCCGGGGCAGGTGGCAGACCGCAGTGGCTGTAAAATCAATTGAGGGGCTAATTTGATTCCAATAATGCATGGAATTTTCTCCAGCATATATCACCTCTGTTTGATCACCCCACCCCAGGCTCCTCGAGCTTGCTGGTGGATAAATAACTGCACTGCAAATCTTTATCTAGCCACACTGTTCTAATAGCGCTCCCTACCACTGGGATCCGAAGGTCTGACTCCATTGTAAGCAGTCACGTGCTTAGCTTGCCATCTGATCATATTTTTATTATTAGCATTATATAAACATAATAATAACATTAAAGACTAGACGCATCCCAAGAAGCAGCTGGAACTATTTAGCACGGCGGTGGATGTCATTATGTAACTTGTACCTTGGAAGGATTAGTACCAGTGCCTGGGTTTCATTGCCACGTATGGTTGAAACGCGGTGCTGCATAGGGCATCTGTGAAGCCCCTTATCCATATGTGGACCATTTTTAGCAGCAAGTACTGATAGGGTTCATTCTTCCGAAACACTGGGTCCTGAGGATGGTCTTGCGGACTCAATGTGCCATATGAGACCGAAACGTCAACAATATTTAGATCCAAAGATAAAAAGAAATGGCTTTATCAATGCTTGTTCAAGCTTTATTTTGGTACTATTTGGCTGGCGCACACTGAGCAGCTTCAGCTTTCAGGTGTTATTGCGTGCCTCCATTTGGCAAAGGCCAAATTATAGTTCAGGGTTGTTTGAAATCACGAGGGCTGACAGCTGAAAACAAGTAAAACCTTTAACAGCTGTTCTCAACATTGGCCCCCGAGACAGGTCTTGGCTGGGGCACCAACAATGCCTACGATCACACTGAAAAAAAGCGGCCTGGGGGGTTCTACTTCCAGGCTTTGACCTCGCCCCTTTCTCTATCAGCCACAGGGTTCTAGAAGGAAGAGTGATAATTTAAAGATTGCCTTCCTACCTCCTGATTTCCATGCACACTTTTTCCAGACGAGAGAGATGAATTATGCAGTGCCCACTAACAGCAGGATCCAAAGGCCACACCAGAAGGGCAGAGCACAGAGCTAATCAGCCCACAGGTGGACTGGAAACCATGCTTCGAACAGACTTCTGCCTTCAACCACTTCTTCACCTACATATGTCCCAGCGCCCTCCTGTCCTGTCTAGGAGGAAAGAATCATGGTCTGGCCCTAGACCAATGCCTTCAGTGGAACACTCCGTTTTTCACTTGAATGTACTGCTCCCCAGGGCTGCACGCGTATGGGCTACCCAGGAGGCTACGCATTCAATGCAATAGGGCGCACTTTCCCTGTTTGTGCCCGGCACAGCTATTTTACGGTGCGCCGTGGTGCAAACAGGGAAAGCGCGCCATATGTGTAACAGAGCAGCAAAGTAAAAGTGGCTCACATTAGTGAATCCGGCAGCTCAAAAAGTGGCCCACATTTGCAGATTAAGACATTTTTAAACATTGCAAAGACAAGCTATATAAGTGTTTTGCGAGGTATGAGAGACTGCAAGCTTGTATGCTATTTGTGCTAATATCAGAGAAATAAACAATAAGAAATGGATCTGACTAAACAATGGGCCCACTAATGGTCAAAAAATGGCCCACCTACTGATGTGCCCCAGCAGCTCTTCTGGCACTGCCAGCTTGCCCTTTCGGCTTGTCCGACCCTGCTATGATATTTAACATGATATTTTTGTACTTGTTATTCTGACGGAGAATCAATTATAAGCGCCCTCAGTAATCCTGTTGTAAGCAGCTGAATTACCCACAACTCATCAGGGGAAACGTGTGAATCAATGCGGAAACACCGAGTCCACTTATTATTTCTCTCCCAAAATGTCATAATTAATTCATGAACATTTTAGACCCAGAGTTACAGATGCCTCTAGTATTGGTAACTCCGAAAGAAGGTTGGGGAGCTGGAGGCAGTAGGGAATTACTCAGCCTGAGGATCCCACTCTTTACTTCCCTGGCCTATATCACTCAATCTGCGAGCGTAGAGAGAGGATGGAGAGTTTAGAAAGAGGTTAGACTTATTGACATGTTTATAAAATCAGACAGTTACAAATTTATAAGTTGTTTGGAAGCATATTTGCTCTTTATGTCGAGCTTGAGTAGCGCATGCGCTGCTCTGTGGGGCATGCTGTATATAGATATGGACTTGAAGCTCTGTCCACTCTCCGCTAGTATTTGTCATTGGCTTGTGTCATTGTCCTTTGAAAACTATTGCTTTCTATTGGCCAATAGGCTCAGTAGTCCCTCCTTAGTACCGCCTTGTCTCATGTTGTAACCTCCAATAAGGACTGGCACTGTTACTTGTGTTGGTACTCGGTAGGCTTTGATTACAGCCTTCGAGCGTTAATGAGTTAAATTGTTTTCATGTCCGCTGTGCTTTTGCAGGAAAGACTATGCTCTCTCCGAACGTTTATCATTATCTTTTTAATAGCACAGTCGCCACAGTGGTGGCCACGCCTTTGCTTTATTTACCTTTTTTTGCTGTTCTTTAATAGCGGCCGCAGACCTTTTTTCAGATGTGGCTCGTCTAAAGAAGGGGGGCGAGGACTCTATTAACCTGAAAGCGCGGCATGAGGCGCTTGTTAATAACAACAAAATATTTGCAATGCAATAGGTCCCGCATTTGCGAGAATTTAAGTTATTGTCATTTACAATGCTAATAGCTCAAACTCTCGTAAATGCGAGACCTATTGCGTTGCAAAGGCTTGTTTTCTTTGTATCATTTAGTAAACAAAGCTACCCCCCCCCCCCCTTCCTAGTGGGTTCGCTGATTTTGTACTGAGCCCTCGATAAGCACACTGACATTGCAGCTGGGTCTGTATCCTCGCGCACAAAGACACTCAGAAGAACACTTACAAAACTCCACTCTACTTCCTTCAATAGAAAGGCAGCTCATTAACCAGGTGCTGAAAATATTAAGGTGGCTGGGAGTCACCCATCTTTCTACAGACACTAACACCTTGTGTTGTCACCATCGGCAGGTGGAAGCATTACTCTGAAGGTCGGTGACCCGGAAGTTAAGCCTGACCTCCAAATTGAAGCCTGTGAACATTAGATCTCACACAAATCTCTACAGAACCCACTGAGCTATATTCCCTGAATGTTCCCTGAAGCGTGCGAGAGTTTTTTGTTTGTCACTGGCCGGAGGCCTCTTCTTTTCTTAGTATTTATTTCTTTAACCATGTATAGATATGTTTTACAATCAAAAGCATAAGTAATGTTACAGCTCCTGTTAAAAGCAGCTTTGCTTCAATCTGTGTCCCAGGTGTAACGTGTCAAACCACCCCAGGGAGCCATACTTTACTGGCACACTTCTGCATGACATTTTGTTTAATCTTGCTTCAATAATGACCCCAGGTTCACAAGAGTGAACAAACATCCACAGAAATGATCCCTGTAAATTATCCCTGTGTCGTGCTCAGGCGGTGGCTGTGTGGCTTTATGTGAGCAATACATAAATCATGTCATTCAAGGCTTTAGGGCCCAGCAGCTGGATGCCTTTTGGCTCTGCTTGCGCTGCATCATCAGTGCAGAATTGATAACAGCATGACATGCTTAAAAGGAACTAAATGCTGGATCAATATGAAAGAGCAAATCTTAAAATAGAAACAAACATAAGTAAAGCCATGACTGTCTCAAGGCATAGCCTTCTTAGAAAGAAAATGTCATGACATTACGAGTAAGTCTATTGAGACTCCTTCGAATAATTAATCTCAACATATATATCCCAATTTCACTGGCGATTCCTGACAATCATACTTGCCTAAGAGATGTAGATCTGGCTACAAGTGAAATCAAAACATGTGTCATGGTGTAGAGATCTCTGCAGTACTCTGGACTTCAGTAGATGTGAGCCAATGCCTGAAGAACCAATCTCTCACAGATCTTCCCCTGATCCATAAAATAGCCCCACAAACACCCTCTAAGGTCCTCGGGTTAGCTGCGAAAGGGCTGAAAAACCATTCTGTCCATTCAAAAGATGTCCAACCATCTCCCTAACATCATCACATTATCCATCAAATAGTTAAACAATTATTTTTCCTAACATCCTCAGTTGACCCAATAGTAACTTACCAGCAAGTATCTTAAAGTTCTTGTCCAAACCATACCAGGGCAAAATAACCAAGTCCCCAAGTTTCACATTAGATTCACCAGTCTGTTGCTAATATATCGATTTTAAAATATTGTCTGCGATAATATTGACTTCAAGATACTGGCTTGTAGTATACTACCAAGGGAAGTAGATGAGGAGTTAAAATGGTACATTTATAATCACCTATGTTAGCTTACCGTTATGATATTGTGCAATCCGATATTTTGGAGTCTATATTGTTGCAGGTCAATATTTATGTATGTCGATACTTTCACATATAGCTGATCCACCAAATGGCTCAACAAATAGATTGCTCAATACCCTCCCTTATTCTGCCAAATTGCTGGAAAACAATTCTCCCAAAGCTGTGCTTAATTTGTACATAAAAACTTGCCAGTGCCCAAAGCTCCCATCTGAAACACACGGCTGCTGCAATTAAGTGAGCGAACACAGAATACTGAGGCAGAATAATCCTAAAGCAAAAATTAATCTCTTTATTTCATTAACAGCCACTCCCTGTTTCTTCAGCTCACTCTTGCACCTTTCTGCTTTCTCCCTTTGATGACGCTTTTCTGTCTTTCTCTCCCTCCATCTTTCCCATGTGTGTCTTTTGCTCACAGTAAATGCCTGATGCAGAAAAATAAGTGCCGGCCCACAAAAATAATTGACGGGGCCCCCTCGGAAACCACAGGCTCAAATTAAGCACTTCCTATAGCCCCTCGGATGGTACATCTAAAGGCTCAGTAAACATGGCTTGTACAAACTGCTTAGTATGTCTAATGTCAGAACTATTCTCTTCAATATCCTGGACTGATCCAATAAATAGATGAACGAACAACAATCTAACTATCATCTACAGTAGATCTGATGAATGACTGAAAAACATTCTCACTATGATTTATGAGTGATCAACCAAATAGCTAAACAGAAATCACCCTAATATCTTCGCTTTGACAGCCAAAGTGCTGATCTACAATTTTCCATTTGATTACTGACTAACCTCTCAAATCTACCATGCTCCTCTTGAACCAAATTTGATCAACAGGATGAATGCACTGCTTTTCGCATAATCTTTGAAAACACTTGGATGAACCGTCAAAAGGCTGAACCACATTCTCCATCAGATTCCTGGCCGATCCACCAAATGGCTGTTCCACAAGTCTCCCTGTGATCTGTGTTTGATTCATTGAATGACAAAAAAACATCATTTTCAGGGTGATCCTTTAAAGAACCACCAAATGGCTGAAAACCAACACTATTCACTCCCAAATTCTTAGTTAATAAACCAAATGGCTGAACCAACCACCCTCCCCATAATCAGAGTTTGATAGATCAAATGGCACAACACGTTCTCTGCATGATCACACAGATTAACCACCAAATAGCGAAATCACCAATCGCCCTCAGATCCTTGTTTCGCTGCCAAATTGATGAAAAACATTATCAGTCAAAGGGTTAATATCAGTGCTTTAAATGGGCCGGTACTCACGGGTACTGAGTACAGGCACTTCTTATTTTTACCACTCTGAGTACGGGCACATTTCCACTGCCAAGGAGAGTACCAGTACTCATGAAAGGTAAGGTCACTCATGCTAGTGCTACTGAGCTCAAATGTATCAGAGAGGAGCAGATCTGTAGGGCATTCTGACAGCCAAGACGCCTCCCTATCTCTTACCTGATTTACTGCTGAACTATTCAGTACCAGCTCATTTGTGTTATGCAAGGGATGCCCGAGTCTTGAAAACGTCACTGTCCTGCTGTGTTTGATAGAGCAGGGCCTGTCAATCATATTCACACTGTCCTTGTTGTGAAGTAACACAGGACTAATCCTAAGTGAACCTTTGTTGTGAGTATCTGTCTGCTTGTGTGTGTGTGTGTGTGTGTGTGCTTGACATCTTGTGTGTATATCTGAGTGTGAACGAGAATGTGAGCTCAGACAGGAAGAGAATAGGGACACTCTCAGCATGTAGATTCAAAGAAATATGTGGAATGCTTTTGTGTGTGTATGTCTGTTTGTTTCTGTGGGAAAGTGTGTGTACACTCTAAAATATGTGGATATTGTGCCAAATGCAACCAAGTAAGAACAGTATGATAGTAAGAAGCTGCAAATATTGCAAAACAAGGAAAGATGGCCTTTATTTTGTGCAATGTGTTAACAAGTTTTGTGTTTATACATTACTCACATGTTTTGATATGTCCTGCAACTGGTGTAGAACTCATTATTAATGCTGCTATTCGAAAGTCTCTCTTGTTGTGACGCACACTGAATTTTAGCCTGAATAGTGCTGTTGATGGTTTGTATTAGAAGTTCCTTCTATTAAGATTTAGGTCCGCTTACCAGCAGGTCTTCACACCCCCCTCTATTAGCTTATCCAGATGTTAATATGCAGATAAACATGCAGATAAACTATCAACGGAAATATAAGGGTAAAATGAAAACTTGATAGAAGTGTCTATCACCATGTTTTGCCCCGCCTCCAGCCCCGCCCACTAGCCACGCCCCTGGCTCAATTTAAAGAGTACCTGCACTTATTTTTCCCCATTTAAAGCACTAGCTAATAAGCTTCTGAGGATCCTAAAAGTGGGACTGTTTGTTTTATTAACAGACTTTACACTATACCTTGAGGCAGTGGGCTTTCTCAAATGCACATGACTCTTGTGCCATATGCCCTCCAACCACACATTGGTCTTTGAAGGCTCTGGAGTGTTTCCTCTCTTTCCCATATGTTTTTAAAAAAAAATATATGTTCATTGCCATAATGAGTAATACTTATTCTTCTTTGTTGTTAAAAAAATAAATGTTATTACTACTGAGACGATTTCCCACCCATTAACTGGATTTGTGTTGCAAGATTGCAAAATAATAAAGTAGAAGTCAAATTAAAATAATGTTTGCCCACAATATCAAGTGGACTTATGAATGCCGGCTTCAGAGAGGAAGATATGACCTCCATACACCTGAAAGAATCCTCAATAAAGGCATGCCTAGAGTAATTTAATGTAGATTCAATACCCTTTCCAATTTCCATATTTTCTTTGTTAAAACACCTTTTTCTTAATTAATAAAAATAATTTCACTGAATAATGTATAGCTTATAATCCTGTAATTGTTCTGCACATAAAAAAATAAATATTTCTATTTTTTGCAGATGTTTAAGACAACACCGTTCTGAAATTGAAAGCATGTTGTCAAAGCCTTCTGCATTTCATGAAGTTACTAATTTTTATGTAGAACTCTGCATCAAATATCCATGTAAAAAACTTTATATAGTGTCATCT
This sequence comes from Lissotriton vulgaris, assembly GCF_964263255.1. NCBI lineage: Eukaryota > Metazoa > Chordata > Amphibia > Caudata > Salamandridae > Lissotriton > Lissotriton vulgaris. Next base: position 976,643,292 of record NC_141687.1, on the reverse strand, counting down.
GATTTGCAATATATGCCATATGAAATCCCTTAAAAAAGCACAATACATACATATTTCTGGAAATATCATCTGCTGCTGTAAAAGTATTGTTTACAGATTATTGTGTTCTAACTACCCCAATCTTCTCTGTTTTTCAGGAGTATCTTACAGTATGAAATACAGAGGTTTGGGGACATTTCAAGTTACCATGTTTGCCAAAATCTGACAAAGATGTGACTGGCACTCGACACATTAGGTAAACACTAGAGGATTCCCCATATTTGACTTAATAAAAACACAAGCACAGATGTCAGATTTCGACAGAAAGTCACTAAAGAATTAGGGCCAGATGTAGGTAGGCAATTACCGGTGGGTAACGGCCTCCAGGCCTCCAGGCCCATAGGAATGAATGGCAAATACCGAATCGGTAATTACCGATTCGGTAAATACCGAATCTTATCGATTCGGTATTTTTTACCAAATAATTACCTACATAGCATTTACCGATTCGAAAATGCCTACATCTAGCCCTTAGTTTTCATATTTATGAAATACTTTAAAATTTTCTGGTCCTCTGTTAAAGTAGCATGGAAATATATGCACATTTCTAAATGGATGTTTTGGAATGTGAGCCATAACCAACTCTTACAGAATTATGGGGCATGGCATAATAGGGACTCCTTGTATAACACTACCGCCCCAATCTATTATTAAGTCATGTTCACATCGGCCATTAATAATCAGGGTTGTCCCTCAGTGTTTTGGTCTTGAACTCAGGTTTTGCTGCTGTACGGACCAGAAATTTAAATGATTTGAAAAACTGACCTAAAAGGCAGCTCAAAGGAACATCCAGAGCGGACCATGACACTGATGTGAATGTCATCATTGTTGAAATAACATCAGATTCCAAATATCTTGCATGAAAAATTATAATATGTTTTTACAAAAACTTTATTCAACTTTTATATTTCTTTTTACTAATTCAGCACTTATCTAGTTTAAAATTTTGGATTTCAAATACATTTAGACATTAGGGTTTCTAAATGCAAGCATCTTAATGCTAATTCAAGACTTACAAACCAAAGATTGACAACATAAGAATGTGCTCAAATTGCAGCGACGATAAAATACAACTAATGAATAGTTGTATTTTATCGTCGCTTCTTTGTGGTAGATTTTATTTTAATGTGCCACTTTTTGATAATTATGAATGTAAATCATATTACATGTATTTAGTTGTTTTATGCATATATGCCTGCTACACCAGGAGTAAGATTCTACCAGCACAGTGAGGTGCCCAAAGAGCAAGAAATGGGTTTGTTGCACCAGAAGACTTTATATGTGGGTGAGAAGGGCGCAACGTTTCCTCAGAGTATTGGAGGATATTGAGTATGACCTGAAACACACAGGTGATATAATACATTTTATTATTATTGCAGTAGCTTTAATACACTGGTCCAGAAGAAAGCAGTGGCGGATCTCTTTGCCACATATGCTGAAACATGTTGACCCCTTCTGCAAACAGATATTTAGTTAAATCTGTTGGCGCACTATGCTGTTTTTAACATTGGGAGAACTGAGAGATACCATTACAATTTGATACCTTCTACTCATTTCTATCCAATTTTATATTATTTCACAATCGTTCACCACACTTTTTGCACTGCAATTGAGCTGCCCCTGTTCACTAACACTATTTCCGGTATCATCTCCCAAATACACATTTATTTTGTGTTAATTGTCCGTCACATCAACATCTAGTGACGGACAGCACTCTCCTGGGTTACGGAGAGCCCAAATGATGACCAGGGCAGTACCGAGCAGGAACTGATGAGTACTTTTTCCCAACTTAAGGAATGTAGTGTTCTTTGTCACACATTTGCACTACCATTTTTTCTTTGTAATCTCTAGTTGTGCCACATATTTGTATACACACCTGAACCTCTTTTTTCCTTTGACCCTCAGACACTCTTTGTTGTTATGACGTACTAATGGGGCACGTGTCTGTATGTAGGTCGTTAATCCGGCCCTTGGACCCTCGTTAAAACCTTTGTTTCTTGTGAGAAGGGAGCTGCCTTTTTAATATTTCAGTGTACTTACTACTCCAACAAAAATCTAGTTCACCTTAGAAATGGTCCCAGCGGTGGAACCATTAGGTTTGGATACATTCCAGCTAAATCCAGTAACATTCTTGAGTGAATTAATGTTGCTTATTGTTCCTTGTAATATAATCAAGTTTGTCTTGTTGTCTTCACTGGACAGATTTTGTTCAAAATCCAAATGCTCGGAAGTCATAATTTGATCTAAAAAAAACATTCCTTTGTAATTGGCCAACGGGAATTTGACCAGGGTAATCAATTTCCTTGAAATACAAAGTGGCTTATTCCTACAGTGAACTCGAGAGATAGCTGCACCAAAATGCTAAATGGCTGCTTTCTGCAATATTGTTCAAGGATAGTATTTCATGTAGTCACTCAAAGCGGGGAACCTATCTTGTATTGGTTCTGGATAAAACCTGTAAGATTGTTAAAAACCACATAGGGGATTATAATGTAAAACCACATGGAAAACTCCTGTGAGAATGTGTACTGCACCTTCCATAAGAAATGTAGTTGAATAGCCAAATGATGGTCTACCAGTATGTTAAGTAGGTTGAGCACCTCATTCCGAGACATGATCGTAACCTACAGGTCACAAGTTCAAATGAATTTACAGCCAACACACCCTTTCATCCATCTGAGCACAATGTATTGACTCAGCAAGTGAGTTACTGTATTTTCATAGCACTCTGTACTAATCAGTTTTATGCTTTGAGGTCACCTAATTATGATATTGAAATATCGGTGGGAGGCCTAGATTTGTTGAGATATGTACTTGAGACTTGGCAGCCATGCATAAAAGATATCCTATCCCTACTGTTAGACCCAGGGGTTTCTGGCTTGCTGGAATGCATCAAAGCCAGCTGGAATCCACTCTCCTGGATAGGAAGAGTACGATACACATGTCCGATAACCTGTGCTCACTCTTGGGAAGCTTGGCACAGAGAAGTCAGGCTTATTCTCAGGGCCCGAGTGTAAAGTACTGGCACAACCCCACCCTCGCCACACAATGCAAACGCCTCAAAAAGACTACACACCCTACGTATAAACACTGGTCTTTGTATTAAACAGACATTGAAATCAAAATGAGTTACGCATTGTATATTCACTTTACAGTTATACGCAATTTTCAGACTTTCCCATTAGCATCAGAATGGCATGAACATATAGGCTCTAATCAGAGGAATTCATCCAACACAATATTCCCCAATATTGCATACCCCCAACAGTTGCAATGGTCAAGCAATCACAACTCCATGACGATGTCTTGTGACTCAGCCCGCAGTCCCTGAATGACACCAGCCAATGATACAAATTGACCCTGCTGGCACGATGTTTATTAGATTGTTGAAACCACATATAACAGAATAAAACCACGGCACCTGCATGAGTGTGGGATCGCTACCCACACCCCTCTAGACAAAGAGTTGTGACCCAGGAAGCTGGCGCATTTCCAAGTCTGGAGAATTGTTTCCCCTCAAGTGGATGTGTAAGCTGCCGTAGCTCCCGACAGCCAGCCGTAGGTGGCCACAAGACACAACGAAACCCCTTCAGGCCCCATTACGATGATATCCACAAGAAAGTACCTTGTAGCTTGGATTCAGGGAGAGGGAGCCAGCGACCTTGGATGGAGGACACAATGTCGGGCATTATCATCCTCCTGATCTGGAGGTTGAAGATAGTCTCAGCTCCCAGCTCAGGTCCTCCAGCATCCCTTGGACACATCACACTGCAGAGTGCAAGCTAGCACATGTCTCCTGGTTGCAAGCACAGTTCGTTCAGACTCTGCAAGTTTCCCCCACATTCCTCGAACTCCTCACATCCCAGCTCCTCTGCAAAGTGCGATGACTGTGTACGTCAGGACAGTCCTTATCCCAACCGACAACCACTTGCACCATTTTCCACCATATCATGTGTGTTCCTTATGATCTTGTGGAAACGGGGAGCTCCTTTGAGTCCCTGGGATCTTGTGGGTAGGGAGGCTAGCCAACCAGCCCTTGGAGAGTACTTAAGGGCCCGGGCCACAACAGTTGGCACTTAGCTGAAGGCCAGCAACGTCCATGCAAAATGATAGTCCCATTTCTGGAGCATGACACGGGTAAAGGCCACCACAAGTATGGGGATAATCCAGTTGCAGTCCCTCCTGCCCAAACGGTTCCTCTCATTGATGTCCCAGCATTGCAACAGCCTTGTATTGTTCCAAATCCAAATGTGCCCATCACTTCTGATGACAGAGCCCCAACAGTTATACCCACAATGGCCTTTGAAGACGTGATCAATTCAAAAGGCCAACATTGAAATGTACAGGCCCTCTCAAAATGTTATCCTGTCTGCCATCCTCCCCCAGGAAGTTTGATCACTATCTTTCCTGGGGCCAAGACCCTGCCCCTTGGAATGCAGGTCCCAATTCCACCTCCATGTAATCGCCCCAGAAAGGCCTCTCAGAGTCAGAGGTCTGTGGTTTACCTGGGGCACCTAGTTTATGTCCTTCTATCAGGAATGCACAGATGTAGCTGTCCCCCCAGAACCCAGATGTGAATTTGAGACAGGCCGAATGGCACAGAGACATGAGCATTGAAAAGCCCATTTTTCTAAAGTGGCATTTCCACATACATAAGTTCTGATCTGCTCACATTACCAGTGAGGATTTGCCATTACAAACTCATCAATATCATACACTATACTGCTACTAGGCTGCACGTAGAAAATATTGCTTAATAGCCTTTCCATACATTTCGACTTACTAATCCAATGCGAGAAGCAGGACCTGTCATACCGAACACACCTCCCGATGCCATTCACAACCCTTGCATGTAACGTACACACACACATGCCCTACCTCTGCCCAAGACCGCACCCTGCCACCAGGAAGAACTCCGATATAGCAAGAGACATGCAGAACTTTTGCACAAAGCTTTTTAACTGCCAAGACGATTAACAGTAACCTGTGTACACAGGCCCCACCAGGGCAAACCTGTGGCACGATCGATGAGTTACCTCAGTTTATGGCACAACCAGTGCTGTAGGCCCAAGGAGGAGCATTCAAGATAGCCCCGGTTATATGTCTGACCCCTAGACAATGGACTTACAGTTAACTCAAATCAGCCAATCATGAATACACAAAGCATCTGTATGTATATGTCAAGCACAGCACTTTGGCACTGAATGGCAGTGTCAAATGCGCTCAAAGTCCTAAGGCTAGCACCTAGATCAGCGGAAAAAAGGGAAGGAGAAAGCAAAAGGTCGAAGGAAAACACCCTAGAAAAGGCCATTCCCATCACCTACTCAATGATGTTTAAGTTATAGATCCCAGAATGATAAAAAAACTATGTCAACCCACTTCAATTCAAACCATTGATATTCAAGGTACACAAGCAGCTGCAGTGCAAGGAGTTTTGGAACCTTTGTGAAATATGTTTTTATAGTCCATTTGCTCTATTTCCTCTTGCAACATTTTAGAGGTCTCAAACACAAATAGAAAAAACTGAGAATTTGCCTGAATTCAATTTTCTATTTTAATATAAATCAATAAAGTTCATCAAGAAACAGTTCCATCAATATATGAACAATGGTTGTATTCATGCATCCAACAAGAGCTCCCCTCAACTCTCCCATTACCACCCTGGGCTAACCAGATAACTGGGGAATAACTCATTTTGTCAAAATGCTCATACCAAGATGAAAGTACTTGCATGGTGTAAAAATTAACACTGCTCTTTTTCTGAATGACTGACTGACTGAGTATTACAGTGATTCAGAGGTAGAGATCTGATTGTCCTGATGATGGACATCGACCCTGAGTGGCACATGATGGTTGGACGAAACATGTTGACTACAATTTGATGGATGGTAGGGTGATAAAGTCCAGCGACCATCTATTGTGAAGTTTTTTTTATCCTGGCTGGGGAAACCACATATAAAAAACAGAATTGATTGTGTATCCCTAAGGCAGTTTTATCCATATACCACTAAAAAACTGATCCTGCAATGCATCAGTTGAACCCGAAAACATGATTTGCCTCACCTCTGCTGATGGTAAAACAGAGAGTGTAGAAGCAGCTAGATGATGAAGCATGCCCTGAAAAGTGGGCGACGGCTTTTGTTTCCCATAATAAGGGACCCCTTAGAGGGTAGTTTTTGAGGGGTTTTTGTTTCCTTTCATCAATCTTTAGGTGTGTGATATTGAAAACAGGAAGGATGATTGATGAATGATCACATCTCATCTCCTTTTGTATTACTTGATGTGTTACTATTATCCTGATTCTCAAGTGCATTTCTAAGGCTATTTGTTGCTACCTGGTGCCTTCAATAGTCTTAAAAAGCACCAATTGTGTACTCTCACTTTTGTGTAGTATGTGCTTAAACACAATGAGCTGTGTTACCAGCTAAATAGTAGCGTTTTAATTCTTCACCTCCCACATGAAACTAACTAGACACAATCCTACTATTTACAACTGGGTAAGTGTATATTTGGCACTGTGGATAGAGCAGTGATCAATGAAATACGGAATTGATCTGAGCCACTTGTATCCATTCTGGACCATATTTCACTGATTGATTTAGCTTGTCTCTGCCAATGCAAAGATGGACCATACATATGTAGACCAGTCTTAGCTCTAGCCCGCACTCCACCAAAGTGCCAGACCGAATATCCTCTCAAGTGGATCACAACCACACAATGGTTTTGGTCTTGTTTGGGCCATAAGTGAGGTGCAGCTGGAGCCCTATGACACACAGTGCTTAGCACCATACTTTGGGAATGGTGATCCTGCTTAAGCATACTCACTAAAATAGGCTTAAATGTGGATGGATAGAATTCGAGAATAAATCTCACCCACTGCTAAAGACTCTGTTCTATGTCCTTATGTTTAATTTGTTCACATGCAAATTCCAATCAGCACCAACTGTTTTTCTCAGTGAGGTCCCATATGTGTGAGAGGTGTCTTGATGTGAGTCCTGGGGACTAAAGCTGCATCACACAAATGAGGCTCCAAAATGTAAAATCCATTATAGGATTCTGTTGTTCCCATGTAAAGGGGGAGTGGCTTATGGTTCAGTCTTGTTGCTTTTGGAGCATGGCCAAAGCTGATTTGCTTAATATCTGTCCCCATCGTTAGTAGCATAGAATGAAAATAAAATAGAATGGAATGAGGCTGAGAATAATTACTATCGGTTGACATTACATCAATCATTCCACCCATCGCATTCTTGTTTTTCTCAGGCGATGGATATGCTCGTTTGGGGGTCATGTGCTCAGTGTCCCATGGAGCTCAAGTTACACCTCACAGATGAGGCAAAACAAGTTCAAGGCCGACAGTGGATTGGGGTTGACTTCATTCAGAAGGCACATGGCCTGGAGGAATCTGACAGGCTCCTCCTAATGTAATAAGACTAGACCTGCTTTGCATATCTTCTCTATGGTACACAGAGAGGATAAACCTGGACTGCAGTCCAGAACAATTACCAATGGCTGAGATTATTGAAAGCATTCTACCCATTTACATAGCCTAAGTATGATGGCATGACATGTTGACAGGCCAATGCTCACTGTGCCATAGAATTAAAGTTGCACCTCTCGGATGAGGCTCAACAAGGACAGAATTGTTCTCTGGTTACTTTTATTCCAAATCAGAGGGACCAATGCCTGGTTGTTCTGGCCAAACTGTTCCTATTAACAGACAAAGGCTGATTTTCATAACTTGCTCCATGTCTGTCTGAGTAAAACATTGATGATATGGATTATGGCCCTGAGTAATTATTTATACCTCAGATTAAATCTTGCATTCCATCTTTTCATTTTTTTCACACCTACTACACTGTGGACTGCTTAGCATTGGTTGATTTATTTTTCACGCTCATTTTTTTGTTTCATAATGGATGGCTTTACATGTTGCAGCTGGTAAATCTTGTGTTTCTCACTACCCTGGAGCATAGTCTCTTTCACATCTCGCTGATTGGTCAGCTTTATTACGTTCTACTGCTGAATTTTAGCAAATATTTTTTTCCAACGTAAGCACTCCATGTGAGTGCACATGTTTTCCAGCTGTCTCCCTCATGTGTCTCTCTCCATCCACCTATGCTTGCGTTCGTCTCTGCGGACCATGCCCCCAGCCCTTTACCTCTCTGTGTTTCTCTCTCTCTTGCCAATGTGCTTCTCTCTCTCTATACATGATTGTGCTGCTTTCTCTCACCAGTGTGCTTCTCTCCCCACCTGCACTCATGTTTCTCTCACGCACATCTGCATATATCTCCCATGTGCTCCATATTGCTCTCTCGTGTGCTTCTCTCTCCCCACTTGCGCTCATGTTGATTTCTTTCACCCATGTGAGTCCCTCCACACCCGCTCCTGTGTTGCTCTTTCTCTTCAGGGTACTTCTCATTTGCCCTGTGTTGTTCCCCCTCATGGGCATCACCACCGTCCTCTGGGTTGCTTCCCTTCATCTGGTTCCCAGTTGATAGATTCAAGAAAAACTTTTGCACTCCTTTTTATTTTTATGTACAGAAAGAAAGAAAAAAGGCACATGTGCTCATCTACAAAATGACACAGCTACATCATCACTCCAATGTTTTATTTGGCCATGGTGCATTGCAAAGAAAAGGCTGTCCTGCACCCTCAAAGGACATTTGCAAATTAACTAGGTCCCCAAGGGCCCAACCTATTAGTTTTGCCAATGCTTGTTTGTTTTTCTCTATTACAGTGTTGGATGGGAGACTGATGGTGAACACTACTATATTATTTCTTCCTACATTCAACTGGGGTTACGTCATGGTGCCTCTGTATCAAAACCACGAATGTCGTCCACAGTCCATCAAAAAAATATTTGAAAATGTTCAGAAGTCTCTTTCTCCACTCTGGTGTTGTTTAGGTCCCTCCAAAATTATTGATGGGAAGCTCCATCATTAATGTTTGGTGGTGCCATGCACAGCATTCACCAATGTCTCTCCATCGTCCTGCTGGTCTTCAGCATCTACCAAGGGACATAACAGCAGCCCAAAGAAATCTTCACTTTGAAAAAATGGGCCCGCTCCAAAAAGAAGACTCTAGACTCCGGAAAACTGTTCGACTAATCAGCCTACTGCTGCTTCTACCTAAAAAATGCTTAGCTTAGTATGAGAAATGAAGAAACGTTCTTAAAGATGAATGAGCTTGGAAGGTTGGTTGCGTACACCTCCCAACACCTTTACAAGACCATTCAGGTCAACAGAGCCACTCAAGAAACCTCTACAAAGTTCAGGCATCACGAGCTGGCCTCTCCTGCAACTTACAAGACCATGTCTTTAACACTCAGGGTAAGACCACAACTCAAGTCTTTGTAACAGAAGGTACCTCTTGTGGTGTCCCTGTACCTGCATCAGCTTTGGTCATGCTCCAAATGCAGCAGCACAGGAGGTTACCCTGAAAACTGAAGGACAAGTACACCAAGGTCAGACAACAACAAAAGAAGCATTCTAAAAGATAGTCCAGCTCAGGATGCACCTCCAATACACCCTGCAACACTTTAACATGAGGTCAACATAGCAACTCAAGGACCCTTCTGAAAGAAACAACAGCTCAGGAGGGGCTTCGGAACCTGGCACAATACCTTAACGTGAGTACCCATGCCAGGCAACAAATCAGGGGTGCTTCTTAAAGAAGAGGCAGCTTCAGTGGGTAAATCAATATATATTACAAGACTGCCATGAGACAGTAGGCCACCATAACCAGGACATAACTCGACCATGCCACAGTCCCACCTCCATAAAAACCACTTTACTCCCACTGATGGGTTTCAGAACTGAGATGCTGGTCTTGCTGCTGTATACAATGAAGGCACCTTCTATTTCCAAACCACAGGCGCAACTGTTATACCTGCTGCTCAGCCAGTGTGACTGGGTGTGTGGAATGTTGGTGCGGTGATGCTGTGGAATGTTGGATGAGGAATTTGTATGTGATGATAGGTCTACCACTCATCTGGTTGTGGGATGGTGCAGTAATATCACCCACTGTTGGAGTTTGTATGTGATGATAGGTCTACCACTCTTACGTGGTTGTGGGATGGTGTAGTAATATCACCCACTGTTGCAGTTGAGTTGGTGTCTACCACTTCTATGTGGTTGTGGGATGGTTTAGTAATATCACCCACTGTTGTGGTTGTGTTGCTGTCTACCACTTCTATGTGGTTGTGGGATGGTGTAGTAATATCACCCACTGTTGTGGTTGTGTTGGTATCTACCACTTCTATGCGGTTGTGGGATGGTGCAGTAATATCACCCACTGTTGGAGTTTGTATTGGATGACTTTATAAGTAGAAGTCATTTAGGTCTACCACACTTATGTGGTTGCGGGATGGTGTAGTAATACCACCTATTGTTGCGGTTGTGGTGTTGTCTACTACTTCGATGTGGTTGTGGGATGGTATAGTAATATCATCCACTGTTGGAGTTTGTATGTGATGATAGGTCTACCACCCTTACGTGGTTGTGAGATGGTGTAGTAATATCACCCACTGCTGTGTTGTTGTCTACCACATCTATGTGGTTGTGAGATGGTGCAATAATATCAGTAATATCACCCACTATTGAAGTTACGTTTTTGATGACTTTAAGTTATGAAGTCATTCAGGTTTACCAAGTGGAATGGTGTTGCTTGGTGTGCTAGGATTGAGTGTTTTCCCTTTTGAGTTGATAAGGGGTGGTCCCTACTGCTCCATTGGTGGTTTGTTCTCTGCGTGTTGTCTTTCATGTCGGCCTGGCCAGCTGACATGTTTGTGGCATTAAGGGTTTGGTAGAGGATGTTGTGTCTTCGAAATGGAAAGGGTAAAGATGTGCGAGCTATGTTTGTGTAATGTATTGAGCGTATGATCATAGGAGCAGGTTGACGTGTACTATCTCTTTATGTTTAAAATGGCAATTTGCTATCACGCTCTTAACAAGTTATTTGCCTGTATTTTTTATGTAATTGTAGATCTTCTTTTCTTTTATTTTCTGTAATTAGTATGCATAGTTTTTATGATTATTATGTAATATGCATGCTTTATCACAGGTTATATTGTGATGTGTACCACTGCTACACTAAAGTTGGTCTTTAGTTGCTTACTTAGTTTTGCATCAGTTGCCAATGTTATTCCAGTGTTTTTAAAGAAGGGAGATGTGTTATACCTGCTACTCTGCTAAAATGCATCCTGCTCAACACCCGCTTGGTCCACAGACACACCATCGACCTCTGGAATCTACTAGACACCATCTCTCCGGACGTCGCCTTCCTAACAGAAACATGGATAAATGCCTCTTCAGCCCCAGACATCACCATTGCCATCCCGGAAGGATACAAGATCATCCGTAAGGACCCCATAAAGCAAACAGGAGGAGGCATCGCCATCGTCCATAAGAACTCCATCCGCATCTCAACCAACTCAGACGTCAACCTTACCAGCGCCGAACACCTCCACTTCCAGATCTACACCGACCCCAAAAGCACACTCAGAGGCACCCTCCTCTACCGGCCCCCAGGACCCCGTGCACAATTCAGTGACGACATCATTGACTTTATCACCCCAGACGCCCTCCCCTCCGAGGACTACATTCTATTGGGAGACCTCAATTTTCACCTGGAAAAGAGCAATGACAGCAGCGCCACCACCTTTCTGGACAATCTCGCCGACCTCGGACTCAAACAACTTGTCTCTACGCCCACCCACATCGCAGGTCACACACTCGACCCTATCTTCACCTCCAGCAAACATGTCTCATTCAGTCACACCACAGCTCTTCATTGGACGGACCACAGCTGCGTTCACTTTATCTACAATAAAACCACAATCCACAACCATCCTCAACCCACCCTGCGAAGAAACTGGCACAAAATCACCATCGACCAGATCTCCTCATCGCTTCTTCTAAACCCCCCCGCCCACTCCTCAAACCCCGACCAAGCAGCCATTAACCTCACCCAATGGCTATCCAACAGCGCCAACATCCTAGCACCGTTGAAAAAACACCAAATCAAACTAGGCAGCAAAAACGCCTCCTGGTTCAACGATGATCTTAAGAAATCGAAGAAACTCTGTCGCTCCCTCGAGAAGACCTGGAAAAAAGACCCAAACACCAGCACCAGGGACGCCTTCAAGAACGCCACCCGCATACACCACCAACTGATCCAGACTGCCAAGAAAGCCGCATTCAAAGACCGACTAGACAACAACGCCCACAACAGCAAGGAATTATTCAACATAGTCAAAGAATTTACAAACCCATCAGCCAACTCCAACGACATCACCCCCTCCCAAGCCCTCTGCGACTCCCTAGCTTCCTTCTTCCACAACAAAATCGCAGACATCCACAACAGCTTCGACAACCGACCCGGAGACCAACCCACCCAACCTTCTGCAGGACCTTCACCCCCCTTGAACATCCTTAATGACTGGAACCCAATCTCCACTGAGGACACCATCCGCCTGATGAACTCCATCCACTCAGGATCCCCAACTGACCCATGCCCTCACCACATCTTCAACAAAGCAGACTCCATCATAGCACCACACCTCCGAGATGTCATCAACTGCTCCCTCAACTCCGCCACCTTCCCGGAAAGCTGGAAACACGCAGAACTCAGCGCCCTTCTGAAAAAACCCACAGCTGACCCCACCGAGCTAAAAAACTACCGCCCCATCTCGCTTCTTCCATTCCCGGCCAAAGTCATCGAGAAAGCTGTCAACAACCACCTCGCCGCCTTCCTCGAAACTAACAAATCCCTCGACTCATCACAGTCCGGCTTCCGAGCCAAACACAGCACTTAGACCGCACTCATCGCAGCAACAGATGACATTCGAACTCTACTGGACAATGGAGACACAGTCGCCCTCATCCGCCTCGACCTCTCCGCAGCCTTCGACACAGTCTGTCATAGCACCCTTCTACAGCGCCTCAGAAACGTCGGAATCCAAGGAAAAGCACTGGAATGGATCACCTCGTTCCTCACCGGAAGAACCCAGAGAGTACGCCTCCCACCATTCAAGTCAGAGGCCACTGAAGTAATTTGTGGCGTGCCACAAGGATCTTCACTCAGCCCCACCCTCTTCAACGTATACATGAGCCCCCTTGCGGCCATTGCTCGCCAACACAACCTCAACATCATCTCCTACGCTGACGACACTCAACTGATCCTCTCACTCACCAAAGACACTAACACCGCCAAAACCAACTTACACGAAGGAATGAAAGAAGTAGCAAAATGGATGAGGCACAGCCGTCTGAAACTGAACTCAGACAAAACAGAAGTCCTCATCTTAGGCACCTCCCCCTCCGCCTGGGATGACTCTTGGTGGCCCGAGGCCCTTGGAAAAGCACCCATCCCGACAGACCACGCACGGAACCTGGGCGTCATCCTGGACTCCTCACTCTCGATGACCAGGCAAGCCAACGCCGTTTCATCATCTTGCTTCAACATTCTTCGCATGCACAAAAAAACATTTCGCTGGATCCCTACCGAAACTAGAAAAACGGTCACCCACGCACTGGTCACGAGCCGCCTGGACTACGGAAACACCCTATACGCCGGTACCACCGCAAAACTCTAGAAAAAACTCCAACGCATCCAGAACGCTTCAGCCAGGCTCATACTAGACATCCCGCGTAATGAACACATCTCTGGTCACCTGAAAAACCTCCACTGGCTTCCCGTAAATAAGAGGATTACTTTCCGCCTCCTAACCCACGCACACAAAGCACTTTACGAACTTGGACCCGAATGCCTCAACACACGTCTGTCCTTCTACACCCCCTCCCGTCAGCTACGATCCTCCAACCAAGCCCTTGCCACTGTACCTCGCATCAACAAAACCACCATGGGAGGTAGATCCTTCTCCTACCTGGCAGCTAAAACTTGGAACTCTCTTCCCACTCACCTTCGCCTTACTCAGAACCACCTAGCATTCAGAAAGCAACTTAAAACTTGGATATTCGACAAGTAATTCCCCACCCTTCCTCAAGCGCCTTGAGACCCTATGGATATGTAGCGCGCTATATAAATCTCTTGACTTGACTTGACTTGACTACTCAGCTAGTGTGACTATGGGGGTGGGATGTTGGTGTGGTAATGCTGTCGAATGCTGGATGAGTGTGGTGTCAGTTGGAGGATAGGAAGGCTGTTCCTGGTGGGGCTCCTCATCTTAACATCTATCCTAATGATTCAACATACATAATTTACTATGGAAGTGGACGTTATTGTATTAAAACAGCCACCTATGTCTGCTGTCCAGGGCAAGGAGGCAATTCAGCCCAGCCCTGCCTCACATCAAGATACACAGGGGGCACCACACATGCTTCTCTTTTGAAACTGCATCAGGCTGCACGGCTCCACAAACCTCACCAATATCCACCTAGGCAGGGCTTTAAGTGGTATGTAAAAACTGGGCGGTCTCTCAAAGGGGCGTGGTTGATGTAATTTAGGGTGTGGTTTAAAAACACCTAAGCTTCAAGTCTGTGCTCAGCACAGTGTGCCGTCCTTCTGGTATTTTGCAGCTTCTATAAGTGCATCCATATTCATAATTCAACAAGTAGCATTACACCTACAACAAGCCAGGACTGTTGATGTTGCCAATGGTTGTTAGTTGCATAAGATAAATAAGCAACAACTATGGCTTTGTTCGTTATATATACTTTAGAAAATTATAATATAAAAAAATGCTTCAGTTCTGAAATGACGAGACTGTGAAAGAAAAAATATATATAAGTCTCTGAGGTTACCTCAAAGGCACTGATGGGTGGTAGAGATAGGATCCCCCCATCCCGGTTGCGAGGGCAAAAATGAAGTGCCCGATAGGGACCCGTCTCAGCACCTACTTTTTAGGCCTGTCTGTGCTGAGCACCGGCAGGACCTGGCCCACTTAAACCCCTGCATCCAGGTGAGATTCACCTTTGCTGCAGCGTCTTAATCCTGCTAATCTCTGCAGTCAGGAACAACGCCAAGCCCACATCAGACACCGCCCACACTTGTGCCAACACCAGAGCCCTGGCAACACCTCACCTCATAGATAGCCTCACCCTCTCCTACCAACCTGGCAGAGAACTCTCATACAATACATGCGCCGCTCTACGCCCCACCCTCAGGGCCGGACTGGCTGCCGGGCGTTTTAGTGTGCTGCCAAGCTGGGGGCTGATTTCGTTGATGGGGACCTGCGGGTGCATAAAACCACTCGTTTTGCTTTGTTTATTTAGAAGCACTAGCAGGTCCCCATCAACGAAATCAGCCACCACCGCAGTGAAATCAGCCCCCAGCTTGGCAGCACACCAAAACGCCTGGTAGCCAGTCCGGCCCTGCCCACCCTGCTGACACCAGGGAGCAGAGGACCGGCAGGTCACTGCTTTGACAGAGCATCACTCCCAGGACCAGGGAAGAAATCCCTCTGAGATGGGATGAGCACATGTTGTTTGAAATTAATCGTGGAGCCCTGGGGCTAGGCCCGACTCCCTCGGAGGAGAGGGGTTTGCAGTGCTCGCGGTCAGTGGGCACCTCAGCAGGATTATTGCATTCCCCAGAGCGAATTGAACAGAGGGGCTTTATGTGAAGTGCTGAATGAGACACGAGAAGCTGTGTGTGTGGGTGGGTGAGTGTGTTGGTGGTCAGTGTGTGGGTGGGTGGTGGTGGCCCCGAGTCGAGAGGCGGTGAAACATTCGCTCTCGTGCCTGCAAGGTGTGCTCCTATGCAGACCCCCATGTCTTAATCCAGTCCAGATCTGTGCATAGTGTGTGTATGAAGGATAATGCCTATTCAGAAGCCATCAGCGTCCCGGCTGCCCTTCCGTCATCTCCTCACGTGGGCAAGGGCCGAGACACCGATGCCCCATAGCCTGGCATGTCTTCTGCGTGCCTCAAATGGGCATCTGCAGGCTGGCACGGGGACAAGTCTTCAGCACTCACTGGCACATCGAAATGTCTCCAGCAGCCACCGGAGGGATCAGGTTTCACAATACACACTGGCGCTTTCGGAAGACGGGTTTGATTTCCAAGCCGATACGAACGGCTCGGGTGCCCCACAAAGGCAAATCTGCTAACTGCCACCAGCAAGAATCACACTCGAAAAGGAGACCACGCGAAGGGCGCCTCGGGTTAAGCGCTTTCCGTGACCCGTCATTGGCTGTGCAATACCACGCCGGCAAAGCCAGCAGAATACCACGTGCGGCAGAGGCCCCCGTGACCCCCGCCTCCCCCAGTCAATTATTTTGCACAAAATATCAAAGGCGTGCAGCGGCGCAAGCGACGAATAGCCAACAGCGCAGTTTTCCATATTTCCTCTCGCCCGCCCTCATGAATATTAAGTTCCCGTCAAGAATCCACGGAGGAATGTGGCCATTCTCCCAATTAGGCCTATGCCTCCCCGAAAGGTCAGCGGCGGCGCCCTTAAGATGGGTGGCAGCCCCAGAGGGCTTTTCCCTGCAACTGACAGAAAAGCATTTGTGATCTCGTGCAACGAAAAATCCACGTTGTTAATGGAACTTCGGGTGCAAGTATGTGCAATGCATTGGAAATACTAAACATCGCGTTTTTGGAAAATCCTTTACAAAATCCAAATGTCAGGGACCTTTTTTGAGATGTTGAGGTCGGGAGGCGCTGCCCCATGCTGGTTTTTTCAGTTTTATATAGCCCGAACGACCAGGACCTCCTTGGTTGCTTTACACAAGGACACATTCATTTTTAGTAGGCACAGGGAGATTACGAGTTGTGTCCAGAATCACAGGATGTTGAGCAGACGCGAGACAAACCTATTTCCCAAAATCTTACGTCGCCAGTGCTGGCCGTTATGCCACATCATCTCTCCCTATGCTTGTCTCAACAGTGGCCCAGTGACTCCCACTTCCTAAGACCCCTGAACTGCCATAAGGACCAGAGACTCCTAGGCCCCTCGCTCTCAAGGCACGCTGGGGGTCCTCTTGTTCTGCCAGCTGCCAAGTAGGACAAGTGGCAAATCGGCAAAGCTCCCCCTGGGGGGCTGGTGAGACATAGCACCCATCCAGAGGAAGAGTTCAACTAGGCACTAGGATCGCTAAACACACACACATAATAGCACACGCAGCGATCCGAAATGCCTCTCAAGTCCTTTTACGACGGGGTTATATTCTGTTTAAAGTTATATGGTGTCATGTTAGGCTATGCATTAAATCAAAATGTGTTGTTTTATTATGTAGCTGGAGATGTTAATGTTCTTTGCGGCGTGTTCTGCTCTTACGTGTCAAATTTCTGAACTTCTAAACACAACTGGCAATAAAAAAGATCTGTTTTCACCTCAGCAGTGGTCGCAAATACCCGAAATATATTTATTAAATTGCCCAGGATATTTTAGCACAATAATTTCGACAGCTTGGGAGGTTGAACAGTACACGGTCGTAGAGGAAAGGGATTTAAGGGCTGCAAACACAAGGGCACAGGTGCATTTTCAAAAACATGTCAATTGTTATACACATATATGTTTAGACATGCGGGCACACGTATGGTTGTGTAAGCCAGCCTCTGTGTGTGCCCGCGCGCGCACACACAAACACAGCCCAAAAGCAGGCATCAACACAAACACAAACACACATACATATATAGAGCAAAAACACTTATAAATGCGTACATGTGTTTGTATGTATGCATGATTGCATACGTGAAAGCTATACGTGAACGAACCCACGTTCTGCACGAGGCAATTAATGTTCCTGGACTGCACCTGGTCTGGCTTCCTTGCAGATTTTACTCGCTGTGAGCCACTGATAAAGACTGCAGCGTATAGCTCCCAAAAGGGATTCCAATGAACTACGAATGTAAAATGAGGTTTGAGGGAGGTGAAGGGGAATTACAGGGCTCGTGCGTGGACACCCTGCCAAAGCAGCCCTCCCAAACCCCCACATAATGTATAGACCAGGGCGGCAAAAGAAACACCGGCCCAAGCTGCCCCCCGCGAGACATGTTCCGCTGCTCTCCCAGTTAAGACTGCCTTCTGAGAGGACGCCTGCCTCCCATGCCAAGCACGCAGGCTTCCCCTCTCGCGGGGTGGTGTGTGGTGCGTGTGTTTAATGTAATCACACCAGGGCAGTGCAGCCAACTTTACATTTCTGGGGTAGAAAAGGGGTTCTAAGGATGGTGGAGTTTTTACCAAGAGGACGATAACGCTGTCTATCTACCTTACCACCTATTGGTGTCTGCGGTTCACCCAGGGCATGCGGAAGAAAGAAGCAACAGACATTTACATTGACGTAACAGTTCATGGTACCCCCAAAACCCAGCGCTCCCCTGGAACTTACCCGCCGCAGTCGAAGCCAATAACCCCACGGAGAAGAGCAGGAGACGGCTCCAGAACGCCGCCTCAGCCTTCATGGGCTTGGGGTACCACCTGTCTCCCCGACACCTGCTAGGCGCCCACCTCTGGCATCCCCGGCCCCCCAGTGCCCCGTGCCCTGGCGGGGAGGCGGTCATGTCAGGTGTGCGGGGAGAGACACCCGAGGCTGGCGAGGCAGGGCAGAGATTCCACGCGGAAAATCCCGACACATCGGCGCTCCAGTCCCTGCTGCTGCTGCTGGAATGAACCAACTCTGCCCCTGGCTCGGGGAAGACGCCGATTTTTTTTTCCAGCGTTCCCACTCAAAAAACGACTATCGCGGATCGCGCTTTTCGGGTTCAGACGGCGACGTTCCCACGGGAAGAAGACTTTCCGTATGGCACCCCGACTCAGCACCCCGAAAGGATGGGTCTTCTCAGCGGCCGATCCTCGCACGCAGAGGAGGAGGGTGCGCGGATTTTCCGTCCACAGCTCTCCCAGCGCCTACGAAAGCCGGCGTTCCACACCAACCACTTGAAATCCGCCCGCCTGGTACAGGTTCCTCCTTATTGGGCGCTGAATGAGTCCCTGTGCCGAAGATCGGCGGCCGAGGGATGCTGCTGGTGCTGATGCTGCACTGAGGATGTTCGGCGCCAGACCTGGACCTGCGCGTGCTCTGCAGCGCTCCTCTACGCACAACCTGCGGATACAAGTGACACCATTTTTGCATCTCAGCCGGGATTTTTTTTTCTCACGTTCGGAACGACAGAGGGCAAACCTGCTTTGCCGCGCCGGGCAACCTCGCAGGCCGCCGGTCAACTTGCTTTCTATTGGTGGGGGAAACCTTCATTCACCCAGTGGGGAGGGGGTGAGTTTTCTCTCCCCGACCCCGGTCCGATGAGAGATGCTGAGACTTCATCGCATGGAGACTGATTTTTCTTTTCACACTCCACGCGGACTTCTCCTACATTAAGAACCGACTGAATCCCGGATTTTTGATTTAGATTACGGGGTTTCCAACCTACGTTATTCATTCGGGCAATTCATGACGGATCTCGCGAGGAACCCGAGGCCGAAAGAAGAGTAGTTTGCATGGCCATCGGAAAGCCGAGTTGGCTTTGTGGCCTTATCACGAATAATTGCCATTAGGATTTTTTTTAATATTAAACGATTAAAGAAGATAGAAACCTTTGAGATAATGCAACTTGTTTTGCTGTGGACCATTGCTATATTTGCAACAGTGTAGCGATATTTTACTAAATACATTTCTGACGAGTTTATGAGAACGCTGTATTAACTAGCTCTGCGGCTGTTTTGAATTCTTTCTATTGGAATAAAGACATACCATCATTGTGGGAATGACATGAATGATGCAAGCCATTAGGAAATAGCAAATACAACCGATACCTGGCGTGTCTGTATGCATCTCAATTTATGTATCACTCAAACTAAGGAAATAACCTGTTTCCAAACTGGACTTACTGTCTCATTCTCACGGTTTAATAACCCTGAAATCAGTAGTTATTTGTACCCATTCGGTGTTACTCCCTTTACTAACCTCCTGAACGTGAAAGGTTGAAAATACAGTTCCCCAACAGGAAATTTCAGGACGCAGCTTACACACATAGATGCAAAGATACGCACACGCATCTCTGAAATAGGTGCAGTAACCTACTGAGCTAACATACTCGGCAATATAGCTCACTAGACAGTGCAATGTCACGGCTTCACTGTAGCATCGCATTTCTCACCTTCAATTGAAGGGGAATAGTGAGCGATACAGGTAACCGTGTTCGAGGTACGAACCCAACCCGATTTATCTGTGAGAATTTATGCTAATGGCACCTTGACTCTGCCAATGGCCGCAGTACAGAGGTTATCTCCACTACCACAATATGAGCTGGAAATATTCAGGCCAAAGCAGTATTTACCTCTACTCATCTACTTGAAAATAAGCCTCCCAAATATCTACCTACGAAGATTGATATTTACTCACAAGCCTGAATAGCTCCCAACTCTCTGCCCATCTCCTAACAGATGATCAACCTTTATTTCTACTTCAATTTTAAGTCTTTGTAAGCACCTACCCATCAGCATGGCTCCCAGCCCATGACTCACCTCCACGTGCACCAAAAGCACTCTTTACAGGTGAACTACATACCCATTTATCATCTATCTCCCTGAACTGTACCCACTGCCTACGATCAGCCTACATTTCAATCAACAGTGTACAGAGCGTATGAGCTCCCTAGCCATCTACCGACAACGCATGCACATTATACGACTGGTCTATGCTTCGACAAGCAGTATCCTCTACGTATGATCCATCGACTCACCTGCCATCAACACATGCACAGTATGAGAGTGGTCTATCCATCGAAAAACAGTACCCTCTACCTATGACCCATCTACTTACCTACCAGCAGCACATGCAAAGCATGAGCCTAGTCTGTCCTTCGACAAGCAGTTATCCTCTAAGTATGATCCATCGACTCACCTGCCATCAACACACATACACAGTATGAGAGTGGTCTATCCACCGACAAACTGTACTCTTTACCTATAATCTATTGACTTACCTACCAACAACACATTCACAGTATGAGTGGTCTGTCCATCGACAAACAGTACCCTCTACGTATGACCACTGACTTACCTACCAAAAACACATACAAAGCATGAGACTGGTCTATCCAACGACAAGCAGTATCCTCTATGTATGATCCATCGACTCACCTACCAACAACACATGCACAGAATGAGTGGTCTATCCATCGACAAACAGTACCCTTTACATATGATCCATTGACTTACTTACCAACAACACATGCAAAGCATGAGACTGGTCTATCCATCGACAAACGGTACCCTCTATGTATAATCTATTGACTTACCTACCAACAACACATTCACAGTATGAGTGGTCTGTCCATCGACAAACAGTACCCTCTACGTATGATCACTGACTTACCTACCAACAACATACGCAAAGCATGAGACTGGTCTATCCATCAACAAGCAGTATCCTCTACGTATTATCCATCGACTCACCTACCAACAACACATGCACAGTATGAGTGGTCTATCCATCGACAAGCAGTGCCCTCTACCTATGACCCTTCAGCTTACCTACCAACAACACATGCAAAGCATGATACTGGTCTGTGCATCGACAAACAGTACCCTCTACGTATGATCCATTGACTCACCTACCAACAACACATGCACAGTATGAGACTGGTCTATCCATCGACAAGCAGTATCCTCTACGTATTATCCATCGACTCACTTACCAACAACACATTCACAGTATGAGTGGTCTGTCTATCGACAAACAGTACCCTCTACGTATGATCACTGACTTACCTACCAACAACATATGCAAAGCATGAGACTGGTCTATCCATCGACAAGCAGTATCCTCTACGTATTATCCATCGACTCACATACCAACAACACATGCACAGAATGAGTGGTCTATCCATTGACAAACAGTGCCCTCTACCTAAGATCCATAGACTCACCTAACAACAACACATGCACAGTATGAGTGGTCTATCCATCGATTAACAGTACCCTCTACGTATGATCACTGACTTACCTATCAACAACACATGCAAAGCATGAGACTGGTCTGTCCTTCGACAAGCAGTACCCTCTACGTATGATCCATCGACTCACCTACCAACAGCACATGTAAAGCATGAGACTGGTCTATCCATTGTCAAATAGTACCCTCTACGTATGATCCATTGACTTACCTACCAACAACACATGCAAATCATGAGACTGGTCTATCCATCGACAAACTGTACCCTCTACGTATAATCTATTGAATTACCTACCAACAACACAAGTACAGTATGAGAGTGTTCTATCCATTAAAAAACAGTACCCTCTACGTATGATCACTGACTTAACTACCAACAACACATGCAAAGGATGAGACTGGTCTATCCATCGACAAGCAGTACCCTCTACATATTATCCATTGACTTACCTACCAACCACACATGCAAATCATGAAACTGGTCTATCCGTTGGCAAACGGTGCCCTCTACGTATAATCTATTGACTTACCTACCAACAGCACATGCACAGTATGAGTCTGGTATATTTATCAGCAAACCTTACGACTACCTATTATCCATCAACTCACCGACGAACAATATTCACAAAGTATGAGACTGGTCTATCCATCAACAAACCACAGTTACTTTCACTTGTTATTTGTTGGAAAAAACACACATTTCGTTTTAAAATGAGGATCTTCGCAACACAAAAACACAATATTTACAACACATCAATTAACCATGCACTTTCATGTCATCCCCCAGCCATATAACAAGAACACCCTTTTCTATGTCCTGCCTACCAACAGTACATTCTATGGCCCATATGCCAATAGTACACTGTATATATTCACACCTACATATCTGCAATAGAACACTCTACTAAGCCACACCTATCAATCATCCACAGTAAATTCCACCTATGCCCCCTTACCAATCTACATCACTGGGTCTATGACACACCACCCCTTCTACCAAAGAGTAGACTCTGTCTCTGTCCCACCTATGTATGTATCTCCAGTATCATGTGCCCTCCCACCCATCTATAAACAGTACAGTTTAAAAATTACACTTTTATGCAACTTGCTCACCCATTTACTATCAATACATCTTTCTACCACCTCCCTACCAGTTTATCAACAAAAACAATGGGAGCTTGTTTACAGGTGGCCTGTTAAATTGTGATCCTTGCACAAACACTTGTTTATACACTGACCACAATCACAAGTGGTTCAACATTTATTGACCATGGTAATTATTGTTTGTGAGAAAGTTCTCACCCTTATTTACATTTTGACATGCCTAACCTGTTGGAATGTAATCAATCTAAAAGGGAGAAAGGCACTGTACTCACAGAGACCTATGGATTTTGGTATGGAAAGCACCTAAAAAATCCTAATTGTATTGCACCCAAAATTGGAATCAATAACAGATATTACACCCAATAAATTCCAAATGCATATATCTTAGATTTTGTTGAATGCAACAATGGGCACTCGTAATCAGGCCTTTTGCCTATGACACATGATAGAGGAAAGGGTGAGATGAATGGAGAAGAGGATTGTAATGGGAGGATAGACGTTGTAATCCATACTAATATAAAAAAGAGAGAGCCCAAGCCTTTGAGGCGGGTAATCTCAGGAACCACAGCACCAATCACAACATCCAATACAGCGTTGGAAAGGGCAGTTGCAGCAGAAGGACATAGGTTATGCAGACGCCCATCATATACATTTAAAAGGTAAAAGAACCGTGGCAGCAAATTAGTCCCTTGTGGGTGTGTCTGCGTTGATCTGTGGGCGTGTGCTGGGGAAGTGACAAACGCTGGGGGCGTGTGGTACGTTCAGCCCTTCATGCCATGTCTCATATCGCGTGCTAATCCCACCCTGCTCCCTTCAAATACCCCTGCTCCCTATAATCATAACCCACCCATACTCCTTAAAATACCCCAACACCCTTAAACACGAACCCATCTTAACCCTATAAATATACCCTATACCCCCAAACCAATCCCTAAACCCTAAAAATACCCCTGAACCCCAAAACTCAAACCTAGCCCTGAACCCTAAAAATAACCCTGTACCCTAAAACCCAAACCTACACCTGAACCCTAAAATACCCCTGTACCCCAAAACCCAAACCTAGCCTTGAACACTAAAAATACCCCTGTACCCAAAAACCCAAACCTAGCACTGAACCCTAAAAATAACCATGTACCCCAAAACCCAAACCTACCCCTGAACCTTAAAAATACCCCTGTACCCCAAAACCCACACCTAGCACTGAACCCTTAAAATACCCCTGTACCCCAAAACCCAAACCTACCCCTGAACCCTAAAAATACCCCTATAATCTGGTTCAAGACTTGTGGCATAGAACAAAGCGCAACCAACAGAGAAATTTGGCCCAGGAGAAATCCACCTCATGTCTACAAAAAGCACCTTATCCACAATTAGATGACATCTATCAACGACCCCTGTATCTCTTTTTGCATCTCATGCAGAGATTTGCCCCCTTCCTCCTCCCAGGTGCCCGTCCATCCTCTTTCACACATTAACTTACTTTAAGAAACAGTCAGTCTTATGTCCTGCCAGAATGCAAGTTGCCACGAGGATTGTTCCTTCTAAAAACAGTCTTGCGGTATTATTGTTTTCTGTGCTACTTGGCTCCAATACACTGGTCTGAGGTCATTATTTCACTGGCAGCATGTTTTATTGACTACCTTCTGAAGCTGGTGAAGCTCATCCATTTTGGGCTATATTGGCTTGACCTCAATAAGATATGAACAGAGTCCAAAGGATAAATCAATAGGGAACCTCTTAAAAAGGTAAAAGAGCTCGAGTCAATTTCAACCGGAAATAGGAATTCTTTACTAATTCTAACATTTGATTTTTCAAGGACAATAATGGATGAGAGCTGATGACAAGATATCAGAGCTGTTTTCGAGACGTTTCCAGAACCGAGCATCCAATAAAACCAGACTGTGAAAGAACCACAACTTCTAGGCAGAAAGATGGCCTAGGGAATTAGGCAGGAGTAGAGGGCCAAACAAACATGCAACAGAGCGGAATTAAATGCATCAAAAAGGGAATTTTCTTGCAAGGAATGACAAGCTATACAGCATAATATGCAATGAGGTAACATTGTCCATCGCACCACGTCGTATTATTATCTAAGCATTTGGAAATTTTAACATTCGTGGGTCATGAATTCCAATAGTATTAACATACACCGATTTTAGACACAATAACAATATAAAATATGCAAATCCTATAAAAATGTAATTAACTAAATAATGAAATATTTTTGTCTTTCATTGAAGCATTGTGCAAGGAATTTCAATGTACGCGTGGTCTCATTACACATATTTTCTCTTATGAGACTAGATGTACTTCCGTGTTTGATACTGAGCACAAATAGGCTGCTATTCAGCCTCCCAATGAACCCGCATTGACCCCTAAACACGGTAACAGATTAGCTGACCCCAATTAGGTACTTTTTCATGGTTTATCACTTATATTTTGGCCTACAGCACTTCACTAATAGAGGGAGTCATTACCGATCTTCCGCTTGTAAGGGTACAATTAGAGTTCCAAGATACAGGCTCAAATTGTTATTGAATCAAAACGGATTTTTTTATTATACATACCCCATGCTACAGTATGGATGCAAATATGTTGGTAATCTAAAAGCGATATAATAATAAAAAAAACAACAATACATTTCCCACATAAAAAGGTGAAACAGAAATGTGTTCAAAAGAATTTTGAGACTTTGAAGGCCCAAAACGAGTGAACTTTTTAAACTTATGGTGTTTAAAATGCATTGGGTCATCTTCAGGACACTTCTACTTTATGCAAATCCTTCTGATCATTTCTTTACATTGGGCAGTCTTTAAAAAGATGCATTGCTATTTCCAGAACTAGTCTGAACGGGCGAATAGATATCAGGATAAAAGAGTAACAGTTCGTAAATAATTTATTTTCAATGATCTGATGCATGTGTTTGCGTTGCAGTGTTTTGTGACAACATTTCAGTTAAATCATTCAGTGGCTTCAGTGATATTGGATTCAAGACTGTAGCTTTTTTGTCTCCCTTGGTGGTTGTATCAACCCTAGACCCAAAAATCACTCACAATGAGTACATGATTCTCTCTAATGTTGGTGCCATAAACATGTCAGAGCAAGGTGTGAGGCATGCATAATTGCAGAAAACGGCAATGCCAGTAATTAACGAGCGACCCAAAACATGTAATACATTAAAACATGTTTAAATGGGCCTTTGTTGAGCCCTCTAAGCCTTTAAGATTATTTTTAAGAAACTTCTGTTGGCCTTTTTGTTTGGTTGATTTTTGTTTATCGTATTAAATCGATTACATTTTACCAAAATATTTGCACCCATACTCTACTTTTATGTACGCATAATAAAACCTTTCCTCTACATACAGGCTCAAATAACAGTTGTGACTGATTCTGCAGGTGTCCTGCGCCCATACAAGACGAAGCTCTGTAATGACTTCACCAGTTAGTGTACCATTCTAAAACAATAGCCAAGTGATTCACCTTGGACGTCCACATTTGTTGTGGCATATTTATTCCAAAATCCTCCTAGGCACATATGGTTGCCCTATCATTAGTTATAAACTATTAGGTGAAGGCTCCATAAAAAAGGTGCAGCACCACTGGCATAAACGTTTGCTGTCAACTTTGGGATACATTGTAGATCTACACGACCAAAGCAATTTTAAAAGTGTACTTTATTTTGGTCACTGGAGGCATGAACTTCTGTGTTGAATGCGGCAGCAACTCCATGTCACAAGAAACTGTGTTTGGCATGTGTGAAAACCTACTACTGACATAAATCAAGTCACTCCCAAGTAGTGCCTTGACTCTAACAAAGGACTGGTGTATCATGTGCAAAGGTTGAATACGCTGCTTCAGCGACTGGATTCGACAGTGTGTTTCACTCCTAAAATACGCCCAATGTAACCATAACGGCGGCGTTGTTTACACAGCTGTACTACTCTCGCTGTATATACACTGTACTGTAATGATAAAAATCTGTCAATACAATTGTTTGAAATAAAAAAAAAGAAACATGTTATAGAGGTCATTTGTTAGGATACTTATCAAAAATCTAACTTATTGGTGAACATAGATTTTTGCTGAATATACTGCGAAGATCACTTCCTAAAAATGTATTTACCCCTGTCTGAGAGGCAGGAGACTAATTTAATTCTGCTATTCTCCAGGGCGAGAAATTAGCATTTTGAGGAGGCTGAAAAGTACTTCGTGGGAGAAGAGATTAGGCCTGTGCCTGGTGGTAGGAAGGTTTGGAAGAATAATCCCTGGACACCTAACATGGAATGAGGGAGAAGAGTGGGCAGGGGTGTAGATTGCTTTCAGAAAAAAACTGGCAGGAGCCCTCCAGAATAGCATGATCGCAATAAGCAGTATTTTATAGCCAGGGTGTCCATTTGAGATTGCTTTGATCATTGCTAATCTGTCTGACCCCATGGTAGGAGGGCACTGAGCTTCAGAACCAGCCATGGTTGTTTTTAGGTGAAATTCCATCATCTAATTGAGGAAACCTTAGGGTAGAGGTCAGGAGCTTTTTATATGACATACGGATTCTCATTCTGGCATTTTGAAATACCCCTAATACAGATTTCTGGAATAGTTTATCAGAAATCAACAGGAATATCAAAAAAGTTGTCTGGTTTGAGCAAGAGAATGTTCTTGAGATTATGCTATATGGTAGCCCAATCACTGGCTTGTGAACTCTAAAAGAAAAACTTCCTGCTAGTAGCTCATCAGAATGCAACTGAAGTGAGTGGTTACCAGGAGAGGACATCTCTAGGGCCAGGCAACATTTTAATATTGCCTGTGTAATTCGCATTAATTTTGGAATTTCCCATTACTCTTGTTGTGCAAAATTCTGCCACATTGTGTAACTGCACCTTATAACTTGTGTGGCTCTGTCTGGGTCCTGTATTCAGCCCTTCTCCTGTGGAGGGTTTTATGTAGGTATGAGAGAAATTTTTAAAAAGTTGGGGTAATTTGCATTATTTTAGGAATTTTGAGTTCCACTTGTTAGGGCCCGATGTAGGTAAAATTGATTTACCGATTTTCAATTACCGAATTTTACCGATTCGGTAATTGAAAATCGGTAAATCAATGTGGTGGACATGTAGGTATTTCCAGATGTGTAAATACCGAATCTGTCACATTCGGTATTTACCGATTCTGTAAATACAGAATCAGTATTTACCATTGATTCCTATGGGCTTCAAAGCCCATAGGAATCAATGGGAAATACCGATTCTGTATTTACAGAATTGGTAAATACCGAATTTTGCAAGGGTGCAGGGGGTGTCAGTTTGACACCCTCTGGCACCCCACAAATAGGCATGTGCGCCATGTGGCACACAGACATGCCCTAAGGGCATGTCTGTCTGTCACATGGCTAGGTGTGCATGCACACATGTGCATGCACACCTGAAATCGGTATTTTACCACACAATAGGATTGTGTGGTAAAATACCGATTTTGTAGGGCCTTTGGGACTCAGAAGAGTCCCACTTACATCAGAGATTTACCAAATCGGTAAAAATACCGATTCGGTATTTTACAGAATCGGTAACTTTACCGAATTGGTAAAGTTACCGATTCTGTCAAATTGTGCCCCTACATGCCAAATCATGTATACCGGTCGGTAACGGCCGAAAATACCGATTTTCGGCCGTTACCGACCGACCTACATCTGGCTCTAAATGTTTCCACTTCACTTAATGATGCATGTATTTTTTAGCTAAAAAACGACCGACTGAGCTCAAAGAAAAATCAAGACTGTAATGTTTTCCCAGTGGCAAAGTGACATTTGCAACTATAGTTTCGATATTTGTCCATCTGAGAGCTTTGAAGCCACATCTGAAAGCTTCAGTGGGTTACAGACTTAACCTATCTAACTTCAAGGGACCCTTGCTGACAACAACACCATGGCCTGATCTTCTGAAGTATTTAAACTTCCAGAAAAATGACTAAGTCCTAAGGTAGGACTCTTGAGGGGCGTGGCTTGGCACTGAACAGTGATGGCTGTATCTGGTTAGGGTTCCTGATAAGGTGCTGAGCCCCAGGCTCACACAGGTACTTAATATGGCTATGACCACCCTGCCCTGAGTGCCATACCCGGTGTGCTCCGCTGGGACCCGACTCTGCTGCTCTTTTCTTCGGCTAGTTTGGTGTGGGGTTTCTCGTGGACTGAGGTGGAGAACAGGGCCCGACTTGGACCAAAAACCGACCCTGGCAAAGTGCTTGGCCAGCCCCCCAGGGGCTTGGGGGTGCGACTGAGCTGTTTACCAGGGCCAGTTTTCTCCCGATTTTGTTACAGCTGCAGATATTGCAGTTATGCTTAAAAACGGTCCTGTAACAAAATTGCCCCCAAGGGCCCAAGACCGGCCCCCAACCGTGGCAGCCCACCGGGGAGATGCTCGGTGCCTGATATGGCCAGTCCGGCCCTGGCAGAGAAGCCTGGTGCTGATTTCAACAGGCCTTCCCAGAGGATTTTGGCTGCAGATGCTGAGGTTTTTTGCAACCCAGAGGGCACTGTGTGGTGGTCACCCTAGCTTCTACCACATCACAGATCTCCGTGACTCAATGGGCTTCAGGCAAATAGGTTTGAGAATGCCATAATGCTCACTGGGTCATTGAGTGGGCGGATTAGCCTTGCCTCTATTTTTATCCCACGCAATACTACCCACTGTGGCTGGCTAGACCAGTGAAGTGCTGACATAGACTCAGGCAATTCTCTGCAGAGCTCTCTGGTGGGACCCAGATACTCCGTGGGGCTCAGACCTACCCATGGCAATAGATGGTGGACAGGGCTGTGTGGACTGCAGCGGCCATCTGAAAACGGGTTGTCATTCCAGTAGGCTTCATTGGATTCCCTGAGGAGGATGTACCATAGTTCTGCTTCTCCATTAAGCCCAAACCCTCCTCCATCACCTCTACAGTGGACCCACCTCCAGTGAGACGACTGGCACCCAAACAGACTCACAACCATTTCTTCTTTTCTTTTCACATCCGCACCACCCTGCTCTACCCCCACTTAGGGGGCTGATGTACTTTCTTGAGAAGCCAACTGCTTCATAATAATGCTTGCTACAAGAGAAGGATACCGATATCCAATTCCAGGTCTGCTCCTCAAGGCACTTATGGTCTGTACTAGATTATACAAGACTTTCTACATACCTCTGTACTAGACTTTCCACCTACCTGACAGCGCTGGAATGGTTAAGTGTGGAGGTGCAATGTATACGATGCCCATGCTGCCACCTTTATTACGAACCTCGTATCTCCGGGTGAACAGCAATTTACCCCAGTGACCTGCGCATGTTGAAAGTCAAACGTGTGCTAACTTCTCTTCTTGGAGGTGGTGACCAGTTGCCCCAAATCAAAGCCACCTGTGGCCATGATGGATGCACTGGAAACCCAAGATGGAGCAATGATGACACTGATGAACGAACTGGTGGACATTAAGCTCTCCATAGACACCATTAACACAGCAATGCTGGATAACACATAGGCAGTCCAATCCCTGTTAGGAGACATTGCTAATTTTCAGAAGCAGATCGCATTGGTGGACGGCTGATGTTGTGGGGAAAGATACGACGTTCACCAAAGGGTTATAGAATATAAATGTATATTTATAGCTGTCCATAACAGTAATGAAGAATCCAAAAGGAATGTACAAGTTAAAGAAACAGTGCCAAGAAAATAATGCAAAAGAAAACAAGATACAACAGCTGACTTGGTGAGTTCCATCAACGTCTCAACGCACAACCTGAATGGGACTCTAAACTATAGAGGCTACACAAGAAAGTCATAGATTTGAAGGACTGCAGCAGGAGAGATAATGTGCACATCTTAGGAGTCCCAGAAAGAGGCAGAGAAAGACAATTTCCACCTGTTTTTGTACACCCTGATCCTCCAGCTGCTGAATGTTACTTATGAATCGGTAGCTGAATTTCAGCGAGCACATCAAGTACGATATTACAACATTATACATTGCCCCCTCCAACATATACTGCTTTGTTGTCTCTTTCATCAGAAAGCTTGTCAAAGTAACACGACAGCGAAAAAACATGACCCATACCAATTTTTGAACAACCAAGTATACTTCTAGTCATATTTCTCTCCTTACAGTAATGCCAAAAAGAAATGCTTTTTTGACCTATGACGATAATTAAGTAAAAAAGGAATAAAATATGGACTGCTAGAAATGGCTATGATGCTGATAACTATTTATGGACACCTCATGGAGTATGGCAAACCTAATGACCCAGAGAGATTTCCTGATGAACGGATGGAACAGACTTGGATGCGGCGTCCTCAATGCAAGATGCCCAAGGCAAATCAGAAAAAAGCCTGGACACCCCATCCTCTTTGGATCAGGAGGAGCGGTTTTGGTGGAGAAAATGAAACGCAAAGAGGGAAAACTGCGACAGCAGACACATCCTAAGCTGTGAACGGATTGACCACCAGCCGCCTACTTTCACTAGTTAGGTAACAAACCTACCCCCAGCTCACAGTTGCAGCAGGTGGCAGAATACACACTTGAGTAACCTTCCTCCTGAGACCTCCACTCACTTCCCTCTTACATGTTTGACAAGCTCAATTTTTGCTGTTCTTTTCTGGGGTCACTGTTAGACCTGGCATACTCTGCGTGGTTACCCTGTCTTTTTGCCTCTGCTTTCTAAAGTTTTGCTGTGTGCTGGATTCCATTTTTGCTGGTCTAGATGCTTTGGGCACTTTGCCACTGCTGATCAGTGCGAACGTGCAATTTCTCCCTATGTAAATTGTGCATATGGATTGGTATTTCCCAGATTGGCTTGTTTGACTTGCTACTAAGTCCCTTGGATAGTGCACTGTCTGTGCCCAGGGCCTGTAAGACAAATGCTGCTAGTGGACCTGCAGAACTGATTGTGCAACCCACACACACAGCCTTTTAAAAGGATCTCAGACCTGCCACTGCAGTGTCTGCACACAGTGTCTACTGCCCTGGCAAGTGCACCCACCTTCCCTTTTATTAAATGTGAGTCACCCCTAATGCATGCCCATGGTACCCCTGTTTTGCCTGGTTCAGTGTATGTGTAGGACATGTACTGGTGTGCGTAACATGTTGTGATATTGAACAACAGTGTAATTCCTGTTTCACTATGGAAAGGCTATCTTTCCCATAGGTTAGAATGGGAGTTTATATATAGCAACTTATAAGTATAACTTCCTATTGGGACAGGGTAGGAAGGTGGAGTTTAGTATGCCTGAACTCAGAATATAAAAATGCATCTTTTAGTAAAGATGATTTTTATATTGTGTGTTTGAAAATACCACTTTTAGAAAATGGGTGTTTTCTTGCTTAGCCATCCTTTGTCCCTCTGCTGGTTTGTTGATTGAATCTCTGGTTCTGGAGTGACTGGGGATGGGGGTGTGCCTTCACTGTAGACAGCGACTGGGGGGTCAAGGTGTGTCCTGCCTTTCCTGGATGAGTCAGGGCTGGACTGAATAGACCTGGGCTGCATTTAGAGTAGTGGGATGACATTTCCTGATTAGGCCTGGCCTGCCTTACACAATGCTGTCTCCACCTCCTACCAGGAAGCTTGGCCAGAGGGGACAGAACTGGTTTGAACTGAGCACAGGGCCTCTGTGCCACAAGAAAACAAAGACAAATGCAGTATAAATATTAGGGCCCAGACCCCAGAACTTTAGAACTCGCTTGGATCAAGGAAACAGCCAGGAAGAAGAGTTGGGGAAGCGTGAGGAGAGACTACCACTTTGCTGTGTGCTTTGCTGTGTTGGCCTGCAGTAGCTGCTTCTGTCTTGGGCAGAGAAAGGACTGGACTAAACTTTCTGTAACTTTTTTGCTGAGCAACTTCAAGGGCTTGAAGTAGAGCTTGCCCCCTGTACAGGAAGTCTCAGGAACAACAAAGACTTCACTTTCCTCCGGGTATCTCCTCTGGGACCAAGCATTCCAGTTGCCACAGAGGGAAACAGCAGTCCGACAATGTCACCGACACTGCTGCCGGCTCTGTGATCTGAAGACACAGCGGAGGGCACTGCCGCTTTTCACACCGTAAGTCCAGTCTCACCAGCGATAACCGCTGCCACCGAGCCACTGTCTGCACCACGAACTGAGGGTACAGCACACTCCACTTCACACAGTGACAGTTGTCACTACCAGCTCGCACCAATGTGGTCGGCCAGAACCAAAGGTACTGGTTAAGGGTCTTCTGACAACGACGTCAGTCCGCACGGACGCAGTCAACCAAAAATGTTAGATTTTAGTTGTTTTCAGCACCACAGTTGCCCAAACAGAGCCACCGACTTCCAGGAACTGCATTTTTTAGGTTTTTCTTGAAAAGTGTATATTTTGATTATTGTATGTCGGTTTGGTCTTGTTTGGTTTAGATAAAGATTGCCTATTTTTTTAACTGGTGTGGTGTCCATTTGTAGTGTTTTCTCTGTGTTACTGTATGTGTACACAAATGACAGGTCTGGGAAGCTAGACATCAGGTATGATAGAGATTGAGGCATGTTACAGGAATTTGTTTCAGACAATGCCATGATTGAACCATTGCTACTCTTACACTCCTGTGACAGAGACTACACCTTTACTTCATACCCCACACTGTCCGTACCCCAATTGACAACTATCTAATAACCCCTCACTTAGCAAGACATCACCTCTCAGCTTCCATAATCCCAGCGGGACCTCTGATCATGAACTCATTCAACCACAACAAGACATAGGGATGATGCCTCTCGTGGACATTGCCTGACGTATGAACGGCTCCAAATTTAGGGACCCCCTGACAAGGCTTACTTACAACACCAAGTGGAGCAATTCTTCCTTGACAATAAAGGCTCATTTTGCTCCCCACAGACTTTATGGGATGCAGGGAAGGCAAATGTACATGGGCTTTAACCCCTTCAAAGCTCATGACGAGCTGAGCTCGTCATGAGGCACGGTTGAGCTGTGCGGATGACGAGCTGAGCTCGTCATGAACAATGGTAAATCTGCGAGTGCAGCACCGGGGGGGAAAACCTCTAGCAGCCAAGGTGTTAATGAGAGGCACATCCCTGGCAAAGCAACAAGCATGCAGTGAAAGAACATGTCTTGAGTGCCACAGGCATGGGAAAGAAACTCTGCCTAGTCCAAAAATTCCACCCTGACGTTACTTCAGCACCTGCTTCAAGTCAAAACAGAATTGATTGGGTGGCATATGATGGAAATAGAGTTATCACTGTTTCACTTATGTCAACATCATTGTGAACAGGGAGAAAAGGTAGCAGTCTGTTAGCTACCCAACTTCATCAGCTGGAGTCCAGTAGGACCTTATCGGTGATATGTGGCAAGACAGAAGGTCTAATAACCAATCTTCTGGACATAATATTGGAAATCCAATCTTTTTATGAATCACTGTACGAGACAACACTTCCAAAATGTACTTATCACCACACTAACATCGGACCGATCAAATAGCTGCAGTTATTGATGACATGGCCTATAATAAAACCCAGGGTGATGATGGATTCCCTGCAGAATTTCATAAACCCAGCCTGGTGGCTAAATAGACTAATGCATCCACTGAAAGGGCCTGTGTTTGACCTCATGGTCACAGGTTCAAATCCCAGTGGCTCCACTTAGCCTTTCATCCTTCTGATATCAATAAAATACATACTATTGAGTTGGGTAACAATAAACATCTGTTACTCAGCACCAAGATTGAGTTGGGTGAATGTGCGCTTTACAAATACACGTTATGTTAGGTTAAATTCACCAAATCACAGATTGTACCCATGTCATTTTCTGGGCTTGATGTTTAATGTTTACGGATTTCTAAAGCGTATGGCTGCCCGTAAGCGTCCCAGGGCTGATGATAGAAACAAGCGAAAACAGAACGGGGAGAGTTACGGGTACAGCCAAGTCTTTAGAAGTTTGCGGAAGGGAAGGAGGTTGGGTTGGGCACGTAGGTCCAGAGGGAGTGAGTTCCACAATTTGGAAGCGTTGTAAGAGAAATGCCGGCCTCCAGAACGCGCCATCTTGATCTTGGGCGTCAGGGTCAGATGGAGGTTCGTGGATCGGAGGATTCTGGAAGTGGTATAGGGGACAATGAGGTCTTTGAGGATGGGTGGAGCTTTACCATGAAGTATTTTGTGTGTTAGGCAGAGGGCCTTGAAATACACTCTTTCCAGTACAATTCAGAAAAGGGGGTGGTGATGAACGGAGTGTCTGAATTAAGCAGACCACTCTTACCCAGTCCAAAGATCAGGGCTTGATCCATCACCGTTATTTATCTCACTGCACCATCCCAGCTCAGAACCTGGCTATATGCAAATCAGTCTGTCCCTGGCCCAGTGCATCATGGGAACAGGGCAGACTAAACTACCAAGCCAATTCTTCACCAGAAAGGAGACAAGCTACCGGGGACCGGTTTCTGGCATTTCAGCCGTCTTCGGCCCGGCTTGCTTGAATCCTGATGGAGCAGTGAGAAAGGGACTCATGTCTGAGTATACCCTGCCACACCTATAGTGGCCAAAAACGATTCAGAAAAGGGGGTGGTGATGAACAGAGTGTCTGAATTAAGCAGGCCACTCTTACCCAGTCCAAAGATCAGGGCTTGATCCATCACCGTTATTTATCTCTCTGCACCATCCCAGCTCAGAACCTGGCTAT
Source organism: Lissotriton vulgaris (assembly GCF_964263255.1). Lineage (NCBI taxonomy): Eukaryota > Metazoa > Chordata > Amphibia > Caudata > Salamandridae > Lissotriton > Lissotriton vulgaris. The sequence goes on along the minus strand of NC_141687.1, from coordinate 976,607,638 downwards.
ATGCAAATCAGTCTGTCCCTGGCCCAGTGCATCATGGGAACAGGGCAGACTAAACTACCAAGCCAATTCTTCACCAGAAAGGAGACAAGCTACTGGGGACCGGTTTCTGGCATTTCAGCCGTCTTCGGCCCGGCTTGCTTGAATCCTGATGGAGCAGTGAGAAAGGGACTCATGTCTGAGTATACCCTGCCACACCTATAGTGGCCAAAAAACGATTCAGAAAAGGGGGTGGTGATGAACAGAGTGTCTGAATTAAGCAGACCACTCTTACCCAGTCCAAAGATCAGGGCTTGATCCATCACCGTTATTTATCTCACTGCACCATCCCAGCTCAGAACCTGGCTATATGCAAATCAGTCTGTCCCTGGCCCAGTGCATCACGGGAGCAGGGCAGACTAAACTACCAAGCCAATTCTTCACCAGAAAGGAGACAAGCTACCGGGGACCGGTTTCTGGCATTTCAGCCGTCTTCGGCCCGGCTTGCTTGAATCCTGATGGAGCAGTGAGAAAGGGACTCATGTCTGAGTATACCCTGCCACACCTATAGTGGCCAAAAACGATTCAGAAAAGGGGGTGGTGATGAACAGAGTGTCTGAATTAAGCAGACCACTCTTACCCAGTCCAAAGATCAGGGCTTGATCCATCACCGTTATTTATCTCACTGCACCATCCCAGCTCAGAACCTGGCTATATGCAAATCAGTCTGTCCCTGGTCCAGTGCATCATGGGAACAGGGCAGACTAAACTACCAAGCCAATTCCTCACCAGAAAGGAGACAAGCTACCGGGGACCGGTTTCTGGCATTTCAGCCGTCTTCGGCCCGGCTTGCTTGAATCCTGATGGAGCAGTGAGAAAGGGACTCATGTCTGAGTATACCCTGCCACACCTATAGTGGCCAAAAACGATTCAGAAAAGGGGGTGGTGATGAACAGAGTGTCTGAATTAAGCAGACCACTCTTACCCAGTCCAAAGATCAGGGCTTGATCCATCACCGTTATTTATCTCACTGCACCATCCCAGCTCAGAACCTGGCTATATGCAAATCAGTCTGTCCCTGGCCCAGTGCATCATAGGAACAGGGCAGACTAAACTACCAAGCCAATTCTTCACCAGAAAGGAGACAAGCTACCGGGGACCGGTTTCTGGCATTTCAGCCGTCTTCGGCCCGGCTTGCTTGAATCCTGATGGAGCAGTGAGAAAGGGACTCATGTCTTTCCAGTACAGGCAGCCAATGCAGTGCTCTAATGGCCGGTTTGGCCGAGCAGTGATTGTTGGTGTCAGTCAGAATCTGGACAGCCGTGTTTTGCACTACTTGGAGTTTGGCTGTCACTCTCTTTGGTGCCCCAAGATAGAGGGCATTTTCTTAGTCCAGTCTGGACAATATCAGGCCCTGGATTAGGAGCTTCCTCTACTGAAAGGGGAGCAGCGGAAGGATCTTACCGGAGGTGCGGAGGAGACCATAACAAGCACCAGCCGTTTTCCTTGCTTGGGTGTTCAGAGTGAGCTCCTGGTCCAACCAAATCCCAAGACTTTTGATATCGGATTTAGGGGTTGGGGGCGGACCCATGCAGGGGGGCCACAGGGTCTCTGGGCGGAAATGAGACTGGTTGCCCATCACCATTTTCTTCGTCTTGTCACTGTTCAGTTTCAGGTGGGACCTGTCCATCCAACTGACTATATCTCTTAGGCAGGAATGCAAATCGATGGTGGGATTTTCCTGATGGCTAAGTGATACTACAAGTTGGGTATCATCCGCGTATTTCAGTAGTTTGATTCCATACGGGGTGACAATTTTTTCAAGGGGAGACATGTACACATTGAAGAGCGTAGGGCTCAAAGAAGAGCCCTGCAGAACTCCGCAGTGTATTGGGGTCTCTTTAGAGATGTAATTACCCTCCGCCACCTGGAAGGAGCGGCTGTGTAGAAAGGATTTTAGCCAGGATAAGGCAAGCCCTGAAATACCCAGATCCCTGAGCCGTTGGACCAGTGTACGGTGGTTGACGGTGTCGAAGGCCACACTTAGATCCAGGAGGATCACTGCCGCTGATCCTCCTGCATAGATGATCTTCCTGGCCTCTTCGACTACCCCCACCATCGCGGTCTCAGTTCCCTGACCTCGACGAAAGCCTGTCTGTGAGGGTTTAAGCAGTTTGCTTGGCAAGGCACTAGAGGGTGGTTATCTAAGGAGCAAATTTGCCAGAGCCAGAATATCCCTGATATCTCAACCTGTAATGAATCCCTTGGACTGTTCCGACTACAGGCCAATATCACTCATTAACACACATGTTTAGATGATGGTGAAGGTCCAGGCTAATTTCCTTAAATTGGTCATTCCAAGGTTAATACACCCCACTCAGGTAGAGTTTGTACCAGGACTCTTGTTGACCAACCATCATCGCACCCTCTCACATGTTCTTCAACACTTGTGAGATGATCTTGACAAACAGGTATCTCTTTTATTAGATGCCGAAAGGATTTGAAAGGATGGGCATACGTCCTAATTTTATCACGTTAAGTAAAAAATTATTCACTGTGATCCCATTCCCTCAGTAACTTGTGAGGGTCATAGCTCCCCCTGCTTTAAAATTTACGATAGCACAAAAGAAGACTGCCCTCTTTCCCCTTACTTTTCATATTAAACCTAGAACCCCTGCCCATTGCCATATGACATAACAAATGAATTAAAGGAATACTGATATCAACGTGAAAACTCAAAGATTTTTACTATGCTAAAGACATGCTGTTCACATTGGCTCACCGTCTTGAATCAACCACTGCCCTGTGTGCCACTGATTTATCTTGTTTCAAGTTTTTAGGAATGTAAAATAATTGGTATAAATGTAAGGCCTACCACTTACCGCCTCCCCACACATGCTTCTACAGATTTCCTACCCTTTACTGGAAAATGAAATTCGGAAATATTTGGATATATGTATTAACAGAGCCCTACAGAAGAATATAGCTCCATGTTTCTGCTACAACTTTGCAATGCTCCCACTGACGATTCCTCACACACTAGTTAAAGACATTGATAAACTGATCCTCCGATTACTATGGGGCACCACAAAATTCAGGTTTCGTAGGTCCTGTTCCGTAGTGGAATTGGATGAACCCAATGATGAAGCATGCCATCAAGGGAAAATCCTGCTGGGTGAGGGGTATCTAAAGAACACATATTGTTTTTCAAATAGATGTGGAGGTCTACTCCATGATCAACGGACGGTCTCTTTTTGGTTCTTTGATATGTTTTGATAGGAGGACGAGTCCCTCTGGTTTTTCCTCTACCTACCATTTTGTTCTAAAGATAATAATGTATCACACATTGTTTGATCTCTCTTTCATTCTTAACAGTAAAGAAATGTAAGACAAAGGTCGAACTCTTGAGTAGTGTGACCTGATAGGCTTAACCAATCCTCCCTTCATTGTGGTAAGACATAAATCAGGCATAAGTTCCAGTCATCCACATTGACTTACATTAGGACTTTGTGTTTCCTTGGCACTTTTTTGCTTAACAACTTTAAGCAATCATATCTTTGATTCATTTGATCTAATTTTGCCTATTTCTCGTTTTTTAAAATTATTTTTCATTATTCTCAGTTTCACTCATATTGTTTGGCAATGTTAGTGGTCTCTTTATTGATTTTACTATTGCGTTGGCCCTGCTTAAATTTAGCATCCATTTTTCTGGGGGGAAAGAGGGGAAGCTGATATTTTGTGCCATATATACCAGCAATTAACACATAATCTCACTGTAATTTTGCTTTGGCCAGGTAAGACATCCATTACTTAAGTAACTATTACTGGTCAAGAATCTGAAACAGTTTGTTATCACTGTCCTTTCAACCTCCCTGGTAGAAATTGGGTTTTTGGTTGGGGAAGTTATGCACAGTGTCCAAGCAGATCAGGAACCACAATCCTAGTCAGGGTAAGTTTAGTATACACTAAAAGGTTACCTGTGCTCACCCTCAAACTTCGTAGATGCGTCGATGTTAAGCAGCGATGTACGTCAGGCCAATGCAGCAATGTCGAAACACTGGGCTGTAGGCAATGTTGCAGCACACAAGTGAAGCGTTGGTACAAAGCCATGCAGGATCGGGAATGCATTGGAGTCCGGGGATGGTGGTTCACAGACTTCAGCGATGCGGTGTCTGAGACCTGTACAGCAGCGGTGATGCAGAGGTGCTTCGTTGCCAAAGTTGGGGCTGTGTCCTAAATCCTGGTTGTTGCGTCACGCAGATAGTGAGTGGTGTCTATGGCTTTGGTGCAGGCTGCGGCAATGCATCAATATCGCAGAGAAACACCGGTTCCGATAGATGTGTCAGAGTAGATGCATTTGTTTCTTGGGTTGCAGCACCAAACACTCACATCCAAGGTCCCAGGACTGGATTTGGCACACCTTGGCAGAGCAGGACTCACAGCAGGGGACGCCAGTTGCTGGTAGCAAGATACAGGTGAAGTCTTTGATATCCCTGAGACTACAGAAACAGGAGGCAAGCCCAACAAGGTCTTTGAGAACCTTTAGAGATGCACGATGTTGAGAGTCAAGCCCAGTCCTCAAATTCACAGCCAAGAAGCAGCAGGCCGTAGGCCAACACCGCAAAGTGGCTGGCAGCCCTGGCATTTCTTTCTGGTAGAATGGCCTCAGTATATGCAATCAGAGGTCCAATATGCATACCCATTTTTGCCTTTGAAGTAGGGAGACTTCAAAGAAAGGTATTTGTAGTGCACAAGCCCCTGCCCTTTCCCTTTGTGTGTGACTGTCTAGACGGAATGCCCACAGCCCAGCTGTCTCCCAAACCAGACATGTATTCCAGAGACAGGCAGAAGGCACAGTCAAAGTAAGAAAATGCCAGCTTTCAAAAAGTGGTATTTTCATACATGCAATTTAAAAAACAGCTGTACAGAGACACCAAACTTACGTTTCCTATCTTTTCTCAATTGGAAGTTACGCTTGTAAAATTTTACAAGGCGGCTCCACTGTTAACCTATGGGAGAGATAGGCCTTGCCTTTGGGGAAAAAACAATTTAAGAATATTTCACTACTATGACATGTAAAACTTAAAAGTACATGTCCTACCTTTTAAGTACACTGCACCCGGCCCATGGGCAGTCCAGGGCCTACGCCAGGGGGGACAATTGTGTAATAAAAAGGAAGGGTTAGGTTGACAAGTAGAATATCTTGTCAGCTCGAAATGACAGGATAAAAGTGCACACACAGGCTCTGCAGTGGGAAGCCTGAGGCATGTTTGGAAGGCTACTTATGTGGGTGGCACAATCGATGCTGCAGGCCACTAGTAGCATTTGATTTACAGGCCTTGGCCACATATAGTGCACTGTATTATGGACTTATCAATAAATCTAATATGCCTATCAGGGAGAAGCCAAATGCCTTTACATTTTAGACAGAGAGTACATGCACTTTAGCACGTGTCAGCAGGGAAAAAGTACAGAGTCCTAAAGCCAGCAAAAACTAAGTTCAGCACACAGTCAAAAACAGGCGGTCAGTAGGCAAAAAGTAAGGGGTAACCACACCAAAGATGTCAGGTTTAAGATGTGACCCACCCAGCAGAAAGTGGGGAGAGCTCTCCAACCCCTTGGGAGTTCTCTTCACTAAGGTGGAAGAACCTGGAAAGACCATCAGCATTGGTGTGTTCTATGCCAGGTCGTTGTCCCACCATACAGTCAATTCCCTGTAGGGAGATGGATCAACAGTTTTGGATACTCCCCCCACATCTGCATTAACCATCTGAGGGACCTGTGGTCTGTCTGAACCTAGAAGTGAGTCCAAAGCAAGTAGGGTCTTAACTTCTTCAGTGCCCGGACCACAGCAAAAGCTTCCCTTTCAATGGCACTCCACCTCTGTTCCCAGGGAAGTAACCTCTTACTATTGATATCTACTGGTTGATCTAGACACTCTTCATTCAGCTGTGATAGCAAAGCTCCCACACCATGCTCTGAGGCATCAGTCAGCACCACAAATTCTTGTGAGAAGTCAAGGGCCTTGAGCACGGGTGCCATGCACATGGCCTTATTCAGTGTATCGAAAGTGGTCTGGCATGCTTCTGTCCAGATCACCTGACAATGCTGCTTCTTGGAAGTTAGCTCTGTCAAGAGGGCTACAATGGTGCCATACCCTTCGACAAAACTGTGGTTGGACCCGGTGAGACCTAAGAAGGCTCTCAACCCTTTCTGGTACTTGTGGGTTGACCAAGCAAGAATGGTGTCAATATCGGGTTATAGGAGTGCCACCTGGACACTTCCTATCTGGTGTCCCAAGTACACCCTGTCCTCTATTTAGCACTTACTGGCCTTGATATCGAGGCCTGTGCTCTGCAGAGCCTTCAACACCTCCTGTATGTGGTATGAGTGGGCCTCCTAACTAGAACTGAAGACTGCAATGTCATCCAGGTAAGCCGCACTAAAGTTCTCCAAACCCACCAGGACCTGGTTGACCAGTCTCTGGAATGTGACACCAGTGTTTTTCAATCTAAAATGCATGGCACAGAACTGGTTGTGCCCTTCTGGTGTTGAGAACAAAGACCTCTCTAGTGCCTCCTAGATCAAGGCAATCTGTCAGTGCCCAGGCGTTATATCCAATATGATACAAAAGGGGATGATGGACGGAGCATTTGAACAAATCAAACACTCACCCCCAGTCAACCTATCTGGGTTTAATCCATCACCATTCTTTAGTTCACTCAGCCACCCCAGTTCAGACATGGCTATATGCAAATCAGTCTGACCCTGTGCTTCATGGGAACAGTGCAGCCCGAACTGCCAAGCCATGTCTTCCCTGGACCGGAAACAAGCATCCTGGGACCGGTTTTGGATTCATAATCCTCATCAGCCAGGCTATCTTGAATCCAGTGGCCAAGTGAACAAGGGACTCACGTCTGAGTATACCCTGAGCGATACAAAAGGGGATGATGGACGGAGCGTTTGAACAAATCAAACACTCACCCCCAGTCAACTGATCTGGGTTATATCCAATATGCTCAGGAACTTGGCAGCTCCTATCCGATCAATTAGCTCCTCAGCTCAGGAGATGGGGTGCAAGTTAGTCTTAGAGACAGCATTAAACCCCCGGTAGTCCATGCAGAGCTGCAGTTATGGCGTGGAACAGGGCATAGCAGCTATGGAATCCAAGACCACTGGGCTGGACCAAGGACTGCTGGAGGGCTCAATCACACCTAAGGCTAACATCTTGGACCTTTCCTCCTTGATGCTAGCCTTCAGTGGGACTATCCCCAGTGTCAATGTCATGGGTATACCAATGGGTGACTCCTGGGATGAGTGAAAATAGAGTGGGAAACTGTACGAGCACCTGATGACAGTCTTTCTGCTGCTCTAGGTAGAGGATCAGACCCCCACTGACCTATTCTGCCCCTGGGCAGACAGGAGGTCAGGGATAGGGTCAATCTCCTCTTCCTTCCTATCATTAGTAGCCAAGAGCATGGTCAACTCTAGCCTCTCAAAGTGGGGTTTGAGACGGTTCATGGGCAGGACCCACAAGGTGTTCCTAGGAGTCTGCAAGTTCAGCAGGTAATTGACATCACTCTTATGCCCCTTCACCTCAGAGCGGCCATACCACTTGTCTTGTAGGGTGCAAGGCTCTACCGGCTCCATCGCCCACACCTTTTGACCAGGCTAAAACTCAACCAGAGTGGTCTTCTGATCATACCAGCATTTTATGTCCTCCTGGCTTGCTTCTAGATACTCCTGAGTAAGTTTCCTGAAGCGTGCTGTCTGGTTTTGGAGGGCCAGCATGTAGCTGAATACATCCTGGGGTGGCTTCCTGGGAGCTTGCTCCCAGCTTCCTTCACCAAACTGAGCGGTCCTCTCATAGGGTGCCCATACAAGGGTCAAAAGGGCTGAAGTCAATCCCCTTCTGCGATACCTCCCTGTAAGCAAAGAGAAGTGATGGTGAGAGGATGTACCACTTATACCTCATGGGTTCCAACGGGCCCCCAATCATGCCCTTCAGGGTTTGCTTGAATCTCTCAAGAGCCCATTACTCTGGGGGTGGAAAGGGGTGGTGAATTTGTAGTTTATGCCACACTCCTTTCACATAGTCTTAATGTACAGAAACACCAATTTGGTATCCCAGTCAGATGCCACCTCCTTCGGGAAACCCATGCGGGTAAAGATCCCTATCAGTGCCCGGGCCACGACAGGCACCGCCACTGTCCTCAGAGAGATAGCTTCCAGGTGGCATGGTCCACCAAGACCAGGATGAACCTGTTGCTCATGGCTATCATGAGATCCATAGGGCCCACAATGTCAATGCTCACCCTCTCAAAAAGAGTGCTCACACCAAGGAATGGCTGCAGGGGCGTCTTGCATCTCCCCACTCTTGCCACTTGCTTGGAAAGTCTGGCTGGCAGGACCTACAGACGGTATCAGAATCCTTTTTTACTTGGGGCAAATAAAAGTGGGTGACAAGCCTGTCAAAGGTCTTACCCTGCCCCAAATGTCCTACCAAAGTAACATCATGAGCACGACCCAGTAGAAAGGCTCTGACCCCCTGGGGTATCACTAGAACAAGGGCTGCCTCAGGCTCAGCAATCTTAAGCTCACTATAGAAGGGATCATTCTCAAAGGGGTTCAGATGAGACGTAGGCTCCTTGCCAGCTGCCTGGTCCTCAGCCTGCTGTGGAAGACCCACAAGAGTAGGACACTCATTCTGTGCTTCGCAGAATTCCCCCCTGGGGTGACCTCCTTCCTGGTTCCAATGGATCAGCTCAGACAGGTTCCCCTGTTCGGCCACTTCTTTCCCTCTTGGTACCAGGGTGTCCCCCTCAAGTTTAGCCTTCTCCCAGACAATGGGAATTTCAGGAGCAGGTTTCCTGCACCCCTTGCTCCTCCTTTTTTTGGCAGACACCTGGGCCACTGTTTCCGGCTCCAGAAACATTTTGATCACCCTGGGCTGCATATACAGTAAAGTCAGGCATACCTACTCAGGCAATCCCAAAATCTCCAAGTGGGACCTGTATTCCACTTCCCTCCAGGCAGCGTGTTCCAGTTAGTTACCTAACATACAATCCACAGGCATGGATGGCTCACAGCTACCCTCAAAGGACCTGAGACCACCCCACCACTCAAAGGGAACATGAGCCACTTTACAAAAGTGCTTGCTGTTGTCTACTGCAACTGCTTGTTGAAGGATTCCAGGGACCACTTGCTCTTCGGACACCAAGTGACACCTGACAGTAGTCACACTGGCTCCTGTGTCTCTCAAAGCCTTTACCCTCTGTTCATTGATGGTCACCTACTGCCTGTATTTCTTAGTGTTACCAGTCATGAGGGTTGTCCGGACCATCTCACTGTCCCCTAGTGAGACAAGGGTCATCTCAGCTGGTTACTCACACCCACCTGGGACCAACTCCTACCCACAAGCTACACTGGCCATCCCCGATGTATGCCCACTGCTGGTGGCCTGTACCAACTTGGAACACTGGAAATACACTCTGAAGTGCCCTGGCTTGCTATTGCTATAGCACACCCGGGTTCCCTTCTCTCCAGGAATACCTGGGGGAAATAACTTTTCTTCTTATCAGTGTGGGTTGCTAATCCTTACCCTGGTAATTATTTTGGGGCCCTTTGTAAAACTATCCAGTTTTACCCTTGCCCCCCACTCTTTTGCTGTTGGGGACCCTGCCCACCTATAGCAGAGTCTTTACCATTCCCATACTTGTGGACCCCCATACACACTCACCAGTCTGCCTTCATAGCAAGCTTCCTGGGGTCAGTAAGCTTGATGCCCATCAGGTGCTGGTGCAGCTCTGTATAACACAGACCAGACAAGTACTCCCACACAATCACATTGTACAGCCCCTGGTAATCTGTTACATTACTGTGCTTTACCCAACCATTCAATGTTCTACAAAACGAATCTACACACTCCAGCCATGTCAACGAATCCAGCTTCTTACTCTGTCCATACTGATCCCTGTACTTCTCAGGGACGAGAACATACCAGGAAAGGAAGGCTGACTTCACCTCAGGGCAGGTAATGTCCTGAGCTCTCTCTAAGGACCTCCCCTCCAGCATGAAGTAATTCCAGATTCCTGCCCCCTCCAGTTAGTCTCAGGGATCCCATTCATGTGAAGTACTGCCTCATAGCCCTGGAACCATCTCTGGATGTCACCCTCCATGGTACACTCTTTCCCTATATGTTTTGGACAGGGCACCACTTTCTCAGAATGCATGGATGAAATGCTGCCACCATTTGCACTTGACTCGGCCTGCAAGTCCAACTCCTTCAAGCTCAGCTCCTGGGCTAACATTATTTTTCTCTCTTCTACTGCCAATTTATCTTTTTGTAGCTCCCTCTCATGCTCCATCCTGAGCCTTTGCAGCTCAAATTGATGCTTTCTAGTCTCCCACTTGTCTTCCAGCTCCTCTGGGGACAGTCCTCTGGAAGCAACACTGCTGCTTGCCCTGGAAGGTGCCTTACTCCCATGTGGATCCTGATCTACAACATCCCCCTGAAGGCCCAGATTCCACTTCCACATCATCATTCTCATGCTCTGGGTGCCAACCAGCCTCTCTTGCTTCCCACCAAGCCCTCAGCACCTTTTGAAGATCTTCCTTTTTAGTGAGGCACCTGATAGGACATTTGAGATTCGTGCAAAACTTTCTGAGTTGAGGTACCGTGTAGGATTCCAACCTCTCTAGCTCAAACACTGACTCTGCAGCTCCAATTGCTGGCTCTCCACACTGAGACATGCTTTGTAGACCAAAAACTCAGAAGTTGCAATGAAGAGAAAATAATCAAAAACAGTATGTGGTTGCATAGTGGTCTGCGATAAGGAGTCGTGTACACTGTATGTATATTACCCAAGTCCTATCCCAGCTGCCGACCACCAATGTTATAAATGGGTTCTCTAGTTGGCAGTGGATTACACCCTGTCCAAGTAGGGTCCCTCACTCCAGTCAGGGTAAGGGGATTACATGGCTAAGATAACCCCTGCTCACATCCTTGGTAGCTTGGCACGAGCAGTCAGGCTTAATCACAGAGGCAATGTGTAAAGCATTTGTACATACACACACAGTAACACAGTGAAAAAACTGCACAAGGATTTCACACCAGTTCAGAAAAATAGCCAATATTTATTTAAATAAAAAAGACCAAAACAACAAAAATCCAACATACACAAGTCAAGATATCACTTTTAAAAGGTTCAAAACAGTGCAGACCATAGGAAACTATGGATGTGTCACTTTTAGCACAAAGTACTTGGGTGTTTCAAAATCAAAGACAAGAACAGGCTCAGGGGAGGTGAGGTGCCGGAAATGCAAAGAAATGCCTCTGTTCCTTACTCCCAAGGGAGGTGATGCGTTGGTTCCTTACTGCCAGGGGATGTGATGCGTGGGTGCCTTACTGTCAGGGGAGGTGATGCGTTAGTTTCTTGCTATGAGGGGCGGTGATGCGTCAATCTCTGAACCTGCTGCCTCAGTTTCTTAATGTTGAGCAAAGCCAATGAAGAACATGGCACCCAGGGACGACGCTTCGAAAATCCAGGCTTGCTGTGTTGATGCGGAGGCGTTGGAGCAGGCGCTGCATTGATTTCACAGCCATGAATCAGGAGATGCTTCAAATTTTCAGCTGCATAACATGCATGCGTAAGAGTCAGAGCGGGTGCCACGGAGGTGGGTGACCCAGTGCTTGGGACTAGAGCTGCGGTGATCTTTCAGCCGCAAGGCAGGTGCTGCGTTGATTCTTCGGCCGCACAGCAGAGATGTGTTGATTTGTCATCTGCACAGCGGTGTTATGCCAGAAAAACAGGCAATGAGGGCCGATGCGTGGAAGTTCTTCTTAGGTTACCAGTTTTGACTTCCAAGGAACTAGTTTAGGAACTACTTTTCAAGTCTCAGCAGAAGAGCCCAGACACAGCTAGGTGACGTCTTTGATGGCCCTGAGACTTCTTAACAGGAGGTAAGCACACACAAGCTCTTGGAGAACCTTGGAGTCAGGAGGTAGAAAGCAAAGTCCAGTCCTTTCACTGCTAGGGCAGAAGCAGCAAGCAGCAGGCCAGCACAACAAAGTAACAAGCAGACTATCAGTCCCTCCAACAGCATCCATCTCTTTTTCCTGGAAGAATGTCCTCTTAGTCCATAGGGGCTCTGAAGTTATGATGTCACAGGTCCAGTACTTATACCAGTTTCTGCCATTGAAGTACGTAAACTACAAAGTAAAGTCTGTATAGTGCACAAGACCCTGCCTCTCCCTGACCTGGCTCCACACCCATTACAGAGGGTAGAGACAGCTCTGTGAGAGGACAGACACAGCCCTATTTAGGTGTCAGTGACAACTCCTCCCACCACTCTAGCTCAGGAAGACCCATCAGCCTAGCGATAACCCATCAGTATATGCAGAGCACACCTCAGCTCTCTTTGTGTGACTGTCTACAGTGAATACACAAGCAGCCCAACTGTCACCCTCCCTCAGACGTGGATTCCACAGACAGGAAGAGGCAATGAATGGTAAAGTAATAAAATGCCCACTTTCTAAAAGTGCCATATTCAAACACTCAATTTAGAAACCAACTACACTAAAAGATGTAATTTCAGGGACCCCAAACTGCAAATCTTTATCTCCTCTGAAGTGGAAGTTACACTTGTAAGAGGTTACAAGGCAGCTCCAATGATAACCTATGGGAGAGATGGTCCTTGCAATAGTGAAAAATGAAATTGACAGTATTTCACTATCAGTGCATGTAAAACACACTAGTACATGTTCTACCTTTTAAATATGCTGCACCCTTCCCTTGGGGCAACTTGGGCCTACCATAGGGGTGCCTTACATATAGTAAAAGGGAAAGTTTGGGCTTGCCAGAACGACATGGACGTTTTATACTGCCTACACAGACACTGCTGTGGGAGGGCTAAGACATGGTTGCTGGGCTACTCATGAGTAGCACAATCGGTGCTGCAGGCCCACTAGTAGCAATTGATTTACAGGCTCTGGGCACACCTAGTGCACTTTACTAGTGATTTACCAGTAAATCACATATGGCAAACATGGATAACCAATTGCAGATACAATTTACACAGGGAACACTTGCACTCTAGCTGATCAGCAGCAAACCTGCAAAAACAAAATGCAGCACACAGTCAAAATCAGAAGCAAAAAAAGACAGAGGAAAAACATGCCAAAGATGCCAAGTCTAATGCATATACAAAGTCACACTGTGCGGAACGCAAGATTTAAGGTTTACTGTGTAATTGCTTTAAAAGGGTTCCTAAATAAAATATTTGGATATATGTATTAACAGAGCTCTACAGAAGAATATAGCTCCATGTTTCTGCTACAACTTTGCAATGCTCCCACTGACGATCCCTCACACACTAGTTAAATACATTGATAAACTGATCCTCCGATTAATATGGGGCACCACAAAATTCAGGTTTCGTAGGTCCTGTTTCGTAGTGGAATTGGATGAACCCAATGATGAAGCATGACATCAAGAGGAAACCCTGCTGGGTGAGGGGTATTTAAAGAACACATATCGTTTTTCAAATAGATGTGGAGGTCTACTCCATGATCAACGGACGGTCTCTTTTTGGTTCTTTGATATGTTTTGATAGGAGGACGAGTCCCTCTGGTTTTTCCTCTACCTACCATTTTGTTCTAAAGATAATAATGTATCACACATTGTTTGATCTCTCTTTCATTCTTAACAGTAAAGAAATGTAAGACAAAGGTAGAGCTCTTGAGTAGTGTGACCTGATAGGCTTAGCCAATCCTCCTTCATTGTGGTAAGACAGAAAACAGGCTTTAGTTCCAGTCATCTCCAATGACTTACATTAGGACTTTGTGTTTACTTGGCACTTTTTTGCTTAACAACTTTAAGCAATCATATCTTTGATTCATTTAATCTATTTTTGCCTATTTCTCGTTTTTAAAAATTATTTTTCATTATTCTCAGTTTCACTCATATTGTTTGGCAGTGTTAGTGGTCTCTTTATTGATTTTACTATTGCGTTGGCCCTGCTTAAATTTAGCATCAATTTCTCTGGGGGGAAAGAGGGGAAGCTGATATTTTGTGCCATATATACCAGCAATTAAACCTACATAATCTCACTGTAATTTTGTTTTGGTCTGGTAAGACATCAATTACTTAAGTAACTATTACTGGTCAAGAATCTGAAACAGTTTGTTATCACTGTCCTTTCAACCTCCCTGTTAGAAATTGGGTTTTTGGTTGGGAAAGTTATGCACAGTGTCCGAGCAGATCAGGAACCACAATCCTAGTCAGGGTAAGTTTAGTACACACTAAAAGGTTACCTGTGCTCACCCTCAAACTTCGTAGATGCGTCGATGTTTAGCAGAGATGTACGTCAGGCCAATGCATCAATGTCGAAACACTGGGCTGTAGGCAATGTTGCAGCACACAAGTGAAGAGTTGGTACAAAGCCACGCAGGATCGGGAATGCATTGGACTCCGGGGATGGTGGTTCACAGACTTCGGCGATGCGGTGTCTGAGACCTGTACAGCAGCGGTGATGCAGAGGTGCTTCGTTGCCAAAGTTGGGGCTGTGTCTTAAATCCTGGTTCTTGCGTCACGCAGTCAGTGAGTGGTGTCTATGGCTTTGGTGCAGGCTGCGGCAATGCATCAATATAGCAGAGAAACACTGGTTCCGATAGATGTGTCAGAGTAGATGCATTTGTTTCGTGGGTTGCAGCACCAAACACTCACATCCAAGGTCCCAGGACTGGATTTGGCACACCTTTGCAGAGCAGGACTCACAGCAGGGGACACCAGTTGCTGGTAGCAAGATACAGGTGAAGTCTTTGATATCCCTGAGACTACAGAAACAGGAGGCAAGCCCAACAAGGTCTTGGAGAACCTTTAGCGATGCAAGATGTTGAGAGTCAAGCCCAGTCCTCAAATTCACAGCCAAGAAGCAGCAGGCCGTAGGCCAACACCGCAAAGTGGCTGGCAGCCCTGGCAGCACAACAGCATTTCTTTCTGGTAGAATGGACTCAGTATATGCAGTCAGAGGTCCAATATGTATACCCATTTTTGCCGTTGAAGTAGGGAGACTTCAAAGAAAGGTCTTTGTAGTGCACAAGACCCTGCCCTTTCCCTTTGTGTGTGACTGTCTAGACGGAATGCCCACAGCCCAGCTGTCTCCAAAACCAGACATGTATTCCAGAGACAGGCAGAAGGCACAGTCAAAGTAAGAAAATGCCAGCTTTCAAAAAGTGGTATTTTCATAACTGCAATTTAAAAAACAGCTGTACAGAGACACCAAACTTACTTTTCCTATCTTTTCTCAATTGGAAGTTATGCTTGTAAAATTTTACAAGGCGGCTCCACTGTTAACCTATGGGAGAGAGAGGCCTTGCCGTGGGGAAAAACCAATTTAAGAATATTTCACTACTATGACATGTAAAACTTAAAAGTACATGTCCTACCTTTTAAGTACACTGCACCCGGCCCATGGGCAGTCCAGGGCCTACTCTTGGGGGGACAATTGTGTAATAAAAAGGAAGGGTTAGGTCTGACAAGTAGAATATCTTGTCAGCTCGAAATGACAGGATAAAAGTGCACACACAGGCTCTGCAGTGGGAAGCCTGAGGCATGTTTGGAACGCTACTTATGTGGGTGGCACAATCGATGCTGCAGGC
Organism: Lissotriton vulgaris; assembly: GCF_964263255.1. Classification (NCBI taxonomy): domain Eukaryota; kingdom Metazoa; phylum Chordata; class Amphibia; order Caudata; family Salamandridae; genus Lissotriton; species Lissotriton vulgaris. The sequence continues at coordinate 976,592,001 of NC_141687.1, read as the reverse complement.
CTCTAGTAGCATTTGATTTACAGGCCTTGGCCACATATAGTGCACTGTATTAGGGACTTATCAGTAAATCAAATATGCCTATCATGGAGAAGCCAAATGCCTTTACATTTTAGACAGAGAGTACATGCACTTTAGCACGTGTCAGCAGTGAAAAAGTACAAAGAGTCCTAAAGCCAGCAAAAACAAAGTTCAGCACACAGTCAAAAACAGGCGGTCAGTAGGCAAAAAGTAAGGGGTAACCACACCAAAGATGTCAGTTTTAAGATGTGACCCACCCAGCAGAAAGTGGGGAGAGCTCTCCAACCCCTTGGGAGTTCTCTTCACTAAGGTGGAAGAACCTGGAAAGACCATCAGCATTGGTGTGTTCTATGCCAGGTCGTTGTCCCACCATAAAGTCAATTCCCTGTAGGGAGATGGATCAACAGTTTTGGATACTCCCCCCACATCTGCATTAACCATCTGAGGGACCTCTGGTCTGTCTGAACCTAGAAGTGAGTCCAAAGCAAGTAGGGTCTTAACTTCTTCAGTGCCCGGACCACAGCAAAAGCTTCCCTTTCAAAGGCACTCCACCTCTGTTCCCAGGGAAGTAACCGCTTACTATTGATACCTACTGGTTGATCTAGACCCTCTTCATTCAGCTGTGAAAGCAAAGCTCCCACACCATGCTCTGAGGCATCAGTCAGCACCACAAATTCTTGTGAGAAGTCAAGGGCCTTGAGCACGGGTGCCATGCGCATGGCCTTATTCAGTGTATCGAAAGTGGTCTGGCATGCTTCTGTCCAGATCACCTGACAATGCTGCTTCTTGGAAGTTAGCTCTGTCAAGAGGGCTACAATGGTGCCATACCCTTTGACAAAACTGCGGTTGGACCCGGTGAGACCTAAGAAGGCTCTCAACCCTTTTTGGTACTTGTGGGTTGACCAAGCAAGAATGGTGTCAATATCGGGTTATAGGAGTGCCACCTGGACACTTCCTATCTGGTGTCCCAAGTACACCCCGTCCCCTATTTAGCACTTACTGGCCTTGATAGCGAGGCCTGTGCTCTGCAGAGCCTTCAACACCTCCTGTATGTGGTATGAGTGGGCCTCCCAACTAGAACTGAAGACTGCAATGTCATCCAGGTAGGCCGCACTAAAGTTCTCCAAACCCACCAGGACCTGGTTGACCAGTCTCTGGAATGTGACACTGGTGTTCTTCAATCTAAAATGCATGGCACAGAACTGGTTGTGCCCTTCTGGTGTTGAGAACAAAGACCTCTCTAGTGCCTCCTAGATCAAGGCAATCTGTCAGTGCCCAGGCGTAATATCCAATATGCTCAGGAACTTGGCAGCTCCTATCCGATCAATTAGCTCCTCAGCTCAGGAGATGGGGTGCAAGTTAGTCTTAGAGACAGCATTAAGCCCACGATAGTCCATGCAGAGCTGCAGTTATGGCGTGGAACAGGGCATAGCAGCTATGGAATCCAAGACCACTGGGCTGGACCAAGGACTGCTGGAGGGCTCAATCACACCTAAGGCTAACTTCTTGGACCTTTCCTCCTTGATGCTAGCCTTCAGTTGGACTATCCCCAGTGTCAATGTCATGGGTATACCAATGGGTGACTCCTGGGATGAGTGAAAATAGAGTGGGAAACTGTACGAGCACCTGATGATAGTCTTTCTGCTGCTCTAGGTAGAGGATCAGACCCCCACTGACCTATTCTGCCCCTGGGCAGACAGGAGGTCAGGGATAGGGTCAATCTCCTCTTCCTTCCTATCATTAGTAGCCAAGAGCATGGTCAACTCTAGCCTCTCAAAGTGGGGTTTGAGACGGTTCATGGGCAGGACCCACAAGGTGTTCCTAGGAGTCTGCAAGTTCAGCAGGTAATTGACATCACTCTTATGCCCCTTCACCTCAGAGCGGCCATACCACTTGTCTTGTAGGGTGCAAGGCTCTACCGGCTCCATCGCCCACACCTTTTGACCAGGCTAAAACTCAACCAGAGTGGTCTTCTGATCATACCAGCATTTTATGTCCTCCTGGCTTGCTTCTAGATACTCCTGAGTAAGTTTCCTGAAGCGTGCTGTCTGGTTTTGGAGGGCCAGCATGTAGCTGAATACATCCTGGGGTGGCTTCCTGGGAGCTTGCTCCCAGCTTCCTTCACCAAACTGAGCGGTCCTCTCATAGGGTGCCCATACAAGGGTCAAAAGGGCTGAAGTCAATCCCCTTCTGCGATACCTCCCTGTAAGCAAAGAGAAGTCATGGTGAGAGGATGTACCACTTATACCTCATGGGTTCCAACGGGCCCCCAATCATGCCCTTCAGGGTTTGCTTGAATCTCTCAAGAGCCCATTACTCTGGGGGTGGAAAGGGGTGGTGAATTTGTAGTTTATGCCACACTCCTTTCACATAGTCTTAATGTACAGAAACACCAATTTGGTATCCCAGTCAGATGCCACCTCCTTCGGGAAACCCATGCGGGTAAAGATCCTTATCAGTGCCCGGGCCACGACAGGCACCGCCACTGTCCTCAGAGAGATAGCTTCCAGGTGGCATGGTCCACCAAGACCAGGATGAACCTGTTGCTCATGGCTATCATGAGATCCATAGGGCCCACAATGTCAATGCTCACCCTCTCAAAAAGAGTGCTCACACCAAGGAATGGCTGCAGGGGAGTCTTGCATCTCCCCACTCTTGCCACTTGCTTGGAAAGTCTGGCTGGCAGGACCTACAGACGGTATCAGAATCCTTTTTTACTTGGGACCGATAAAAGTGGGTGACAAGCCTGTCAAAGGTCTTACCCTGCCCCAAATGTCCTACCAAAGTAACATCATGAGCACGACCCAGTAGGAAGGCTCTGACCCACTGGGGTATCACCAGAACAAGGGCTGCCCCAGGCTCAGCAACCTTAAGCTCACTATAGAAGGGATCATTCTCAAAGGGGTTCAGATGGGACGTAGGCTCCTTGCCAGCTGCCTGGTCCTCAGCCTGCTGTGGAAGACCCACAAGAGTAGGACACTCTTTCTGTGCTTCGCAGAATTCCCCCCTGGGGTGACCCCCTTCCTGGTACCAATGGATCAGCTCAGACAGGTTCCCCTGTTCGGCCACTTCTTTCCCTCTTGGTACCAGGGTGTCCCCCTCAAGTTTAGCCTTCTCCCAGACAATGGGAATTTCAGGAGCAGGTTTCCTGCACCCCTTGCTCCTCCATTTTTTGGCAGACACCTGGGCCACTGTTTCCGGCTCCAGAAACATTTTGATCACCCTGAGCTGCATATACCGTGTAGTCAGGCATACCTACTCAGGCAATCCCAAAATCTCCAAGTGGGACCTGTATTCCACTTCCCTCCAGGCAGCGTGTTCCAGTTAGTTACCTAACATACAATTCACAGGCATGGGTGGCTCACAGCTACCATCAAAGGATCTGAGACCACCCCACCACTCAAAAGGAACATGAGCCACTTTACAAAAGCGCTTGCTGTTGTCTACTGCAACTGCTTGTTGAAGGATTCCAGGGACCACTTGCTCTTCGGACACCAAGTGACACCTGACAGTAGTCACACTGGCTCCTGTGTCTCTCAAAGCTTTTACCCTCGGTCCATTGATGGTCACCTACTGCCTGTATTTCTTAGTGTTACCAGTCATGAGGGTTGTCCGGACCATCTCACTGTCCCCTAGTGAGACAAGAGTCATCTCAGCTGGTTCCTCACACCCACCTGGGACCAACTCCTACCCACGAGCTACACTGGCCATCCCGATGTATGCCCACTGCTGGTGGCCTGTACCAACTTGGAACACTGGAAATACACTCTGAAGTGCCCTGGCTGGCTATAGCCGTAGCACACCCGGGTTCCCTTCTCTCCAGGAATACCTGGGGGAAATAAGTTTTCTTCTTATAAGTGTGGGTTGCTAATCCTTACCCTGGTAATTATTTTGGGGCCCTTTGGAAAACTCTCCAGTTTTACCCTTGCCCCCCACTCTTTTGCTGTTGGGGACCCTGCCCACCTATAGCAGAGTCTTTACCATTCCCATACTTGTGGACCCCCATACACACTCACCAGTCTGCCTTCATAGCAAGCTTCCTGGGGTCAGTAAGCTTGATGCCCATCAGGTGCTGGTGCAGCTCTGTATAACACAGACCAGTCAAGTACTCCCACACAATCACATTGTACAGCCCCTGGTAATCTGTTACATTACTGTGCTTTACCCAACCATTCAATGTTCTACAAAAAGAATCTACATACTCCAGCCATGTCAAGGAATCCAGCTTCTTACTCTGTCCATACTGATCCCTGTACTTCTCAGGGACGAGAACATACCAGGAAAGGAAGGCTGACTTCATCTCAGGGCAGGTAATGTCCTGAGCTCTCTCTAAAGACCTCCCCTCCAGCATGAAGATATTCCATATTCCTGCCCCCCTCCAGTTAGTCTCAGGGATCCCATTCATGTGAAGTACTGCCTCATAGCCCTGGAACCATCTCTGGATGTCACCCTCCAAGGTACACTCTTTTCCTATATGTTTTGGCCAGGGCACCACTTTCTCAGAATGCATGGATGAAATGCTGCCACCATTTGCACTTGACTCGGCCTGCAAGTCCAACTCCTTCAAGCTCAGCTCCTGAGCTAACATTATTTTTCTCTCTTCTACTGCCAATTAATCTTTTTGTAGCTCCCTCTCATGCACCATCCTGAGCCTTTGCAGCTTGAATTGATGCTTTCTAGTCTCCCACTTGTCTTACAGCTCCTCTGGGGACAGTTCTCTTGAAGAAACACTGCTGCTTGCCCTGGAAGGTGCATTCTTCCCATGTGGATCCTGATCTACACCATACCCCTGAAGGCCCAGATCCTCCACTTCCACATCATCATTCTCATGCTCTGGGTGCCAACCAGCCTCTCTTGCTTCCCACCAGGTCCTCAGCACCGTTTGAAGATCTTCCTTTTTAGTGAGGCCCCTGATAGGACATTTGAGATTCCTGCATAACTTTCTGAGTTGAGGTACCGTGTAGGATTCCAACCTCTCTAGCTCAAACACTGACTCTGCAGCTCCAATTGCTGGCTCTCCACACTGAGACATGCTTTGTAGACCAAAAACTCAGAAGTTGCAATGAAGAGAAAATAATCAAAAACAGTTTGTGGTTGCATAGTGGTCTGCGATAAGGAGTCGTGTAGACTGTATGTATATTACCCAAGTCCTATCCCAGCTGCCGACCACCAATGTTATAAATGGGTTCTCTAGGTGGCAGTGGATTACACCCTGTCCAAGTAGGGTCCCTCACTCCAGTCAGGGTAAGGGGATTACATGGCTAAGATAACCCCTGCTCACATCCTTGGTAGCTTGGCACGAGCAGTCAGGCTTAATCACAGAGGCAATGTGTAAAGCATTTGTACATACACACACAGTAACACAGTGAAAAAACTGCACAAGGATTTCACACCAGTTCAGAGAAATAGCCAATATTTATTTAAATAAAAAAGACCAAAAAAACAAAAATCCAACATACACAAGTCAAGATATCACTTTTAAAAGGTTCAAAACAGTGCAGACCATAGGAAACTATGGATGTGTCACTTTTAGCACAAAGTACTTGGGTGTTTCAAAATCAAAGACAAGAACAGGCTCAGGGGAGGTGAGGTGCCGGAAATGCAAAGAAATGCCTCTGTTCCTTACTCCGAAGGGAGGTGATGCGTTGGTTCCTTACTGCCAGGGGATGTGATGCGTGGGTGCCTTACTGTCAGGGGAGGTGATGCGTTAGTTCCTTGCTATGAGGGGAGGTGATGCGTCAATCTCTGAACCTGCTGCTTCAGTTCCTTAATGTTGAGCAAAGCCAATGAAGAACATGGCACCCAGGGACGACGCTTCGAAAATCCAGGCTTGCTGTGTTGATGCGGAGGCGTTGGAGAAAGCGCTGCATTGATTTCACAGCCATGAATCAGGAGATGCTTCAATTCTTCAGCTGCAGAACATGGCCTGCGTCAGAGTCAGAGCGGGTGCCACAGAGGTGGGTGACCCACTGCTCGGGACTAGAGCTGCAGTGATCTTTCAGCCGCAAGGCAGGTGCTGCGTTGATTCTTTGGCCGCACAGCGGAGATGTGTTGATTTGTCATCTGCACAGCGGTGTTATGCCAGAAAAACAGGCGTTGAGGGCCGATGCGTGGAAGTTCTTCTTAGGTTACCAGTTTTGACTTCCAAGGAACTACTTTTCAAGTCTCAGCAGAAGAGCCCAGACACAGCTAGGTGACGTCTTTGATGGCCCTGAGACTTCTTAACAGGAGGTAAGCACACACAAGCTCTTGGAGAACCTTGGAGTCAGGAGGTAGAAAGCAAAGTCCAGTCCTTTCACTGCTAGGGCAGAAGCAGCAAGCAGCATGCCAGCACAACAAAGTAACAAGCAGAGTATCAGTCCCTCCAACAGCACCCATCTCTTCTTCCTGGAAGAATGTCCTCTTAGTCCAGAGGGGCTCTGAAGTTATGGTGTCACAGGTCCAGTACTTATACCAGTTTCTGCCATTGAAGTACGTAAACTACAAAGTAAAGTCTGTGTAGTGCACAAGACCCTGCCTCTCCCTGACCTGGCTCCACACCCATTACAGAGGGTAGAGACAGCTCTGTGAGAGGACAGACACAGCCCTATTTAGGTGTCAGTGACAACTCCTCCCACCACTCTAGCTCAGGAAGACCCATCAGCCTAGCGATAACCCATCAGTATATGCTGAGCACACCTCAGCTCTCTTTGTGTGACTGTCTACAGTGAAATCACAAGCAGCCCAACTGTCACCCTCCCTCAGACGTTGATTCCACAGACAGGTAGAGGCACTGAATGGTAAAGTAAGAAAATGCCCACTTTCTAAAAGTGCCATATTCAAACACTCAATTTAGAAACCAACTATACTAAAAGATGTAATTTTAGGGACCCCAAACTCCAAATCTTTATCTCCTCTGAAGTGGAAGTTACACTTGTAAGAGGTTACAAGGCAGCTCCAATGATAACCTATGGGAGAGATGGTCCTTGCAATAGTGAAAAATGAAATTGACAGTATTTCACTATCAGTGCATGTAAAACACACTAGTAAATGTTCTACCTTTTAAATACGCTGCACCCTTCCCTTGGGGCTACTTGGGCCTACCATAGGGGTGCCTTACATACAGTAAAAGGGAAGGTTTGGGCTTGCCAGAACGGCATGGACGTTTTATACTGTCTACACAGACACTGCTGTGGCAGGGCTAAGACATGGTTGCTGGGCTACTCATGCGTAGCCCAATCGGTGCTGCAGGCCCACTAGTAGCAATTGATTTACAGGCTCTGGGCACACCTAGTGCACTTTACTAGTGATTTACCAGTAAATCACATATAGCAATTATGGATAACCAATTGCAGATACAATTTACACAGGGAACACTTGCACTCTAGCACTGATCAGCAGCTAACCTGCAAAAACAAAATGCAGCACACAGTCAAAATCAGAAGCAAAAAAAGACAGAGGGAAAACATGCCAAAGATGCCAGGTCTAATGCATATACAAAGTCACACTGTGCGGAAAGCAAGATTTAAGGTTTACTGTGTAATTGCTTTAAAAGGGTTCCTAAACGTTAGAGCTTCCTCTGTTGTCTGAGCTGCATCATAAATAAGCAATACTTTGAGACCAGTGGCTTGGATATAAATATGATGTTATGATTAGTTAAACAAAACATTTTAGTAGTACAGAAGCAATCTTAATTTCTTTCCTTTTTTTAAAATTTCATTTAATGAATTTATGTTTTGTCTATATGCATTCTCAAGGCCTCTCTTCAGCGTATCAATCAGTAATGTTTAAACTCTCTGGACGAACTGTAAAAGGTAAGAATTAAAAGTAAACATTTAAAATTAAAAGCAGAAATTTAAAGTTGAGAAGTGACCAGTTAATATTTGAAAGAGTCTGACTTAGTTTCCCTTGTGCAGTGATTTTAATTACTTTCTCTCTACATGAGGTAGAATGTTTTTTTAGCTAAAATCTGGAATATTTTTAGGGATTACTGGGAATTAATATTCACGTGAAAAAGCTGCAGCAGCTCAATCACTATTTCTCAATGGCCTTTACTGTCATACTAACATTTAGTCCCCTTGAGGGCAGGTGTACTGTAAGATGAATAAAGAACTCTGGATCTCTTTCTTCTTTCTTCAATTAGTTAATTCACAGCATCCCAGCTACAAACAGTTGACTTTCCAACAGCGAGTCAAACCAGCTTCTCCTTCCAAGAATCCTACCCCACATTCTAAATTCCATACAGTCACGATACAAATCTCCTTTGCAATGCAATTATAATAAAATTCAAACATTAGTAAAAACATCATAAAAAATACATTTAAAAAAATCAAGAACAAAAATAAGAATATCAAGAATCACAACATTAATGTTGAAACTACATCTTGCATACAGTACACACAGCGCAATCACACATTGCTGGACATGCCCAGAAATCACCCATAGTTGGACTAGCCCAAAGGTGGATTTACTTTACAAATATTACCAAAACTCCACATAGACCCATCAGAAAGAATCACCACATAACGTTTCACTTCTTTTATCCTTTGTGGTGCAGTAAATTTACTCTCCCTTTTACACACAATTCCACCTTTCCTTACTACTACCCAATCACCTTCATTTAACCACTGTGTTTTTACCCTTTGGATCTGATAATAATACTTCTTAGTTTTGTCTTGAAAATCCGAGACCCTTTCTTTGATGATTTTATGATCCACACATACATCACGAGTACCACATAACCACACTGGACATTCTTTACTTCCGGGTTCACTTCCCTTCCATGAAACAAAAGGAGACACTCCAGTTAGTGAATGCAGTATTATCCTATGTGCCAAGGTCATTTTGTTAACTCCTTACTCCATGGAAGTTGATTACTCAGTGAAAGTTGAATACTCCCAATAACCATTCTGTTGATCCTCTCAACTAATCCCTTAGCCTGTGGCCCGTACAAAGCAACTCTCTCATGAACAATGCCCATCCGAACAAGATAGATAGTCAATCAACTGAAAGCAAATTGGACCCCATCATCAGAAACCAGGGTTTTATGAATTCCTTCATCCTTAAAAACTCTTTCCAAAAATGTGATTACATTAGCTGTTGTGTTCTATTCAAAAGTTTCCATAACAAACAATTTAGTGTGGTAATCCACTACAATCAAGAGAAGCTGTTCCTTACCCCCAGTTTAGCCATCTGACCGACAAAGCCAATAGCTACTCTCTCCAAAGGCTTCATGGGAAATTCTGAACATTCCAGAGGTGACTGTCTGACAACCTTGATTTTGTCACTATTTGCACATGCTACGCATGTTTTAATAACAGCTTCAACGTCACAATCCATCCCAGGCCACCAATAAGACTGTTGTATTCTTCTCTTTGTCATGTTCCTTCCTGGGTGTCCTCCATGAGCTAAAGCAACGATTCTACTCTGGATGCCAACAGGAGGTACAATCTGGCTCCTACTCAACACCTTATCCCCTCCAACACTCAACTCATCCTCCAGCTTCTAGAATTCCTTAATATCATAACTCAAAACATCATCTTCATGCCAACCCTGAACTATTCCACTGCTCACTTCTATCAAAACCAGATCTCCGTTCATGGCCAACTTCCATTCTTCACAACCTGGCCCATTCCACTGTCATCATAGTGTTCAATCACCTCAGCGTCCACAAATTTACCTTCCAATATCTTTTCCTCATTATCCTCTCCACCAACCACAGGCAGCCTAGATAAATAATCAGCAACAACGTTCCTACAACTTTTACCATACTCCACTTCAAAATTGAAGTCAAGCACGGATAAAATCCATCTTGATATCTGCGGTGTCATATTTCCTTCCAATCCACGGCCAGCTTTAAATATGTAGGTAAGTGGCTTATGATCAGTTTTTAACCCACAAATAAAATCTAAAATGTTTGATGCCCCAACCACAGGCGAGGGCTTCTCTCTCTATGACTGAATAGGAAGTCTCCGCTTCTCTCAGCCTCCTAGTTGCGAAACCTATCACTTGCTCCTCACCATTCACATACTGCATCAACACTGCACCTAATCCAACACCACTGGCATCCATCGCAATGTAGATTTTTCCTGACACTTCAAAATGTCCCAAGGTAGGGGCCATCACTATACACTCCTTAATCTTTCTGAAAGTCTCCCTGCACTCTTCACTCCATACAAACAATGCATGTTTTGTCATAATCACTCTCAGTGGCTCTACAATATCTGTGAAATTCTTAACATATTTCGAACAATATTCAGCGAGACCAAGGAAAGACCTCAGTTCATCTTTGTTGGCTAAGGTGTGTTTTCAATGGATTTTACAATAGTGTCTTTGGGCCTCACACAATTGGCATTGAGGACATGCCTAAATATGTTACTTCCCTCTTCCTCAGCTGACATTTCTCTCTCTTAATATTTAACCCATGAGTTCGCAACCTCCTCATCACCTCATCAAACAACACATCATGGTCTTTTTCATCCTTCCCCACTATAGGATGTGATCCTGAAAGCACACGACCCGATCGATATTTCCAAATGTGTTTTTCATCACCCTCTGAAAGACAGCAGAAACTGGTGCTAATCCACATGGTATCCTCTTATAACGGAATGCCCCCAACGGTGTTACAAAGGAAGTTAAGTGGTGTGACCCTTCATATAAATTCACCTGGTGGTAGGTAGACGAAATGTCTAGAAAACTAGAGATAGATCCATCCCCATCACATCAATGGTCTCAGAAATATTAGGAAGAAGTTGTCTGTCCACCCATATGCTCTTGTTTAAGTCACGCAAATCCACACATATGTGATCTTTCCCCCTTCCTTCAGTGCAACCACAACAGGGGCCAACCATTCCGATGCCTCAATAGGCTCAATCATGTCTTGTTCCAACAGCTTATCCAATTCTTTACATAAGGGCTCCCTTATCATGTTCGGCACATTCCGTACCTTGTGCACAACAGATTTAACTCCCTTTTTCAACATTATTTTATGGGAAATTCCTTTCAACAATCCCAATTCATCAGTAAATACTTTAGGGTACCATGACATGATGAAGCCTTCATCAGTACTTATAACATCCACCCTTTTTAAAGGTTCTACCACAATCACTGGTTCTTTGGCATTTGGATTTATTACAATATTCAAGTCTCTCTGATGACGCCAACCTAACAGGTCTGTCCCAAAGTTAGTTACATACACATGACCAAAAACCCCTTCAGACTTGAATTTGAGAGTCATCCACTTTATTCCCAGAACTTCAATTCTCACACTGCCATAGGTCACTGCCTTTAAATCAGGTGCATTCAAAAACATATTTTCATCCATTCAACTCTTAACTAGGGATTTCTTGGATATTAATGTGTACAAACTTCCGGAATCTGCAAGTACTCTCAACATTTTGCCATTAACCGAAATATTCACAATGAGGATTTTCCAACTTATCAACACTTTCCAATGTTACCCCATCTTTCTCCCTTAGTTCCATTTCTTTTTCTCTTACACCAATATCGTCTTCACCATCAATAAAAAGGAGAATATCATGGACATTTTCACACACATCATCGATATCTAGTCCAACATTTTGTACCTTTTTACTACGTATGTTCATCTTGAATACCTTGGCAAAATGTCCCCATTTCCACAATATCTACATATTAAATTTCTTGCTCCACATCTCAAACTAGACGATATATGTCCTGGAGCTCCACACCTAAAACAATTATTTCCTTGGAGCTCCTCTAATAACGCTTAGATAGGTTATCCAAATAATTCATTGGTTCTTTGTGAAAATCCACTTTTTTATTCACCACACCTCTCTGGGTGTTTGTCTTCATCGTATTCTCATTCAACACTTCAGCAACCACTTTATGCTGATCACTATCTTCCATTTTCTTTATCCATTGTGCAGTATGCTCCATACTTTTTGCAATTTGTATTGTTTTTTCTAAATTATTTTCTTTCTTCAAAATTTTCTCTTTAACACTTTTACTCTTAGTACATCTGACTACTGATCTCATATTAATGAATCAGATAATTGTTTAAACTTACAAGATAATGTTAAACTTCTCAATGCGGCTACATAGGACGCAATGTCTTCATCCACTCGTTGCACCCTGGTAAAGAATTTATGTCGTTTAAGGACTACGTTCGTTTTCGGTGTAAACTGCATATTACACATTTGTAAAGACATTTCATAGACATTATATGGCTGACCATCACCCATTCCCAAGGACAACTCCGGAAGTGCTTCATATACTCTTCTGCTTCCACGCCTAGATGATGCAACAAAATTGCCTGTCTGCTCGATGGCCCATACATATCACCACCACTTGCCACAATATATGCTAAAAACAATTTCTTCCACTGTGTTCAGGGTACCGGGGATCACCTGGAGTAGATAAAAATGGTGATGGTGATGTAATTGCTTGGTCTGCCATACCTGAAAAAAACCCATAAAATAATAATCTAAAATAACAATCCAAAATAACAGTTTAATACAACTAACATAAAAGATTTTTAAAATTGACTAAAATAACAATATAACATAATAAATCTTTACCTGCTCGAGGTTTTACTAATGTCATAGACAATTCCACTGACTTTGCAAAATATAATAAAATAAATCTTTACTTGTTCAAGGTTTTACTGGAGTCAAAAACTATTCAACTGACTTTGCAAGGACCACTCCTCTAATTTCCTTTCTTTTTTTTCTAGACTCCCAGAATGCAATGCAATACAGGCACATTTGGCAGTTCAAGAAAGAGAGAGTCTCAGGTAAGGAACTATCAATTCCCTATGGTTGAGTTATTCTGTGCGATATAATACGTGTCGGTGAAGTAATTTCTTGAGGCCTCGCAAAGCATTGCTTGTCTTACAAAACAGCAGTTCTCCGAGCCTTCTCAGACACAAATAGTGCTTGCCTGCTGACGTCACTGCTGAGAGGCTCATTCACTTCACTGTTCCAAATAGGCAAACGAGCTCTCCCATACACGGGTAGTGCTCACGGCTTAAAGTTACAGCCGACATAGGCCCAGATGTAGGTAAATCTGATTTACCGACTCTAGAATACCGAATTTTACCGATTTGATATTCTAGATTCGGTAAATCAGATGTAGGTAAAAATTCGGTAATTTTTACCGAATCTGTATGATTCGTTAATTACTGAATCGGTATTTACCGATTCGGAAATTGACATTGATTCCTATGGGCCTACAGGCCCATAGGAATCAATGTCAATTACCGAATCGGTAAATACCGATTCGGTAAAATTACCGGTTTTGCAAGGGTGACAGGGTATCACTTTGACACCCTGTTGCACCCCTGATTTTGCCTTGTGTGCCATGTGACACACATACATGCCCTTAGGGCATGTCTGTGAGCCAAATGGCACAGGTGTACATGCACAGATGTGCATGTACACTGGAATTCATTATTTACCATGTAATAGTATTACATGGTAAATAACAAATCGGTAATGGCCTGTGGCACTGTTTTTAGTGCCACCTACATCTGTATTTACCGATTCGGTAAATTTACCGATTCGGTATTTTACAGAATCAGTAAATTTACCGAATCGGTAAATATACCGATTCTGTAAATTAAGCATACCTACATGTCAAATCCCAAATACCGGTCAGTAACGGCCGAAATCAGCCGTTACCAACCGGTAATTGGCGACCTACATCGGGCCCAAAGTTCTTTACTTCGACACGCAACCTAACGTCACTGCCAGACTCAAGTCATCCAAGCTGCTTTGAGATCCTCATGATCTGCCAGACTCGAGCCACCCACTGCCATGCAAGCTTCCTTACGCTCGAGCCATAATACCCGCCACAATAAAAATAAAAATCGGTACCTGTAATCATGTGGGGATTACGATCACGCCCATTGCTAAAGCACTCATGGCCATAGGTCCTCTCAGTAGGAATCTTCAGTGATTTGAGCCTTAAGAAAACATATTGTGCTCCGATTTCAATCCACATTTCAGCTTCCAGGGGTGGGAATGCCTGTTGTCTGTCCCCTGCCTGACCAACTCGTCGCCATGTAAAGATGAATAAAGTACTCTGGATTTCTTTCTTCAATTAGTTAATTCACAGCATCCCAGCTACAAACAGTTGACTTTCCAACAGCGATCCAAACCTCCTTCTCCTTCCAAGAATCCTCCCCCACATTCTAAATTTTACTCTCCGGTATCCACCAGAAAACATCTCTAAGACACCTGTGGGTCAGCTTAGCTTCGCCGCTGCCTGCTGAAGAATTCCTTCAACGGGCTCTCAAATGTGTCATCAAGAAAAATTAGAAACAGTGAAGATCACACAATGTGGTGACGTGGAGAAGCTGGGATTTGGACTCAAATACCTGGTTACAAATTTTGCAATATAGCAACCAGACTGGTATATTCTTCTCTATCCAATTTAACACCAATGCACAGTGCTTTTTGTTCAGTTCTATCAACAGCAAAATTAAACACTATTCAATAAACACACCAAAACATAAGTTACATCAATAAAGTACATCGTTAAGATAAGACAGGGCACTGTGACGGGCTGGGCCCAACTCCAATGTCATAGTTGTGCAGCAGCGAAAGGAGGGACACACGACACACTGCTTGGCTGCTTGGCTAGTGGTCATGTGCGACCCTAGCCTATTTATTTGTACGCTTGGGCCAAGTCCGGCCATGAGGGGTGTTGGTGGATACATTGAAAAGGAGAGGTTGGGTGGCTCTCTACAGCCCTCAGTAAGAGAGAAGGAGTTCCCTTAAGGCACAACTAAGTACAGGTTTAGAATTACAAACCTTATGACGTGACAATTACATACAACAAATGCATAGGGAAAGTTAAAAATGCATTTATTGCGAATACATTAAAAAAACAACAGTTAATAGGGATAACTGAACTAGATCCCTAATCTAAAACAAAAGTAAAATTGAGACAGTACAGTTAATTGCGACCTGCACAATTACAAGCAGACAGAACAGTTACAACATAAAATTGTTGGATACAGATTTGTATATTCTTGCTCCGATCTGGTAACACCAGTGTTGTATCGCTACCACCTCAGCGTATCAATTGTAGTGTTGGAGACTTGAATAATACAATTTTAGTAGCGTCGACGCGTTTCGGTGATGTTTCCTTATTATAACCACCTTTATCAAGACATGTGAATTGTCTGCCAAGCACAGGGGGTGT
Source organism: Lissotriton vulgaris (assembly GCF_964263255.1). Lineage (NCBI taxonomy): Eukaryota > Metazoa > Chordata > Amphibia > Caudata > Salamandridae > Lissotriton > Lissotriton vulgaris. The sequence continues at coordinate 976,576,818 of NC_141687.1, read as the reverse complement.
ATACTATCGCCCTAAAAGGGAATATCATGCAAATAATTAACATCAATTTTAATGCAAAAACTAGTTGCATAACTATCGGTGATGTGTGGAAAAATCACAACTTATTCACGATTCATTTTCTGCATTGTCGCTAGTCTCATTATTGATAGCATGGGAATCATAGATTCTGGACGTAAATCTGCCTATTTTCTATGGTTACACATATACTTTTCAAAAGAATTATCTGTTTTTGTAGGAAGCAAAAATCTGATAATGGTTCATTGCTATTACCGCTCTAAATTGGGCCACAACATTTATCAACATTAGAAAATTATTACCAAATCTGTCTTATACTGTCCCAAAGTGCATTGAAGTCATGACAACATTAAAAACAAGTACAGCTATTAAGCATGGGCGGAAAATCCGTTTCGCTCGCGGATTTTGCGGATTTTCGGTAAATTCGCAATCCGCGAGATCCACGAATCTCCCGCAAAATCCGCAAATCCGCGAGCAGCGGATTTTATGGCTTGCTCGCACTGTTCGCGTGAGTTCGCGGCTTGCCAGTACAACTTCGCACCCCGCGACTAAGTGCTAAATTGCAGAAATACGATCTTAGCAAAACTGAAACTACTTACCAGGTTCAAAAGTTCAGGCTCATCATTAGTAGCCATTTCCTGTAGTGCTTCCTGAGGGGCCCCTCCAGAGTTCAGTTGCCAGTTGCAACTATTATGTGACCCTGCTCTGAACCTCAGAATAGTTACACATATGCCACAAAGGTCCTGAATTACAGCTAAGGGAGACAAGCAGGAGCCAGGCTGGAAGTTAAAATCCATTAATCATCCCCTAATTCATTATTGTCAGTTGGGGCAGGGCAGGTGTTATAACTAATTTTTCAACAATGAAAGCACTTAGCAAGTGCAAAAGATCACTAATCAGGAAGCACTAAGGAAGCAGGTGCCAGCTAAAAAAATATTCTGTGACACATTAATCAGCCCCAAATTAATTCAGGTCACTTGAGGCAGGGAAGGTGTGCTTTGCTTTGCCGAAAATAATGTACACTGGACAACCAGAGGGTGTGGTGATGAAACAGAGGGTGGCATGGGTGGGCCAGAGGGTGGCATGAGTAGTCAGAGAGTGGCAGTGGTGACAGAGAGTGGCAGTGATGAAGAAGAGTGTCCCAAACAGGCTGGACACGTAGAAACAACAAGTTCGCAAAACTTGCGACCCGACAGGTAAGTTCGCAAATTGCGAAATTGTAAAAACCCTCGCGAACTGGCAGAAACACGCGCGAACACAAAAAAAAAAAAAATCCGCAAATTCGCGGGAATTCGCGGATTTTGCGGATTGCGAGTTCGCAAATCCGCAAAATTCGCGAACGCGAGATTCGCAAAATTCGCCCATGCTTAACAGCTATTTGTTCAGAGAAAGTTCAATTTTTAAACATTCATAGGTGACACAATTCTATGTCATAGATTCCACATAGGACGGTTTTTCAAAAGCATGGCGGAGGGGCCACAGAGGGGCAATGTTGAGACTGCTCATAACTCAAAGCGGAAAGGGGCAATATCCCGAATAGATTATACCAAGGAACACCCAAGATTCAAGGTAGACGTGTGGAATAGTCTTATTAAATTCAGCTTACCCTAGGATAATATGGAGGGTCACTTCTAATGATCAAGTTCCGTGTCCTGATTGGAGCATGGGCTTCAATTATCGCCTCATGGAGAATGCTGCTGTTAGTGGAATATTCTGTGGTATCAGGAAATGTTACATTAATGCATTTATATTAAACTAGACTTTTGGACATATAGGAAAACGTTTTTGGGTCAATGCCTACCTGTTCTAAATGTATACGACTTTTGTAGTTCCCACTTAACATAAGTGACCAAAGTTAAATTGGTTTTACTGTCTGCCCTTAAGTGTATCAATGATTAGGCCACAATTGCCTGGGATATGGGAAGAATAAGAAAAAGCCAGAAATTAGGGTTTGAATAGCGAGATATAATGTTATTCTGAGTAAAGCTATGGCGTATAGTAAGAAGGATTACCGTGTACGGATATCCCGATCTCCCAACTTCTTACAGGTAATGTCGCGGGGGATTGTTGATGGAAAGGGATTCACGATTAGGCTTCTCGGGAATTACCTTAAAATCAAAATGATGTATGTTATAACAAATTAATTGTCCTGGATTAATATCTAGGTCCTCTAATTATTTTAGATAAGCAAGATGAATACAGCTTACCTAATGGGACGGTAAATGAATCCGCTGTCCCTAGGCTCCCTACTATGGCCAAATATAACGAGAAACTACCTGCAGATAAATTAAAACAGCCATCAAAACAGAGCTCTGCCGAGTCTAGAATGAACCTACAGGCTCTCTTTGTATCCTTCAGGGATCCGCGTAGGGCCGGAATGCTCACTCACCTTTCCGATGTAAAGAGTTCTGTTCTCAATGGGGGTACGAGTCGTGTGTCAGGTTAAGCCGTGTTGCTGGCAATTATAACTCAGAAGCTCCTACGTGATTGGGCAATACCGGGCGTTAAATGCACCAATCCGAGTTAAGCAATTGGATTCTAGGTATGCTAATTAGTTTCTTATGGAGTCTCTGTTGTTATTGGATATGAATGTCCAATCAGAGAGCCCGAGACCAGGTTTCCTTTCTGGTCCGCGGTTGTTTGTCCGCTCGTAAAGTTGGGCCCGGACGGTTGCATGATTGGAGAAAAGGAATAAGTGGATAATACTGTATGTGACATTAAGATTGTTACAAAAAATCAGATAGGCCAAAAGCAATATTCATGAAAGAGAAATAATTTGTAAAGAAAATAAGGTATTAGAAATTAGCGAGTGGTTGTTTTTTTATATATGTCAGGGTTATACTAAGATAAGGACTGGCGCATGGTTGGCTCGAATGCGCTAAGCTGTTATAAAGAAATTGTGAAAGGGTAATGTGCCCGCGGTCGGGTTGACTGTTATGTTGAGCGCGATCTGTCGAGCTAAAGTAGATGATGTTAGGAACCATTGCTGCTGGATCCAAAGGCTCGCAAAGGATGTCGAAGTTGTGTCTGGGTGCCATAACTAACTAAACATCGCTCAATGACAGGCATATGAATGGAACCTAAGTAACATCTCTTTAAATGGGAAAACACATGAATTGTTTACCATAGGAGGGGATAGGAGGGGATAGGAGGGGAGGAGTGCGGAGGTATTAAGTGTCAAGCGCATTATGGAAAGCGAAGAAACCTAATTTTAGGGACCAAGGGCAGTTATAGTATTAATTCTAATTGATATCGATGCATTGGAAATGGAGAAAGTGGACCAGTACGTTCACGGAGGCAGTGTCGTATCTGATCGGTCCGTGGATGAGAACCCTTGACTGAAGGTAGTCCTAACATCTATAGACACTTGGTCCAGTCTTCCCGACTGTTCAATCCTTGAAAAATTGTGTTTAAGTGGCAGAAGTACCACTGTTCCCTCATATTTCTAGTTTTCTCGATGTCACCCCCTCTCCTATTGATTCTGATTTTTTCCAAGATGAACCACCTTAGATCATCACACGTGTGGTGAAGGACTTGAAAGTGTTCCATTAGTGGGGCATTAGGTTTGTTTGCCCGTATTGCAGATTTATGTTCCAGGACACGGGTACGCAACTCCCTACTTGTTTCTCCAACATATCCCAAATTACAAGAGCATAGGATCAAGTATACCACGTTTGGCTGCGACAGTTGTTGAAAGTGGTAGGGGTTAGTCGCTTGCCATTGTGTTCCAAAGTTTTACCTGTGATAAAATTGGGGCATATGGAACATGTCCCACATTTGTAGTTGCCTGATGCTAGACCCCAGTTAGGGTCGTTTGGGTTTCCTTAATGGGTTTGTAGGTGTGAACTAAGCTATTCCTAATGGTTTTGTTTCTACGGAAGGAGAACAAGGGTTTGTTAAGTTGTTTGTCCATATTAAAGTTGAGAATTTTCCAGTTTCTGTTTATGATGTTTTTAATTTGGTTACTGACGTGCGAATATTGTGTTACAAAAACTAGTCTATCTAGGGTCGCATCCTGTCTCTTATTGAGTTTGTCCTGGTCTAATAGGCTGTCTCGATTATAGAAGCGTGCACGTTTAAGTGCATTCTTAATGAGTTTGTTGGGATAACCCCTTGCTTTTAGTTTGTTTTTGGTATTTTCGGCGTGTTTATAAAAGTCATCAAGATTGGAGCAGTTCCGCCTCAGTCTAAGGAATTCGCCAAATGGCACATTGTCTTTCTGGGCTCGGGGGTGATTACTAGAGTAGTGGAGTAGAGAATTTTTGTCGGTGGGTTTGGTGTAAAGTTCCACCTTAAGTGTATCATCCTGCTCTTTTATGTTAATGTCCAAAAAGGCTACCCTATCATTACTGTAGTGTCCCGTAAACTTTAAATTGGGATCACCCAGATTCAACCATGTTAGAAAATTGTCTAGATCACTGCTGACACCGCTCCAGATGAAGATGATATCATCTATGTAGCGATGCCAGCAGGATATGTTTTCATAAAAGGGAGCGATCTCATTGAATATATGTAGTTCCTCAAAGTTACCCACATAAAGGCATGCCAGACTGGGGGCACAAGTAGCCCCCATACTGGTGCCCTTGATTTGGAGATAAAGTTCATCCTTAAATAAGAAAAAGTTTCTCTTGAGGATGAAGAAGAGGTAGGATTTAATACAATTGCTATTGCCCCCTCTTAAGTCCTCAGTCTCTAAAATAGACTGTATAACCTCCAGTGTGTCGTTTTGCGGGATATTTGTATAGAGGGCTTCTATATCCAGGGCGACCAAGAACTGGGTCACCCTGTTGAAGTCTCTACCCTCGAACGTGGCAATCGCATGGGAGGTGTCTTTAAGATACGACCTTTGTTTCTTCACTAATGGTTGCAGAAAGTGGTCTGCATAGCGGCTGAGTGGTTCCAGAATGGAACCAATCCCTATGATGATGGGTCTCATCGGGGGATCTGCTGTATTTTTATGTATTTTTGGCAGACCATAAATTGCCGGAGTAGTAGGGTGCGTGTTAAGGAGAAATTTGTATTCTTGATCGTTAATAAAGCCTTCTTCCTTACCCCTTGCTAGAAGATTAGCTACATCAATTTTTAGCTGACTAAGTTCCATATATTTCGCTCTCTTGTAATGTTCTTGTACATTGAGGAGATCTCTTATTTTCTTTTCATAGACTGGGGTGTCAAATACTACTACCCCACCGCCTTTATCGGCCGGTTTGATTGCAATCTCGTCACTGTTTTGGAGATTGGATAAGGCTTCTTTCTGTGCTTTAGAGATATTATTACTAAATTTCTTGTGGTCTGGGTTGGTCAGAAGGCTCTTAATCTCTACCTCGACCACGCGTTCGAAGATCTCTACGCTTTTGTCAACTTGTTGCAAACTAGGGAAGAAGGTTGATTTTGGCTTAAGGCCCGTAACACTAGGGAATGGGTCGTAAGTTCTATTTTCAAAAAATCTGTTAATCCGTACCTTTTTGAAAACGTTTTTGAGATCACTTTCTATGTTAAACATGGAATTTATGTTAGTTGGGGCAAAACTAAATCCCTTTTGAAGCACTTCTTGCTCTGTCTTAGTCAGTAGTCTGTTAGAGAGGTTCACAATTGGGAATTCCTCTATCTCCAGTATTGTTTGCTTCTCGTGGCAATGTATTCCCTGGAGTTGTTCTGAGGTAGATGGTTCTGAGGTGGTTCTGACCGGTTGTAACCCCTGAAAGCTCGTTGTCCCCGATTCGGTCGTTTCTCTAAAAAAGGATCCCTAGAGACATTTGAACCTCCTCGATTATCTATTGGTCTCTCAGGTTCTTCCTCACTACTAGACCCAGATGTTTCTGAGAAAGTAATGCGTTTATTACCCCCTCTTGAATAAATTTGTCTTTGATGGTTAGGTTTCTCCCAACGTGGTTCACTTTTGTTGGAGAAATAATCTTTATGGGTGTAGGGATAAACTAACTCCTCTGAATATTTTTCTGTATCTTTTTTTAAATTTTCAGCTTTTTATTGGACAGGTATTCTCGGTATCCTTCGACGTCCTGATTGATTTCCTCTAGTTTCTTTTTAGCATCATCTAATGGCGGTGATTGTTTAAGTGATGTTTCTACTTTCTCAATCTCTACCTTTTCTATTTCTATGATTTCTTGGGCTGTTTCTATTCTTAGTATTAGCGAGTCGCGACTGCAGCGGTTTGCTATTAACGTCCAGGTTTCAATGAATTTTGGGTGTTCCACAAATAATCCCGGCTCATTACGGTCTGCAGTCCTATAGGGATAACTCCCGCTTGTAGATAGTTTAACAAGAATTCAGCATGGAGTTCTGTTCTGATCAACTTCTTTTTAGTATTAAGAATTTTGATTAGTTGATCATGGCTAGCATTATTAAGCCCAGTAGAGCTGTTGGTCGTAGGGTTAAGGTTCATCAACCTATTGTATTGGTCTTCGGAGAAACCAAAGGTTTTCAATTTGTCCATATCATGTGGTGGGAAGGCCCCTATCCACGTGAAGCAACCCAAAATAGGGTCTAGTTTGGAGACAAAGAACGCCTCTCCAGCCGGCCGGCTGTGCAAATTATGTAAAAGACAGAGAGGTACCCCTTTAGCAAGCCAAGGGAAATGGGGTTATTAAACCTAAGTAAGAGAGAAGGAGTTCCCTTAAGGCACAACTAAGTACAGGTTTAGAATTACGAACCTTATGACGTGACAATTACATACAACAAATGCATAGAGAAAGTAAAAAATTCATTTATTGTGAATACATTAAAAAAACAACAGTTAATAGGGATAACTGAACTAGATCCCTAATCTAAAACAAAAGTAAAATTGAGACAGTACAGTTAATTGCACCTGCACAATTACAAGCAGACAGAACAGTTACAACATAAAATTGTTGGATACAGATACAGCCCTCTCCTCTTTTGATCAAACAAAACACAAAACAAACAAATAATTAAGAGTATCAACACATAAAGTCTCTCAGTCTCTGACTAGGTGCTGGGTTGGAGCACAATCGGTATCGCTGACGTCTTGGCCTCTCGTCAAGCTTACCTGTACCACTATTATCTACACAAGTGGCGTCTCTCGATAACATCGATGGGAGCTCCAGAGCGGCACGCCCCAGTTGTCTGCTGCATCAGGAAGACATTCTTCGTCCTCTAGGTCACTTCCTTCACTCCTCAGGGTGCTTGCCAGGGCAGTGTCGGAGGGTACTTCTTTGTACAATGCCACGTTCCTCACCACTGTGTGCCAACTGCGATGGGTTGTTATCATGGTTCCGTCGACCTGTATGACTATCCACACCACCGGTTCGTAGGGGGTGCAGGACTTCCACCCCAGATGACAATCTCTGATCACCACTCAAGCCCCCACTCATAGAGTTGAGATCTTCGTGTGCTGATCTTTGGTGGCCTTCTCATTCATTGCCTGCCACTTCTGCCGCCCCTTCTCCACATCCAAGCTGGGCAGCACCCACTCTGCGTCTTCGGGGATTATCTCCAGCAGTGGCCGTCTGAACAGTAAGGTTGCCCGGGTGCATCATGTGGTGGAATGAGGGGTATGCTGATATGCCTGCAGGAGACACACTTAGGCATCCTGGTGTTGGTCCACCCTGATCCTGAGAGCTTGATTCAGTGTCCTCACGAACCTCTCTTCCTCTCTGTTGGCTTGTGGTCATTGGGGGGTGATCCTACAGAGTCTGACTGCTTTCTGCGCCAAAAAGTAATGAAACTGTTGCCCTTGAAAAGGGGATCTGTTGTCCAATTTGATTTCCTCCAGCATGCCGAACAGCGCAAATGTCTTCTCCAGTGCGGGCTGTACATGGATGAACATGGTGGAGCGCACCAATTTGACTATGGGAAACTTGGAGAAGGAATCCATGATCACCAAGGTGTTTCGACTGTTAGGGGAGCTCCCAAAGTTGATGCTGATTTTTGCCCAAGGAGTACGCACAGCGCTTCTATCAGCACGGGCGCAGGGCAGGATCTTTGCCAGTGATTGCACATGGATGACAGCGTTGAAGTTCTTCATTCCCCAGTTCATCCATGTTGGGAAACCATACCTTCACTAGGAGTCTCGCTTTGGTTTTTGCTGCTCCTTGGTGACCCTGGTGGGCGAGCGCGACCATCCGACCTTTGCTGGCTTTTTGGGATGACTATTCTCTGTCCTTGCAGAACCAGGCCAGACCCGCTTGTTCTCAATTCATGTTGTACCTCCCCGAGTTGGTGATGCATTCTATTCCTCTACCACAAGAGATCAGGATCCATCAAGGAACGGGTGCCATTGCTGTCGGGGCATGGTTTCCTTCACCTTTAGTAGGGTGTCTTCAGTGTCTGTGGCCTTTCTTATGTTCTCTCAAGTGACGGCTACTGAGCAGGCTTTGGCCTCCACCATGTTTATGAAACATTCAATGTGTTGTTGTTCTATGTCTGATCCGCTAAGGTTGCTTGGTAACAGGTGGTGTGACAGGAAATCATCAGGGTTGCGGGCCCCAGGTTGGTAGACCAGTTGGAATGAATATACCTGGAGCTGTATGGCCCACCTTTCTATTCTCGACGGCACCATGCGGGGTGATCCAGTAACAGAAGTAGGAGTGGTTTGTAATCCGTCACCACCCGGAAATGGTGGCCTCAAAGGTATAGGTTGAAATGTTGGCAAGCGTACCTGATGGCTAGGGACTCACATTCTATCTGTGCATAGCGGGTTTCTGTTGGTGATAACGTCTGACTTGCTTGGCTACTGGGACACAGTCTCCCCGGGCATCTTCCCACAGGAGGACGGCTCCAAGCCATACTGGGCTGGCGTCCATGACCAGTTCAGTCTGTCGTTGTGGATGGAAGTACGTCATGGTGGATTGACCCAGCAATGCTTTCTTTATGTTATGAAACAAGATCTGTTCCTTGGGGCCCCATTTACATGCTGCGTTGGACTTCTAGAGTTGGCGCAGGGGTTCTGATAGCGTGGCTAGGCCAGGGATGAATCTTCCGCAGTATGCTACCATCCTGAGGAAACTGCTCACCTCCATTGGAGTTTGTGGTACCGGAGCACAGCGAATGGCCTCTGCTTTCCTTGGATCGACTTGGAGTCAAAGAAGTCAATGGAGCTCTGATAGAAAGAGCACTTTTTTTCTGTGAAGGGTGAGGCCAAAGTCTGTGAGACGTAGTAGGGGGGCTCACAGGCGGACATGGTGCTCCTCGATGCTTTGCAAGTAGATAAGGATGTCATTGCTTAGGTTTATCATGCCTACCAGCCCAGTGAGGGTTTTCTTGATGGCATTCAGAAACACCTCTGCTGTTGACTAAATGCTGAAACTGAGCCGGGTGTATCGCCGGAGGACTACATGCGTGGAGAATGTCGTAATGTAGTGACTTTCTGGTGCCAACTCTAGCTGTTGGTACCCGGAGTTTAGGTCTAGTTTGGAAAACCATTGGGCGCTGTTCAAATTGGCTATGATGTCATCCATAGTCGGGGTCACGTGCCTCTCTATCCGGATGGTATGGTTGGCGAGCTTCATGTCCACGCGGAGTCAGATGGCCCCTGGCTGTTCAGGCTTTGGTGCGATCATCAGTAGGGAAACCCACAGGGTGGGGCCCAGTACCTTATTGAGGATGCCTTGCCTTTCCAGGTCCTGTAGCTCCTTCTCTACGAGAGGACGGAGATGAAATGTGACACGTAGGTTTCTGAATGCTGAGGGTTTGATGGTCTTGTCGATATATATAGTGTGACTTGGTGATCTTTGAGCTTACCTAACCCTTGGAATAGTTGGGAAAAAATGTTCAAAATGTCCTCCGCGTGTGCATTGTGCACATGTTTTGCAAAGTACACCAGCTCAAGATCTTCTACAGTGTGGCACCCAAGCAGCTTTCCCTTTTGTCCCTCCGTGACATGGCCCTGTAGGAATGTTCGGCATTGGTGAAGTCAACTTCCATAATTTCCATGAGCGGTGATTGTTCCATTCCCCCATACATGTATATTCTTACCAAGCTCAGGGTGAGTGGCACTGGAGGAGATAGTTTCTCCTATTGACTCAATACCATCACGTTCAGAGATGCCCCGGTGTCGATCAGAGCTTGAACAGGGGTGCTGTTGACGTGCACATAGGTGGGGGACGTCTCTTGCAACCTGAGTGTCCGGCAAATAAGATTACAAAGATATCATCGTCCTCAAAATGGGAAGTGGATCTTTGCACTGGTGATGCCTCTGCATGGAGGCGTTCCTCTAGTGTCAGATGACGTAAGGTTGTGGCACACGCACATCCTCTTGACACACCTCCTCTGGACTGCCCTCTTCCTCCTTGACAGACACTTGCATAGTGATTGACTTTTCCACATTTGGAGTATGTCTGCGCTCTTGCCAAGCACTGTACTGATGATTTGCGTTTGAAACCGCAATACCCGCATTTCCCTTAGGGTTTCCTGGGCACGGTCCGTAGCTATGTAGGACCAGGGTGTCGCTGCATGGCTTCCACTGTCTCTTCCATGATGGAATTTGCTCTTTGGGCTCAGGTAGTAGGAGTACTTCGAACTCTGGCAGCCTCCATTTCCTCCACCCGGTTGCTGGAAAGTTTGTTAGAGCGTGTGAGGATGAGAATCTCATCTAAGGATATCCCGGGGGTGGTGGAGTATTTGGTACCTCAGTGTGACAGATTTGCACCCCTGTATGATTTGCGCATGGATATCTTCCCGTTGATCAAGGTTCACACACGTGCTTGCTAGCCTCCGCAACCTGGCGTAGAACATGTCAACAGTCTCTGCCTCCGTCTGTTTGGCTTTATGCAACTTTAAACACTCATAGACTGGATTCATTAGGGAGTCAAAATGCCTGTTGAGGGCAGCAATTGCTGCAACATAGTCATCGTCTTCACCTGGAATTGGTAGGATCTTGAAGAGTTCATAGAGTTTGAAAATAGGGACGGTGCACTAAAGGTGAAGTCAGAGATACCTGTGAGTATCCTCCTCCAGAGGTATAAGCATAGGGGTAACAATTTCCCCAATATGTAGGTTGCAATGTTGTGTGCCAAACTGATAGCCCAACGTCCTGTGTAACGCGGACACGATCTGATAGATGAGTTCATAGAGTTCATCACCCCAAAGTGCATTAACAGTGAGCGCTTCACTGTCCCATCATTCTCCCTCATGCCTCGGAAGTAGTGGTTGAAGCGTCCAAGCCAGAGCCTCCACCGAGGCGCAGCTGTCGCATGTGCGTTTGGAGCATGTGGTCCTTGAGTGGCCGGATATTACTGGGGTTGGTGGGACTCCCATAATTGCAGTATGGCGAACCTCAGTTCCGTGGCGGATAGGTTGCTGCAGAGGTGGGTCATAGACACAGGTCAGGTGCAGTGCATTGCCATCCGGGTGCCCACTCTGAACGAGGACTAGTCACTGTAGGCGAAGGAACAGGGGGCCGTACCTGGGCAGAAATGCAGCTCCTGCAGGTAAATGCATTCACTTTTCCTCTTGGGGGCAGCCTTGAGCATAGGTGTGGCAGAGGGGGGAGAGGTCTACGGTCGCTGGTGAGGTGCTTCTTTTTTTTCATAGGCAGAAGGTTCTTCTCAAAACATGGCTTTGTCTTTTTTCTTTCAAAAACAGTTTGTTTCAGTTTTTTTCCTTCAGTAGCTTTGCTGCACCTGTCCCGCACATTGCTCTCTTCACCCAGGCAGACGATGGGGAGGAGTGAGGTGCTGTGGAGACCTTGGGCTGACCTCTGCAGAATCCTGCTCCAGGCGAGCCAACGGCCGTGGATAGAGACCACGTCCCCTTCTCACTGTATGCGGTGTGGTCCCCCAAAATGGAGCAGGCCGCCGCAGGCTGGAGAGCGGGTCAGATGTGCACACCGCACGGCCCTTGAAGAGGAGCAGGCTGCATGCGGGCGTTGTGTATGGGCACAGGAGGCAAACACCACACTGCAGTGCCACACTGCTGATAAGGGTGCTGCGTGCCTGATGCATGATGGCAGGGGGTGAATACCTTGTTGCTCGATAGGTAGCCTGGTGGTGTCCCGACAGCTTGGTAGTCGGGGAGCAGAAATGGACGTCGAGGGGGGTGAGGGTCCATTTCTTCCTTGTCGCCAATGTGATGGGCTGAGCCCAACCCCAATGTAGTCCTAACTGTGCGGCAGCAAAAGGACAGACACACAACACACTGAATGGCTGCTCGGCAAGTTGTCACGTGCGACCCTAGCCCATTTATTTATACCCTCGGATCAATGAGGAGTGTTGGTGGATATATTGAAAAGGAGAGTCGGGTGGCTCTCTACAGAGACTAATGTGTGTATGTTAATTTTATATTATATTGTAGGTCCCCTGACCTTGGCTAGAGTACTGCTCTCCCAGGCGTGCAGCTCCACCCGATTGCTCCAGAACGGTCGCTCCCTCCCTCACTCCCTGACCCCACATCCTGTTGATGCTGCAGTTCGCTTTGGGTATCGTTATCAGCGCTGTTAATCTGTGTGTATTTAACTGGCTTCGCAGCTCGATTTTAAAGAGCTCTCAGCTGACCTGCATTTACCTCTAGCGCTGCTCGCTCCGCTCTGCATTGACCCCACACTCTGTTAGTGCTGCAGTTCGCTTTGATCATCGTTTTCAGTGCTGTGTATCTTGTGTGTTTGCACATTAACTGCCTGGCCTCGCAGCTCGATTTTAAAGAGCTCTCAGCTGACCTGCATTTACCTCTAGCGCCGCTCGCTCCGCACTGCTTTGTAACGCGACATTTGCTGCGGATCCCTGCTTGCTAGCACTTTGACTGTTTTCTAGGCGCTCGGTCCATTTGCTGCCCCTACCTCACTTTCCCTTTGACCCTCCATTTTGTTTGTGTTGCTGTTCCCTGGCACGCCCCTCCTCCCCGCTACCGCCTCCCAGCTGCTGACCCTCCCACGCTCCGCCCCCTCCACTGTCCATTAATGTCAGATGTCCCAACGCGCAGCGTCCACGCGCTACGTACACGCCGAAGGTGCGCCAAAGGTAAGCCCGTCTTCGCCCGTCCGCGCCTGGACCGCGCCCAGCGCCAGACCCCCTGCCCCTCGCGCTGTCCAGTCCTCCCGCATTACCTACGATGCCGCCACCCTCCTAGCCCTTAACCCCGGTCGCTCCCCCAACTGCGTCCAAGCCGCTCCCGGACGCACCCATGGACCGTTCTCCTGCCTCTCCTGCAAATTTAGCGGCACCGACAACATCTCCGCTGCGACCACAACACAGATTCCCGACCCCAACCACCTAGAATGCATCCTTCTCAACACCCGCTCGGTCCACAGGCACGCCATTGACCTTTGGAACCTACTAGACACCATCTCTCCTGACGTCGCCTTCCTAACGGAAACATGGATGAACGCTTCCTCCGCCCCTGACATCGCCATCGCTATCCCTGAGGACTATAAGATCACACGCAAGGACCGCACCGACCATACAGGAGGAGGAATCGCTATCGTCCATAAGAAATCAATCCGCATCTCAACCAGCTCTGACGCCAACCTCGCTAACTCCGAACACCTTCACTTCCAGATCCACATCGACCCCAAAACCACACTCAGAGGCACCCTCCTCTACAGACCACCAGGACCCCGCGCAAAATTCAGCGAAGACATCACAGACTTCATCACCCCACACGCGCTCCCCTCCAAAGACTACATCCTTCTGGGAGACCTCAACTTCCACCTTGAAAAGATCAACGACCGCAACACCGCCACCCTCTTGGACAACCTCGCCAACCTCGGACTTAAACAACTGGTCACTTCCCCCACCCACATCGCAGGTCACACACTCGACCCCATCTTCACCTCCAGCAACCATGTCTCCTTCAGCCACACTACGGATCTCCTCTGGACTGACCACAGCTGCGTTCACTTCACCTACAACAAGCCGAAACCCATCATCCACCTCCAACCAACTCTACAAAGAAACTGGAACAAAATCACCACGGAGCAGATCTCCACATCGCTCCTTCAAACCTCCCCAGCCCTCTCTTCTAACGCCAACGAAGCCGCCTCCAACCTCACCCTTTGGTTATCCAACACCGCCGACACCTTAGCACCACTGAAAAAACGTCAACACAAACTTGGCATCAAGAAGGCTTCATGGTTCAACGATGACCTCAAGAAGTCCAAGAAACTGTGCCGCTCCCTTGAAAAGGCCTGGAAAAAAGACCCATCCACCAGCACCAAGGACGCCTTCAAAAGCGCCATCCGTACTCACCACCAACTGATCCGAAAAGCCAAGAAAACAGCACTCAAGGATCGACTTGACAACAACGCCCACAACAGCAAGGAACTTTTCAACATCGTCAAGGAATTTTCCAACCCCTCGGCCAACTCCAACGACATCACCCCCTCTCAAACCCTCTGCGATTCCCTAGCCTCTTTTTTCCACAACAAGATTGCTGACATCCACAACAGCTTTGACAACCAACCCGGAAGCCAACCCACCCTACCATCAGCTGACCATCTTCCCCTCGTTAACACCCTTAACGCCTGGAACCCAATCTCCACTGAGGACACCATCCGCCTGATGAATTCCATCCACTCTGGATCCCCCACAGACCCATGCCCTCACCACATCTTCAACAAAGCAGACTCCATCATAGCTCCGCACCTCCGAGACGTCATCAACTGCTCCTTCTACTCCGCTACCTTCCCAGAAGACTGGAAACACGCTGAACTCACCGCCCTTCTGAAAAAACCAACAGCAGACCCCACCGAACTCAAAAACTACCGCCCCATCTCGCTTCTTCCATTCCCGGCCAAAGTCATCGAGAAAGCTGTCAACAACAAGCTCGCCGCCTTCCTCGAAGCCAACAAATCACTCGACCCCTCACAATCTGGCTTCCGAGCCAAACACAGCACTGAGACCGCCCTCATCGCAGCAACAGACGACATTCGAACTCTACTGGACAATGGAGACACAGTCGCCCTCATCCTCCTCGACCTCTCTGCAGCCTTCGACACAGTCTGCCACAGCACCCTTTTACAACGCCTCAGAAACATCGGAATCCAAGGAAAGGCACTGGAATGGATCACCTCGTTCCTCACCGGAAGAACACAGAGAGTCCGCCTCCCACCATTCAAGTCCGAGGCCTCTGAAATCATCTGCGGCGTACCACAAGGATCCTCACTCAGTCCCACCCTCTTCAACGTATACATGAGCCCCCTCGCGGCCATCGCCCGCCAACACAACCTCAACATCATCTCTTACGCGGATGACACTCAACTGATCCTATCTCTCACCAAAGACCCCAGCACCGCCAAAACTAACCTACACGAAGGAATGAAAGAAGTCGCCGAATGGATGAAACAAAGCCGTCTGAAACTGAACTCAGACAAAACAGAAGTCCTCATCTTAGGTAAATCCCCCTCTGCATGGGACGACTCCTGGTGGCCGGAAGCCCTCGGAAATGCACCCATCCCGACAGACCACGCACGGAACCTTGGCGTCATCCTGGATTCTTCACTCTCAATGAACAGACAAGTCAGCGCCGTATCCTCTTCCTGCTTTAACATTCTTCGCATGCTCAGAAAAACATTTCGCTGGATCCCCTCCGAAACAAGGAAAACAGTCACCCACGCTCTAGTCACGAGCCGACTGGACTACGGAAACACCCTCTACGCAGGTACCACCGCTAAACTCCAGAAGAAACTACAACGAATCCAAAACGCCTCAGCCAGGCTCATATTAGACATCCCACGCAACGAACACATCTCTGGTCACCTTAAAGACCTCCACTGGCTACCCGTCAATAAGAGGATTACTTTCCGTCTGCTTACCCACGCACACAAATCACTCTACGACATCGGACCAGATTGCCTCAACTCTCGACTGTCCTTCTACACCCCCTCCCGCCAACTTCGCTCCTCCAGCCAAGCCCTCGCCACTGTACCTAGCATCAACAAGACCACCATGGGAGGCAGATCCTTCTCATACCTGGCTGCCAAAACATGGAACTCACTCCCCGCTTACCTTCGCCTCACCCAGAATCACCTAGCGTTCAGAAAGCAGCTTAAAACGTGGATTTTTGACAAATAATCCTCCTCCCCTTCCTAAGCGCCTTGAAACCCTCTGGGTATGTAGTGCGCTATATAAATTTTATGACTTGACTTGACTGACTTGTCTCCCACTCCACGCCGCCACCGGTTCGACGCCTCCCTACCCGCTCCTGCCCTGAATTCCTGGTATCTCTTGTGTCTTCATCTGTATTCCTTCTGTAATTCTGTTTTTGATTTCCTAGTCATCTCTTGCACCCTGATTTGTATTCCTTCTGTATTCTGTTATTAATTTCCTGGTTTTCTCTGGTGGTATTCCTGCTGTATTATTAAAATTGTATTTTTCTCTTTGCCTGTTATTGCCCTTGTTTGGTGCCAAACTTCCTGTTTCCATCACCGGTCTCTTTCCTGCTCTCTCGCCGCTGCTGCTCCTCCCCTCCCCCTGCCGGTTCCTGTTCCCACCTCTAGCTCCGTCCCCCTCACTCCTCCCCTATTTAATGGCGGCCGCTGCGTGCCAAAGCGTGCTGGTCCCCTCCCCTTGGCCAGGGTACTGATCTCCCAGACGTGCAGCTCCACCTGAGTGACCTTGTCTCCCATTCCACGCCACTCCGGTTCGAAGGCGACACCCTACCTGCCCGCTCCTGCCCTGATTTACTGGTATATCTTGCGTTTTCATCTGTATTCCTTCTGTAATTCTGTTTAAGATTCCAGGTCATCTCTTATGCCCTTATTTGTATTGCTTCTCTATTCTGTTTTGATTTCCTGGTAATCACTTGCACCCTTATTTGTATTTCTTCTGTATTCGGTTATTGATTTCCTTGTTTTCTCTTGTGCTTTATTGGTATTCCTGCTGTATTATTATTATTGTATTTCTCTCTTTGCCTGTTTTTGCCCTCGTTTGGTGCCCCCCTGTCCATTCCCACTGTCTGTCTCTTTCCCGCTCTCTCCCTGTTGCTGCTCCCCCCGCGGCCCCTCTCCCCCACTGGCTCCCGCTCCCAGCTCCGTCTTCCACCCTCCTCCCCTATTTAATGCCAGCCGCTGCACGGCTGTACCGCTGGTGCGCCGAAGGCAAGCCCGTCGCCCACCGTCCGCGACCAGCGCCAGGACCTGTGTTCCACCGGCATGCCAGCACTACACCTCATCGGATCTCCACGAACTCAGCGTAGGCATGGTCAACTGCAAACCCTCTTCACCCATCGACACCCATGGACCCTTCGACTGCCGGCACTGCCAACATTGCTTCACCTCTGCCAAGACCCAGGACCCTTCACCTCCCTCCAGCAACAGCTCCACCACACCCCAAACCCTGAGATGCATCCTCCTCACCATCCGCTCTTTCCACAAACACAACACGGAAATCTGGGACCTCCTCAACAGCATCAACCCGGACATCGCCTTCCTCACCAAAACCTGGATGAACGCTGCTTCCTGCCCCGACATCGGGATCTGTAGTGTAGTTCCTAGTTTCCCACTAGGCCCTGCGCATTGGAATAACATAAACAGTAGTATCGACGTGGAACTGCTTATATTCCAGGCCTCCACTGACTATGCTAAACTTAATTGGGTTGTGTTACCAACTAGCTCAGAGGTCACTGGAAACTTTCTTCTCTGTATAGGAAGTGATCAGCTTCCCTGGCACAGACAAGAAGGGATTCAGCTTTCCAACAACCGTGCAACATGACAACTTTGCTCCTCAGATCAAGAGTCGATCTCTAGGGTCGTGTGAAACAATAGACAAAGATTTCACTCAGTCAGTCTAGTGCAGTTTACTTTCACAGTATGTAGAGAATAGAGAGACGGGCGTGTATCAATAAAGGGTAACATTTATTGAACAGTCTTTCTTCTCATACAAGAGAAATGTATTGCCACAATTGCAATAACTGTTATTATAAAAAGTACGTACAGTAAGATAAGAATAGCGAAATAGAACTGTAAAAGCATTGATATGGTTTCTTAGCCATACAATGGTTTAAAAGTAATAAAACATTTATACAGTCATATATACATTAGGCTAACATACTCAACTGGTGCTTCTAACTAAGCCTACCCCAGTGTGCCTGACCTAGGCCTAACACGTGAGAAGGGGGAGTAAGTAAGTAGCTTAGGTTAAGTTGGTTTTGCCAAGGTTTGTTTCAAGAATTCTCGTCTACGGGTTTAGTCAACACCATACCTCTGAATAGAATGATGGAGGATTGGTATCTCCTTCAGGGGTCTCTCTCGATATCCCAGTCACCCGCGAGGGTAAACCGGAAGCGCCGGGACTGGATTTCTCTGCACGAGAAAGGCAGCGGCTTCTCTCAGCGCGTCGGGAGGAAGGAGGGGTGACAGCGTCCGCGGGCAGCTGGGCTGGATGTCTTCGCAGAGGACGGCTGCACGGCTCCTCAAGCGTACTGAACCACAGTTCGCGCTGTAGCGGCGATAATGGTAATCAGTAGCTTCACCACCACAGGATAGCAGGCTGCAGCGACAGAGTGCTAGTTTTTACCAACACGGGGTCATGCAGGCAGCTGGCATCAGCAACATGTTCGCTCCTTGCTTAAGGCAACGTTGGTAATATTTATACCTGACAGGTGCCGGGTTTGACGCAAGTTTGCTGGACATAAGACGTCAATTAAAGATGTCACTAGGAAGTGACAGTTATCAGTTGCTCATTAGAGTTCCATTACTAATCAAAACATAGCAAGCGGGGATTTCCAGGTTTGCTAAGTTTTTATCTTGTTGAAGAACTCGGAGTGTTATCTAGGAATATCAGATAGTGACTGCTGCTCTGTCATTGCACTAATTGGTCGCAAAGGAAGTAGCAGAGAGTCATGCTGGAATGTGGCTCTGTGGCTCTGCTCGTGTGAGGCCAGAGATGACTTTTCAGAAAATCGCACTTGAACGGTTATGCCAATATAGGGAATAAATGGCTTTATAGCCGAATAGGGGCATAAGGTCACAGTATCGATCAGGAACCTAGATAAGCACATGACACCCACTCCACGAATTCATGTCCATCAAAATTACTAAAACTAAGCAATTAGATGTATGTGTAACATTGCCCACCCCAAAATACATAAATGCATTCGAAATAGGCGTACTTGAAATACATGGAATTTAGGTACTGTACGTTTTTTAAAAGCATAGTAATCATTCAAAAAATTATTGCATATAAAATCAATGAACGATTATGCAAAAAGAATTACACATGAAGTATCTCTGACAGAAGAAATGCGAGATAAATCATCACATAAAAATGCATTGTAATAACATGTGTGCTAGAGGCTGGTGTTATGTTGTTATGTCTCTAGATGTGTTTAGAAATAGAAGTGTGAAGCTTCTGTTCTCTAAGAATAGTTTTTACGTTAAGCAAAGAATTGTTCGTGCCAGAAAAAGGAAAGGGTCAATATTTGAAAAATTGTCCAATTCAAAGAAAAATCAGTTTACCAAAGCTCCTGGCAGTTTTGTTGATCAAAACTGAAGGCCGAATTCAGAGTTCATGGGAACGCTGTGTGTCGGAAAAGCTTCTCAAAAAGTTATTGTTTCTCTGTGGGTGAGAACATCGTATCAGACAGGCTCGCAAAGAATTGGTCTACAAAATCAGGTGATAGTTCAACCAAATTAGATAGCGCTGAAACTTGGCAGGTGTGAGAATGATTGCTGCCATCGAATGCAGGATCAGCAATGCTCACAGAACGTTGTACCTGGATGATGTTGCTTTTGTCACTCGCTCCACTGTTACCACTTGGCTGTAGTACAGGAGTCTCCACGAATGCCGTCATCAGGATTGGTAGCCGCTGGGGACAACACAATGCGTGAGCCGTTATTGGACTTAGCAAAGTATCGACGTCCATTGGTACTGCTGATGGAAGTGAAAGACAAATGTCCAACACGCATTCCTCGCCGCAAAGCATACACCGTAGCACAGGTAAAATGCAATTTTGCCATATTGGTCTGAATGAAAGGAACCAGGTCATGTTTAGATCTCTCAGCCTGGCCAATCCGAGGACGTTAGTTATCCTGTCCCTGTAGCGCATTGCTAGGATTGTCTCTTCCATTCCCATGGGAGCTATGTCTGAGCCGAGGCTTGCCATATCGAAGCAGGAGGGTCAAAAATAGAATCCCTGCGATGAGTCCAAAAAATAGTGGAATACCACCAAAGATGGAGTGCACAAAATTAGGAAAGATTCCCAAAATTGCCTGGAAGGGTGTTAGCAGTCCCGTAAAGACTGTCTTAAATATGCCTGGGATGCTCGTGGCACTAGACATGTTAAGGAGTTGCTCGAGCATTTGTACGAAATGCACGGGGCAATTTGTTGATAAAAGGTCATGGACCTCAGTAGCCGTCCTTGCGACTAGAAGATCATACGTCTCTTTAGATGACGTTATAGGCACTGTTGTCTGTAAAAGTACAGATTTCATTTTGCTTAATGTATCAATTCGTATAGAATAGAGATTCAGACGAGGCCAGATGGGAGTCACTATTTCTGGAGGCCCGCTCGGAAACAATGCTTGCATACAACATTTGACCATGGACGTTACTTCTACTAGATAACTTAGTCCGGGCGCGAGGCCACAGCACCTGTGATCCGTTCTAAGAATGTAACTCCCGTTTGCGAGTTGCATAAAGAAGGGCTCTATCTGAGTTGCAGGTGTGACTAGCTGGTGGCATGAAAGGTTGTTTGAATTCCCATCACATGCTCCGTGTAAATTAATACCCTGACACAAAAGTATACCGCTTAGTGAATGTTTACAATTGTCACCACTAAGAAATACATTTTTGTCGCTGTCACTATAGCAAGAATGAGTGTATGGTAATTTCCATTCGGATTTAACATATCCCTTACCCAATTGTTCATACTGGCCAGCAGGTATGTATTCAAGGCACTTATGAAATCGGAAAGTTGTTATCGGAATTGTGATAATCCCGTGTATTATCCATTCAATGACAGGACTCTCTGACATTGTCAATGATAATTTCTCGAGTTTCTCGATGCTCAAGATTGTATAGTCTGCTCCTTTCTGTGCCAAACTGATCTGTTTATCAGTAAGGTTAAAACTGGAAAATAATGACGTTGTGTTGATCAGACGCCAAGGCACATAGCCTGAACGAAGATTTTGCAGCGTCCAGCCTAGTTCTATAATAGAACGTAATTGAGACTGGCCATGTTGTAACATTAGCAAATCTCTGTCTATCACATCAAAGGCAGAGGATACAATATTGTCCAACGAATATATTCTGGAAGACAGAGTCATTAACCCATTGTCTACCACAGAAAGTGATTTTTCCAAATTAATACGATCAATTTCTCGTATCTTTTCAGCAGTTTCAATTTGCTTTACTTTCCAAGCCTCGTTGTAAGCAGCATAGATGCTGGTCGCTATGAAACGCTTTTGACGCTGTTTGCGTGGTCCAAGAATGAAATCGCGCAAATCAGCACCATCTTTTAGTAAAGACAAGTGTTGCTTAATTTCAGCCAGTGTGGATGTAGTTAGCCATTCTAGGCAGAGTTTCCCTACACTGTATGTTGTTATTATTCCTGGATGTTGTCTCTGGGAATATCTAGGGTCTAATCTGGTCATTTTTAAACCCTGTGTTTTATTCAGGAATCTATCTTGACAGCTATTTGTGTCTGTAGGCCAGATTAACCACTTTTTCCAATCAGGATGTGTTCTGTTGAAATGTAAAATTTGTGACACGTCTAACTCATTATCAGCTGTTGCATTTTCAGGTATTGGCTTTGGTATAGACGGTGTTTTAAGGTCTTTGTTCTTAGCTAGGCCAAGACAAGATGTTTGGTGTACAGTGTCATTTAAAAATAACATTTGTTCTGGTATCATGCAGGTTCTAAACAGTGCTTCTATGCCTTGCACCTGCCAATCTTTTGTACCCCAAATTGTTTTCGTTTCAATATTATTTTTCCAATAATCAAAACCAAATGTCATCATTTTATCATAAAATACTTCTGAATATATCAATTTAGAATTTGTCAGCATTGTTTTCATTCCTGTTTTATCTAACAGTTTGTAATAAAACGTTTCTGCATCACTTGTATTAAACCCTGAGAAGTATTTGAATTTCTCAAAAAATGCTTTAGAACTGCTTTTAGGTGGTGTAGAACAATGTTCCCATTGGTTATACATAAAAACATTTCTAGGCTGTGCAGATTTATGCAAGTAATGATCCCCATAGTGGGTGTAACAGAATAACTGCTCATAACTAGATGAACCTTGTAAATAATCATGATCTGTGAATCTAGCTGACATCACTAAATCAGACATCATGTCATTAATACTGTTAAAGTCCCAATCATCAGAGAATGTACTAGGTGTAACAAAGTCACTTAAGGAAACCTTTAGTTGATGAGGATACTTCAGGATTTCGACCGGACCATAGATCTCATAGTCTGTTTTCTCCCATACTACCCCACCAGGTATTGGAATTGCTGTGACATTTACTGTTGACAGTTCTCTTTTCTTCACGTGGGATGATCTGTGTGGTTTCAGGACTAGGTGGATGTTCTGACTTGCTGTGTCCATTCAATTGTAATGAACTTCCCTAAAATTAAAACTAAAATTAGGCATAGTAGTAGTATGAACATCCCTGAAATAATCCAATGCTCAATCAACGGTGAATCCAGATATAGTTCTTTGATTTGTTGAAGGAGTCTTGTTGTATTTTCTTTAGAAGACTTTTTTGTTTCTGGCATCACTTCGGGCTCGTTTTCATCTTCAGAGAAGTTGTCGAAGTTGATGAAATAACCAGAGGCAGTTCTGTCAATTGATGGGATTGTTCTTTCAATCTGTCTCTCGGTAGCACTTTCTGATGCCACATTAGTGTAGACTGGTGTTGTTTCTTGACGAACTGTTTCAATCTGTGTTCCAAGAGGCACGAGTTCCATGGCTGTATTGCATAGTCCTTCATTGGGCACTGCAGGCTGATCGAATGTGATTAGTCTTTCAGTTTGAACCTCTTGGATTGTTGCAAATTTGGGTATTCTGTTGTTTCTTGGGAGTCCACTGGGCCTACTGTTGATTATAGGCCACATGCTTGTGGTTTTACCAGATCGATGGACACGACTCTGTTCTCCTTTTTACCAGCAAGGGGCGGTAGCACAACTGATCTTGTTCCGGTGACTGCTAAGACAGGTACTGCTTTTCTGTAAGAAGGCCCAAATTCCTTCTTAACCGCGATCTTTTCTCTGACTAGATCCCCAATCTTTGGAATCCAGACAGGCCTTGCTGGGGCTGTTGCGGGTGGTGCCTCGTCAGTGGTATTTGGCTGTTGCTTTAACTTTATGTTTCTTAATGATTTTCTTGTTTCATTCAGTTCCTGTAAAACAGCCAAACGGTCTTTTACTTCAAACTGCTTTGTTTCTTTTTGTACCACTGACATCTGACTATCGAGGTCCTGAATGTTCATTCTTATTCCGAACAATAGTTCGTATGGGCTGAAACCTTTTAGAGAATTTCTTGGCATGTTGTTAAGACTAGTCTGGACACTTATTAAATGTTTGACCCACCCAGCGCCTGAACCTAATACCTTCGCTGTTATAGATTGCTTTATGTCCCGGTTTTTTCTTTCTATCACACTATTCCCTCCCGGGGTATGACTGACAAGAATACCACAACCCAATTCCCATGCTGGCCATGGCCTCCCTATAAGCTCGAGAGCTGAAGGCAGGACCCTGGTCAGAATGGAACGTGGTAATTGCGTATGTGCCGATATGGACTCGCTAATCTTTTATAACAGTTCTAGGCGTCAGCCGAGTGCTGGTGGCCTCATTTTTTAAGTGCATTTCGTCTTAAACGTTGTACACTGGGACGCGCTTCTCTTCTTTGATTGCGCAGATAGACCGCCTTATGCTGTCTAGAAGGGATCCTGAAACTACACTGGCCTGTTCATTACTGCGATCTCTGTTGCAGTCTTCACAATTTTGAGCAAAACATTGAATATCTATACTCATTCCTGGCCACCAGTACTCTGATTGCAATTCTTTCAGAGAGGCTTTGATTGTTTGGTGTTTCAGACCCAACCCCATGTGTGCTTCCAGTAGGAGGAAGCCCCTCCTGCTCCTGTTTGGAATTACTCTATCCCCCACTCCAGGGATTCGAGCAAAAGGAACGGAGTTTGCATCGATTATGTATGCATAATTGAGTGGATAGTTTACGGGTAGTGCTGCACAGTCGCCTTTTACGGTCGTTTTTACTGCCAGCATGGTTTCCCCGTCTATATACTTATCTGTACGCTTTTTTGTGGCTACGGAAGCCGGGTTAGTTGCTTCCGCGGTGGCTGTATTAGCCAATGAATTCCCTGCAACGTGAACGCCATCACGTCGAAGACTCTGTGCGTGAATCACGTGAGTCTTTCGTAGTTCTTTGTGTAAAAGAGCTACCTGTTCCCAAAGCATTTTATGCTTTATTGTGGCACCTGTGTCATCTTTGTAGTCGTTTTCGATCCAACTCTGCAGTTTGTTGTTGAAAGAATTGACGCAAAAATGAGAATCGCACACGATAAGTGTGGGGAATTCGCGTTCTGCATTTTCGAGCGCCATCTTTAAAGATCTGATCTCAGTTCTTTGAACGGAACAGTACTTTACTGATTCAGTTTTTGTTACTTTCGGTCTGAATTTACCGCACAGCCAACGACCTTTAATAATCGCACATGCTGCATTGTAGGATTTACTCTCTACATTGAAATGCTGTACAAAGCTATCTGTATAGATTATACATGCGTATTGTGGGAGAGGCAGGATTTCGATTGGCAGAGGATATTCTTCTTCATATTCTAAATCATTCAGTTCTTCGTATTGCGGGGCGAAATAGTATTTCACGTCCTCCGCTCCTAGAGAATCTATGTACTGTATCCGTTTCGGATCCAGTGACACTGTAGGCAGGTTTACTGGGCTGAATAGCGCCTCGAAGGCGGATTCCGCTGTAAGGATATTAATCCGTTTGCCGTGTGCTAGTTCTCGTTCATTTGCTAATGCGATTTGCACTGCGTTCACAGTTCTTTCTGTGTGACTGAATGTTTTTTCTGCTTGTGTGTACAAGTGAGATTTAATTGAAATGGGTACCTTTTCTCCCTCATTAGAGGTTAGGTACGTGAATCCGCATCTTCCTGGGATGACTCGGATTACAAGATCGATCGTGTTGTCACGTGTATCTAATTTTGTTTTTGCTAACATGTCTGTTTGCAGTGATCTCAAAATTTCTGTGTGTTTTTGAGTCCAATTGATTTGTTTTAAATCAGGTTTTATTAGTTCGTAGAGAGGTTTAACCCTCTCTGCGTAATTTAGGATGTAAGTTCTTCCGAAATTCAGAAAACCTAGTATGGATTGTAAATTCTTCAGCATTTTTGGAGCTTGGAGTACAGCGCACTTCTCTAAGAAGTTGTCCGCTAGGCTTTTCCCTTCACTTGATAATTCGTACCCTAAGAATAGTACTGTCAGATGGGCAATTCGGGACTTTTTAAAGTTGAATTTGTAACCCTCTGCTGCGAACCCAAGTATAATGGTGTTCACTCTTTTCAAGTGAGTATCCAAGTCGTCGTCTGTGAGATAAATATCATCTACGTAAGATAATGCTTCATCATCATAGATCTGTAGTAACTCTGTTACCCTAGCTGAGAATAGTCCTGGGCTGTTCTTGAACCCCTGTGGGAGTCGACAGAATTTTTTCTGCGACCCAAATGCGGAGAAAGCGGTCAAGTATCTGCTTTCCGGTGCAATGTTTTGACAAAAGAAACCATTAGAAATGTCTAATGTCGTTTTGTATTTTTTCCTAACTATGTTATTCATTAGGGCTGCACTATGCGAGTTTTGTACTGCAAAAGTTTTGCAACATGTATTAAGATGTCTGTAGTCCAAAACTAGACGATATGAATTGTCTGGCTTGGAGACAGGAAACAAAGGATTGTTCATTTGAGAGGTGCATGTTTCAATCACCCCCTGGTACTCAAGTTGATCTAAGATCTCCCTGACTTGTTTTTTAGCTTCTTGCTTTATGGGATACTGCCGTTGGGCAGTTGGTTCACTTTTTAATTGGATTTTGTGAGGTGGTGAATCCTCATCCCATCCTACGTGATTTTTATACAACGCAGGTGCCTGGGCCACTGCCCATTTCCTTGCATATGTGTATTTTTTATGAATCGGTATGTGATTCGAGAAGGCAGGCATAATTACCTCTTCGCCACGAGGGCACTCCCTGACAAACTCCGGGGGCCAATCTTTTTCAGCTAACAGAATATCATAGCCTTTTGAGAGCTTATCCCAAAATAGACCCTTAATTTTCCTAGTCTTATCACCCTCTATACGCAATGTTATTTCGTATATTTTATGGGGCTCGCTAAGTCTGGCGTCGGCAGTTTCAACCTGAATGTATTCATTCGTGTCCACTGTCTCCAGATGACTCATCAAGATCTTCCGTGCTATACTGATTTCTGCTGCACTGTCCAACATTGTCAATGCCCACTCCCCGTTTTTCAACTGTGTCCTCAGTATTCTCGGCATGGTTGATTACTCTAATACTGGCTACCTTCTTTTTAGGAAATTGAGATTTCTTATTTTGAGCAGGTTCCTTGTCTTTGGACTTGGTGTGCTCTCCTGGGTCTGACCGTCCTCTTCTTTCCGAATTCTGTGGAAGAGATCGAGAGGGACGCGTATCAATACTTTGATATCTATCAGGTTTTTTTATATTATCCCTATTTCTAAGGTTATATCTTTTCTCAGAGGGCTCCCGTTGGGGAGACTGGCGTTCTCGAGTCGGAGTTCTTTCCCTCCGTCGAGGAGACCTTCCTCTGGACTGGAAAACTTTTTCCTTGGGAGTGGATTGTTTATTTCCATCCCAGCTCTTTTTAGGAGTATTTAAATTATTTTTAATAAATAATTTTTCAGGATTTTCGAGCAGTTGGGGCTTAACTGGTTTTCCACCCAAGCTGTCTCTACCTAATTCTTCATAGCATTTTTCTATGATTTTTGCAAGCTCAACAGGATCTTTTATATCTGTTTCCCTCAACTTCTGGTGGATCGCCACAGATGCTGCTTCTCCCTTTACGTTGGCTAATAATATAGCCGTGACCTGCTTGAAGTCTTTCAGTAATTTCATACCTAGATTTAAAGCGGGTTCTGGACCGAATTCATTTTGAATCTGTTTTAGCACGTCTGGTATTACCGCCATAGACGGAACACCGTGTGTTTTTGTGTAAATGGAAGCAAAGACTGTACCCCAAGTGTCGCAGTCCTCCACGTGTGGTGCGATTCCCATAGGAAGGCAGATGGTCAAGATTCTGTGTTTCTCAATAGGGGTAGTATCAGGAAATACTGCCTCTATTTGAGTGATTTTCTGGGCTAACCAGAAAGGAATTTGTTCCCGTTTTACGGGTGTTTTACCAAGACATGACTGTATGTTCTGTGGTGTAATTTTATTTGTGTTCCCCTGATGAGGGGTCAGCTGGTGTGAATTAACAGCTGGCTGGACTGTTGCAGTCCGTATTACATATTGGACTAATTGCCTATGTATTTTTATTAATGTATTAATCTGTGCTAACAGCTCTTCCTTAGACATTTTTGCAATGTCAGGATGTGGTGTGTAGCTGGCTAGAACCGGCCACGTGGCTCCTGGTCTACCTAGTGGACCGAGCCTGGTTATGTGATCAGTGTGTTTTAGGGCGCCATTAAACCAGAGCAGGTGCTCTTGAAATTTAAGTGGGATTTCAATCTCCTCGAAAGGAGCGTACTCTCCCGGAGGTTCCTCTATTTTGTAATAGTGAAACTCTTGTGTTATAGCGTTTACCGCTGGAAAGTTTATCCATGAATAGAATACCTCTGTCTGCCGATACTCGTGAGCCTCTATCACGAAAATTACTGTACCACCTTGAGGTGGCAGTCCGTTTTCTATAAGTTTTAAAGTTATAGATCTTCTTAACTGGACCGGGATGATAATAGCATCCGGGTCTGCCTGTAGGAGACTTGAGTCCTCCTCTATTAGTATGGAAGCCAGCCTAGCTGCTTCCCTTTCTTCTTCATTGTCTGACATTTAAAAAATGCAGGCTTTCGCAGAGTAGGTCTCCAAGGAGACAAAGATTAGATGCACAATATTTTGGAACACTGTATCCTTCAACGTTGAATAAACCAGAGCTTTACATAGGAATCTCTTCCTACTAAGGTCGGGCGGATTTTAACCTTTCACCCACTCCAGACGTCTATTGGAGTATTTACGGGAGAAAGGGGTGTGAAATATGCACGACTGAGTTACTCTATAAGTCTTGCGTTAGTTTATCGCCTTACCAAACGTTGGGCGCCATGTAGTGTAGTTCCTAGTTTCCCACTAGGCCCTGCGCATTGGAATAACATAAACAGTAGTATCGACGTGGAACTGCTTATATTCCAGGCCTCCACTGACTATGCTAAACTTAATTGGGTTGTGTTACCAACTAG
Organism: Lissotriton vulgaris; assembly: GCF_964263255.1. Lineage (NCBI taxonomy): Eukaryota > Metazoa > Chordata > Amphibia > Caudata > Salamandridae > Lissotriton > Lissotriton vulgaris. The sequence goes on along the minus strand of NC_141687.1, from coordinate 976,548,447 downwards.
CTCAGAGGTCACTGGAAACTTTCTTCTCTGTATAGGAAGTGATCAGCTTCCCTGGCACAGACAAGAAGGGATTCAGCTTTCCAACAACCGTGCAACATGACAACTTTGCTCCTCAGATCAAGAGTCGATCTCTAGGGTCGTGTGAAACAATAGACAAAGATTTCACTCAGTCAGTCTAGTGCAGTTTACTTTCACAGTATGTAGAGAATAGAGAGACGGGCGTGTATCAATAAAGGGTAACATTTATTGAACAGTCTTTCTTCTCATAAAAGAGAAATGTATTGCCACAATTGCAATAACTGTTATTATAAAAAGTACGTACAGTAAGATAAGAATAGCGAAATAGAACTGTAAAAGCATTGATATGGTTTCTTAGCCATACAATGGTTTAAAAGTAATAAAACATTTATACAGTCATATATACATTAGGCTAACATACTCAACTGGTGCTTCTAACTAAGCCTACCCCAGTGTGCCTGACCTAGGCCTAACACGTGAGAAGGGGGAGTAAGTAAGTAGCTTAGGTTAAGTTGGTTTTGCCAAGGTTTGTTTCAAGAATTCTCGTCTAAGGGTTTAGTCAACACCATACCTCTGAATAGAATGATGGAGGATTGGTATCTCCTTCAGGGGTCTCTCTCGATATCCCAGTCACCCGCGAGGGTAAACCGGAAGCGCCGGGACTGGATTTCTCTGCACGAGAAAGGCAGCGGCTTCTCTCAGCGCGTCGGGAGGAAGGAGGGGTGACAGCGTCCGCGGGCAGCTGGGCTGGATGTCTTCGCAGAGGACGGCTGCACGGCTCCTCAAGCGTACTGAACCACAGTTCGCGCTGTAGCGGCGATAATGGTAATCAGTAGCTTCACCACCACAGGATAGCAGGCTGCAGCGACAGAGTGCTAGTTTTTACCAACACGGGGTCATGCAGGCAGCTGGCATCAGCAACATGTTCGCTCCTTGCTTAAGGCAACGTTGGTAATATTTATACCTGACAGGTGCCGGGTTTGACGCAAGTTTGCTGGACATAAGACGTCAATTAAAGATGTCACTAGGAAGTGACAGTTATCAGTTGCTCATTAGAGTTCCATTACTAATCAAAACATAGCAAGCGGGGATTTCCAGGTTTGCTAAGTTTTTATCTTGTTGAAGAACTCGGAGTGTTATCTAGGAATATCAGATAGTGACTGCTGCTCTGTCATTGCACTAATTGGTCGCAAAGGAAGTAGCAGAGAGTCATGCTGGAATGTGGCTCTGTGGCTCTGCTCGTGTGAGGCCAGAGATGACTTTTCAGAAAATCGCACTTGAACGGTTATGCCAATATAGGGAATAAATGGCTTTATAGCCGAATAGGGGCATAAGGTCACAGTATCGATCAGGAACCTAGATAAGCACATGACAGATCGACATCCCTGAAGGATACAAGTTCACCCAGAAGGATCGCACCAAGCACCCCAGAGGGGACATCGCCATTGCTCACACGACCAATCTCCCTCCGGCTGAGCACCTATCCGGACGGCCCACAGACTTGATGGAATACCTCCATTTCAAGATCAAGACCAACCCATCCTCCACCTTCAGAGGAACCTTTATCTACACACACCCAGGACTCTGCACTCCTTTCTCTGACTCAATCACAGACATCACCATGCCGCCTGCCATCACCTCCAATGATTTCACTCTAATAGGAGACATCAAATTCCACCTCTGCAACCTCTCCGACCCTAACTCTGCGACCCTTCTGGACAACCTCCACACCATCGGGCTCAAGCAGATCGTACCCGAACTTCCCAACTCAGCTGGGCACATCCTCAACCCTGTTTTCACAGCAAGGAACTCCGTCACCTTCAGCCACACCTCCAAACTCCTATGGACAGACCATTGCTGCGTCCATTTAATCTTCAAAGCCAACATCCACTGCAGACGCCAGCACCAGCTCCAATGCAGGAATTGGAACAAGATCTCCGACAATCAGCTCACCTCCGTCCTCAGCAGCTCTGCTCCTACCACCACAGTCCACACTGTACACAACTTGATTACCGACTACGCCAACACCATCGCCCCCCCCAAGAAAACATCCAAGACCCACACCAAGAAAGCCAGCTGGTTTTCCACCAAACTCCGAGACTCCAGACGCACCTGCAGATGACTCGAAAAACTGTGGAAGAACCCAGACAGACCTCAACAACTTATAAACAGCTACCTCTGCCCACCACAAGCTCATCAGACTCTCCAGGAAAGAAGCACTCCAGGACAGAATCTCCACTAACACTCACAACAGTGAGTCCACAGACATCACCCCCTCCAAGGAGCTCTGCTACAGACTCAGCACTTTCTTCCATCAAAATATCAAGACCTTCTATGACAACTTCGATGTCAACAACACCAACGAGGAACCCCTTTCCACTGCGCACAGCAGCACGCAATCGTAACTCATCAACTAGACCACCCTCAGCATCGAAGACACTCTGAGGATAATGAGGACCACTCACTCTGGGGCCCCCACGGACCCCTGCCCACTCCATCGCAAAGTCAGAGACATTATTGCCCTCGAACTGCAATGCATCATCACCACTCCTTCGAGACTGCCTCCTTCCTCGATAACTTCAAACCCTCCGAGATCAACCCTGTCCTGAAAAAGCCTTCAGCGGACCTCACCGACTCCAAGAATTACCGACAGCTCTCCCTACTTCCTTATCCGGCCAAAGTCATGGAAAAAGCCATCAACAACTGACTTGCCGCCTTCATCGAAGAAAACAACATCCTGGACCCATCCCAATCAGGCTTAAAGGAAGAACTGCAGCACCAAAATCACACTGCTCATAGCAACAGATGACATCTGCTCCCTCCTTGACAGAGGGGAGACAGTGGTTCCTCATCCTCATTGACCTCTCTGCGCTTTTCGACACTGTCTCCCACCTCACCCTAGCCCGCAAACTACATGACGTGGGAATCCGGGACAAGGCCCTTGACTAGATCCTCTCTTTCCTCTCCGGCAGAATGCAACGAGTCAGACTCCCCTCATTCCTTTGGAAACCAACTCCAACCACCTGTGGAGTCCCACAAGGATCCTCCATCAGCCCGACCCATTTCAACATCTACATGGCCCGCTCGCAGCCATCATCAGAGCACACGGACTCAACATCACATCTTACGCAGGCGACACCAAACTCATCCTCTCCCTATCCAATGAACCCAACATCACGAAACGCATCTTTCAAGACAGAATGGAAGCCATTGCCGGATGGATGAAGAGCAGCTGCCTTCAATTCAACACAGACAAAACAGAAATACTCAACATCGGCCCACACTCCGGTGCCTGGAATGACACTTGGTGGCCCCCCACTCCCAAGGACCTCGCACACAACCTCAGAATCATCCTGGACTCCAAACTCAAAATGGACCACCAGGCCAATGCCATCACATCCTCCTGCTATCACACCCCGCCTACTCTGCAAGACCTTCAAGAGGATCTCCCCTGAACACAGGAAAACCGTCACTCCCACCCTCATCATTAGCAGACTCGACTATGGCAATTCACTCTATGCCAGTATGAACGAGAACCTTGCCCACAAACTTCAGAATGTCCAGAACGCCGCCAGAGTAGTCCTCAACCTACCACGCCACTGCCACATCAGACAACACCTACAGACCCTACATTGGCTCCCCGTCGAGCACAGAATCACTTTCAAGCTTCTCACCCACGAACACAAGGTCCTCCAAATTGCCGGACCTGCGAGCCTAAACCACCACCTCGTGTTCCACGCCCCCGGCATTCTCACCGCTCGGCCCAGCTCTCCCTCGCAACGTTACCTCGGATCAAGAAAAGCAGAACAGGAGGGCGCTCTTTTGCCCTACTTGCAGCCAAGGCATGGAACTCACTCCCTCTCCACCTCTAACACACTGCTTCGCTCCCCAAATTGGGGCTTCGATGGAACTCAGTGAACCTACAGGAACTGCGGAACCCCGCCAGCCCACCCTCCTCCCCTCGGTGCCTTGAGACCGGCTCCGGGTGAGTAGCTTGCGCTTTACAAATCCCCTAGTAGATTGATTGAATATTACTCGCTTCCTCTGACTTAACTTCAACGAAAGCAATTGCTCAAAATAGAAACACAAAGGAGAGCTCGAGAGTCCACAGAACTGACCCTCTGATGATTACAAATGGTCAGTGAGATAAGTGGAAGTTCAATGTACAGGTTCTAAGTTTAAGCGGCAAACACATTTCACGATATGAGGCACCCTTTTGTATTAATGTGAGCTAATATGTCCCTGTTTTAGCAGTTTTTACGTTTTAAGAAATATATTTTGACGATCCAGTACCAATGGCTAGGCGGCCAGCTAGGCCTAGACATTAGGTCAAGCAGTGTTGAGCCATGCTCGGCTCGTCCACCTTTAAGCTCAACGTCATTGCTGAACACTTTTTAGGGCGTGAAATATTTTATTTGAGGGTCGCTTTCTGAACTGCAATGGGGAGAAATTGATGCCAAAGTGTGTCTGTTGGTTTGCTCCACTGAGCTGCTGGTTGCGTCCACTCGGCCTTCGGGAGTTTCTACCTCTTTGCAGTCAGGAATTCAAACCGGTGACCTTAGTTTGCAGACACCTCTCTGCGGTACCGCCAACTCACTGAGCTATATTAGAAGCAACTGCAGGTCTTGATGGTAGCGTGAAGTTGGGGGTAAGGATGCCCCTCATCTCCAACACAGCTCAACTATAAGGTTCTGCAATCTGGGGGGCACGCACGAGGGTTTCTTTCCCTCTGTGCATGCAGGAAGGTAGCTGGCATGCCCGCCTGTTCCACTGATTGGGGACTCTTCGGGGGCCAAATGAGGGTAGGCACACTTCCCTCTTTCTGGGTTCACCCCTTTGACTGAAGCCGCTGCTGCATTCCCTCCCTGACGCCATGAATGAACACGTGACAGCCGCGGAGAGAATTTATACCCAGCGAGCCACAAATCTCCTCCGACCGCCTCTCCCCTCCCTCCTCTCACACACTCTCCGTCTCTCTCTCACTCACTTCGCTTTCAGCCCTCCACAGACTGCATTGTGCAGAGATGCCAAGAACCCGGGCAACCGAGGATGCGTGACATGAAAGGCTGGCTTTATGTGGCTTTAAACTGCACTCCCCATTCAAAGAGAGCTCATTGTCCGCGAGCTGGGATCCGAGGCAGCAGAAAGAAGCTACCGAGACAAGGGGCCATCCCCAGCTCGAGGGCTGGCGCTACCGTCACGTGCTCCCCAAACCGTGCAAATGTATTCACGTAAAACGTCCTCCGTGATTCAGCTGAAATCAAATATACGGACCGCACATTCAAGAGCATCCGAGAACCGCGACAAAGCCCGGCCTTTCACAGCGCATCCACGCAGGGTCTCAGGACTCAGGAGAATGCAAGCTCCCTGGCTACCCCGCCTGCTCCTTACGTACAAATACACGTGCATTCCCCATCTTCAGCTCCCTGCCCCAGCCCATCTCCTCCCAGTCCAATCAGAACAACTAGCCAAAACTGCAATCTAATTTTCAGCGTGACCTTTTTTTCAGGCAAGTTAAAAATCGGCCTAAAAAATATTTAACAATCACTGACTCTCGTTATTCTGAAAGGGGCTTGATCACCGGGCGGCATTAACATCATACTTTTTAGCTACATAAAGATCCAATCAAGGGAAGGTGAAACGTTATTAAATGTCTTTGAACGATGTCTGACAGAGCTATATTTTTTTGCGATTCTTCCTTTTGAATCGTGCTTAACAATGCTGCAGCTAAAAGATGGAAGCTTACTGGTGGAAATGTGTTTGGCCTTGCCATACCTTATATTTGATTCTGAGGTGAAACCACGGCGTGTGGGGGGCATGTTAGCAGGCCCAGTGCGACCCTCAGGTATCCAAGCCCAGATTCTCATCATGAAGTTTGTCATACTGCGCTAAACCGGCTCACGTTCCTAGACACACAGAAGGGCCCAGGTAATCTTCACTCTCCAGCGACGCCCACAGGCAGCGGACGGCATAGCAGCCCTTGAAGAAACTCACACCCAGCTCGAGATTGAAGACGTACTCCGTGTGCGCTCATTGATATACACACACTTGCAGTTCCGTTCCCAAACGCTGACTCCTCGAATAGAAAAGGTAAAGGTGCAAAGAGACAACTCCACAGCCTAGAGCCTCGAACAGAAAAGGTTCATGTGCAACGAGACAACTCCACAGCAGTGCTTAATTTGTAAAAAAAAAATATATAAGGGCGAGGATCCTCGTCAGGAGGGCACGGCACCTTGCACAACCCAGTCCCACTGCCAGTGTTGCCAATGACAGTACCTACACAACTACGAACCAGCACACTGCTACAAGCAGCCGTGGCCTCTGCAGGTAAGAGGGGGCGGGGAGGAGGGAAGGGGGATGGGGGGGGGGATTTTGAGAGACAACCACAAGGGAAAATTAAATAAATATTTAATATTCCATCCTGGTCATCTTTCGAAATCCCCACCAGCCGGGTTCACCACCCCACCACTCTTACCTGCAGCGCCCGCCGCTGGCCACAAAAGTGACAATATAGACTGTTTGAGGCCCCCAAAGCTATAAGAATGGCTTGGGTAACAGGTATTCAATGGCGGCCGGCATGGCTTGCGGGGGGTGTCGTAAAAAAAACAAACTTATCTTGAGGCCAGGTACCCTGTCTTCGCTGCACCTGCTCTCCAGCCTCCGACTCAGACAGGAAGAGGAAGCAGGCAGCCAGGCTGCCTCCCCTAAGCCTGAGTGCCGTGACATGGCGTTCAGGCAGGGGTGGGCATGTTCTCCATGGAGGCTGCAATGTAGCCTGCACGGAGGAAGAAGAAAGTGCACACGACTCGTTTGGGTGGCCCGAGAGGGCCGACCAAACAGTCACTACACACTCAGGAGTGGGCCAACTACTCCTCCCCTGCCCTGCTCCGAGACCACCCGCAAAGGAAACATAAAATGGTAATAACTAAAAGTTATTACCATTTCATGCTTTTGCTTCTCGCACTGCCAGAAAGCAGTGAGGCAAAGCTCCTCCGCCATAGCGGAGGAGCTGCCACTACAGGTATTAGTTATTTTAATGCATATTGAATGAACAACTGTTGTTCTACACATCTCTAATTTACACAAATAGCACCACCATGTGGCAGCTGTTCATAGGTGCTGGTGCTGACAAATTTGTGCTGGTTCCAAACACCGGAAACCACAGACTCAAATCAAGCACTGCTCCACAGTCCAGCAGTTTTTGAGGACTGAATATTTTTTGTTTAAAATAAAGCTAGCTAGCATAGCTGTGGTATGCGTTATTCTTTGAAATGGCCTAACTGCGTTATTTTGCGGCACAGGCGTGTTGATTTGCCATAACAATGTTCTCGGGTTACATGATAGGTATAAATCAATCAGTTGATAATATGTCGTGAAGTACATCTTTGTACTTTGGAAGTGTCTGAAGGTTCTTTTTTTCTTTTAGCATTCTTAAAGTTCTATGGAAACCATCACATATCTTCAAGTTCCAAAGTTTAAGTTTTTCCTGTCATTTATACGAAAACTCTGCTTTTCTGAAAGCCACTGAGGTGACTATTATGCACTTTTTTTTCTAGCTGCTTTATTTCAGTAGTTAACTATTAAAAGCAAAAAGTACAAAAACCAAATTACTGCTCTCTCAAGCAAGAAATAGAAATAAAGAAAGACTAAAATAGGTTATAAATAGTGGCTTCAACAAAAAAATCTCTTCTATTCTTGATGCTTGAATTCAGAGTCCATGTATAACTTGAAAGAACTGAAACAATAAAAAATACCAATGCGAACAAAAGAGCTTAATCATTCTTGTAATGCTTGACAATCAAAAGGTCCATGACCCTGCCATGCAGACTGTCTCCTCTAGGGAGATCCTGCCCCCTTCTAAAGTGCTGCCAGGGCGGACGAGACAGAACTGCACAAAATACAAGATGATTAGAACTTACAAACTGGGAGAATTTACAAGAAAGAGGTGGGATCATATTTGCCTCTCTGTATTTGTGAAGATAAAGACTCTTCTTCATTTTTGTTACAAAATCGGAGGCTCTGTGTATGCATGTTTAATGCACATTTACAACAGACAGAGTAGCATGTTGCATACATTTATAATTAAACCTTCTAAAAGTTTAAACCCTCAATCAATCAGTGGACCTGAGAATGTCTTCTAACCTGTAACCAGCTCAACACCCCTTAGAGACCATAGCACCCCTGGCAGAGTGTGCGCCAAATGATTTTATGTCTACTCTAGCCGGAGGCATAGCCATTTGACCAAACTACTAAGAGTAGTAGAAATAACTGAAGGACAAAGTTTATGAAAAGAGATCAATAGTTGGGCAGAAAACTTTGTCAGGTCCCATATAACATGAGCATATTGTTTAATGCAATGACACATGCACCATATAGGTTCAAAGGAAAGGAAGGCTACTTCTCAGAAGTAGAATCACATTTAGTTCTTCTCATAATCGTGAAATAGATAAATCCAACTTGTGAAAAATGTATTGAAGTAATGTGTAAAGCTCTGTGATCAGACACCCTTATAAAAGATACCAGACATAGTAACATGACCAACTTCAATTATTGACTTTTAACTATCTGGAGTTATTTTTGTTTTAGTAAGTGCTTGGGTAGTTTGTGCCTTTACATACAGTCCTTTCCCTCATAAGTACCCTGTATACGCAGTATTCCAATCGATACTTACTCGTGGGAAAGTGGAACGTTTTAGGTAAGAAGGTACGTCTACTGTGCACCCTCAGTATACAGACATGTATTTGGTGAGCATTTAGTAATGGCACTGTGTATTGATTTAATACATAATGAACACTGTTCACTGAAGATATCTGGAGCCCAGAGGACTCTTGCGGTCATATGGAGGGGTTGAAAGGATCTCAATTTTTGTTTCTCTACCTCCTCTTTCCTGGAACACTTTTCTCACCTGACGGTTGTTTTACTTTTCCAGTGGTTATAGGCTTTCGTGGCAGAGGGGATTTGCTTCTGGCATTCTCGTCTTGCTCCCACAAGATAACACAGCCACATCAGTCGTGGTTGTGGTTGAATGTTACACACACTCAGTCCATTTATCACTTTAAAAAGGTCATAGATTATAGATGTATTTTCCAAAGCATTATTCTTCCATTTTCTCTTACTTGCAATCATAAGAGATCTTAGCCCAGCCAACGTGTTTTGTCCCTAACATGGGACTTCGTCAGGGTTGTAAAAACATATACGAAAATATTTACAGTGAAACCATTTTCCCCAAAATAATCTTCAAAAATCCCCATCTTCTACAAATAGTAAGCGATCTATGTATCCAAACGACTGAAGTGGTAAGATATAGTCAAAATCACAACCTTTATAATCACACATGTTTTGCATAAATTAGCCATCATGGTAAATATTCTCCGATGTCATGGATTCATTTTTTGTATAAATACCCATAATGTCCAACATTCCCCAATGCATAAATGAACATTTACATCTTTGTATTCCTCAACTGTCACTGTTTGTTTTATATTTAATAACATCACAATTCACAACCATTTTTTATTGCACAAATTCACACACCAAATGTACCCAATCAAAGAACATTCTAAAGTATTTTTATATTTTTTGTATTCTACTTAAAAAGATTGATAGAAAGGTTTCGGTATGCACAGCATTTCTTTATTTCCTATTTCCAGGCATCATGTAAACATTTCATTAACACATTCATTTCTAAGAAATGTTCAACTACTGACTTATTATCTACTTTTTGATATCCTGCTGATAGGGTCAATCTACAACCATTGATTTTACAATAAGACTTCACTGGGCTTGTAAGGATACCACAAAATTAAGAATAGGCACTACATCTGATGAAGTGATATCAATACTCCTTACCAAACACCGGTAGGAGAAAGATTCCAAAGTTGATTTCTAAGATTTGGGTATTGCTTGATTCCAAAATGCTCTGATGAGGTCAGCAACCAACTGTGAAAGGTCTGGGATGTTCCAGGACTCACCAAACAAATCTATGCCACGAGACTGAGATTCTGCTCCAGAATTTAGTCGTGAAGTCAGAAACACTAGAAGATAGAGAAAGGGTGGAAGTCTTATAGCCGCAAAATGGGGTGAAATTTAACTTTATGCAGAGCACAAGTCCTAAAAAAAGAAGTGGGGGAACTAACCTAGTTAATCAGTATGCAAGTGGCATTGCACCGCGTGACATCGCACCGCGTGACATCCCAGCACATGACAACAAAGGAACTGGCATCACAAGAAGTGACATCAGATCTTATACCGTCACATATATGTTTAATATGTCTATCATAAGTACAATTGAGCACATTGAGTATACTTGCAAACTCTCCTGATTTAGGCAGAAGATTCACACTTTTGTACGCTACACATAAAACAGTGTTACCTTTTGTCAGAGTTAAGCTTTCTATAGCCATAGTGCTTTAAAAGAAATAGTGATATTTAAATGATTACAACGCCTCCTCAGGGGTAGTAAGCACTATATAAATGCTATTTATTTTGTGCAAATACTGGGAAAGATCAACGCATCTGACGTTCTAACAGTGCATGCATATCTCCTAAACAGAGCCTGAACAAAGTGAAAAGCTGCCTCTCTTAAGTAGGTGAGAAGTGCTAACAAGGTGTGAGCCTTTGTTTCCCATATCGGCATTTGCATCAGGTGTGAGGCCCCTGACTGCTGCCAGCCAGGAAACTCAGACAAAAGGAGGCCTGATGACCCCTCAGACTCGGCCTTTGTTAAGGGCCATCAGGAGTCTGAAATAAGAGAGCCCCGTCCCCGCCTACATGTTGTTGCTGATCGAAAGCAGACAACAACGTGCAGGCGCTGCTGAAAGAGTTCTGGTGTTTGCAAATTACACCGGGACAAATTCAGCATTTTTATCAGTAGGGCCCAACTTCTTGGCAGGATGGATGGCATCCACCCTGTGAAAGAAGTGGGGGGATGCCGTCCACCCACTTGGACCCCTGACTCATGCCCTGACTTTATGGCACTATAATTCACATAAATGTGGACTCCAAACCTGATGGTGTACATACACCACAATACTGACCTGGTTCCATTGCTGATATGTGCCAGGTTTATACAGTTGCTGGTCTTGAACTTCGAAGGCTTCAACTGAAGGCTTCGATTTCATTAACTAAGGATCTCTTTGGACAAATCAATGAGAGCAGTTGTCCTGAGTAACGTTTTTCAAAAAGGACAAAGCCCTGAAGAAGTCTCGAGGAAAAGAGACGAAACTTGTTGGCTACATTGATGTGAACAATGTTTGTATACTGGCAATAAAGAATTTTCGATATATAACATGTCTTAAGAAATGTAACGAATTTGAAAATTTTGGAAGTAAACCACTCTTACTAAATAATGTCTGGACCCAGCATTTGTAATCAAATGACTTCTGATGAGATTAGATGTCATTTGAAAAAACAATAGATAGTAGGTGCTGATCTCTTTTTTGTGTATAAATGTGTGGATTGTATCCACTTGTGGGGACCCAAGAGGCTGTACTCCCCTGATGAAAGCACCACTTCTTTATACTATACTTTTCACTTAGATAGGTACAGCATCGAGAGTCTAGGCCTCTTTCTGTAAATCGTCTGCTAAATTTTGAATTTCATGTAATGCTTGTTACCTGCAAATCCAGGAATTACAACATTATGCCACGCTGTGTAATTAAGCTGCCATTCACAGCAAAATTATAGGATGGAAATGTGGTAAAAGTGCAATCAACGAAAATGCAAGTGGCTATTGTTTACAGCAATTGTGTGTTTGTTCATTTTTTAGGATGAAAAACAATCTTGCATGACATATTTCACTCTAAAATATAGTGCTAAATGATGGATTTGCATTCTGTGAAATTATTTACAATTTTGTGCAAGTTTCCTGAACTGTTACATACTTATGCAAAAGCAAATTACATACATTTTACCCACTCCTAACAGGGGGCTCTGTTGACAAGTCTAGAATAAGGGCTAACATGGTTGTGCCCATAACAACACAGCTATTACAACCATGTGAGCTGGCTGCCTGCAAATATGAGCCAGGGTTCTGGTTATCATAACAAAAGGAGAAAACGCATAGAGATCTCCACATGATCTAATGCTTGGGGATCTGGTCTCCAAAAGTAAATTTGATGAAACAGATGTTTTAAATTGGAAGTAAAGAGTACCACTGTAAAGGGTTCCATATGCTTTCAGAGTGCTGAAAAGTACAGCAGATGCAGTTGCCATCTACTGTCATGCTGTACAGACTCAGAAGATACGTCTCCCTCAGGGAGATTGTTTGACCAAGGCAGAACTCCCAAACAAACCTCATCAGATCCGCCAAAGGTTTTGACTTTGTTTTTCCTAACCAGTTTACACAACATACCACTGTCCAATTGTCCATTCACGTGAGAATTCTCCACATTGCTTTGCCTTTCTCAAAACTGTGAATCACAAAGGGTCCTGAAAGAAACTTGAAACATTTTATATGCATTGATTACTCCCTCTTTGACAATCTTTATCTAGCTGAGAATTTCCCACATTGAGCTCACTCCCACCAAAGACCTACATTGGATTCTAATACTAGATTTGGGGTGTAGGAAAAACTGAACTATGTGGTTCAATGGCCAAGCTATTTACTCTCAGCAGAATTGGTGGAAATTGGTGAAAGTTCTAACCAATTGCCACCAATCGCAGCATGGTGGAATTTTTCTCGTGAGCGTTCAGAAATGGAAGGTTGAGCGAGAATCCTGGTGCCATTTTCTAAAGCAGGTGCAGTTTTCTAACGTGGGTGGACGTGGGCGGTCACAAGCAGTCGCAGTCAGAAGGCAGCTTCTCGGGAAAATTTGCTGCAGCTTGAATAGCTTTTCTACTCGAGAGACAAAAAAATCAACTCGAATGGCTGTGAACTCTTGCGCCCCTCACAGTGCCGTTCGTGCTGATTTTTCAGGATTTATGTAACTTCGCAGAATTCCATAGAGTGAAACTCTAATAGTTCTGCCCACCCCTAATTCAAATAAGAAAGACCTCTCAGCAAATATCATATCTTCAAATGTTAAAAGGCTCAATGGTAGAAACGACCAATATTACCTCTAATTTTTTTCTTTGGTGTGCGGCAAGAAAGGGTTTCTATGCATTGCAGCCAAAGCTGTGTGCGACAAAGGCATGCAAAACTAACTATACAAGAGATCACAGTGTGTGACCTGCCAAAGTCAGTAGGTTCTGCAACTTCAAATGAAAAGTAACATGTGCATTTTGAGTCAATCTTAGTTGCATGTAATAATCATATTTAAGTCAGATGTATTAGACAGTAACATGATAATACCAGTTCCCTGTGACATTTAATCCACTAGCACCTGCTTTAAACAGTTACAGAAATGCCAGAACTCAAATGTTTGTACCATTGAGTAAATTTACTTTGAATAGGCATGAGAGAGGGTTCAACAGAGCTTTCACATTTTTCCATGCCAGGCATGAGTAGCTGATCCAGTTATGTATGTTTCTTGCCATTGCATACAATTTATTTTTTCCAGTACATTATAACCACTAGACCACAAGAGCTAGAACGCAAAGTGAAAAAAGAATTGGATGAGCCAGCTATGCCTGACATTTGACAGAAGGAAATAAGCTAACCATGCCCTGGACAAAACAGATATTGCCTCTGGTGCCTGGACCCGAAAGATAACTGGGTTTTATGAGAAGTACAGCTTCATGCATGCCAAAGACATGAAGCAGTGGAAGGTAAAGCGCTCCATGACCCAAGCTTAGGATGACTATCGGGTGCGTCACTGCTCCAGGTAATTCCCTGACTCTGGGAAATCGATGTCATCCTCTGAGCAGATTCTGGTAGAGATGCAACTGGGTCCCAGAGTGTCCTGCTTTCTACTTAGAGTTTCTGTCTCTTGGGGCTGACACTACGCAGTTTGTTGTCTTCACCCAGGCTATGCTGGTCAGGATACTGCTCCACCTGCGCACAGCTCCACGTTGTGTTGCCTCTTTCCTATATCCCTGCAGACAGTGGATCGAGGCCTGCACCTCGCTCTGCTGCCGCTTCTTCAGTCTGCTCTCATCCTTGCAGCTCTGTGCCTGTCTTGTTGCCCTCTCTTTCTTTTATCCTCCTTTCCATTTCCTTATCTTTAGCCTCTTTTATATCCCTTCTTTCTTTTTCTCTTCTCCCCCGCTTTAGACTCTGTTTTTGCCTGCCGCTGCTGCCCCCACAGCTGTTCCTGACCCCTGCATGTTTCCTGATCCCAGCTGTCCTGCCGCCTGACCCCTACTTAATGCCTGCAGCTGCATGCAGGCATGATCGAGACCCCTGACCTTCTGGTCAGGATACTGCCCCCCCTGCACACAGCTCCATCTTGTGTTGCTTCTTCCCCACATCCCTGCTGGCCGCGGTTCGAGGCCTGCAACTCGGCCTGCTGCTGCTTCTTCCATCTGCTCTCATCCTTGCAGCTCTGTGCCTGTCTTGTTGAATTTGAATTTGAATTTGAATTTTAAAGTATTTGTAGAGCGCGCGACTACCAAGTGGTTTCTTGGCGCTAGGGATGCAGACCCGTGGTCAGAGCAGGAGGTGGGCCGCTAATGGGGAAGGCTTGAGAGAAAAGGAAGGTTTTGAGGGCTGTTCGGAACTCTAAATAATGAGGGGAAAACCTAAGGGAAAGAGGAAGAGAGTTCCAGAATACAGGGGCGAGGGGGGAGAATGTCATACCTCCCAGCTTCTTCCTCCTAAATCGAGGAACTGCGAGAAGGAATTGGGAGGAAGAACGCAGCTCTCTACAAGGGAAATAGGCCTTGAATGCAGGCGCCGTCCCTGCCCGGGCCTGGAAGGTGATACAGCCCATCTTAAAGAGGGAACGTTCCCGAATGGGAAGCTAATGTAAAGCTTTGAGTAACGGGGTGACGTGATGGAATTTAGGGAGGTTATATATAAGTTTGGTGGCCTGGTTCTGAACCAACTGAAGTCGCCGTAACTCACAGGCAGGGATACCAGAATATAAAGCATTGCCATAGTCAATACGGGAGATGTCCATGGATAAGAGAATGATTTTGAGGGCAGAAAGGGAGAAAAAGCAAGAGATCTTTCGGATGGTGCGAAGAGTCATAAAGCAGGAGGAAACAACAGAACTAATCTGGGAGTGCAAGTTGAGATGGTTGTTCAATTTTATCCCTAAAGTCTTTACTGAGGAGGAGGGAACAGGAGGAGAACCCAGGGAAGAAGGCCAGAATGAGGGGTTCCAGGGACTGGAGCAACCACCTGTAAGAACCAGTTCGGTTTTATCTGGGTTTAACTTCAGGTGGTTGTGACTCATCCAGTCCCTGATGAAAATCATAATTGATTGGAAATTGTGAGTGGAATCTGGGAAAGAGGACAAATTAAATATAAGCTGGAGGTCATCGGCGTAGTTGTACACGGTGACCTCCATTTGCTGTAGTGCAAAAACAAGAGGGAAGATGTACAAATTAAACAACAGGGGTGACAAGGAGGAGCCTTGCGGTACACCGCAATGAACCTTACGGGAAGGTGCAGAAAAGTCGGCCAGATGGACGGCCTGAGTACGGTCCCTCAGGAAGGAGGAGAGCCAGACCAAGACTGATCCCCTGATGCCAGACGCCTTGACATGGGTGAGCAAGATGAAATGGTCTACTGTGTCAAAGGCGGCGGATAAATCAAGAAGGACCAGGGCCTGGGGAAGCTTGGTGTCTATTCCCTCTCTGAGGTTGTCCATGACGGAAAGGACTACCGACTCTGTAGAGTGCCTAGGGCGAAAACCTGCCTGGCACGGGCTAACCTGCCAGTTTCCTCCACAAAGGCACTAAGCACTTGGGTAACATGTCGCACCAGTATTTTGCCTAAAAAGGGAAGGAGAGAGATGGGGCGATAGTTGGTCTTGGAAGTAGGATCTACACCAGGTTTCTTTAAGATGGGAATTATAGTGGCAGATTTATGAGATTGTGGAACGATGCCCCGAGCAAGGGAACCGTTAAGAAAGACAAGAGGGGGCAAAGGACATGCCAGGTAAATTTGTCTGAGGATTCGTGCAGGGCAAATGTCCGAAGGAGATCCGGACTTGACCCTCAGGAGTAGGGGCAGGAACAACTCCCTGGTCAGAGGAGAATGCAATAAAAAATGACTGATTGAGCGGCGGCTGAGGGTCGGAAAAGGAAGGAGAGGGGGGTGAGATGTTAGACTTGATAGTGGTAATTTTCTCAATAAAGAAATTATTGAGCGAGTCGCAAAGGGCCTGGGAGGGGGAAGGTTTGAGGGTGGCTCTGTCTGAGAAAGCTAGGTCCTGTACAATTGAAAAGATTTCTCTAGGTTGATTTTCGGCAGACAAAATTTTCGAGGAGAAATAGTTCGTTTTAACAGTGAGAATGGCTTTTTTGTATTGGTTGAGGAGTGAGGTGTATTGAAGTTTGAGTATGGGGCAGTAGGCGCGTCGCCAGGCGCGCTCTGCCTGCTGAACCGCAAGCTTCCTCTCTTTAAGTTCGGCATTGAACCACCTGTTTGCGTCGTTGGCGCGCCTGGCCGCGACGTGTCTCAGGGGGGCTACTTGATCGCACCCACTGGCAAGCCATTTGTTGATAGTGTCTGCTTGAGCAGAAGAGGAAAGGTCTTTAATATCAGGACTTGAGGCAAAGAGAGAGGAGCAGAGGAAAGCCATGTCGACATGGTTCCAGTTGCGCGCCCAGGTGTTCCTTGAAAGCGGGGGTCTTTTGGCAAGAGTGGGGTGAAGGAAGAAAGAAACTAAAAAGCGATCGGACCAGGCACATGGAGTAACTGCAGGGGGAGAGACGGGACAATTAAGCGACCAAACCTGGTCCAAAGTGTGGCCTTGAATATGGGTGAGGGTGTAGACATGAGGTAAGAAGTTAAGACTGGAGAGAGAATCCGAAAATTCTCTGGACATGTGATCCTCAGCAGGGTCTGAAGGCCAAAAGTTAAAACCGCCTAGCAGAAGAACAGAGGAATGGTTCACAGCTAGGGTGGCCAGTAGATCCTGTACAGCGGGAATGAACTGAGGCATTGGATGAGGGGGGCGGTACATGAGCAAACAGGTCAAAGGCGTTTGGAAGGAGGTAGAGTGGATGACTAAATAGTCGACCGATGAGATGGGGGGGGTCGATAGCAACTGAAAATGGAGTTCAGATCAAACGATCAGTGCAACGCCACCACCAACTTTCCCCAAGGGTGGATCAGTGCGGAGAGCATAGTAGGATGAGGAAAGGGCTGCTAATATAGTGGGCAGAGAATCCGGGCCAAACCAGGTCTCTGTAAGGAACAGAAGGTCCGGTTTGCGAGTGTCGAGCAGAACAAATAATTCATGGTAATGTTTGACGGCCGACCTGGTGTTCAGGAGGCAGACCGAGATGTCCGGGACGACACAGGAAGGGGAGAGCTGCTCCCGTGGGGAAAAGTGAGGGGAGGGCAAGGAAGGCAGATGGGGTATAGGTGAAGGAATGGGGGTGTCTGCCTAAGACCGAGGGTAGCAATATGGGCAATGATAGAGGATGCCAGTGGCCACAAACCTTGGAAAGAGTGTAGCTGGGCTGAAGAATAAGTGTAAAAACCGGCATGGTGGGGTGCCCCTAGCCCGGGCCGGCCGTGGACGGGCGCAGACGGGCTTGCCTTAGGCGCGCCCGCTGCGCGCGTCTGCTGCACGCTCGCATGGGGCGTCTCTTTTGACAAACTAGGTGCACAATGACTAGTGCGCTGACCTGTAGGCCACCACTGCCCCTCCTAAGATTGCGCCCGCAACCCCGTCAGCTCTCCAAGCGGCACTCAGCCGTGCCATACCGGGGCTAGGGGAGCGGGAAAAGGGCAAGGAGGACAGGCAGCGGCAGAAGGAAGGAAAGCCCTCTCTTTTTTCTGTCCGCCTTTCATTTTCCTTATCTTTAGCCACTTTTATATCCCTTCTTTCTTCTTCTCTACTCCCACGCTTCAGACTCCATGTTTTTCCCCCATAGCCCCTCTTGCTCCCATCCATTTCCTGCTCCCACCTTCCAGCTTTCCCACCCTCCAAACCCTCTACTTACTGCCATCAGCCGCATGCAGCAGGCGTGCCGTTTGGTGTGCCAAAGGTAAGTCTGTCTGTGCCCGACCGCGACCAGCACCAGGAGCCCTGGTCCTCTGACCCACCAGCACTACAGGTGAAATCTGGAACCTCCTCAACAGCTCCACCCGACGTCGCCTTCCTTACTGAAACCTGAATGAATGCCGCCTCGGGCCAGATAATGATCGCCATCCCTGAAGGATACAAAATATCACCCGGAAGGACCGCCCCACTGGAGGGATCGCCGTTGTCCACAAATCTTACCTCTGCCTGAGAAGAGCCTACACAGATGGGCCCACAGACCTAATGGAACATCTCCGCTTCGAGATACAGACCAGCCCGTCACCACCCTCTGAGGCACCCTCATTTAGAGACCCCCCGGATCCCACGCACCTTTTGCCGACTCCATGACCAACATCATCACCCCACATGCAATCACCTCCACTGACTACACCTTGCGTGCAGACTTCAACTTCCACCTTGACAATCGCCAAGACCCCAACTCCACCTCCCTCCTGGACAACCTCCACAACATCGGATTCAAACAGATCACACCAGAAACAACGCACTCAGCAGGACAAACCCTCGACCCCATATTCACAGCAGGAAACTCCATCACCTTCAGCCACACCTCTGAACTCCCATGGACGGACCACCACTGCAACCACTTCACCTTCAAAGCAACCATCTTTTGCTTATGTCCACACCAGCTCCAGCACAGAAATTGGAACAAGATCTCTCAACACCAGCTCACCGCCTCCCTTAGCAGCTTCGCTCCCACAGCCACAGATGACGATCCTACCACTGCCGCCATACTTAACACAACTGGATCACCGACAGCGCCAACACCATCGCCCTCCACCCCCAAGAAAACTGCCAAACCACATGGCAAGAAAGCCAGCTGGTTCTCCACCAAACTCTGGGAATCTAGACGAACCTGGAGATGCCTCGAAAAGCTATGGAGGAACTCCAGAACCCCAGCAGACCTCGACAAATTCAAAGCTTCCGCCATTGCCTACCACAAACTCATCAGACACTCAAGGAAGAAAGCACTCCAGGACCGAATCTCCACCCACACACACAATAGCAAGGAACTCTTCGACATCATCAAAGAGCTAGCACAACCAAAAAGTGAGACTACTGACATCCCACTATCCCAGGACCTCTGCGACAGACTCAGCGCCTTCTTCCATCACAAAGTCAAGACCATCTATGACAACATTGACAACAACAAACCCCATGAGGAACCCACCCCCACCACTTCCTGCACCACGCAGCCAAAACGGGACAGATGAACCACCCTCAGCAGCGAAGACACCCTAAAGACTATGAAGGCCACCCACTCCAGTGCCCCCATGGACCTCTGCCCTCACCACATCTTCAACAGAGCCACAGACATCATCGCCCCCGAGCTGCAACAAATCATCAACTGATCCTTCGAGACCGCCTCCTTCCTCAATGACTGGAAACACGCAGAGGTCCACCCCCTTCTGAAAAAACCCTAAGCGGACCCCACCGATCTCAAGATCTTCAGACCTTACTCCTTACTCCTGAAACCGATCTCAAGAACTTCAGAGCTTACTCCCTACTCCTGTATCCAGCGAAAGTCCTAGAAAAATCTGTTAACAGACAACTGACCACCATCGTCAGATCACAAGGGCTCAACATTGTATCGTATGCAGACGACACCCAACTCATCCTCCCCAACGTACCCACCATCTTCAAGCTCAACTTTCAAGAAGGAATGGAAGCAGTCGCCAGGTGGATGAATAACAGCTGCCTACAACTCAACAAGGACAAAACAAAGTACTCATCATGGGCCCACACCGAGACACAGGAATGACACCTCGTGGCCCCCCTCTCTCGGGAACCCTCCATTGCCCACAGACCACACACACAACCTCAGAAGCATCCTGGACTCCATACTCAAAATGGACAACCAGATCAACACTGTCACATCTTCCTGCTGCCACACCCTCCACCTACTCCGAAAGACCTTCAACTGGATCTCCTCAAACACAAGAAAATCATCAACCACAACCTATGCCGGGATCAACAAGAACATCATCCACAAACTTCAGAACATCCAGAACGCCACCGTCAGACTAGTCCTCAACCTACCGCGCCACTACCACATCAGCCAGTACCTATGGACACTTCACTGGCTCCCTGTAGAGAAGAGAATCACTTTCAAGCTTCTCATCCATAACAACAGACCCGCCTACATGAACCACCACCTCTCATTCCATGCACCCCAATAATCCCTCCGCTCAGCCCAGCTCTCCCTTGCAACGGTACCACGCACCTGGAAGACCAGAACAGGTTGATGCTCCTTCTCCCTCCTCGCGGCAAAATACCCCCCCCCCCAACGCCTTGACAACCATTCGGGTGAGTAGTTGCGCTTTACCAACCCCTGATTGATTTATTGGCTATTTTATCCTGCAGCTTCCTTTTGTGCACCTGAAAGCACCAAGAGCCCTTAAGGCTTTTGATAAGGCCTAGGTTTCCACCAGAGACTCCATCCATAGTCCTCGTCAACCTGGCTCAGCCTTTTCTTGAAGCTGCCATGAAACCGACCAAATCTCTTCCTCTGCCAGAATTCCAACCATCATGGATCTGTTACAAAATGTGGCAACTTTCTGAAAGGTGAAAGTCATTTTAATATGATCCAAGTGCCATGACGAACAGTTGATGGAGAAAGAGCCCCATGCAGGGCTTCACCACCTGATAAGTACTTTCACAAACCAAATTCAAGTGGAAAATATAGCCAACCATGATGACAGCAATGACGCAGGTAATATTTTTCTCCTTACTAACACAGATGGTGGGAACACGTTGGCTCTGCAGAAAGTAAGCGGCTGGAGCATTTTCCCTGACGTATATCTGAAGAGTCTATCAGCCCCTCCAAAGGAGGAGGGTGCCTCCTTCATGGCTGTGCTACACAAGATTGCTGAGGTTCTGGAATGCCTTTGCCTCTCGACGAAAACAAAGGTAACTGCACAGAGATTCTGCAACTGGCCTCCTCTGTTGTGGATCCCTTGCTCCCTTTCAACAAGGCAATCTTATTTTGGTCACATGGAGTAAAAAGGGTTCTGCTCACATGGTGAATCATCAGGTCACCCAGCACCATCATCCTTAACCTCAACCTTCCCAGGCTCACTCCCAGAGAATCTTGTGGTATAGGCTTCCTCTACCTTATGGCAGAATTCTGACCATTTCTTCTCTACTCCCTGAAAGAGATTTTAAGAGTATCGAGGCAATGGGGACGAAGGTTTTTGTTTGTGCAGAGCCTTGCCCTTTCGCTCCAAGAATACGACTTGCCTTCTGGTCTGCCAGTCCTATGATCTTTCAGAAACTGCACAAATGTTTTCCCGCACCTCCTTGACCACCTATGGGACCAGTGTGTGGAAATCTTGCAAGATGGTTAGGATAGGTCCAACAAGAACCTCTTCTGCTCTGCCTACATACTGTGAAATGAGTGGTGATGTCCCTGGCCTTCTTTATTGCCATACATCTCTGTCCTTGGATGATCTCCAAAGACTGCTTGGTGATGTCCAGTTGATTTCTATGAACATTCCCTTTGATGATGCTCATGTTTTTGGTAAGAAGGCTGAATTGCCCTTCGAGCATTTTAAACAGGGCTGTGCCATGGTCCGCTGATCTGGTCTGGTTTCCCTTGCTCTTCGGTTCCACAGACAATACTGTAAGTTCAGGGATTACTCCCAAGGTATACCCTTTTGGTGAGCACCCCCACTCACAACCTGTGTAGTAGTGGTCCAACCGGTTATTTCCACAATAAAGAAGATGGAGGGGTTCCAAGGATCGTCAAAGACCATATCAACAATCCTCCTCCTCTCCAGAACAAAAAAACATTTTAGATCGTCTTTGAGGTAACACATGTTGCCTGTAGGGGAAGTGTGCCCTTTCACTTATATCACTAGTTGTCAATCACTACGGACTATTGAATCCTCCAGACTGTCAAGCAAGGCAAACTCCTCCAGGATATGCCCTCTCCCATTATGGATATCCTCCTTCCCTACAAAGGAGCATTCATTCACTTTCTCTATCACAATGTATTTTCTTTTCTTTTGGCACTGTCAACAGTTCATAGAGGTGGGCGAGCCACTGGAGGCATGGGCCAGATGCTTGGCTCTGACTCATCTTGAGGTCCTCCTGGAACCTTAAGACCTAACCTAACTGAGCTTTCGTGTGGCTTCTGCCACTCACAATCTTAGCTCACGTGCCAAGAATCAAAGACAAACATGAACCCTTGATGTACAATATGAGAGAGAATCAGATACCCATCTAGTGCTGGAATTGCATAATGTGAAACCAAACAACCTGGGATTAATCATGGCTTCACGCTTGACCAAATTCTGTGTTTTGTGGCAAATATTTTCATTTAATTGTGCCTTTTTTTCTTTATTATTGCATATGAGACATCTTGGAATATGTAAATTGAGGATGTGTGCTGCACAAAACATATCTTGTGTTTGATTTAATAGACTATAATGCTGCTCCACCTATTACAAGAATATAGGCTATATATAGGCTACACATGACAACTGACTTGCCTCTGCATTGTTGTCATGGCAGGGGGCATGAATGTTTCTAAGTTAATATTTAAAAACTGTCAATTTTATTAAATGCTTTTTAATGCAGTGAAAAATTCTGGTGTACTAAAGTGAAATGCTTCCGTATGTTTAAGGAATATCATTTTTGATGAAACTTTTTCAAGTTTTTGCATGATGTTTGTTGCATAATTTACACAATACTCATTATCAGGACTTGGCTCGTACACGGACACTTAGTGCCAAGATAAATCCTTGCCTCGGACCACCCTGTTAATTTGTTGACCCTCCCAACTCTAAAACGTGACTGTCAATGGCTTGACAGTTTTGCGTCTCCTTTGATCCAAATGGAACAAATGTGCCCTTCATTCTGTGCTCTGCAGAGAGGCCAAAGATTGCATGCTTTATGAACTTCTTTGTAGCCCAGCGAGAGGCACTAGGAGAAACTCGCACTGCTTTCAGATAGAATCTCGGAGCACACAATCTTACCCTCCAATAAACCTAATTCATGCTCTGAACTCACCCAAATTCTTGGAGCCAACTCTGATTGCAAGATGCGCTGTACAAGATTCTTAAGCTGCCTGAAAAAACAAATTACTGATACACGTCTGGTAAAATAAAATACCCATGGGAAGCAGGATTGGATATATCATACACCATGAAGCCGAACAAGTGAAATGTAACAGGGACTGCATTGCTGACCTGTATTACTTTTAGAGTTCTTGTAAATACGTCAAGACAATTGCTTTTACTTGCAACATTAAGGGCCTGAATATAGTAGTTGATATGAACCCATTACTATTTTCACTGGACTCAGCCATTCACTACTGTGGGCTGCTTGAGATGTGAGATGCTAGTGCCATGCGAAAAGCACTTTGAGTCCAAAGGGACTGCTAAAGGTCTGTTTAACTGTAGCACAATCCTCCCCCCACCCCAAGGGCTCCAGTCGCCCAGGATTGCTTTACTCCTTCTTATCCTCCTTTGCCCTCCTTCCCAGAGCTGGACCTCAGCACGAAGTCCCACCGCACCATGCTCAATTCCCAGCCTCCCATATCTAAATTATTTGCACAAGACATCCCAAGCTGTCCTAAGCTGGCCTGTGTCTATAAAATGCCCCAAAGTGTCACCATACTTCCCTTAAACCTCTCAAGGAGCCATCATGGACAAAAAAACCTTTCAAGCCACTAATTTTAAATTATCGCTTGACAACATATCACTCTCTGCATGTTCTGCGTGCACACTTGTGTACATGCACACTTGAGAAGAGAATCTGGGTGTTTTTAAAATGAATGGTTCGTTCGCGCAGGCGCACACCCTAATGAGAACATAGGAGAGGACGCAGAAATTTGTCTGACCAGAAGATGACACGAGTACTACCACTCTTGCTAGTTGACACACAGAGACTTCTTGAATGTTCAACATTAAATTCAACTCCCTTTTGATAATTTTTAAACTTTTCTTCTGGGAGTTATAGCAGCTCATTTCTCAAATCTGCTACAAATCCAAGAAACTCCAACCACTGAGAGAAAATGAAATTTACTCCCAAGTTACTACAAAATCCAAGCTATTAATTAACTCTATTGTAAAGTAAACTTGACTCGACAGAATTCGTTTCTGCTGTTCTAGAATGATGATGGCATCTAGGCATATTACTGTTCTTATACATCAGCTGTGGGGGATGCTGCCAAAGGTTTGAGCAATTTGGTGAAGCACCAAAGGGCAGAGGGAAAATCAAAGAGAAGGGTGGAGAACCTGAATGTTGATCCATCCACAGACATTGCAGAAACATCCTGAGGGGATGAAGTGTGGGTATTGTTATATAGGCATTCTTCAGATCTAGGCAAACCATTCAGTCTCCAGGAAGAAGAATATCTCTGAGGTGCATTGAAGATTTCATCTTGAAGTACCTATATAATACAAACTGTTATAGTTCTTTCAAGTTCATAACTGCAAAAGTCTTCTTTTTCTTTTTTACCAGAAAAATGTTGCTTATAAACTCATTTGGTTGTAGCATGCATTGTTCAATTGCACCTTTTGTGAAAAATTAAGCACAACATGTAGGAAAACCCAAATCCAAACAGTGTTTAATTTAAATCAGTAGACAGCAAAGCAAAATATCAAAGACACTTGCCATTTCAAGTGACAGAGGCCCATGCCAAAAAAATGGCCAGTTGGAGCAACGCGCTAAAACATGCAAATTTTGATGTAGTATATAACCATTTTCACCTAATTTAAGTCAATATGAGAAGGTCATATGAAAACAATTAATTTGTTTAATCAGAAACTTATCTAACATGCAGGTGTAGTGGCAGCTGCTACTTAAGAAGGGTAGTGGGCGGGGAGATGAAAAAGCAAAATCACTTACCTATAGGCTGGCTACCGCCTCTCAGCCCTCTTTCGTTAACTCCAGAAGTAGGAAGCACATAGGCTCACAGACTCCCCCAAGCAAATTACGACTCTGCTGTCACCAGCATGATAGCAGCAACATGATTGGTCTGAGTGCCATGGAATACATCCGGGTGGAGAACATGCTAGGTGCACATGACTGTTTGGCCAGCCCAAGAAAGTGCCCACCACTCCTCCCCCTGCTCCTAGGACAGACCAGCCCCACCTCACACTGTACCTAAAATGTAAACCAGCTGAACCAGGATGGAAAAATAAAATGATAATAACATTGCATTATTGTCATTTCATTTTTCCTTTTTGAACTGCTCACAGAGCAGTGGGGTGACGCTCCTCCGCCCTAGCAGAGGAGCCACTGCTGTGCCGGTGTCTGGAACTTTGCCTCTACAAAGGACTTGAACAGCCTTGGTAGGAAGATAGCATTCATATCCACAGATACTCTATTCTTCTCACGAAACCCAGCTTCCCTTGCCAGGTTTGAAAGCGAGATTGTGCGCGCTAAAATGTACAATCACAAGACACAATGGCTCTTGGGCCTACTGTGCCCTAAAAAAGTTGTTGGTTAGCACAATACAGTATAAAGCTTTGACTCGGAATGAAACAATTGCTTTCCAGTAGCACACATGGTATAGATGCATAGTAATGTAATATGCTTTCAAGCATATCGTTTTATGCCTATACAGCACATAATCATCTCTCTTCACATATAGAGGGCCTCTGTAAGTATGTAGGAATACAGCAAAATAACCTCTTAGGCAATAAATAGTTATATACAAGGTGGATTCAGACCACAATATTATAATCATTTAATTAGGTGAAGACTGTGAAGATTGTGCATGGTAAAGGGGCGAGTTACAGTTACTGCAATATGGCTAGCGAGTTTGCAAAATTGTATGGAGTTCTGCAAGTTATAGTGGGATTTAGGTGGAGTGGAAATTATACCTAAGTAATAACTATAAATACAAAATTTCTATTGTTTGTGTAGTTTAAGTTGGTTTTGAATGGAAATAATAAATTAAGTTTTCATAATGATGACTAATCTTCAACCTTTGTTTTTTTCTTCAAACACGTTTACTGCCCAAAAGGTTGCTGCTCTCCCCATGGCGGGTGTCGCAGCTCACAGGGGCGGTCCAGTGCAGCAAATAGCACCAGCAGTCTAAAGAACAACGCTGCGTACTCAGGCTCCTTGAGGTTTTAGAGATTTATTTTTCCATGCCACTCGGGAAAAAAAAAGAACTGACAAACGAGTTTCAGCCACCTGGCCTTCCTCTCTGTCAGTGGCTGCCTGTGGCATCGGGACTTTTAACAATAAATGATTTAATTGGATTGCACTAGTCATCAAGATAGTCAAAGGACTAAAATTAAACAGTATATACAAAAACAAATGTCGGCCATCTTAGACTGCCTCATAATTGCCATACTCCTGTGTACAAGTGGAAAGATTTACGACTTTATATAATACCAATATTTTTACCAATATAAATACCATTATATTTACATTTGATTAAGGGCAAAATGTACATCATGATTTCATAATTTCGTTTTGTCCCTTATTACCATGAATTTTCAGCACAGGACATTAAACATTATTAGTATAAGTTATCCTAATCAGTATTGCCCTATTGGGCCTTGTATCACATACAATAGTGCTGTTATCATATCCATCTTGTTATTCAAACATGTTTAATTTGCATGGTTGGACAGTGCAGCTGTCAATCATACCTATTACAAACAACATACAGAGAGTGGGCTTTGGGCCTGCCCTTTTCACCCATTGACTTTCTTTAACCATTTTTTTTCATCCATTTTCTTTGGACTGTGTTAATCACACTTGGCTCAGCCCAGTGCAATGCTATTGGCTGTTTGGATGTTTTCTTCTGAGTATAATCCATTGCTTGCATTGAACTGCTTGATGTTCTGCTCACTCTGGCAAGTTCCTTCCCGGCTGTCTCGCTCTAATGTATAAATGCTACATGCATTCGAACAATAAACCCAGACCTAATGACTGTTGCCTCTGCTTGTATGCCATTTTGT
Organism: Lissotriton vulgaris; assembly: GCF_964263255.1. NCBI lineage: Eukaryota > Metazoa > Chordata > Amphibia > Caudata > Salamandridae > Lissotriton > Lissotriton vulgaris. Next base: position 976,521,401 of record NC_141687.1, on the reverse strand, counting down.
TTAATCTTTCTAAAGGTGTGTGTGATTTTTGTTTCCTCAGTTATATGTTTCCATTCTTAAAGCTTCTGTGTTTGAGGACTTTTGTATATTTTGTAATTCAAATAAAACTCGAGAGAAACATAAAATAAATTCTATTAATAAAATGTAATGATAGCAAATATTCTGACTGTTTGTCTTCATATATGCACTCTCAATGAGGCATAGATATAGTGCACACCCAATGCGCCCCATAACCTTCACCAGGGAGAGCTGCTTCAACTATGGGTGCGTGAATATGTAAAGTATTTTTTGAAAATGTCGTTTCTTTTAATTTTCATAGTTTTACATAATGTGTAGAAGACTTATGTCTCTTTTACAATGGTGTCGATATTGTGAGTAGAAAATGAAAAATGTGGACAAGGAGAGGGTGCTGAGAAAGCACAACTTATATGATCAGTGCGGTTATCAGCAAAAATAGATTACCATGGTATACAAATGTCATGTGCAACAAATGTATGAGATGAACAAGCATGATCCTCCCTAGAGTCCTCGAAGTCCAGCATGCCCACTGTTGTTGAAGAAATAATAAATCCTTATAGCTCGCTGCCGAGGGCTATACCGGTCGATAAAGGCCCGATAACCCGAATCATAACTGCCAGTATAACCTGAGTTAGAAGGGGTATAAGGCTATTAGAGCATGCCCCTCACTGAGGGTAGATTGTTCTAAATTAAACGGGGAGAAACAGAAAGAAAAAAAATGGAATGTTGGAGCAGAAGGCTTAAACTACAATCTTTAACGCTTAGCAGCTTAATTGTCTACAATACCGCTCCCAAATGTATAATGTTCTGATAAGGGTTCATAATAAGCAGAGAATAAAAAATAAGGAGGCTCACTGTGTCATTCATGCTGGTGGGCAGTTTGCAGTTTAAGACAAGTAAATTTAGATAATGGCAGTGTGAGGATGAAGGGAGGAAGATAAGGCAGTGGATCCATCTAGAAAAGTAGGGGAGACTGACTCTTCCACTTGAAAAAGTATATGAACGATAGAAAAGAGCGAATTGCTGGTGTCCCCCACAAATGTTTGAGCAGAGAGGAAGGCAGAGACACTTCGCACAGTCAGAGGAAATATCAGATTATATACAACTGAAGATTAGAGGGTAAACGTGAAAATGGTGATTGAAAAAAATAGGTCTACAGTATTTCTTATTGCTATACACTGTACGAGTTTATCACTTAGATACTTAAAACATGGCCTGCAACCTTCAGCTGTGAATTGAAATCAATAAATGTGTAGGATACAAACAGTTCACAGCATGATATCATGCATTGCGTTTAACACTCAGACAACCACAGACAATGCCTGCAGCGATAACAGCACCTTGCGTTAGACAGGCTAAGGGCAAGGCCTACAGTCGGACTGGGAAATCTAAAGAAGTCCTGGCAAAATACTTAATTCTGCCCCTCTCCCTTCCTCTCCTCACCCTATGTCTCTCTTTTAACCCATTCTCTCTCTTTCCCTTGCTCTTATCTTGATCTGTGATGCTTGCCATGTCTTCCCCTCTTTCTCTCTCTCTCTGAAAGCCCCTGTGTCTGCTGCAGTAAATCCCAGGGGAGCTGAAGAAAGGGACAGAGGCGCATACATGCCAACGTTATAGGAGAGTTGAAGGGTAGTTTTAAATAAAAATGATTGGCTTCTATTGAAGCAGAAGCAATTTTAGGCAAGAGACAGTCAAAGTAAAGACTTTTTTTGCTTCGAAAATTAAGGGTCTTCCACCTGAATCGGATCTTTTGTAAATTGATACTTGTATAGCGCACTTCTCACCCGCAAGCGTCTCATCTCATCTTTTGGCATGGAGGCACCGACAGGGCCCCTGGGCCTTTAAAATCAGCCTTCAAGGGCTTAAGCCCTCCACGGAAATGGCCGATGGAATAAAAGGCCTGTTCATTCTTGATGCTGTGTTGTCAGGAAGCGCCAGCAGCACAACCCAAGAATTATAATTCCAGTGGTAGTAACAGGGGGAAGCCAACAATTTCTGGACTGTCCTTATTGTAGAAAAAACGCTGTCACTATAAAATAATGAACAGCTACTTCTGAATTACATACACACTAACCATTGCCCATATGTTCCATAATCATTGTTTGTGCTGCAAATATCCAGGAAAGCAACAGATTGAACAACACTCCCTAAGAACTTCACTGCTTACCTGTCAAACTGCTCATGCGGTCGCATGTGCTTCCGATACCAATTCTTGTGTGAACTGCAGCTCTTGTGAGACCGAACGTTGTTGCAGCCAATTTGGGTCCCCGGAGTAGCCAGAAAATTTAAATACTCCCCCACTTTTAACCAAAGCTTATACAACACCAAGCAAACCAAGCAAGTTATCACGACTCTCCCCAGAACAGCTCTCTTGTTTCTTTCATTCAATCATCTATCCATTCATCCTTTCTTCCTTCCATCCACCTGCTGATATCCGCAATTTAACTTTTATAGTTCTGTCATCCCTTTCTTCTGTCATCTATCATTCAGTCTTTTACCATTCCATTCATCTGCCCTTCCATATCCAAACCTATCCATTCATCTCCAAGCCTATCCATCAAACTTATTCATCCATCCATATCTCTCTCTCTCTGTATATATATATATATATATATATATATATATATATATATATATATATATATATATATATACACACACACACATATATATATTATGCATCTCTCCATTCACCCATTCACTCATTCACACATCCACCCATCTACCCTTTCACTCATCCACCCATCCACTCACTCTTCCATCCATGCGTTCACTCTTCCGTCCATGCTTTCACTCCTCTGTCTATCCATTAACCCTCTCTTTCACTCATCCATCCATTCTTGCGATCATCTATCCATTCTTTCACTCATCCATCCATCCTTTCACCCATGCACACTCCCTTTCACTTAGCCATTCTTTCTCTCATCCATACATCCAATAACCCATCCATCCACCTTCCCTTTTATTCACCCATCCATTTTTTCAGCCATCCATCCTTTTGCTTATCCAACCAGCCTCCATTTGACTCCATCCATCCACCGGTTTACTCTGTCCCTCCTCCATTTCACTCATTCCATCTCACCATCCAGCCGCCCTATCTCTCAGCTATCCACCCTTGCACTCACTCATCCATCCATCCATCTATCTTTTCTCACATCATCCATTCTTTCACTCACTCATCCATCATTCATCCCATCATCATTCATCCACCCTTTCACTCATCTGACCTTTAATTCATTCACCCTCCTTTTCACTCATCAATCCATTCTTTCACTCATCCAGCCTTATATATCCATCCTTTGACTCACTCAGCCATTCATCTACTCACATACCCATCCATCAACCATTTGACTCAATCACGTTTGTCTGCCAAGTTGCAGATAGGAAAGGCCCATCAAGAACTCTATCCTGCTCTAGCTGCTTCAGTTAGGGTTCATGATCCTTTCATTCATCCATCTATCCTTTTGTTCATCCATCAATCCACCCTTTAATTTTGTCCATTCATTACCCTTTCACTTCATCAATCCCTCAATCCATTCATCCATCCCCTCACTCATCCATCTATCCACCCTTTCACTCATTCATCCATATTTTCTCATCATCCATCCAACCTTTCACTCATCCATCTTTTCTCCCTTTCATTCACCCATCCACTCTCCCATCAACTCTCCCTTTTATTCATCCACAGCATGCGGAGGGTGTTGAAGCAAGAGGAGGAGACGGCGTTGACTTGCTGGGTCAGTGAGAGCGATGAGTCCAGGATGAACCCCAGGTTGCGTGCGTGGTTGGTGGGTGAGGGTGCAGCTCCCAGGGTGGGAGGCCACCATGATCGTCCTATGCGGAGGGGTTGGAGCCGAGGATGAGGACTTCCCTCTTGTCCAAGTTCACTCATCCTTCCACCCATTCAATCTTCCATTTCACTCACTCATCCATCCATCCACTCACTCATCTATCCATCCATTCACTCACTCTTGCATCTATGCTTTCACCCATCTGTCCATCCATTAACCCTCCCTTTCACTCATTCAGCCATTCTTTCACTCACTGTGCCATCCATTTATCCTTTCATCCATGCATCCTTCCTATTACTCTTCCATTCTCTCACTCATCCATTCACTAAGTCTTCCATCCTCCCTTTCAATTATCCATACATTTATTAACTCTCCATTTCACTCATCCATTTATTCTTCCCCTCATCCATCCATCCATGCTCCCTTTTAATCATATATCGATTCTATCACTCATCCATCGTTTCTCTCATCAATCCATACTTTGGCTCATCCATCCATCTTTTGCTCATCCATCCACCCTTTCACTCTATCCATCCATCCATCCTCCCTTTCACTCATCTCATTCAATCACCCACCCTCCCTTTAACTCAGCCGTCCATTGTTTCATTCACTCATCCGGAATGTACGACGTTACAGCGCATACATTTACAACGCATGCCTTTACAATGTAGTTTTTACACCACAACATCCCTTACAACGTATACATTTACATCGCATGCCATTACAACAAATTAAAAAAAATATTTTACAACGCATTCCATTACAATCCATTATACCGTTACAATGCATAACATTAAAACGCATACCATTACATTGCATTTAAGGTAAGTGTTAGATAGTGTAGGGGTAGAAATTACTATTCTAAATGCAGGGGGTGCAACAAAAGGGTAAGAGTTGGATAGTGTAGGGGTAAAAATTACTATTCTAACTCCAGGGGGTGCAACAATAGGGTAAGTGTTGGATAGGGTAGGGGTACTATGCGTTGTAATGGTATGCATTGTAATGACATGCGATGTAATGCCTGCATTGTAGTGACATGCGTTGTAGTGTCATGCATTGTAGTGACATGCAATGTAATGGTTGCGTCATAGTGACATGCATTGTAAAGGATGTTGCGATGTAATAACTGCGTTGTAAATGTAGTGCGATGTGATGAGAGCATTGTAAAGGTTGTTTCCAACTCATCCGTCATCCATCCTGTCTCTCAACATTCATCTTCCCTTTCACTCAACCATCCTTTCATCTATCCATCCACCCTCCCTTTCAAGCATCAATGCATTCTTTAACTCATCCATCCTTACAGCCATCATTTCACTCATTCATCCATCCATCCGCCTTTTCATTTACATGCCCTTTCATTGATCCTTTGACTCACTCACCTTGGTAAGCTAAGTTGCAGGAAGGAAAGGCCATTCAAAACTCTACCCCGGTGTAGCTGCTAAAGCTGGGGGTTCACCATGCCCCTGAATCCTTCCTCTCACTTATCCCTCCATCCTTTTGATCATCCATCTATCCATCCGTTTATTTCATCTATCCATCCACCCTTTCACTCCACCTATCTACCCATCTAGCCTTTCATTCATCCATCCACCCTTTCATCCACCCATCCACTCTCCCTTTCATTCACTCATCCATTCTTTCAGTCATCCATCCTTTCATCCATTCGTTCACTCACTCATCTATCCATCTATCTACCCTTTTACTCCATCTATCCACCCTTTCACTCTGGATCCATCTGGCCAGTCGTTCTTTCATCCTTTAACGCATCCTTCCATCCATCCATTCACTTATCTATTCATCCCCTAACTCTTCCATCTATACTTCCACTCACCTGTTCATCCATTAACCTTTGCTTCTACTCATCCATCCATTCTTTCACTCACTTACCCATCTATCCACCCTTTCATCCATGCACCCTCCATTTCACTCATTAATTCTTTCACTCATCTATCCACTAACTCTTCCATCCATGCTTTCAATCAACCGTCCATCCACTAACCCCCGATCACTCAACCATCCATTTTTCCACTCATTCTTCCATCCACCCTTTCATCCATGCACACTCCTTTAAACTCAACCATTATTTCACTCATCCATTCACCCATCCACTCACCCTTCAATACATCCAACCACTTTCCCTTTTAATCATCCATTGATTCTTACACTTGTTCGTCCTTTCTCTTATCCATCCATCCTTGAACTCATCCATCTTTCAGTCATCCATCTATCCAACCTTTCACTCCATCCATCCATACTCCCTTTCACTCTTCCTATTCAACCATCCACCCTACTTTTCATTCAGCTGTCCATTCTTTAGCTCACTCATCCATCATCCATCCTTTCTCACATCATCCGTCCATCCACCCTGCCATTCACTTAGCCATCCATTGTTTCATTCACTCATCCATCATCCATCCTGTCTCTCATCATTCATCCACCATTTCACTCATCCATACTTTCATCCATCCATTCACCCTACCTTTCACTCAATGCATTATTTAACTCATCCATCCATACACCCATCCTTTCACTCATTCATCCATCCATCCACCCTTTCATTCGCAAATGCATCCATCGATTCTTTAACTCACTTACCTTTGTCTGCAAAGTTGCAGACAGGAAAGGCACATCAGTGATCTACCTCCAGTGTATCTGCTGCTAAAGATGGGGGTTTACGATGCCCCTGGATCCATCCTCTCATCCATCCATCATTTCGATCATCCATCAATTCACCCTTTCATTCCATCCATCTATCCACCCTTCACTCCACCAATCCACCCATCCACCCTTTCACTCGTCCATCCATCCTTTCTCATGATCCATCCACCCTTTCATTCACCCTTTTATCACCCAACCACTTATTTCCTTCATCCATCCACCCTGTCATCCATCTAGTCACCCTATATTTCAGTCATTCATCCATTCTTTCTCTCTTCTATCTTTCCATCCAGTCTTTCACTCACTTATCCATCCATCCACCCATCCCCCATTTCACTCCCCAACTCCACCCTTTCACTCTCACACCAATCCACCCGTCCTTTCACTCACTCACACATTTTCCGAGCTGCCGGCAGAACAGGCCCTTCAACATCCCCACCCCACTGTTTGCTACTAAAGTGGGTGATGGGGGTGTCAACCACACCCCTGGTCCTGCGATTATAAAAGCCTCTCCCCTCGATCCCTCAACGCTCCACGTTTGCCTGAAGATCTGACTGAAAAGGATGGGCGACGGCGAGTTCCTGTTTTGACTTCACTGAGCAACAGAGAGAGCACTGCACACTGGTAGAGATAACTGCGAAACCCTTTGTATACTTTGATATGGAGGAATAGAACATTTCTTGTAATATACAAATGTATTGACTTGGAGATAGACTTGAGACTTACAGTAAGTAGGAACTAGGACAATCTACAAGTGTTTGGTGTAATAACAAAAGTGAATCGAAACCATCCGACGCCCTAATCCTTTGAATCCCTGCTCCTGTGAGCCAACGTGGGTAATAGGAGGCACACTGGTGAGCTGAAAGCACTTAATGTAAAAACTCTAATAGTAAATCTTTTATGGGAGCCTTGTTGCCAGGGATCTGCCAAGTAAGCAGAATATCGGCCCTCAAGCTAAAACCCAGGGTTAGAGGCATTGCGCATTCTGGAATCTCCACTTTGTGACATAAACAAAGTTTGAGACTAGCTACCAAGATTCTCAGCAGAATTGTTAGGGAAGTTGCGGCCTGTACTGAGCAACACCAAGAGGCACCCTACACACCAAGGTAGGCTCGCAGAGACTATCTAGATACCTATTTCAGGTAAGGCTTTTTATATTTACTTGACTGCACAAGGGTCATCAAGGGAACTGATGAAATACCACCAGAACCACTAACATCTATCCTTTCTCTTCCAGGTGGAGGTTGAAGATATTGTGTCTCTTTTCTAATTTTAGCTTGTTATTCAGGTGTGACCGGCACAGGTAAGAATGGTGGAGCAGTGGGGCAGGGTGAGGGCGGGGCAAGGTGGTGAGGAGGGAAGCAGACAGATGACGGGATAGATAAAATAAAATAAAAAAATAAATAAAACCACTTACCTTGCGCTCGCCGATTCTCCGACTCGGTGATGCGTCAAGCGCTAGGTAAGTGGCGTTATTTCTTGTTTTATTTAATTTTACCCATCCCGTTTTTTGTTGACTTACCCCACCCCCACCCCGTTCTGCCCCACTGCTCTTACCTGTGCTGGCTGAATCTGTTGTTATTTGGTTCCAATCTTCCTCCCTTTGTGTTTACCCTTCAGCCACCAAGTACCTTAAGAGTTTGGTGGCATCAGTATGAGGGTCCATGTTGCCTCTGCAATTCTGGATCAGAAGTCGAATGTGTCCAAGAAAGAAGACTGTGTGACAAGTGAGTACGGTAAGCTAAGGGCAAGGCCTGCAATCGTACTTTGCACAGTGCATGCTGGGATATCACTGCACAGTAGATGGATATACTCCTTCCTGACTGAAAGGACCCAGTAGGTCAACTTTGAACCATACACCTCTGATGCCCGTGACCTCATCTTCAGTGTGTCACAAGGATCCTCCCCGAGCCCAACCCACTTCAATGCATACATGATCCAGCTAGCTGGCATCATTCACTTTCGTGGTTAATATCCTCTCCTACGCCTATGACACACAACTCCTTCTTTCGCTCACGGACAAGTCGCCCAGTACACAGATCAGGTTCAATGTCTGCATTTCTGTTTCTAAAAAGAGTTCTAGGGCAGGGTCAAACAGTGTGTAGGTATCTCCCTAGACAATCTCAACAATACATAGATGTGTCATGCAAAATCCTGCTAGTAAATTGTCAAACAAACAAACAAAACAAATATAAAAGTTCTTGGTTTATTGTATATTTAAACAAGCATTTACAATGCAATGGTTTCGCCTTAGGAAAAGTTAGAGCTATTGGCATTGTAAATGACAACATTTGTATTTATGTGTTGGTTTTGAAAACAGATAAATAAATGGCATTGTCATTTACATTGCCATTAGCCCCTGCAGTCCCTAGTCACTCTGCACTCCCTAGCACTACCTAGCCCTCCCTAGTCACTCTGCACTCCCTAGCACTCTGCACTCCCTAGCACTCTGCACTCCCTAGCACTCTACACTCCCTAGCACTCCCTAGTCACTCTGCACTCCCTATCACTCCCTAGTCACTCTGCACTCCCTAGTCACTCTGCACTCCCTAGTCACTCTGCACTCCCTCGCACTCCCTAGCACTCTGCACTCCCTTGCACTCTGCACTCCCTTGCACTCTCTTGCACTCTGCACTACCTTGCACTACCTAGCACACCCTAGTCATTCTGCACTCCCTTGCACTCTGCACTCCCTAGCACTCCCTAGCACTCCCTAGTCACTGTGCACTCCCTAGCACTCCCTAGTCACTCTGCACTCCGTAGCACTCCCTAGTCACTCTGCACTCCCTAGCACTCCCTAGCATTCAGCAGTCACTCTGCACTCCCTAGCACTCCCTATCATTCTGCAGTCACTCTGCACTCCCTAGCACTCCCTAGCAGTCACTCTGCAGTCCCTAGCACACTCTAGCACTCTGCACTCCCTAGCTCTCCCTAGCACTCTGCAGTCACTCTGCACTCCCTAGCACTCTGCACTCCCTAGCACACCCTAGCACTCTGCACTCCCTAGTCACTCTGCACTCCCTAGCTCTCCCTAGCACTCTGCAGTCACTCTGCACTAAGAGCGACTAAGTGGTAAAATGACAAAATCATTTTACAAACCAAATCAATAAAATAAAACGTAAAGTCCATAATTTACAGATTAAAACCTCAACTATGCTCGTCAATAACACATTATCTTATTTAATCCCTTTTAATACAAGCAGCATATAGTTCATAACAATAAACCAAAAGATTTAAGCAGTCCGGGCAGAAATATTCTTTTAAGTTTAAGTAAATCCAGGAAGATAAAGAGTACAAATTGGGGAGGTAGGGGGCATCAAAGAGGTTCACACAAGCTACACTCTCTATCCCCAATGGGAATGCGGCTCCATTAATCTTCAATCAACCTTAGTGGATAACATATCAAACATAACGGACAAAATTACTGCTTTGCACCGGGGTTGAGCCCACTGTCAAAATCTTGGTTGCTACAACTCTGAATCTAAAGTGTAGTTTTTGTATGAATTTGCTTTAGTCTCTACTTCCTTTAATTAGACTATTGATCTGGGCAGTAGATACATCTCCGATATTCTTCCAAAATTACATCCGATGTTTAGTTGACAGAAGACCAGCTACTGTAAATAATAGTACATTTCAGGAACGCCAAATAAATCATATGCTTAAATAAACTGCAACAGCCTATGAACATGCTTATAAACCCTCTATACCACGCTAATCCTCAAAGCAACAAAAACGTGCAATGCGTGTTTTCAGTCTAATCGGATTCCGAGGCATTGGCAGCATAAACAGTTTACCTGCAACAATTAATAGTGTTCACATCAGGATTTTGATTGTGGGTAACCTGAAAGGACACTGCCTGCCCTCAGGTTTTTGTGGATTGACCAGAAAGCATGTTGCATGGAAAAAATCTTTTTCCAATGCTTTTCTCCTGAACTGCTGGCATGTATGCTTGAGGAAGGGGCAATCACGCGTAATTCAAAAGCAAGGTCTGTCACGGGCTTCCTGTATGACGAAAGAGACCATAACACCGTTCCCCGACCAGCGCAGGCCTCTCTCTCAACCTCTCTCTGCCTGTCTCCCCTTCTGCGCCTCCTCGATTCCGAACAGGCTTTTGCGGATCACTCATGACAAATCACTCTCCGCTTTTTCCCGAAGTATCCACCACTTCTTGTCCTACGCTATTTCAGCCCCCTCCATATCACTGCCTCTGAACCCCACACTTCTTCCAGTGTTGAGTTGAACATTTCGTCCTCCCATTATCTCTCCGCCCGTCTTTCCACCTCACCTTCCTCGTCACTTCTCCAACTAGGGATGGCACCTTGAGCTCCTAGAGTTCTGTTGAAAATGGATGCCAGAGGGACCCAAAAGTGGCAGCAAGAACAGCCACGGAGAAGGCGGGTTTAGAACTCCTGGGGGACGTCACATCCGGCAGCTGAGAAAACACCAATGTAGCCGGAGCTCGTATTAGAACGCTGCATCCAAGCAATTTTAATGTTAATGTCACCTCCGGCTCGGGAGTTGTTATTGTACAACATTTTGTTCGAAAAAACTTTATTAGTATTTAGGTAAATATTAAATATAGATCCGGTAGTGGCAATCAACAGACGCTAACACAAATTTTATGTATCGTAACTGTATGAGTGAGTAGCGAAGGAAGGCCTTGTTTTAGTTTTCATCGTGGTATTCGCGGGTTTAGTTTTGCGCAATTAAGAAGACTACGATTACCAGAACGTAAGGGAAAAAATAAGCAACATAAGCATGGAATATAAAATCACGGTAGAAGTCTTGAAATATACATTTGAAACTTGCATCAAATAGAAAACAAGTCAGGCCCTGGGCGGCAGCCAATCACAGCGCGGCCCAGGGAATGACGTCACGGGGGTGTCCCTGGCCGGCAGCCAATCACAGCGCGGCCCGGGATAAGGGGCGGGACTTAAAAAAAGAGTCAGAAACGCCCCCGAATCGCGTTTTCACGGGGAAAGCGTGATTGACAGCCAATCTCTTCCAATGGCTAGCCTCCATTTATGGAGCTAGCCAATGGAAGACAGAGGCGGGACTAAGCCCCACACTGTAGGAACATAAGAGTTCTCCTGGGCGGAGCTAGTGCTGCGGCCCAGGCGAAACCTAAAAAGGATATGAATTTATATTAAAAACATACAAGATTAAAAATCTTTGTATCTCCAAAATGCAATGCATGAAATGTTCAATCATAATATCCGGTATGCATTAAATGAATATACAAGGAATCATCAATAAAAAGGTACATTATTCAAACAGTGCATGATATTATATAGTCAAGGGTGTGGCGAGATTGAGATTAATTCCGACGCGCGTTTCGGCGCTATACCAGCGCCTTCCTCTGGGGAATCGAGCCAAAGATTCCTGAGTTTATAGAAGCAGATAGGAAATGAGAAATATGGAACTCTTCTTGTCTTTAAAATAAGGACACAGTGGTTGTTCTGTGAAGGGGTAACAATATTTCCTCCAGTGATTCTGTATATAGTGATGTTCTTGGCGAATGTAGATGGAGGATGTTCCTCTACTTCGTCATAAAAATAAGAAAGAAGTGCTTTTCTCCAATTAGATGAACTCGATATTGGCTATTTCTGGAGGCGATTGCCGGCCCGTCCAAGTGTGATATTATGGTGGGCAGGGTTGCTGTTCAGAAACCAACAGGTAGTGAAAAACGGGGTAATTGTTCCGTGGATGCCTTTTATAGTAGCCTAGATGGCTGCCAGGGCCGTGATGGTATATTAAAAAAAGTGATCATTAGAAATGAACAGGTCCTTTTTACCATGTACGATTCCGAAAAGGGAGTGGTGATGAACAGAGTGTCTGAATTAAGCAGACCACTCTTACCCAGTCCAAAGATCAGGGCTTGATCCATCACCGTTATTTATCTCACTGCACCATCCCAGCTCAGAACCTGGCTATATGCAAATCAGTCTGTCCCTGGCCCAGTGGATCATGGGAACAGGGCAGACTAAACTACCAAGCCAATTCTTCACCAGAAAGGAGACAAGCTACCGGGGACCGGTTTCTGGCATTCCAGCCTTCTTCGGCCCGGCATGCTTGAATCCTGATGGTGCAGTGAGAAAGGACTCATGTCTGAGTGTACCCTGCCACACCTATAGTGGCCAAAAACGATTCAGAAAAGGGGGTGGTGATGAACAGAGTGTCTGAATCAAGCAGACCACTCTTACCCAAGACAAAGATCAGGGCTTGATCCATCACCGTTATTTATCTCACTGCACCATCCCAGCTCAGAACCTGGTTATATGCAAATCAGTCTGTCCCTGGCCAGTGCATCATGGGAACAGGGCAGACTAAACTACCAAGCTAATTCTTCACCAGAAAGGAGACAAGCTACCGGGGACCGGTTTCTGGCATTTCAGCCTTCTTCGGCCCGGCATGCTTGAATCCTGATGGTGCAGTGAGAAAGGACTCATGTCTGAGTATACCCTGCCACACCTATAGTGGCCAAAAACGATTCAGAAAAGGGGGTGGTGATGAACAGAGTGTCTGAATTAAGCAGACCACTCTTACCCAGTCCAAAGATCAGGGCTTGATCCATCACCGTTATTTATCTCACTGCACCATCCCAGCTCAGAACCTGGTTATATGCAAATCAGTCTGTCCCTGGCCCAGTGCATCATGGGAACAGGGCAGACTAAACTACCAAGCCAATTCTTCACCAGAAAGGAGACAAGCTACCGGGGACCGGTTTCTGGCATTTCAGCCTTCTTCGGCCCGGCATGCTTGAATCCTGATGGTGCAGTGAGAAAGGGACTCATGTCTGAGTATACCCTGCCACACCTATAGTGGCCAAAAACGATTCAGAAAAGGGGGTGGTGATGAACAGAGTGTCTGAATTAAGCAGACCACTTTTACCCAGTCCAAAGATCAGTGCTTGATCCATCACCGTTATTTATCTCACTGCACCATCCCAGCTCAGAACCTGGCTATATGCAAATCAGTCTGTCCCTGGCCCAGTGCATCATGGGAACAGGGCAGACTAAACTACCAAGCCAATTCTTCACCAGAAAGGAGACAAGCTACCGGGGACCGGTTTCTGGCATTTCAGCCTTCTTCGGCCCGGCATGCTTGAATCCTGATGGTGCAGTGAGAAAGGGACTCATGTCTGAGTATACCCTGCCACACCTATAGTGGCCAAAAACGATTCAGAAAAGGGGTTGTGATGAACAGAGTGTCTGAATTAAGCATACCACTCTTACCCAGTCCAAAGATCAGGGCTTGATCCATCACCGTTATTTATCTCACTGCACCATCCCAGCTCAGAACCTGGCTATATGCAAATCAGTCTGTCCCTGGCCCAGTGCATCATGGGAACAGGGCAGACTAAACTACCAAGCTAATTCTTCACCAGAAAGGAGACAAGCTACCGGGGACCGGTTTCTGGCATTTCAGCCTTCTTCGGCCCGGCATGCTTGAATCCCGATGGTGCAGTGAGAAAGGGACTCATGTCTGAGTATACCCTGCCACACCTATAGTGGCCAAAAACGATTCAGAAAAGGGGGTGGTGATGAACAGAGTGTCTGAATTAAGCAGACCACTTTTACCCAGTCCAAAGATCAGTGCTTGATCCATCACCGTTATTTATCTCACTGCACCATCCCAGCTCAGAACCTGGCTATATGCAAATCAGTCTGTCCCTGGCTCAGTGCATCATGGGAACAGGGCAGACTAAACTACCAAGCCAATTCTTCACCAGAAAGGAGACAAGCTACCGGGGACCGGTTTCTGGCATTTCAGCCTTCTTCGGCCCAGCATGCTTGAATCCTGATGGTGCAGTGAGAAAGGGACTCATGTCTGAGTATACCCTGCCACACCTATAGTGGCCAAAAACGATTCAGAAAAGGGGGTGGTGATGAACAGAGTGTCTGAATTAAGCAGACCACTCTTACCCAGTCCAAAGATCAGGGCTTGATCCATCACCGTTAATTATCTCACTGCACCATCCCAGCTCAGAACCTGGCTATATGCAAATCAGTCTGTCCCTGGCCCAGTGCATCATGGGAACAGGGCAGACTAAACTACCAAGCCAATTCTTCACCAGAAAGGAGACAAGCTACCGGGGACCGGTTTCTGGCATTTCAGTCTTCTTCGGCCCGGCATGCTTGAATCCTGATGGAGCAGTGAGAAAGGGACTCATGTCTGAGTATACCCTGCCACACCTATAGTGGCCAAAAACGATTCAGAAAAGGGGGTGGTGATGAACAGAGTGTCTGAATTAAGCAGACCACTCTTACCCAGTCCAAAGATCAGGGCTTGATCCATCACCGTTATTTATCTCACTGCACCATCCCAGCTCAGAACCTGGCTATATGCAAATCAGTCTGTCCCTGGCCGAGTGCATCATGGGAACAGGGCAGACTAAACTACCAAGCCAATTCTTCACCAGAAAGGAGACAAGCTACCGGGGACCGGTTTCTGACATTTCAGCCTTCTTCGGCCCGGCATGCTTGAATCCTGATGGTGCAGTGAGAAAGGGACTCATGTCTGAGTATACCCTGCCACACCTATAGTGGCCAAAAACGATTCAGAAAAGGGGGTGGTGATGAACAGAGTGTCTGAATCCCTTGCTCATTGCACCATCAGGATTCAAGCAAGCCGGGCCGACGACAGCTGAAATGCCAGAAGCTTGTTTCCTTCCCAGTGTAAGAATTGGCTTGGTAGTTTGGTTTGCCCTGTTCCCATCATGCACTGGGACAGGAACAGACTAATTTGCATATAGCCAGGTTCTGAACTGGGATGGTGCAGTGAGCTAAAAAACGGTGTTGGATCTAGCCCTGATCTCTTGACTGGGTGAGAGTATTCTGCTTAATTCAGAAACTCTGTCCATCACCACCCCTTGTTGTTAAATATTTTGTCCACCCTTAGCGTGGAAGGGTATACTCAGATGTGAGTCCCTTGCTCATTGCACCATCAGGATTCAAGCAAGCCGGGCAGACGACGGCTGAAATGCCAGAAACCGGTCCCCGGAAGCTTGTTTCCTTCCCAGTGTAAGAATTGGCTTGGTAGTTTGGTTTGCCCTGTTCCCATCATGCACTGGGACAGGAACAGACTAATTTGCATATAGCCAGGTTCTGAACTGGGATGGTGCAGTGAGCTAAAAAACGGTGTTGGATCTAGCCCTGATCTCTTGACTGGGTGAGAGTATTCTGCTTAACTCAGAAACTCTGTCCATCACCACCCCTTGTTGTTAAATATTTTGTCCACCCTAAGCGTAGAAGGGTATACTCAGATGTGAGTCCCTTGCTCATTGCACCATCAGGATTCAAGCAAGCCGGTCTGACGACGGCTGAAATGCCAGAAACCGGTCCCCAGAAGATTGTTTCCTTCCCAGTGTAAGAATTGGCTTGGTAGTTGAGTTTGCCCTCTTCCCATCATGCACTGGGACAGGAACAGACTAATTTGCATATAGCCAGGTTCTGAACTGGGATGGTGCAGTGAGCTAAAAACGGTGTTGGATCTAGCCCTGATCTTTTGACTGGGTGAGAGTATTCTGCTTAATTCAGAAACTCTGTCCATCACCACCCCTTGTTGTTAAATATTTGTCCACCCTAAGCTTGTAAGGGTATACTCTGATGTGAGTCCCTTGCTCATTGCACCATCAGGATTCAAGCAAGCCGGGCCGACGACGGCTGAAATGCCAGAAACCGGTCCCCGGAAGCTTGTTTCCTTCCCAGTGTAGGAATTGGCTTGGTAGTTTGGTTTGCCCTGTTCCCATCATGCACTGGGACAGGAACAGACTAATTTGCATATAGCCAGGTTCTGAACTGGGATGGTGCAGTAAGCTAAAAAACGGTGTTGGATCTAGCCCTGATCTCTTGACTGAGTGAAAGTATTCTGCTTAATTCAGAAACTCTGTCCATCATCACCCCTTGTTGTTAAATATTTTGTCCACCCTAAGCGTGGAAGGGTATACTCAGATGTGAGTCCCTTGCTCATTGCACCATCAGGATTCAAGCAAGCCGGGCCGACGACGGCTGAAATGCCAGAAACCGGTCCCCGGAAGCTTGTTTCCTTCTCAGTGTAAGAATTGGCTTGGTAGTTTGGTTTGCCCTGTTCCCATCATGCACTGGGACAGGAACAGACTAATTTGCATATAGCCAGGTTCTGAACTGGGATGGTGCAGTGAGCTAAAAAACGGTGTTGGATCTAGCCCTGTTCTCTTGACTGGGTGAGAGTATTCTGCTTAATTCAGAAACTCTGTCCATCACCACCCCTTGTTGTTAAATATTTTGTCCACCCTAAGCGTGGAAGGGTATACTCAGATGTGAGTCCCTTGCTCATTGCACCATCAGGATTCTAGCAAGCCGGGCCGACGACGGCTGAAATGCCAGAAACCGGTCCCCGGAAGCTTGTTTCCTTCCCAGTGTAAGAATTGGCTTGGTAGTTTGGTTTGCCCTGTTCCCATCATGCACTGGGACAGGAACAGACTAATTTGCATATAGCCAGGTTCTGAACTGGGATGGTGCAGTGAGCTAAAAAACGGTGTTGGATCTAGCCCTGATCTCTTGACTGGGTGAGAGTATTCTGCTTAATTCAGAAACTCTGTCCATCACCATCCCTTGTTGTTAAATATTTTGTCCACCCTAAGCGTGGAAGGGTATACTCAGATGTGAGTCCCTTGCTCATTGCACCATCAGAATTCAAGCAAGCCGGGCCGACGACGGCTGAAATGCCAGAAACCGGTTCCCATAAGCTTGTTTCCGTCCCAGTCTAAGAATTGGCTTGGTAGTTTGGTTTGCCTTGTTCCCATCATGCACTGGGACAGGAACAGACTAATTTGCATATAGCCAGGTTCTGAACTGGGATGGTGCAGTGAGCTAAAAAACGGTGTTGGATCTAGCCCTGATCTCTTGACTGGGTGAGAGTATTCTGCTTAATTCAGAAACTCTGTCCATCACCACCCGTTGTTGTTAAATATTTTGTCCACCCTAAGCGTGGAAGGGTATACTCAGATGTGAGTCCCTTGCTCATTGCACCATCAGGATTCAAGCAAGCCGGGCCGACGACGGCTGAAATGCCAGAAACCGGTCCCCGGAAGCTTGTTTCCTTCCCAGTGTAAGAATTGGCTTGGTAGTTTGGTTTGCCCTGTTCCCATCATGCACTGGGACAGGAACAGACTAATTTGCATATAGCCAGGTTCTGAACTGGGATGGTGCAGTGAGCTAAAAAACGGTGTTGGATCTAGCCCTGATCTCTTGACTGGGTGAGAGTATTCTGCTTAATTCAGAAACTCTGTCCATCACCACCCCTTGTTGTTAAATATTTTGTCCACCCTAACCGTGGAAGGGTATACTCAGATGTGAGTCCCTTGCTCATTGCACCATCAGGATTCAAGCAAGCCGGGCCGACGACGGCTGAAATGCCAGAAACCGGTCCCCGGAAGCTTGTTTCCTTCCCAGTGTAAGAATTGGCTTGGTAGTTTGGTTTGCCCTGTTCCCATCATGCACTGGGACAGGAACAGACTAATTTGCATATAGCCAGGTTCTGAATTGGGATGGTGCAGTGAGCTAAAAAACGGTGTTGGATCTAGCCCTGATCTCTTGACTGGGTGAGAGTATTCTGCTTAATTCAGAAACTCTGTCCATCACCACCCCTTGTTGTTAAATATTTTGTCCACCCTAAGCGTGGAAGGGTATACTCAGATGTGAGTCCCTTGCTCATTGCACCATCAGGATTCAAGCAAGCCGGGCCGACGATGGCTGAAATGCCAGAAACCGCTCCCTGGAAGCTTGTTTCCTTCCCAGTGTAAGAATTGGCTTGGTATTTTGGTTTGCCCTGTTCCCATCATGCACTGGGACAGGAACAGACTAATTTGCATATAGCCAGGTTCTGAACTGGGATGGTGCAGTGAGCTAAAAAACGGTGTTGGATCTAGCCCTGATCTCTTGACTGGGTGAGAGTATTCTGCTTAATTCAGAAACTCTGTCCATCACCACCCCTTGTTGTTAAATATTTTGTCCACCCTAAGCGTGGAAGGGTATACTCAGATGTGTGTCCCTTGCTCATTGCACCATCAGCATTCAAGCAAGCCGGGCCGACGACGGCTGAAATGCCAGAAACCGGTGCCCGGAAGCTTGTTTCCTTCCCAGTGTAAGAATTGGCTTGGTAGTTTGGTTTGCCCTGTTCCCATCATGCACTGGGACAGGAACAGACTAATTTGCATATAGCCAGGTTCTGAACTGGGAGGGTGCAGTGAGCTAAAAAACGGTGTTGGATCTAGCCCTGATCTCTTGACTGGGTGAGAGTATTCTGCTTAATTCAGAAACTCTGTCCATCACCACCCCTTGTTGTTAAATATTTTGTCCACCCTAAGCGTGGACGGGTATACTCAGATGTGAGTCCCTTGCTCATTGCACCATCAGGATTCAAGCTAGCCGGGCCGACGACGGCTGAAATGCCAGAAACCGGTTCCCATAAGCTTGTTTCCGTCCCAGTGTAAGAATTGGCTTGGTAGTTTGGTTTGCCCTGTTCCCATCATGCACTGGGACAGGAACAGACTAATTTGCATATAGCCAGGTTCTGAACTGGGATGGTGCAGTGAGCTAAAAAACGGTGTTGGATCTAGCCCTGATCTCTTGACTGGGTGAGAGTATTCTGCTTAATTCAGAAACTCTGTCCATCACCACCCCTTGTTGTTAAATATTTTGTCCACCCTAAGCGTGGAAGGGTATACTCAGATGTGTGTCCCTTGCTCATTGCACCATCAGCATTCAAGCAAGCCGGGCCGACGACGGTTGAAATGCCAGAAACCGGTCCCCGGAAGCTTGTTTCCTTCCCAGTGTAAGAATTGGCTTGGTAGTTTGGTTTGCCCTGTTCCCATCATGCACTGGGACAGGAACAGACTAATTTGGATATAGCCAGGTTCTGAACTGGGATGGTGCAGTGAGCTAAAAAACGGTGTTGGATCTAGCCCTGATCTCTTGACTGGGTGAGAGTATTCTGCTTAATTCAGAAACTCTGTCCATCACCACCCCTTGTTGTTAAATATTTTGTCCACCCTAAGCCTGGAAGGGTATACTCAGATGTGAGTCCCTTGCTCATTGCACCATCAGGATTCAAGCAAGCCAAGCCGACGACGGCTGAAATGCCAGAAACCGGTCCTCGGAAGCTTGTTTCCTTCCCAGTGTAAGAATTGGCTTCGTAGTTTGGTTTGCCCTGTTCCCATCATGCACTGGGACAGGAACAGACTAATTTGCATATAGCCAGGTTCTGAACTGGGATAGTGCAGTGAGCTAAAAAACGGTGTTGGATCTAGCCCTGATCTCTTGACTGGGTGAGAGTATTCTGCTTAATTCAGAAACTCTGTCCATCACCACCCCTTGTTGTTAAATATTTTGTCCACCCTAAGCGTGGACGGGTATACTCAGATGTGAGTCCCTTGCTCATTGCACCATCAGGATTCAAGCAAGCCGGGCCGACGACGGCTGAAATGCCAGAAACTGGTCCCCGGAAGCTTGTTTCCTTCCCAGTGTAAGAATTGGCTTGGTAGTTTGGTTTGCCCTGTTCCCATAATGCACTGGGACAGGAACAGACTAATTTGCATATAGCCAGGTTCTGAATTGGGATAGTGCAGTGAGCTAAAAAATGGTGTTGGATCTAGCCCTGATCTCTTGACTGGGTGAGAGTATTCTGCTTAATTCAGAAACTCTGTCCATCACCACCCCTTGTTGTTAAATATTTTGTCCACCCTAAGCGTGGAAGGGTATACTCAGATGTGTGTCCCTTGCTCATTGCACCATCAGGATTCAAGCAAGCCGGGCCGACGATGGCTGAAATGCCAGAAACCGGTCCCCGGAAGCTTGTTTCCTTCCCAGTGTAAGAATTGGCTTGGTATTTTGGTTTGCCCTGTTCCCATCATGCACTGGGACAGGAACAGACTAATTTGCATATAGCCAGGTTCTGAACTGGGATGGTGCAGTGAGCTAAAAAACGGTGTTGGATCTAGCCCTGATCTCTTGACTGGGTGAGAGTATTCTGCTTAATTCAGAAACTCTGTCCATCACCACCCCTTGTTGTTAAATATTTTGTCCACCCTAAGCCTGGAAGGGTATACTCAGATGTGAGTCCCTTGCTCATTGCACCATCAGGATTCAAGCTAGCCGGGCCGACGACGGCTGAAATGCCAGAAACCGGTTCCCATAAGCTTGTTTCCGTCCCAGTGTAAGAATTGGCTTGGTAGTTTGGTTTGCCCTGTTCCCATCATGCACTGGGACAGGAACAGACTAATTTGCATATAGCCAGGTTCTGAACTGGGATGGTGCAGTGAGCTAAAAAACGGTGTTGGATCTAGCCCTGATCTCCTGACTGGGTGAGAGTATTCTGCTTAATTCAGAAACTCTGTCCATCACCACCCCTTGTTGTTAAATATTTTGTCCACCCTAAGCGTGGAAGGGTATACTCAGATGTGAGTCCCTTGCTCATTGCACCATCAGGATTCAAGCAAGCCAGGCCGACGACGGCTGAAATGCCACAAACCGGTCCCCGGAAGCTTGTTTCCTTCCCAGTGTAAGAATTGGCTTCGTAGTTTGGTTTGCCCTGTTCCCATCATGCACTGGGAGAGGAACAGACTAATTTGCATATAGCCAGGTTCTGAACTGGGATGGTGCAGTGAGCTAAAAAACGGTGTTGGATCTAGCCCTGATCTCTTGACTGGGTGAGAGTATTCTGCTTAATTCAGAAACTCTGTCCATCACCACCCCTTGTTGTTAAATATTTTGTCCACCCTAAGCGTGGAAGGGTATACTCAGATGTGAGTCCCTTGCTCATTGCACCATCAGGATTCAAGCAAGCCGGGCTGACGACGGCTGAAATGCCAGAAACCGGTCCCCGGAAGCTTGTTTCCTTCCCAGTGTAAGAATTGGCTTGGTAGTTTGGTTTGCCCTGTTCCCATCATGCACTGGGACAGGAACAGACTAATTTGCATATTGCCAGGTTCTGAATTGGGATGGTGCAGTGAGCTAAAAAACGGTGTTGGATCTAGCCCTGATCTCTTGACTGGGTGAGAGTATTCTGCTTAATTCAGAAACTCTGTCCATCACCACCCCTTGTTGTTAAATATTTTGTCCACCCTAAGCGTGGAAGGGTATACTCAGATGTGAGTCCCTTGCTCATTGCACCATCAGGATTCAAGCAAGCCGGGCCGAAGATGGCTGAAATGCCAGAAACAGCTCCCCGGAAGCTTGTTTCCTTCCCAGTGTAGGAATTGGCTTGGTATTTTGGTTTGCCCTGTTCCCATCATGCACTGGGACAGGAACAGACTAATTTGCATATAGCCAGGTTCTGAACTGGGATGGTGCAGTGAGCTAAAAAACGGTGTTGGGTCTAGCCCTGATCTCTTGACTTTGTGAGAGTATTCTGCTTAATTCAGAAACTCTGTCCATCACCACCCCTTGTTGTTAAATATTTTGTCCACCCTAAGCGTGGAAGGGTATACTCAGATGTGTGTCCCTTGCTCATTGCACCATCAGCATTCAAGCAAGCCGGGCCGACGACGGCTGAAATGCCAGAAACCGGTCCCCGGAAGCTTGTTACCTTCCCAGTGTAAGAATTGGCTTGGTAGTTTGGTTTGCCCTGTTCCCATCATGCACTGGGACAGGAACAGACTAATTTGCATATAGCCAGGTTCTGAGCTGAGAGGGTGCAGTGAGCTAAAAAACGGTGTTGGATCTAGCCCTGATCTCTTGACTGGGTGAGAGTATTCTGCTTAATTCAGAAACTCTGTCCATCACCACCCCTTGTTGTTAAATATTTTGTCCACCCTAAGCGTGGAAGGGTATACTCAGATGTGTGTCCCTTGCTCATTGCACCATCAGCATTCAAGCAAGCCGGGCCGACGACGGCTGAAATGCCAGAAACCGGTCCCCGGAAGCTTGTTTCCTTCCCAGTGTAAGAATTGGCTTGGTAGTTTGGTTTGCCCTGTTCCCATCATTCACTGGGACAGGAACAGACTAATTTGCATATAGCCAGGTTCTGAACTGGGAGGGTGCAGTGAGCTAAAAAACGGTGTTGGATCTAGCCCTGATCTCTTGACTGGGTGAGAGTATTCTGCTTAATTCAGAAACTCTGTCCATCACCACCCCTTGTTGTTAAATATTTTGTCCACCCTAAGCGTGGAAGGGTATACTCAGATGTGAGTCCCTTGCTCATTGCACCATCAGGATTCAAGCTAGCCGGGCCGACGACGGCTGAAATGCCAGAAACTGGTTCCCATAAGCTTGTTTCCGTCCCAGTGTAAGAATTGGCTTCGTAGTCTGGTTTGCCCTGTTCCCATCATGCACTGGGACAGGAACAGACTAATTTGCATATAGCCAGGTTCTGAACTGGGATGGTGCAGTGAGCTAAAAAACGGTTTTGGATCTAGCCCTGATCTCTTGACTGGGTGAGAGTATTCTGCTTAATTCAGAAACTCTGTCCATCACCACCCCTTGTTGTTAAATATTTTGTCCACCCTAAGCGCTGTAAGGGTATACTCAGATGTGAGTCCCTTGCTCATTGCACCATCAGGATTCAAGCAAGCCAGGCCGACGACGGCTGAAATGCCAGAAACCGGTCCCCGGAAGCTTGTTTCCTTCCCAGTGTAAGAATTGGCTTGGTAGTCTGGTTTGCCCTGTTCCCATCATGCACTGGGACAGGAACAGACTAATTTGCATATAGCCAGGTTCTGAACTGGGATGGTGCAGTGAGCTAAATAACGGTGTTGGATCTAGCCCTGATCTCTTGACTGGGTGAGAGTATTCTGCTTAATTCAGAAACTCTGTCCATCACCACCCCTTGTTGTTAAATATTTTGTCCACCCTAAGCGTGGAAGGGTATACTCAGATGTGAGTCCCTTGCTCATTGCACCATCAGGATTCAAGCAAGCCGGGCCGACGATGGCTGAAATGCCAGAAACCGGTCCCCGGAAGCTTGTTTCCTTCCCAGTGTAAGAATTGGCTTGGTAGTTTGGTTTGCCCTGTTCCCATCATGCACTGGGACAGGAACAGACTAATTTGCATATAGCCAGGTTCTGAATTGGGATGGTGCAGTGAGCTAAAAAACGGTGTTGGATCTAGCCCTGATCTCTTGACTGGGTGAAAGTATTCTGCTTAATTCAGAAACTCTGTCCATCACCACCCCTTGTTGTTAAATATTTTGTCCACCCTAAGCGTGGAAGGGTATACTCAGATGTGAGTCCCTTGCTCATTGCACCATCAGGATTCAAGCAAGCCAGGCCGACGACTGCTGAAATGCCAGAAACCGGTCCCCGGAAGCTTGTTTCCTTCCCAGTGTAAGAATTGGCTTCGTAGTTTGGTTTGCCCTGTTCCCATCATGCACTGGGAGAGGAACAGACTAATTTGCATATAGCCAGGTTCTGAACTGGGATGGTGCAGTGAGCTAAAAAACGGTGTTGGATCTAGCCCTGATCTCTTGACTGGGTGAGAGTATTCTGCTTAATTCAGAAACTCTGTCCATCACCACCCCTTGTTGTTAAATATTTTGTCCACCCTAAGCGTGGAAGGGTATACTCAGATGTGAGTCCCTTGCTCATTGCACCATCAGGATTCAAGCAAGCCGGGCTGACGACGGCTGAAATGCCAGAAACCGGTCCCCGGAAGCTTGTTTCCTTCCCAGTGTAAGAATTGGCTTGGTAGTTTGGTTTGCCCTGTTCCCATCATGCACTGGGACAGGAACAGACTAATTTGCATATAGCCAGGTTCTGAATTGGGATGGTGCAGTGAGCTAAAAAACGGTGTTGGATCTAGCCCTGATCTCTTGACTGGGTGAGAGTATTCTGCTTAATTCAGAAACTCTGTCCATCACCACCCCTTGTTGTTAAATATTTTGTCCACCCTAAGCGTGGAAGGGTATACTCAGATGTGAGTCCCTTGCTCATTGCACCATCAGGATTCAAGCAAGCCGGGCCGAAGATGGCTGAAATGCCAGAAACAGCTCCCCGGAAGCTTGTTTCCTTCCCAGTGTAGGAATTGGCTTGGTATTTTGGTTTGCCCTGTTCCCATCATGCACTGGGACAGGAACAGACTAATTTGCATATAGCCAGGTTCTGAACTGGGATGGTGCAGTGAGCTAAAAAACGGTGTTGGGTCTAGCCCTGATCTCTTGACTTTGTGAGAGTATTCTGCTTAATTCAGAAACTCTGTCCATCACCACCCCTTGTTGTTAAATATTTTGTCCACCCTAAGCGTGGAAGGGTATACTCAGATGTGTGTCCCTTGCTCATTGCACCATCAGCATTCAAGCAAGCCGGGCCGACGACGGCTGAAATGCCAGAAACCGGTCCCCGGAAGCTTGTTACCTTCCCAGTGTAAGAATTGGCTTGGTAGTTTGGTTTGCCCTGTTCCCATCATGCACTGGGACAGGAACAGACTAATTTGCATATAGCCAGGTTCTGAACTGAGAGGGTGCAGTGAGCTAAAAAACGGTGTTGGATCTAGCCCTGATCTCTTGACTGGGTGAGAGTATTCTGCTTAATTCAGAAACTCTGTCCATCACCACCCCTTGTTGTTAAATATTTTGTCCACCCTAAGCGTGGAAGGGTATACTCAGATGTGTGTCCCTTGCTCATTGCACCATCAGCATTCAAGCAAGCCGGGCCGACGACGGCTGAAATGCCAGAAACCGGTCCCCGGAAGCTTGTTTCCTTCCCAGTGTAAGAATTGGCTTGGTAGTTTGGTTTGCCCTGTTCCCATCATTCACTGGGACAGGAACAGACTAATTTGCATATAGCCAGGTTCTGAACTGGGAGGGTGCAGTGAGCTAAAAAACGGTGTTGGATCTAGCCCTGATCTCTTGACTGGGTGAGAGTATTCTGCTTAATTCAGAAACTCTGTCCATCACCACCCCTTGTTGTTAAATATTTTGTCCACCCTAAGCGTGGAAGGGTATACTCAGATGTGAGTCCCTTGCTCATTGCACCATCAGGATTCAAGCTAGCCGGGCCGACGACGGCTGAAATGCCAGAAACTGGTTCCCATAAGCTTGTTTCCGTCCCAGTGTAAGAATTGGCTTCGTAGTCTGGTTTGCCCTGTTCCCATCATGCACTGGGACAGGAACAGACTAATTTGCATATAGCCAGGTTCTGAACTGGGATGGTGCAGTGAGCTAAAAAACGGTTTTGGATCTAGCCCTGATCTCTTGACTGGGTGAGAGTATTCTGCTTAATTCAGAAACTCTGTCCATCACCACCCCTTGTTGTTAAATATTTTGTCCACCCTAAGCGCTGTAAGGGTATACTCAGATGTGAGTCCCTTGCTCATTGCACCATCAGGATTCAAGCAAGCCAGGCCGACGACGGCTGAAATGCCAGAAACCGGTCCCCGGAAGCTTGTTTCCTTCCCAGTGTAAGAATTGGCTTCGTAGTCTGGTTTGCCCTGTTCCCATCATGCACTGGGACAGGAACAGACTAATTTGCATATAGCCAGGTTCTGAACTGGGATGGTGCAGTGAGCTAAATAACGGTGTTGGATCTAGCCCTGATCTCTTGACTGGGTGAGAGTATTCTGCTTAATTCAGAAACTCTGTCCATCACCACCCCTTGTTGTTAAATATTTTGTCCACCCTAAGCGTGGAAGGGTATACTCAGATGTGAGTCCCTTGCTCATTGCACCATCAGGATTCAAGCAAGCCGGGCCGACGATGGCTGAAATGCCAGAAACCGGTCCCCGGAAGCTTGTTTCCTTCCCAGTGTAAGAATTGGCTTGGTAGTTTGGTTTGCCCTGTTCCCATCATGCACTGGGACAGGAACAGACTAATTTGCATATAGCCAGGTTCTGAATTGGGATGGTGCAGTGAGCTAAAAAACGGTGTTGGATCTAGCCCTGATCTCTTGACTGGGTGAAAGTATTCTGCTTAATTCAGAAACTCTGTCCATCACCACCCCTTGTTGTTAAATATTTTGTCCACCCTAAGCGTGGAAGGGTATACTCAGATGTGAGTCCCTTGCTCATTGCACCATCAGGATTCAAGCAAGCCGGGCCGACGATGGCTGAAATGCAAGAAACCGGTCCCCGGAAGCTTGTTTCCTTCCCAGTGTAAGAATTGGCTTGGTATTTTGGTTTGCCCTGTTCCCATCATGCACTGGGGCAGGAACAGACTAATTTGCATATAGCCAGGTTCTGAACTGGGATGGTGCAGTGAGCTAAAAAATGGTGTTGGATCTAGCCCTGATCTCTTGACTGGGTGAGAGTATTCTGCTTAATTCAGAAACTATGTCCATCACCACCCCTTGTTGTTAAATATTTTGTCCACCCTAAGCGTGGAAGGGTATACTCAGATGTGAGTCCCTTGCTCATTGCACCATCAGGATTCAAGGAAGCCGGGCCGACGACGGCTGAAATGCCAGAAACTGGTCCCCGGAAGCTTGTTTCCTTCCCAGTGTAAGAATTGGCTTGGTAGTTTGGTTTGCCCTGTTCCCATCATGCACTGGGACAGGAACAGACTAATTTGCATATAGCCAGGTTCTGAATTGGGATGGTGCAGTGAGCTAAAAAACGGTGTTGGATCTAGCCCTGATCTCTTGACTGGGTGAGAGTATTCTGCTTAATTCAGAAACTCTGTCCATCACCACCCCTTGTTGTTAAATATTTTGTCCACCCTAAGCGTGGAAGGGTATACTCAGATGTGAGTCCCTTGCTCATTGCACCATCAGGATTCAAGCAAGCCGGGCCGACGATGGCTGAAATGCCAGAAACCGGTCCCCGGAAGCTTGTTTCCTTCCCAGTGTAAGAATTGGCTTGGTAGTTTGGTTTGCCCTGTTCCCATCATGCACTGGGACAGGAACAGACTAATTTGCATATAGCCAGGTTCTGAACTGGGATGGTGCAGTGAGCTAAAAAACGGTGTTGGATCTAGCCCTGATCTCTTGATTGGGTGAGAGTATTCTGCTTAATTCAGAAACTCTGTCCATCACCACCCCTTGTTGTTAAATACTTTTTACCATGTGTCACTGAATTGAGGCCTACAGGCTCACTCACCTTTTTAAAAGTTCCTCAGCTGTGTGCTTAACTCGCCCCTGGCCTTCATCAGGTAGAATTAGCGTGCTTTACAGCAGTAGCAACTCTGCACTGTATGTATGTGTGTCTGGGTAGGGTGCAGTACAGGTATAGAGCACTACTGTGCAGTATATGTGTGGGTAGTGCATGTACTGAGTATATGTATGCCTGACAGGAATACGTTACGTGAGAGATGTAGAGCTGTGCAGTGTGTGCGCAATGGAAGCATGTGATGGATGTATGTGCGCTTGTGTGAAGTATAATGAATGAAGGGTAAAGTGTTGTGCAACGCACACGTGGTAAGTGTGTGTGCTGGCAGTGTGTGTTTGCAAATAGAACACCCTGGTACAATACAGAAAAACTACAGTACTGGACAGCCAGTGCTGATTGAATGCGTGTGTTGAACTTGTGTGGATGTAGTGTCACAATGCATGGAGTCAGTGCGCAGCGAATGTACACTGAGTGCAAGTGTGCCTGCAATGGTACATTACATGGAGGACCTTGGGTTAAATTTTGGGAAGCCCAGCCCTGCCTGGTGAAGACATGATTTGTGGAGGCATACCCTCAGAAAGATTTGTGTATTGCTGCATTCCTGTGAGCTGGGTGAAACACACACTGGGGTAAAGTAAAGGAGAACGCAACTCCCCCTTCCTATTTCAAAAGGGTGCTCTGTAATTCAGGGATATATCACAAGGAAAGGACCTGGTCACATCTCAGTAAGGAGATGGGACTTCTAAGGGAATCATAAAGAGTAGAACTGGGAGCCCAGTATTAACCTTTTGATGCACATATATTTGTGGTTGACATCCGGTGTAAACTCTGATGACTCCCTTGAACTGTGCTGTGGGCCTATCAACTTCCGAGTCTTTCCGGCTGTGAGAGACAGCCTTTCAGAGGAAAGAAGAAAAGGAAAAATGTACACTTCAAAAGAAGCAGAATCCCAGCATAAAATGTCAAAGACTCAGACCCTACATCAGATTTGGTGTCTGGAAAAAGGACTATAAGAAGGGGAGGAACTTGAGACCATAAAAGGCCCAGATAGGCTGTGTGAGAAGGCAAAGGTTTGCAAGACTTCTGCCTGTAACCAGGACAGGGGGCACGGCCTGCTAGTCTCCTTGCTGGGTGAGGGGACATCACATAAGGAAATCAAGATCACCTGTTCTGGAGCCAGAGCACTAGCACCTGCCTACTTGCCAAGACTAGTGTGTCCTGTGAGGTAGAGTAGAGCGTTGTAGGGCGCGAGTTCCAGTGGAAAGACCTACCAAGAGAGAGGTGTGAGGGAATGACTGTGAACCGATCGGGTCGTTCACTGTGGGTAGACGCAATCGGCAACCAGGAGAGTACCCCCATGTCTTGAGCTGTATCATGAGCACCGTGTGGGAAGTACCATGCACATTCCACCTTGTTGCGGTGACCCTGTATGCCAGAATGAACAACAGGTTAAATATTTGTTGCCAGAGCCTTGGTATTTGTTTCTGCCTCAATTGGCAACTCTGTAAGCCAGGCGGGGCTGCATTGGTGAGTGCGAATATACCAGAGGAGTCTGAGTTTCAGCTGGGAGTACCATACCAGAAGTGGCCGTCGGTGCCCATGTTCGCAGAAGATTGGGTTGTTACCTGGACAGAAGCTTGTGGCTGTGACCAAAGGGTAAAGGATGCACTCCAAGGTATGCACCTGACTGATTTCCTGAGGACCAAGAAAGACTCTGCCTGAGACGTCACACCCTTGCTGGGCTCCCTTGTGAGGAAAAGAGTGATTTACCATGTCTTCATGGAGCAGGATTAGCTCGAATCCCTGAGACAAGCTGGCAGCACGAAATAAAGAAGAGGGTAAGACATTAATTTACCTGATAACTGCTAGAGGCCCAACTTCAAGGGGATTGTGTTACTGTTCATACATGTCGTGTATCCTTTCCATGTGTAGCGTTAGAGATAAAATACTTCTTTTTCATATAAAAGTAATTATTGGACTGAACATTGATTTATTGCTCGTACTGTGTGCACTTTGAGTTATGAGTCACGTTCACTTACTTGTATCTACACTTCCTCCCTTATAGGATCCTTTGCCTGCTCGTCCACAGCTAACACTGAGGGGCATATTCTCAAGGACTCATTGCCAATTTAGCAGCACTTTTCCACCACAAAAGTGGCAATAGATTTATCGCCCTATTCACAAGCCTGCGCTAACAGCCAACATTGGTAGTTTACCTGCGATAGCTGCCAGTAAAACATCACCAAGGCTGATAGCAACAACAAACGCTAATCATTTGCAGAGTAGGAGTTCCCAACCAAAAACCAATGATAACACCACTTCGCAAAATTTTCAATGACCAGCCAGATCGGGGGTGAGGCCCAAAAACAGGCGATAAGGCTTGTTAGCAGCAGGGACTTAAGACCTGCTTTTTTCTAGTCTTAAGTAGGACCAAAACTTGCAGTCTAAAGGGAGCCCAGCCCAGAGCTACATCTGAAGACCAACAGATGCCATGGAGCTACTAATCATGCAGCTCGGAGAGCCAAGAGGGCCACAACACCCACCGCCACCACCCCCAGGACCACACACCCGGACTACCACCGCAGCGCAGAAATGACAGCGGACCTTCCGAGAGCACCCAGCATCACAGACTTAACGCCTGAGGATGTCATTGCCCACTACATGCTCAAAAGGACAACCATCCTCCGCATCCTGACCCATATTGCCCACAGGCTGACAGTAACAACACAGCGGACAACCAGCATCCCTCCGCAGACAAAGCTGCTGGCTGTGCTGCACTTGTTTATTTTATTTATTTTATTTTTGACATTTCTAAAGCGCGACAAATACCCTCAGGCGTCTTGGCGCTGATAAAACAGTTGCTTGTAGAAAGGAAGGTGAGGGAGGAAGGGGAGTCACTGATCAAACAACCATGTTTTCAGGAGTTTGCGGAGGTGAAGGAGGGAGGGGCTGTGCCTGATGTTTTGGGGAAGAGTATTCCAAAGCTTCGGGGCTGCTACCAAAAAGCGTCGATCACCCCAAGACACCGTCTTGGTGCGAGGAATAACCAGTTGGTTGAGGGTAGCTGAGCATAACAGTCTGCTTGGTTTGTACAGTTGCAACTGCTCTTTCAGAAAGTGTGGTCCTTGGTTTTTCAGTGCTTTGTATACAATGCATAAAGACTTGAAGTGTATTCTGTTGTGAATAGTAAGCCAGTGGTATTCCTTTATACTTTTTGATATTGGCTCATATTTTGTTTTACCAGAGAGCAGACGTGCTGCTGCGTTCTGGATAGATTGTAGTTTACTTATAACTCTGGATTGTGCATTGAGGAAAAGATCATTGCAGTAATCCAGGGTTGATAACACTAAGGAACTGACCAATGTTTTGACCGCTGACTCCGGAAGGAAGGGGCGAATTTCTCTAATCATCTTCAACTTTAGATGAGCTGTAGATACTGTTTTATTTGCATGGTCCATGAAATTTAGACCTTCGTCGAAGATGATTCCCAAATTCCTGACTTTGGCTGTCGGGCTTGGAGGGATGCCAAAAGCTTCTGGCCACCAGCTTGATGGCCAGGCTGGGAGAAGAGGTCCGAAGATGACCACCTCAGTTTTTTCTGAGTTCAATTTCAGACAATTGGTGGCCATCCATTCTCCTATATCTAACAGCCCTTTTTTGAATTTTTCTGCCCCTTGATCTCCGTCACCTTTGATAGCCAATACCAACTGGGTATCGTCGGCATAGGAGGTTAGGCTCATCCCGTGTGCTTTGATGGTATTAGCAAGGTCCGACACATAGATGTTAAATAGTGTCGGACTAAGGGATGAGCCTTGAGGAACTCCACATGGTGATGAGAGTGGTGCCGATTGAAAGGGTCCTAGGGTGACAGCCTGCGTTCTTCTGGCCAGAAAAGAGGCAAGTAGGTCTCTAGCAGAGTGACAGATACCGAATCCCTCGACACGGTCGACCAAGATGGTATGGTCGACCGTGTCAAAGGCCGCTGATAAATCCAACATTACCAGGATAGCTGACCCTCCCTGATCCTTAATTGTCCTGATATCATCAGCAGCCTTAATTAAGGCTGTCTCTGTCCCGTGGTATTTCCGAAACCCAAATTGCGTGTCATCCAAGAGATGGTGTTTTTCGATGTATTCAGAAATCTGGGTGTTCATGGCTTTTTCAATTACTTTGGCTACGAACGGGAGACTCGCAATGGGCCGGTAGTTTTTTAGCTCGTTTTTATCCAGGGAAGGTTTTTTTTAGCAGGGGTTTAAGTAGGGTTTTTTTTAGGGGATCTGGATATGTACCTGAAAGCAGAATGGAGTTACAGACTTGAGTAAGTAATGGAATAATAGACTCCATTACCGGCGGGAGAACTGAAAATTGACAAGGGTCCAGGGCCGATCCTGATTTCATTGTCGACACTATAGTTCTTATATGGTCCGTTGTGACTGGCTGAAAGCTAGTGAACGTGTTGACTGGAAGTAGTGTGAGGGAATTATCTTTCCTAGGGGGTGAATTTGCCGAGAAGGCATAATAAATATCATCGACTTTTGTGAAGAAAAAGGAGGCTAAAGAGTCACATAGAGCCTGCGACGGGGGGGGGAGTAATATCCGGGGTGTTGCCTGACAATGATTTGGTGATTTGGTACAATCGTCTGCTAGAGTTTTTAGCTTTTTGGATTTGGTCAGAGTAAAAATCTTTTTTCGCCTTTGAAATGATGTAAACTTGTTGGCCTCTGGTACTTTCCAATCAACAACTGCCAGAGTTGGAGGAGTCTCACAGCCAGTTCTATCAAAGTTCCTCACACCGGTCTTGGATGCCATCATCAGCTTGATACCCAAGCACCTTCACTTCCTCCACACTGCGCAGGAACAGCTGGAGACCAAGAAAGGCTTCTAAGCTATACCTTGCTTCTGGCTCGTGTTGGGGGCAATTGACTGCACACATGTCCTACTTATGCCCCCTGGCAACACTGCACCAATTACCGCAACAGAAAGCACACGCACTCCATCAATGTGTAGGCAATAGTGGACCACCGGGGACTGTTCACCATTGTCGTCGCCAACTTCCCAAGCAGTATGCATGATTCGTACATCTTCCGACCGTTCAGCATCAACCAGCGCTTCCAGGATGGCACCTATGGAAAGTACTAACGAAGCACACTTCACACCTCAAATCCACAATCATACAACTCACAACTGTGGGAATGCACATTGACAAAATCACATACAACATGCCAAACAACATGCCCACTCACCAGACACGACAACACAAGTATCTGTGGTAAGAGGGGTCAGACATGTAGACAAACCATCCACAAAGGCATAGCCCCTCTGCCACACAATTGCAGAATGTGGGGAGAGGTGGTCACCAAGTTTGTGTGAAGGAGGCAAGTGACCCATGAATAAGAATGTACTTAATGCCTAGTGTGGCGATTATGTGCTAGATAGTCTTGAGTATGCAAAGCACAGACATGTCCATGTGGACATATACTTTTGTTGTTTGTAGTGCTGTGGACAGTGGACGCAACCATGTTACCTCAGGCAGTGGGGAAGACCTTGGACATGTAGCTATGTCCCCCCGTGTAAGCATAAGTGTAGTGGGCTGGGCAGAGTATGCCAGTCCAGCATAGGTGTGTGAATAAATAGCCCAGGGCTCTGGGCGTGGTTTAGTTTTGGGCTCAGGGTGTGGTTCAGTTCCGGGCTGGCCACAAAAGCAAATATGGCGTGTGTCTCTGTGGTAGTGTCGGCACCACTCGGCCCTTAATCGAAAATGTTGCAATGTAGCATGCACCCAGAGGGCGGGTTCGCCTGAATGGAAAAATAAAGGAGCACAAGACTGCTCGGGTCTTGGCTCATACATGCCAACTGTTGTGTGTGTATCTTCATTGCCGCAGCATAAGCCAAAAGGCTAGCCTCAATGGCAGCACAAGTTCAGCCAGGCCTGAACTCGACATTTGTGTCTGCCCTATCCTTACCATAGGCCTACACAAATGTGGTCGCCCACCTTCAACTGCCAACATTACAGTGTTGTTGTCAGGCTTGCTGACATGCGCAGACAGGCATCACAATGGTATGCCGTAGGAGTGCA
Source organism: Lissotriton vulgaris (assembly GCF_964263255.1). Lineage (NCBI taxonomy): Eukaryota > Metazoa > Chordata > Amphibia > Caudata > Salamandridae > Lissotriton > Lissotriton vulgaris. The sequence continues at coordinate 976,487,844 of NC_141687.1, read as the reverse complement.
AGTGATGCAACCGCGCAGCACACACAAGTAAATAGGCTCAGGGGAGGGAGGAGCAGCTGTGAGGCTACATAACACACATTGATCCCGCACATTTGCCAGAAGCAATGCATGGCAAATTTGGATCCCAAAGTCGCACAATCACATGCCACAAAGCTTGCAATTCTGCCAACACAGCATGCAGAACCACCAATGTACACAAATCTCACTTACCTCTCACAGGTGATAAAGGATATGCACTCTGCCCGTGGATGACCCCTCTGAGACTCGAGCACCTCGGCCCAGAGGCAGTACAATGTGGCCCACAAACGCACCAGGTGCTTTGTTGAGTGCACATTTGGCGTGTTAAAGTCACATTTCAGGTTCCTGACCATTACAGGTGGAAGACTCCTGAACAGCCCAGAAATAGTGCTCAAGGTGACCATTGCATGTTGTGTATTGCACAACATATTTGTACGCACCAATGCCCCATCGATCCAGGTGCCAGATGCACTGTACGATGATGAGGAAGATGAGGCAGGTGGACCACACCCCACTGCAGCGGCAGCAGGAATAGCCCAAAGGGACACAATCATTAGCAATTTCTTTGCATGAGCACGTCACATTGTGACTGTCCTTAGCAATCACGGAACAGTACAATATGACCACATGAACAGCATGTACAAATACATTTATTGCAACACACATTCCCTGTGTTCCTGTCAGTCCTCTGAATTAGCACATCACTCTGACAAGTGTAAGTGCAACATTAAGTGCTAACAATCTCACGGATAGCAAATATATGGGGGTATGTCACCTCTGTACAGAGGCTGTTTAGGGTGTCATGTATTCGAAATGCCATTTACGGGTGTCAGAAGTAGTTTGTAATCCCACTCAGCAGCGTATCACATGTGCACAAAAACATGACATGAAGGCTGTCATTGGTGTCCAAAAAAGACAACAGGGTGTCATTTGGGGTCAAATATAGCATTTCAGGTGTCCATTGGGGTTAGATATGATCCACCCTAATGCAGAGATGCACCCTGTGACTCAAGTCCCGTAACATGAGCAACATGCATGTAAGGGGGATAACGTCAGGGGTTGATTGTGCACGTGGATGTGTCAGAGTGTGAACTGCTCCTTTATGGCAGTGGTCCACACTCAGTCCCCTCAGTGTTGTGGCATGTACCACATCATGATAATTGGGCTGCAGCCATGCTAATCGTCATGCAATGTCATTTGCATTGTCAGTGTGGCTCATGGACCCGCCACTTCGCTGGGTTCAGCACATGTGCATGGGTTTGTTGTGAGATTAGTGATGTGTGGGGAGGGTCGCCTCTGGGCGCATTGTCGACTGGGGCCTGCTTGCTTTTTCTATGTGTGCTGCAGTATGCCAAGAAGATCACGGACATAATCCAGAGTCATTGTGGGTGTGCACTGTGCTATACATAATTGCGCATGTGTGCCATTGTGCCCATCTCTCCCCATCCCCCCAGTCCCTGGTCATTACTCACCCGTTTGCTGATGGGTCAGGTCAGGTTGAGAGATGTCAGGTCCCCCAACTCTTGCCACCCTCTGCCCACTGATGACTGTAGACACCATTTCCTTCATCTCATCTAGCTCCTGCTGTGGTGATGGACTCCCACCTCCAGTCTGCATTGTTGCTTTCCGATTGTTAGCGAGGTTCAGCTTTGTTTTGTGCTTCACATCATTCCATTGCTTCTTGGCACTTCGCTCTGACTGCATTCACCTTGGCCAAGCTGGACTGCCGTATTGTATTTTTAGTTGCCAATGACACAGTGGAGGTGATGAACAGTTGTTGGTGGTGTTCTATCACCTCCGCAATCAGTATTTTGTTTTTCTACGGACTGAATCGTGGGTTCCTGGATTACTTCTGCTACTGGAATCCCCTGCATATCTGATTTCCAGACTCCAGAGTGTCCAGGTGGCAGCAGCTAAACTGACACTCTCACGAGCCAGCCGATCCTCCACTACCTTAGTACTGGCCGACTTACACTGGCTGCCTGTGCCCCAGAGGATCCTCTTCAAATCTCTATGTACTGTTTTCAAAGCAGTACATGGTCAGGGTCCTAAACCACTACAAAACAAGTTCCAATGGTATGAGCCCACACAGGCCCTTCACTTTTTATCCACTAACCTCATCAGAATACCTAGAATCAGGAAAGCAACCCAGGGAGGCAGAGCCTTTAGCATAGCAGCAGCCCACCTCTGGAATAGTCTTCCAATCACGATTAGGAAAACCAGTGAACTGCTGCCTTTCTGCAAAAAGGTCAATATCTGGCTCTTTCACAAAGTATAACCACCCCAGGAGCAACATGTCGTTCCTCCATCCTGCCCCTTGCTGATCACTCCTTAGTTACACTTTCTCTAAAGCACCAGGTTGCCCGTAGGGTTGCAGCGCGCTCTATACATGTTTTAAATAAATAAATAAATGCTTTATCAGGATACTATCACCTGTTGCAGGCGTGTTCACTGCGTTAGTTACCTGTGATAGACCCCTTATGTAAAATTGCATTAACCTAGGTTGGTGATGATTAATGCCCATTCTTGAGAATATCCCCCTAAGAGTTATTACATAACAAAAGGCATGCTGTTAGTTTATTTTCTGTATGGAATCATCAACTGTCAACAACCTGCTCAAAAAGGTTACTGAAGAAGTGTCTTTTGGTTGCTAAACACAAGGTAAGAACAGATGCTGTTCCCCAGGAAAAAAAATGAATTGGGATGTGTCCTGAGCATTTGTCATTGGCTGAGATTAATTCAAGCATTTCATCCATCACCTTGTTGCTGCTGTTGATACCCCCAAGTGCAATGTGTATACTCACATGAGGGTCCCATGCTCACTGTGCCACTGGAATCAAGTTATACCTGGCTGATGAGTCCTTATCAGGGCAAAACCAGTCTTAGGTTGCTTGTTTTCTGGTTCAGGGATTACCTTGCTTAGCAGTTCAGGGTGGATTGTTCCCATTTGAGAAGGGTCAAGACTGATTTGCATATAACTGGGACTAAGCTGAGGTGGCACCGTGAGCAAAAATAGTGGCTTGGGACTGTGGCCCGAGTGATTGCCAGTGGCTGAGATTAATTTAAGTATTCTGTCCATCACACTTTTGTTACAGTTTTTCCCCAGATACGCAACATAGAGAACATGGCCAGTTAAGCCAAGAACAGTGGCTGTTCCCCTGGGGTGCTACATACAGGAAAGGCCCAGTGACTTTGCTCTTTGAGTGGCAAATAGATGACATGGTGGTAAGTCATGGACAGTCATGGGTGAATGGGACAATGTCAAACACAAATCAATTGGATTCTCAAAGCTCCAAGGCTCATAAATCAGCCACTGCAGGGGAGTGTGTCACATCTTTTTAGAAAGCCATGCAGAGAAAGGACAATTCTAGCCCCCTGTAGGGCACCAAAGCAAATTAGATAAATAAAGTAAAACTTAATAAACAAAATTACACAAAAATTGTAAAACATTCGATAAGGGGATCCAGAAATATAAACTCTATTTTTAATTAGAAATAACTCCAAGAAAAACGAAATTGCAATAATAGACAATTGTCTTGGAAAACAAAACATAGGTGCATTTTCATGTTCATCCTATTCAAAGATTTGATCTTCTGACTTAGGGGGGCATTCTGTTGCCAGTCAGACCACATCCGTTGGCTCATCGGACGGTACGACCGCCATCTGCTGCTGTGGTCCGACCAATGCATTACAATACGTGCGGTCGCTGGCAGTAGGCGGAGGACCAGTCTGATGCTTTCCAAAGACTCAAGGAGTCTTTCAGACCATCGAAGGGTCAGTAATCCCTACAATAGGGGACAGTGCCTTCTCAGGCACCACAGTAGGGATTACAGTGTCCCTTTCTACCCGCCCTTTCATGGCGGTTCACACTCCACTAAAAGGCAGGCAGAAAGTGACTTTGGGTACCTCTAGCGGGCCCCCCTCCCCATTGAATCTCGGCTAAAGATCCTAGGGGGCACCTATGGTGCCCCCCTAAACATCCCTGCACTGTGTGGCAGGCACCGCATACTGTCTGCCACACATTGCAGGGATGCTTTTTAAAGTGCATATTTTCTATTGCGGTTGGAGAGGAGTGGATAAATTAAGTATTGACTCCAGAAAGTGTCATTAATTCTTTACCAAAGTCTATGTTAAGGTTAAAAACAGATGTGAGAATATACAGGAAATAATGTTACTTGTTTTCTCCCTTAGGGCCATATGTAGGTAATTTCTATTTACCGATTCAAAAATACAGAATTTTACTGATTCGGTATTTCAGAATCGGTAAATGGGATGTAGATAAAAATGTGGTATATTTTACAGAATCGGTAATATTTGGTATTACAGATTCGGTAATTACCGAATCGGTATTTACCGATTCAGTATTTACTGAATCGGTAAGTCCCATTCATACCTATGGGCCTGGAGGCCAATAGGAATGAATGGGAATTACCGATTCCGTAAATACCGAATCAGAGATTCAAAATACTAGCAATTGAGGATTCAACCAATCATTTGCATCACCCCACCCCACAACCCAGCTACCTAGAAACCAACCAATCCTGTGCATCCACCCCACCCCACAACCAGGAAGTGGCCACGCCCATGCAGGTGCAAACAATAAGAACCTCCTGGAGAGCTGTGAGTAACTGAGCCACTGGCTGTACTGAGCTGAGCAGAACTACGTGATGCTATCCCAGGAATCACAGAGGGAAGGAGGTGAAAGAAAAAGAAAGCTGAAGTTCAGCGCAAGTGAGCTTCAGGTGCTCGTGGAGGAGGTGGTCAAACACCACACCCAGCTTTTTGGGAAACAGTCCCTGCAGGTAGCAGAGGCTGTGAAACGGAAGACCTGGCTGGAAATCCAGGCCAAAGTTAACGCCATGGGTGTGAGCGCACTAGAGATAGACAGTTAAAAAAACGCTGGTATGATCTCAGGATCATTACCAAGAAGAAGCTGGCAGCACAGAAGAAAGAGACCAGTGCCACAGGGGGAGGAAGGAGCAGGGCACCTGCCTTCACTGACCTGGAGCAGCTCGTGGAGTCCACCCTGGAGCCCAAGAGCGTGTTTGGGATCGGGGATGCTAACAGCTCAGCCAGAGCTGCAACTAAACAAAGTAAGGAGCATGCCCGGCAATCCTCCCACCCCCTTCCCTGTCCCCCTTCCCCAATGGGGCTGTGTGACTCACACTCCAGTACAGGTTTTTAGATACACCAGCAATGCATCATGGGAGAGGTAGTCATTGAAACACCCATCATGACAGTCATCACACAAAACAACAAGGCATGCCACAAACATCATTCAGAAGCAGTTGAGGACATTGAGATAGTGTGACAGGATTGTAATTTAATAGTGAAATACAGGGTTGCAGCACCACTGAGCTAATGTCAATATCTGTCCACAGGACAGTCATCGCGCAGGACAGCGCAGGAAAAGGATGGAAGGGCACCCCGTAAGGTAACGTCTGAGGATGCCCGCACGAGTGCAGGCCACAGCACTGAACCACCACCGCACCAACACCACAGGCAGCTTCACCACCGGAGCCAGCCACAACTGCACAGCCAGCATCACCACTGCTGAATGTATAACCACAGCAGCATTCACAAGCACAATCAGCCTCACCAGCCTCAAATTTATCAGTAGTGGTAAGGCCCAGGAGATATGCTGTACCCCCTCTACATGTCATGGAGACGTCCTCTGACAACGAAAGGGAGGGTGATACCACAACTGCTACACTGGAGGCAACCAATGCTGGGCTGCAGTCCTCGTCCAAGGGTGTGCACACAGGTGCAAGACACCGTAGGGTCCGGGAGAGCAGCACAACTCGGCAGGGAGAGGGGGTCTTCGGCGGGCTGGAGGCCACCATGGTGAAAGTACAGCACCTACAGGGGAAGGCCATACAATCAGAGCAGAGACAGATGCAGCACTTAAATCAGAACATGTGCAACATAGACCATGGCATCAGCTCATGGGGGAGAGCATGAGGGAAATGGCAGAGGGAATGCGGGACATGTCCCAGTCCATGATGACACTCTGTGACAAACTTGATGAGGACAGGGCCAGAAGGCACAGGGAGAGGCAGTACATGCAGCAGCACACCAAGGCGGTGAACGGTCTGGCAACGGCCACTTCACTGCTATGCAGGCACTCTATGGCAATGCAGGACGGGCTTGTTCTCTGCTGCAGAGATGTCTACAGGGCGATGGGGAAGGTGACATCCGCTATGGAACTGCTGCTGACCACCCAGTCAGCCAACGCTGGCGCTCTAGGTGTGGGGGAGAGCAAAGACAACACCAGCAGGAGCAGCAATAGCACACCAGTACCAGAAACCCGGAGGAGCAACAGGCGCCATGCTGCGGTCCTGGATCAACCAGTGTGGAAAGCCAGCTGCAGGCACCCAGAACTGTAGTGCATGGGCGCAGACATTAATGCCGCCCACACCTTCCTGAACATTATTTGGGTGAAGTAACCTGTGATTACCAATTTTGGTTGTCGCCAATTTAACTGACATGGTGTGCAATTTGCTGATTGACGTAGTGCCCACTCATTAAACTACGTCATGCACATGCAACACCTGGCTGTGTCTCCTTACTTACTTAAAAATAGTTGCGTGCGATCTCTCCCCATCTCAGTCTCCCATCTGTTGCTGGCGCTGCTCCTGGTGCGTAGGGAGGGCTCTGGCTGTTTAAGGCCATCATCAATGTCCTCATGGGTTATGTCAACTTCTGTACCTCTCTTTGTAGCAAGGTTGTGCAGCATAGCACAGGTAGCAATGATTTTACAGCAGATGATGGATGTGTACTGAAGTGCACCTCCGCTTTTGTGGAGGCAGCGGAACCTGCTTTTCAATAGTCCAAAGGTGCACTCCACAACATTGCGTGTTGACCAGTGTGCCACATTGTAACTTCTCTCACTCTGGGTTGATGGGTTCAGGTAGGGGGTGAGGACAAAGGACCGCACAGCATAGGCACTATCGCCTAGGTGGGAATGAGAGTGCCATTAGGTACATACTTAAAAAGACATTTGGCTGCAGTATCTATCAGTGTGCGTCACAGTTATTTACCTAGCAGGTATCCTTCCCCAAATTGTCCTGCAGCAAGGCGTGTATAGATCCCATTGTTCTGGAATATGTAGGAATCGTGGGTGCTCCCAGGAAATTTGGCCACAATGTCCGTAATTATGTTGCCAGCATCGCAGATCACCTGCACATTTATTGAGTGGGTGGACTTTCTGTTCCTGTAGATGTATTCTGTGGCTGCAGGAGGGAAGATTGGAATGTGCGTCCCATCAATACAGCCTATGACGTGCGTGAATTGTGCCATTTGATAAAAGTCTGTCTTGGTTTTCTGCAGTTCCGCTTGTGTGCTTGGGAAGCTGATGTTGTGATGCATTCTCTCCATCATGGCATCCAGGAACTTTCTGAAGATACGGAACAGGCAACTCTGGGACACCCCGCCTACCACAGCTATCGCCCCCTGGTAACTGCCAGATGCAAGGAGATGTCGGCTGAAGAGCACTAGCACTTGTGGTGGTATGGAGTGTGCCCTTGGTATTGGGTGCTCCAGGAGTGGGTGCAGGTCCCTAATCAAGTCCAGGATGGTGTGGGGGTGTAGCCTGTACCTCTCATGGATCTCTGCCTCAGTCAGTTGGAAGTGTGTGATCCTCTGTCTGTAGACTTGCTCCTCTCGCCTCCAGATCCTCTCTCCTGCTGCCGGTGGAAAGCCGCCATAGTGATCACACTGTTGCATTTTGGGATTGCTTATATACCGTGTGGATGATTACCACCTGCTTCCAGTTGGTGCTAATTACCGACTCTTAAATACCGAATTTCATGAAATTCGGTATTTAAAATTTTACCTACATAGCTTTTCTCGTTTTACCATTTCATATTTACCGATTCCGTAAATTAGAATTTGGTAATTACCGATTCGGTAAATATGAATTCAGTAATGATGATTCGGTATTTACGGATTCATATTTACAGAATCCTTACTTTTTGACATCCTACATCTCGATGGCCTGAATACTGGTCAGTAACTGCAAAATTACCGAATTTTGGCCGTTACCGACCGGTATTCAGTTTCCTACATATGGCCCTTAGTGATTAATGATTGGTAGATCATTTAATGAAATTTGGTCAAGAAATTGGTCAACATGTTTAATGCCTATTGTGTCCTTCAGAATCTGCGTCACTTCATCAGGATCAAACATATAGCTACCTAATTTTCTCTTTTCATGGAGTACCTACACTAATCGCCAAACAAATGAACCCCCTCCTCTGTGACAAACAACAATAATAGCTGTCCCCAAGGCTTATATCCCCTGTAAATGGAATGTAGTCCTATTGATAGTGACCCTGGTGTATTAAGAACAGAGCCCCTTGAGGATTGTGTAGAAGCAACTGTTCCCAGTTCATTTCCCTGAAGGAGAGTCCAGGCATATATACCTTCCATTCTCCATCTCCCCGGAAGCGACCGAGGTCCTTGTACTCCAAGGAGCTTTTGCTTCCGTTTACTAGTTCAATCTGGGTATTTAATATACTATCTTGGACCCCTATTGGAGCTGTAGACTTGATTAGTATTGACATGTTAATTAACATTATGACAGTTCAGGCAGGTAAGGATGACTGTTAAAGTTACATTTCCTTAATGTCTATGAAAAACCAACTCCATCATTGATTTGGCTTTTGAAAAAAGATTGGTTCAATTATTTTTATAGCTGTTCTCTTTCCAAAGAAGTAAAATTAGTAATTTCATCTGTTTTCTATGTAGGACAGCTAAGTGTGTCACACTGAAAAGACCTTTTTGAGTCTTGTCATTATAGGGACATTCTAACATTAATTTTCTACAGATCCCACTTTTAAATGCCAGGCACTCTACCTATGCATGAGTTATTAATATTTAAAAGGAAGATTTGTTCATATCTAAAAGGGTTATTTTCACAGGCTGTACTCGTACTGCAGGGTTTATAGTGCAGCAGTCAGGCTAAACAGGGTTGGCCTGAAATCATGTTTGCACTCGCATTGTAGTGAATGGCTGAATAGCTGCTGGAGTCCACTAGTAGCATTTAACGTCCAGGCCCAGTGTGGACTTTCTACACAATATACCAAAGTCTTATAGACAAGTTAGATATGCCAATTATGAACAAGCCAATTGAACCATGTTTAAAAGGAGAGCACAGTCACTCTACTCCCGGTAAAAAGGGTTAAAGTGCACAGAGTTCTAGAGACAGAAAAAGTATAGGGTCCAACAGAAGGTAAAAATATCTAGGGTAACCAAGCAAAAAGGCAGATTTCCTATATCCCCTTTTTTAATCTAATGTAGATAGCTTTATATTCTAGAGACCATATGTCATTCATTCTTCAAAATAGTTTAATAGGAAGTTCAGGGAGTGAGCTTTACATTGTTGACCTTCAGAAATTAGGGCCTCATTTATGAGGCCCTTGCGCCATCGAAACGTCACTTTTTGTGAAGTTCCGTGCCTCAGAAGCCTGCAAGATATTCATCAGGCAGCACAAAGCCACTGTTTTTTGCTTAACGCTACCTGATAAATATCAGTCACTTTAACGCAGTGTTCTGCGTTAAATAGGCGTGCAATAGGTGTTGCTGGGGCGTTTCCAGCAACATCCATGGCCTTTTGACACTGCCCCAGATTTACGAGAAATCGTAAATCTGAGGCAGCACCAAAAGCTTACACCTCCCCAGGGGAGGCGTAAGGGAGGCACAACGAGGAGAAATATCTTTATTTCTCTGTGTTTTTCTTTTTTGTATGTGTGCTGCATTCTGCAAAGAGGAAAAAGCCTTGTGTTTATTTTTGCACATAAAGGTTTTCCTTCCTGTACAAAAATATTCATCCCCCAACGCAGTTGCCCTTGCACCATGGTGCAAAGCTGCCTGCGTTGGCTCACAGCAGCCTATGCAGAGGAAAGGGACAGGAATGCACCGTATCTTATAGATACAGAACATTCCTGCCCTTTTCGTTAGCCGTAGGGAAGCGCAGCAGGAAGGCCTGCGTCGCTGCCCTACGGCAAAACCTCATAAATGAGGCCCTTAGTTTTCGTGTGTTTTTCATGACTTGCCATTGCTTGGTAGGGCTGTCCATCAACGTCATTGCATTTTCACATTTCCCTATTTTTCTTCCCATTAGGTGTTGGGTGATGGAACTCACTTGCTTACTCAAAGATATCTTAATGGTTTGTCTATATTTTCGTTTGTTTAGGAAGTGCTTGCTCATTGGATACATCTGCGTGTTTTAAAACCACATTACTACTGCATGATGATTTGAATTTATTTTGCTTCATGATATCTTGTTAGATGTCCATTTTCACGGGAGATCTGGAAGTATTTTTGGGAGTGTTATTCAATCCAACATGTCCAGTCTTGTTTGCCACACAATACTAACATGTCTTCAAATTACCTTTACTTTATATATTGCAAAATGTTGAAAGGTAAAGACCTCAACATACAATTGCGTTTACCAATTTTTTTCTCTCCCAAAAGCTGGATATGGGGTACAGGTGCAAGTGAGTGTACGCATGCCATAAACCTCATTTAGATAACTCAAATAAAGATAAAAACTGCGACTGAACTTCGCTTCATAAATATTGATATAGAATATGTCTCCCCTAAATTAATTGGATTTGAAGTCAATCTGAGATGCAGGTTTCTCTATTTTAGGCTGCCAATATCTATGTCCAAAGTCCTTTTGCAATATTGTGTGTTTTTTCCGATACTTCAATATATACATGCATAACTGTAAAGTATTCTTGATTTCCTTTCCAACAGGGGCTAGCCAGTATACCACGAACTCTTTAAAACACTGACTATGTCATGAGAGGCCTCAGTAAAGCGATTGCTTCTCAGCTAGCTAAGCAAATCAACAAGTGCCCTGTTGTGCTCTACGTGCACATCAAGTTTTTCATTGCTTTCCTTCTCTATCACAAAAACAGCCCAATTTCAATAAATAGAGTTTAATTAAAAAGCTTACAAAACCACTTCAGAAATATTTCAGTAATAAATGTACCGTTCTATGGCAGTTGAAACAGTTTCTATCATATTAGTACAATTTCCCTAAAAATGCAGTACAGCTTCAAGTAAGGCACAGAACTCGGTTACATTCTGAGTGAATCCTCTTAAAAGCAAGTGACCCCTCTCAATGGTTGTATTGTTCAATATCGACAATAAGAATATTGTGATACCTGAATATTGAGGAAAAAATATCGAAGCCCAAGTTATAAAAAGGTAGTTGCATACAGAGGAAGTATTCCAAACTCCACATCTTCGTGGCTTGAATATATATATATATATATATATATATATATATATATATATATATATATATATATATATATATATATATATATATATATATATATATATATATATATATATATATATATATATATATATATATATATATATATATATATATCGAACAAATGCAATCTCCCGAGCTCCGACCACAGCGACCCAGGAAACCACGCGGATCCAGTAATTGTAAGCACAGTTTTTTTATTCAAAAGCTGAACCAAGCAATCTGACGCGTTTCGGGCATCCGCCCTTGCTCACATATATATATATATATAGTCGAAAATCGTCACACTGCAGACTCACACTGCCCAAATCCAAAATGACGAAGAGTGGACCCAATAGTTGCTGGTGCAAATAAGTGAATTTATTTCATAACTGCCAGCGCTGCAGCCATGACGCGTTTCGCCTCCAAGGAGGCTTGATCACATGACAAACTGCCAGCCTTCGAGCAGACAATTTAAAATGACAGTGCAGAATAATTATCAATAGGCCTAGTAAAAATACTGTGCAAAAAACGCAATGGCTAAAATATGCTGAATTAAGTTGAAACTGCCTGTACATTGATAAACTTAAATATTCAAGTTTAAAAAATGTGGTACATCGGTAATCCTAAATAGCAGCAAAATAATCAAATTTCCTAAATATTCATGGCGATAAATTCGTCTATGCAAGGAAATTAATAGAATTTCATGATGTAGCAATATGTTGTACATACTCGGATGGATAATTAATAATACCATCCATTATCTAACAAGGCAGTTGTAACCAGCATGTTGAACGGAAAAAGCGTAATTCTGCGCATTGGCATATATATATATATATATACATATATATATATATATATATATATGTATATATATATATATATATATATATATATATATATATATATATATATATATATATATATATATATATATATATATATATATATATATATATATATATATATATATATATATATATATTTTTTTTTTTTTTTCCGAAAATCGTCACACTGCAGACTCACACTGCCCAAATCCAAAATGACAAAGAGTGGACCCAATAGTTGCTGGTGCGAATAAGTGGATTTATTTCATAATTTCCAGCGCTGCCGCCATGTCACGAAAATTAAATCTCAACAGGAAGCACTGACAGATATAAAAACAAGCATTTGCAATGCAATAAGTCTCGCATTAGGAACGTTTGAGCTATTGGTCTTGTAAATGCCAATTTTTTTTATTTATGTGTTGGTTTTGAAAATCGCTAAATTAATAGTTTTGTCATTTACAATGCCAATAGTTATAACTTTCGCAAATGTGACACCTATAGCATTTGTAATGCAACATGTTTTGTATTTACGTGACTTAGATGTATTGATATTACAAATTACAATGGCTTTTAATGGCTTTTAATTTTTTTAAATAATTAATACTTAAATAAAAGTGATTTTAATTTATAATGGCAATAGCTTAAACTTTTGTAAATAACTTTTGTGAAGATTATGTTGTGTATTTTATTGTGACGAAAATCCAAGAACAGAAGTGAAATATTAACATCTTTTTGTGACATTTGTAATAAAGCTTGAAACATTGAGAGAACATATTTGAACCAGTTGTTGTTGAATGGTTGCGCAGATTGATGCTGGGGTGGCGCTGAGTGGTGCTGTGGTGGTGCTGAGTGGTGCTGTGGTAATGCTGAGTGGTGCTGTGGTTCTGCTGAGTGATACTGGGATGGTGGTGAGTGATGCTGGGGTGGTGCTGAGTGGTGCTGTGGTTGTGCTTGGTGATGCTGTGGTGATGCTGAGTGATGCTTTGGTGGTGCTGAGTGATGCTGTGATGGTGCTGAGTGATAATGTGGTGGTGCTGAGTGATGCTGTGGTGGTGCTGAGTGATGCTGTTGTGGTGCTGATTGGTGCTGTGGTGGTGCTGAGTGATAATGTGGTGGCGCTGAGTGATGCTGTGGTGGCGCTGAGTGATGCTGTGGTGGCGCTGAGTGGTGCTGTGGTGGTGCTGAGTGGTGCTGTGGTGGTGCTGAGTGATGCTGTGGTAGTGCTGAGTGGTGCTGTGGTGATGCTGAGTGATGCTGTGGTGGCGCTTAGTGACTCTGTGGTGGTGCAGAGTGGTGTTATGGTGGTGCTGTGTGATAATGTGGTGGTGCTGAGTGAAATGTGGTGGTGCTGAGTGATGCTGGGGTAGCGCTGAGTGATGATGTGGTGATGCAGAAGACAGAAAGGCAGAAAAAGCAGTCTAACAAAAGGCAGAAGGGCAGAAAAACAAAGGAAAAACGAGTCTAACAGAGGGCAGAAGGGCACAAAAAAACAGTCTAACAGAGGACAGAAGGGCAGAAAAACAAGGGAAAAACGAGTCTAACAGAGGACAGAATGGCACAAAAAACGAGTCTAACAGGGGGCATAAAGGCACAAAAATGAGTCTAACAGAGGGCAGAAGGGCACAAAAAACGAGTCTACCAGAGGGCAGAAGGGCACAAAAACAAGGGAATAACAGAGGACAGAAGGGCACAAAAAACGAGTCTAACAGAGGGCAGAAGGGCAGAAAAACAAGGGAAAAATTAGTCCAACAGGTTACTTTGAATAGGAAGACAGGAGTTTTATAATTGATTAAAATCGCAGTTTTTTAGCATTGTTATGTGTCGGCTTATTTTACTTCCTGATTGACTGTTTACAATACATACTGTTTTGCTCTAATAAAATATTCGCTTACTTGCACACTAAAAAACGTACCCACCACATGCTATTTTAGCGTGAATAGTAACTAGTAGGCAGCCACTGCGCCATCTTGGGGGAGGGAGATGCAGGATCACGACCAACGGCAGACGCCATCTTGCGAGGCTCTCTAGTCGTTGCTGCTCGGCTGCTCGGTTGATCACACAGCCCACCATATTTAAAAGGGGGAAATGCAGGCGCGCCAGAGGCAAGCCCGTCTGCGTCGGTCTGCGCTCCGGAGGCGCACGGCGCAGGAATCGCTGCCCAACCAGAACCTGGCCAAAGGTGGATAAAATATGATAAAGAACGACTTTTGGAGATAGGTAAGACTGCGGCCCCCGTGGAAGACAATGGGAAGTCTCTCAGGGGAGGGCTGATTAATAGTCGGTCAATTACGAAACATGCCGCAGAGCTCTCGGATATGATTGAGGATCTGCGACTTGATGTACTATTCGTAACAGAAACATGGCTAACTATTGAGTCCACCACTGTTCTGGGATTTGTCTGCCCTTATGGCTATAAAATTGTACACAAGCCTAGGGTTACAGGCAGAAGGGGAGGAGTGGGAATGATCTTTAAAGAAGAACTGGATCTCAGACTCCTAAACACTAATGAAGTTGAGGACATAGAAATGATAAGGTTTGCACTATACTGTGTAAGTGGGAACCTACTTACCTGCAATCTATGCTATAGGCCCCCGGGGGGCTCTACAGACTACCAGAACCTTTTTGATGTAATTACCAATCTCACATTGGCCCACTCTAGAATGATCATTCTTGGAGATTTTAATCTCTGGGAAGACGGGAAGGCCAATAACCATCTGCGAGACCTAAGACTTACCTGTACTAATCTGGACCTTACTCAGATGGTGAAAGCTCGACACATGAAGGGGGACATGTCCTTGATTTGCTATTTTCCAATCAAGTCATAACTAGGGTACTAGATATAATGCCTCAGACTTGGTCATACCATCACCTAGTCCGGTTTAGCATCAGGACGCTGCACTTAAGGGACAGTGAAGGTCAGCAAAGGTCCTAAAGGATAGGCAGGGAATGGGCGAAATTAGGTCAGATTAGATCCCCAGTATTTGACCCAGAGGTCACTCATTTCGACCACATGCTATCTGTAGGAGAGAACTACTTATTATATACAAACCACATGTCGTCCATTTTAGACCAGGCTATCCCCCTGAAGATGATAAAAAATAAGAGGAAGGCCACGGCGCCTTGGTTTAATGAGGAGCTGAAACAGCTCTGCTTGCTCCGTAAGAAGGTGGAAAGGAAATGGAGGAAGGGTTAGGGAGAGGAAGATAAAATCGAACTAAGACGGAGACAGTCACATTATAAGGAAAGCATCCTCAAGGCCAAGTCCGACGTCTATGCCAGATCAATTGCCCATGCATCGAATGGGACGAAAGCCCTTTTTGAAATCACCAAGGCTCTGTCTGCCCCTAAATGTATGGACAATAAAGTGGCAGCGTCACAAAAAGTCTGTGATGAAATTGCCACACACTTCAAGATAAAATTGCTAAGATTGTGGACAGTCTTACTGCCATCAACGAGGCTGAACAACTCAATCCTGTATAGATGGGAGTTGAAGATCAAGTACAACCGGTTTCTCTGAATAATTTTCAAACCCTCCCAAAAGCTGTATTTGACAGTTTGGTAGAGAGTGTATCCTCAGGTTCACCGAATGATCCCTTCCCTACTGGAATATGGAAGTCTTCCTGCCGAGATGCTCTTCCTTGGCTGATGCAGATTTGTAATCAGTCTCTGGAGAAAGGAGAGGTCCCAGAGGAATGGAAAATGACAGTGGTAACCCCACTGAAGCCTTCCTTGGATCCATCAATACCAGCCAATTTTAGGCCCATCTCTCTCCTACCCAGTGAAGATCTTAGAGAAAACAGTTAGTCGGGAACTGTCGGGCTTTCTGGAGGAAAATTCCATACTTGACAAAGACCAGTTTGGCTTCCGTCCTGGTCATGGGATGGAGACGGCCCTGGTTACAATGCTGGATAACCTTCGGATGCGTTCCACCAACGGGAATGCGACTGTGCTAGTGCTTCTCTATATGTCGGCCGCATTCGATACGGTGAACCACCTTATCCTATTGGAAAGACTACAGAATCTGGGAGAGAGGGGACGGGCACTACAATGGCTACAATCATACCTGGGAGGACGTCAGCAGGTGGTAACACTGGCTCCTTTCACTGCCCGAAAATCCTTAGTCACTCACGGGGTGCCGCAGGGCTCTGCGATCAGCCCTATTTCATTTAATATTTTGATGCAGCCCCTGCTCCTCATTATAAAGTCCGCCGGAGTCTGCACAGTTAATTATGCGGACGATACACAATTGGTGTTTTCTCTGGAAGGTGACCATGCAGTATCTCTTGAACTGTTTCAGGAATGCATGCGGAAGACAGCCAACTGGATTAGTAGGAATTCACTGCAGTTCATCGCAGGAAAGACCAAGGTGGTCTATTGCTCCTCGGGTGTGCCTCCCAGACAATTTCCTTTGGAATTTAGGCTTACCCCAGAGGAGGAACCGCTGACCCTGGCAAACAGAGTACGCAACCTGGGAGTGCTGATTGACAAGGATCTCCAGATGGAATCGCAGGCTAATAAGACCGCCAATGTCTGCTTTGCTTTACTACGCATGTTGCGTAAAATACTACCCCTGCTACCTAAAGAGGCACGCATACAGGTAGTTAGTAGTATAGTGGGTAGCAGGCTGGATTATTGTAACTTGTTTTATTTGGGGGTCCCATTATACATTCTGCAGGGTCTCCAGAGAATCCAGTCAGCAGCAGCTAAACTTGCCCTCGGTTGGCAACGGTGCTCCTCAACAACACTGGCCCAGGGATGCGCCAATTATTGTGCGCCGCAGCTCCGCCACCCATGGTGCGCCGCATTTACAATGCGGCGCACCATGTGGCAAAAACAGCACAGATGCGTCACGCATCTGTGCTGTAAAAGCAGCGCATTGCTGGAGCTGCGTCGTAAGCGTGACGCAGCTCCAGCAATGCTCTGGGGGGCCCTATCTCCCCAATGCTGCGTCAAGCCTTGCGCCTGCTTCAAGCAGACCCAGGGTTTTGACGCAGCATTGGCCTGAAAGTGACTGAGTGAAATCTTGTAGATTTCATTCAGCCACTTTTAGGAGGCGTTTCTGCGCAGGAATGCCCTCCCCTGCACCGAACCGCCTCTTGATGGTGCAGGGCTGTACAACGTGACGCATCTCTCAGATGCGTCACGTTGTTAATACCCAGCACCATGGCGCATTTTTTGTGCTGCCGCCGCGCCACAAAAGTGACGCAACTGCGGCGCAAAAGAGGTGCAAGCGGCTTGTAAATCTGCCCCATAGTGCTTTTACTACACTGTGGTACAAAAGGGGGTGGTGATGGATGGAGCATCTGAATCAATCCAACACTCACACCCAGTCAAAAGATCTGGGTTTAATCCATCACCGTTCTTTAGCCCACTCTGCCACCCCAGTTCAGACATGGCTATATGCAAATCAGTCTGACCCTGTGCCTCATGGGAACAGTCCAGCCCGAACTGCCAAGCCATGTCTTTACTGGACCGGAAACAAGCTTCCGAGGACCGGTTTCTGGCATTCCAGCCGTCTTCAGCCCGGCTTGCTTGAATCCAGTGGCAAAGTGAGCAAGGGACTCACGTCTGAGCATGCCCTGCCACACTTATGGCGGCCTTTATTAAAACACAAATAAATAGAAACGTAACTTTAATATAAGAAACAGTATAATAAAACAAAAGTGGGTTGGACTCCAGTGGAAGCAGCATAGGAAACCTGCAAGACAAAAATGAAACATAAGTATGCGTGCTATGTGGAATAGTTAAAGATAGGTAGTCTGAATGAAAGGAAAAGAGTGAGAATGGAAGGGAGGGGAGTGGGTGGAAGGGAGAAGGGGAGGGAGAGTCAATAGAAGAGAGGGAGGAGGAGACAGAGCGTCAGCCTACTGCACCCAGCCCTTAGTGTTTACCCTCCCATCATCTGTTTGTTTAGGACGCTGGGGTCCGCGAGAAAGTGTGTGGTTCAGTAAGTCCTTAAAATGAAACACATGAAGCCAGAGATTATGGGCCATTTTATCAAGGAACGGCGATAACATTATCGCCGCTTTAGCAGCAGGAAACCGCTGCTAAAGAGGCGATAACAGGTTGGAAATATGCCTTTGTGAATTCCCTTAGAAGACCAAGGTTCTGGTGTGAACCTGTGCTTCTATGGGAATTCACTAGGGCATATTATCAAGCCCATTATAGCCGCTTTAGCGGCAGTTTCCTGCTGCTAAAGTGGTGATAATGTTATCGCCGTTCTTTGATAATATAGTCCTACATTATTAGCTATGGGAAAATCGCTTGCATGCACCTGTGCATCCAGGGTGCTGCACACAGGGTGCTGCACTCCAGCCCCTTCTCCCACACTGTGCTCCATTGTAGGTCTTGCACACCGAGGCTTCACTGCTCACCTGCCACCACTGGTGTGTCCCACGATGTGTTGGTGCAAGCTCCGAGTCCGGGGTACGTTTGTACAGTAGACCAAGTCTCCTACGATGGAAGGTGTACGAATACCCAGGGCATCATTGCAGGGTCAGCTCCCGCTCTGCCCTTCTTGAGGCAATCAATGGAATGTCTATAAAGGGAGAAATTATTTAATGGTGGAAACGTCTGGAGGTAAATGAAGGTTTATTTCAAGCTTGATAGAAAATAGGAGTTGAGTGCATCCTTTGTTTTTGAAGTACGATCTACCAACTGTTAGTGGTAATCGTGGTTCAACGAGGAGATGGAGTGCTCAAGAATTCACAAGGGTAAATATTTATACATTATACAAAGGTTTATATGGAAAGGAACAGAGCGCATGCTAGAAGCATAATGTGCATGTGTAATGCAGTGGCGGAAGCCTGTGTACATGTACACTTAGTAACAAGCTCACTACTGTGTCCTAAAAGCCAACGCCACGTGTCTGTAGGGCAGCACTGTCCGCTGGCTCAGGCCTACAGTACGGTCCAGCAGGTCCTTAAAAAGAGATAGTTGTGACTGAATGAGGTCAGAGATCACATAATTACGCACAGCAACATTGCTTTTTCGCAAGTGTACACTCAGGGTGATGCCCCCCACCCCGCCCGCAGCATCGCGCTCAACAGATGTCTGTAAGGCAGTGCTGCCCATAGGCTCAGGCCTACAGTATGATACAGCAGTCCTTTAAAATCAGACAGAGATGTGACTGAATGAGGTCAGAGATCACATTATTACACACAGCAAAATCGCTTATTCACACATGCGCACTCTGGCTGATGCACCCCACCCCTCCCGCAGCACCATGCTCAAAAGGTGTCTGTAGGGCAGTGCTACCCCCTGGCTCAGATCTACAGTACAGTCCAGCAGGTCTTTAAAATGAGACAAAGATGAGACTAAAAGATGTCAAAGATCCCATCATTATGCACGGCAACATAGTTTGTTTGCACCTGCACAGCCAGGGTGATGCACCCAACCCGTCCTGTTGCACTGCACTCAATTGGAGGCCCTGTGCACCCATGCCGCTCTGCCTACCTGCTGTCATTGGTGTTTGAGCAAACACTGCAGGCAGCAGTGCTTACAATTCAGATGGAGTATTGATTGCAGGATAGTGTAACCTCATGGATCTATTTCATAGACAAAGGGCATTAGGGCTCAAAATTTAGAGCCCGTGCTGATTGCCAGGATGGTGTACACCTCATGGATCCATTTTTTTGTTGCGCATTGGGATATGCGAGGTGATTGCGGCCATATCACCTTAGGCAATGTGGCAGAACTGGGACATGTGGCATTGTTGTTATCCTATTTATACATATGCAAAGTGATCTGGGCTTGCGCATGCCAGGCCAGCGTAGGGGTGTGAATAATTATTTTGGGGACCTGGGTGTTGTTCAGTTCCTGTTTGGCCAGGAAGTGTACTTATGTGTGTTTCGTTTATAGTTTTGACCTTGTAGAGTGTGCAATTTAGATTAGTGTAACATGTAACGGGAGAGCGGAAACTATCGTTAATGAGATGGTGTTTGAAAAGATTGATTGGTGAACATTACATGTCGTTGTCAAGGTTGTGGATATGCGCAGACATGCATGTCAATGGTGTGCGGTATTATTGAAAGTGTTGCTATCGCGAAGCGTACACATGTGAATGTGCTCTGATGGAGGGAGGATCAGTAGTGAGCCTACGTCAAACACAGTGATAAAACTCATTACAGTCAAGCAATGCATGACAAATGTGAATCTGAAAGTCTCACATATAACACACTACTATATTGTTAAAAGCAGAGCGTACAGCAAAATAAATCTACACATTGCTGCTTACTGTTTGTCACATGTGATCTAGGATGTGCACTCTGCCCGTGGCTCCTGATACATCTTAGAGCCATGAATACCGTGGCCAAAAGGGAGCACAATAATGTGCACACACAGACAACAGGGGCATCATGTAACACATTTTTTTATGATGGAACGTTTGAGATGCATGGCAATCACACGTGGAAGGCTTATGTACAGAGCATGAATATTGATCAAGATGATCGGTGCATTTTGTGTGTAGTATATGATATGTGTATACAGGAAAACACTTTTTCAAAAAAGCTTTCTAAGCAGAAGAGGTGTCTCTCATCAAATGCTGTGGAGAGAAGGAGTAAAATGGGTGGGGTCGTCCAACTGTTACAATGGAAAATGTTATGAACCAATTAAATGCTTTTTTTTAAGGTCACTTGGCATTTGCGCACCGAGCGCGTAAAGAGGTCGCACCAACACGATTTTGACAAAATATGTTTATCATAATATAAGTTTATTACTGTTAGAAATATATAAATGTGTAAAATAATCTAGATAATCGCTTGCTCTCATATACTGTTTTAAGTTATTTAGATATAATAATGTAACACATTTTACAAAAGGGAATGGCGTACCCGGCGCAATATAATAAGTCTGTGAAGTAACACAGGGCCTGGCAGCGTGTACTCATCACATACGCAAAGCACAGCGGGCATGACCCCATACATATATGACGTAAGGCATGGCTTGGTACTGGGTACCCGTTGGATTCCAAAGTGACTTCATGCGTATATGATGTTACGCGGACGCGGTGACATGAAGTAGTCCGATACGAAATGCGCATTACTTATGAGTTTAGCAGTATGGTGGATAGGATTCGTGTGGTGATAGAGCTTGGTACGCTGCCGGTGTGGGTGTGCAGTTTTCTCCCCCCCCCCCCAAAAAAAATATACATATTTTTTGGGGAAGATATAAAATATTACATAATGTTTGAAGTTAAAAAAAGAAGAAGCATAATAGAGTTCCAAAATATTAAAAAAGCTATTCGAAAAAATATAGGTTTTAGAAACATTAAAATGTAGAATCAACATTTAAAAAACCTTAGAAATTCACAGAAAAAAACATAGGTTTCAGGCACGTTATAGTTAGGAATTAGCATTTAAAAAACCTTAGAAATTCATAAAAAACCATAGGTTTCAGGGACGTTATAGTTATTTGAACATTTGACTCATATAAAACCAGAGAAATTCACCTGTTGTAGTTAGTTTAGCTAACTATAACTCGCGTGCCCACAATGTACTCCTGAGGTTGTCACATATTACATCACTGATGTCAAATGACATCACTCATGACATCAGTATATGTGAGTGTTGGAGTATATAAATGACTATATGTGAGAGTGACTGTGAGAGTGGCTGTATGGATGAGTGTGTGCTTGTATCAATGAGTATATAGGAGAGTAAGTATGTGTTAGTATCTGTATGAATATGTGAGGTGGTGTGTGTATAAATGTATAGGTGAGTAAATGGGAGTGTGATTGATTCTTTTCATGACTGACTAGGTCTGTGAGTAACTCTATTGATCAGTGGCAGTGTGTGAGTGTCTGTATAGGTGTATGAGTGCACATGATAGTGCTGTATTGATGATTGACTACATGTATGAGTGACTGTATGGGCCAAGGAGTAGATGTGTGTATAGACCTAGGAATAAGTGAGTGGGTATGTAGTAACTGGTATTAGTGTCTATGGTTTCGAAAATGGTAGTCTGTATTTTAGTGTGTGTGTATCAAAGTTTATATTAGAGAAATGAGGAGGTGCATCAGATTATCACGTTGATGATGTCATTAGTGATGTCACTAACCTTGTCATGAATGATGTAATATGTGCAGTGCATTGTGGGGGCGCACGTTATAGATAGCTCAACTAACTATAACGGCCGAATTTCTGTGGTATTGTACGAGTGAAATGTCCAACCAACTATAACGTCCCTGAAACCTTTGTTTTTTTCAGTGAATTTCAAATATTTTTTGAATGCTAATTTCTAACTATTACCTCCCTGAAACTTTAGTTTTTTTCAGTGATTTTCTAAGGTTTTTTAAATGATACTTTCCAACTATAACATCCCTGAAACCTATGGTTTTTTCAGTGAATTTCTAAGGTTTTTTAAATGCTAATTCCTAATTATAATGCCCCTGAAACCTATTTTGTTTTCAGTGAATTTCTAAGGTTTTTTTCAAATTCCAATTTCTAACTATTCCTAGAGAGGTAGGACATGTGCAGAAAGAGGTAGAAAAACACATAATGAAGCAAGAGAAATGCAGGTAGAGGCAACTGAAGTCCTGAAAAACAAAGAAAGGTATAGAAAGAAGCAAGAGATATGCAGAAAGAACCAACAGAGGTGCAGAAAGAGGCCTTGTTGCAAAGTCATCCTGTGACCCCAACATTTTGCTGACTGGTACCGGTGGTAGCTGACCCTGACTAACCAGGCCTGGAGCCATTGCTATCCTGAAAGACACTTAGAATACTGTGAAAGCACCTACATAAACTAGGGTACACTATGGGCTGGGGTATCAATGTGATTAGCATGATCTCCTCTGTAATTCCCTAGTACATAATAGGGTAAGGGGAGGACAGAGGTGCAGAAAGAGGAAAGAGAAATACAGAAAGAAGCAACAGAGGTGCCAAAAGAGGCAAAAGAGGTACAGAAAGAAGCGAGTAAAGTAAAAAAGAGGCAACAGAGGTGCAGAAAGATGCAAGAGAGTTGCAGAACAAGCAAGAGAATAGCAGAAAAAGGCAAGAGAATTGCTGAAAGAAGCAATGGAAGTGTGGAAAGAAGCAAGAGAAGTGCAGAAAGAGGCAAGTGAGGTGCAGAAAGAAGCAAGAGCAGTGCAAAAAGAACCAACAGATGTGCAAAAAGAGGCAAGAGGGGTGCAGAAAGAGGTAGGAGAGCTGCTCAAAGAGGAAAGAAGAGAGGTACAGAAAGAGGCATGAGGGGTGAAGAAAGAAGAAAGAGAAGTGCAGAAAGAGGCAAGTGAGGTACAGACAGAAGCAAGAGCAGAACAGAAAGAACCAACAAAGGTACATAAAGAAGCGAGAGGGGTACAGAAAATGCTATTGGGCACACAAAGAGGCAAGAGAGGTACTGAAAAATGCAGGACTGTAGAAAGAAGGAAGAGAAGTACAGAAAGAAGTAACAGAGGTGCTGAAAGAGGATCGAAAGATGCAGAAAGAGCAAGAAAATTGCAGAAATAGGCAACAGAGGTACATAAAGAGGCAAGAGAGGTGCAGAAACATGCAGGAAATGTGCAGAAAGAGTGAACAGGCGTACAGAAAGAAGCAAGAGAGGTGCAGAAAGAAAAAAGAGGGTTTGCAGAAAGAGGCAAGAGATATGCAGAAAAAAGCAACAGAGGTGCTGAAAGAGGCAAGTGAGGTGCAGAAAGAAGGAAGAGAGGTGCAAAAAGAAGCAATAGAAGTGCATAAAGAAGCAACAGAGGTGCATAAAGAGGCAAGAGGGGTGCAGAAAGAGACAGGAAAGGTATAGAAAAGGGGAACAGGGGTGCAGAAAGAGACAAGAGAGATGCAGAAAGAGAAAAGATGGGTGCAGAAAGAGGCAAGAGATCTGCAGAAAAAAGCAACAGAGGTGCTGAAAGAAGAAAGAGAAGTGCAGAAAGAAATACCAGAGGTGCTGAAGGAGCGCAAAGGGAGCAGAAAGAAAACAAAGTGCAGAAAGAGGCAACAGATGTTCAGAAACAGACAGGAAGAAGTGCAGAAAGAGGGAATAGGGGTGCAGAAAGAGGCAAGAGAGGTGCAGAAAGAGAAAAGAGGGTTACAGAAAGAGGCAAGAGCTCTGCAGTAAAAAGTAGCAGTGGTGCTGAAAGAGGCAACTGAGGTGCAGAAAGAGGGAAGAGATCTGCAAAAAAAGGCAACAGAGGTGCTAAATCAGCTAAAAGAGGCTAGTGAAGTGTAGAAAGAAGCAAGAGAGGTTCAGAAAGAGGCAATAGAAGTGCAGAAAGAAGTAACAAAGTTGCAGAAAGAGAATGGTACACAAAGAGAAGAGAGAAGTTTAGAAAGAAGCAAAAGAGGTGCTCAAAGAGGCAAGAGGGAAGCAGAAAGAACCGTGAAGAGTGCAGAAAGAAGCAACAGAGGTGCAGAAGGAGGCATGAGGGGTGCAGAAAGAAGGAAGAGAAGTGCAGAAACAAGCAACAGAGGTGCAAAAACAGGCACGAAGGGTGCAGAACGAGGCAAGAGAAGTGAAGAAAGGTGCAATAGAGGTGCTGAAAGAAGCAAGAGCGGTACAGAAAGAGGAAAGCGAGGTATAAAAAGAGGGAAGGGAGGTGTAGAAAGAGGCTTGAGAGTTACAGAAAGAGGGAAGAGGGATAAAAAAGGAGCCAAGAGGGGTGCAGAAAGAAGCAACAGAGGTGCAGGAAGAGTCAAGAGAGGTGCAGAAAGAAGCAAGTGAAGTGCAGAAAGAAGAAACAGAGGTACAGAAAGGCACAAGAGAGGTACAGAAACAAGCAAGAGAATAGCAGAAAGAGACAATAAAATTGCTGAAAGAAGCAACAGAGGTATAGAAAGAAGCAAACGAAGTGCAAAAAGATACAAGTGAGGTGCAGAAAGAAGCATGAGCAGTGCAGAAAGAACCAACAGAGGAGCAAAAAGAGGCAGGCAAGAGGGGTGCAGAAAGAGGTAGGAGAGGTGCACAACGAGGCAAGAGAGGTACATAAAAAGGCAGGAAGGGTGCAGAAAGAAGGAACAGAAGTGCAGAGAGAGGCAAGAGAATTGCTGACAGAAGCAACAGGAGTGTAGAAAGAAGCAGGAGATGTGCAGAAAGGAGCACGTGAGGTGCAAAAAGAAGCATGAGCAGTGCATAAACAACCAACAGAGGTGCGAAAAGAGGCAAGAGGGGTGCAGAAAAAGTAGGAGGGGTGCAAAAAGAAGGAAGAGAAGTGCAGAAGGACATAACAGAGGTGCTGAAAGAGGCACAAAGGGTCCAGAAAGTGCAGGAGAAGTGCAGAAAGGGACAACGGAGGTACAGAAAGAAGCAAGAGAGGTGCACAAACAGTCAGGAACGGTACAGAAAGAAGGAACAGGGGTGTAGAAAGCGGCAAGAGAGCGGCATAAAGAGAAAAGAGGGGTGCAGAAAGAAGCAGGAGATCTGCAGAAAAAAGCAACAGAGGGGCTGAAAGAGGCAACAGAGGTCCAGAAAGGGGCAAGAGATCTGCAGAAAAAAAGCAACAGAGGTGCTGAAAAGAGGCAGGTGAGGTGCAGAAAGAAGCAACAGAGGTGCATAAAGAGGCAAGAGCATGCAGAAAGAGGCAAGAGGAGTACAGAAAGAGCAACAGAGGTATAAAAAGAGGCAACAAAGGAGCAGAAACACGCAGGAAAGTTGCACAAATAGGGAACACAGGCACAGAAAGAGGCAAGGGGTGGAGAAAGAGAGAAGAGGGGTACAGAAAGAGGCAAGAGATTTGCAGAAAAAAACAACAGAGGTGCGAAAGAGGCAAGCGAGGTGCTGAAAGAGGCAAGGGGTAGAGAAAGAGGCAAGAGATCTGTATAAAAAGCAACATGGGTGCTGAAAGACACAAGACTGGTGTAGAAAGAGGGAAGAGAGGTGTAGAAAGAGACAAGAGAGTAGCACAGAGAGGGAAGAGGGATGCAGAAAGAGGCAAGAGTGTTGCAGAAAGAAGCATCAGAGGTGCCGAAAGAGGCAAGAGAGGTGCAGAATGAAGCAAGTAACGTGCAGAAAGGGGCAAAAGAGGTACAGAAAGACACAAGAGAGGTGCAGAAACAAGAAAGAGAATAGCAGAAGAGGCAAGAGAATTGCTGAAAGAAGGAGCAGAGGTGTAGAAAGAAGCAAGAGAAGTGCAGAAAGAGGCAAGTGAGGTGCAGAAATAAGAAAGAGGGGTACAGAAAAAAGTAGGAGGGGTGCATAAAGAGGCAAGAGAGGTACAGAAACAGGCAAGAGGGGTGCAGAAAGAAGTCAGAGAAGTGCATAAAGAAGTAGCAGAGGTGCTGAGAGATGCACGAAGGGCGCAGAAAGAGGGAACAGAGGTGCAGAAAAAGGCAGGAGAGGTGCAGAAAGAGAAAGGAGGGGTGCAGAAAGAAGCAAGAGATCTGCAGAAAAAAAGCAACACCGTTCGTCAAAAAGGCAACATAGGTACAGAAAGGGGCAAGAGAAGTGCAAAAAAACAGAGATGCTGAAAGAAACAAGTGAGGTACAGAAAGAAGCAAGAGAGGTGCAGAAAGAGGCAATAGAAGTATTGAAAGAAGCAACAGATGTGCAGAAAGAGGCAAGAGGGTTGCAGAAAGAGACAAGAGAAGTGCAGAAAGAGGCAACAGAGATACAGAACGAGGCAAGAAAGGTGCAGAAACAGGCAGGAAAGGTCCAGAAAGAGGGAACAGGGGTGTAGAAAGATACAAGAGAGATGCAGAAAGAGAAAAGAGGGGTGCAGAAAGAGGCAAGAGATCTGTAGAAAAAAAGCAACAGATGTGCTGAAAGAGGGAGGAGGGGTGCAGAAGGAGGCAAGAGAAGTGCAGGAAGAAGCAACAGAGGTGTACAAAGAGGCAAGAGGGATGCAGAAAGAGGCAAGAGCAGTGCAGAACAAACAAAGAAACAGAGGTACAGAAAGAGGCAAGAGTGGCGCAGAAATAGGGAAGAGAGGTGTAGAAAGAGAAAGGAGGAGTGCAGAAAGAGGCAAGAGATGTGCAGAACAAGAAATAGAGGTGCTGAAAAAGGCAACAGAGGTACAGAAAGGGGCAAGAGAGGTGCAGAAAAAGCAGGAAAGGTACATAAAGAGGGAACAGGGTACAGAAAGAGGCAAGAGGGGTGCAGAAAAAAGCAAAAGGGGTGCTGAAAGAGGCAAGTGAGGTACAGAAAGAAGCAAGAGAGGTGCAGAAATGCAATAGAAGTATAGAAAGAAGCAACAGAGGTGCAGAAAGAGGTGAGAGGGTTGCAGAAAGATACAAGAGAAGTGCAGAAAGTAGCAAGAGAGGTAGAGAAAGAGGCAAGAGAGGTGCAGAAAGAGGCAGGAAAGGCACAGAAAAGGGAACAGGGATGCAGAAAGAGGCAAGAGAGATGCAGAAAGAGAAAAGAGGGGTGCAGAAAGAGGCAAAATATCTGCTGCAAAAAAGCAACAGAGGTGCTGAAAGAAGCAAGTGAGGTGCAGAAAGAGGCAGAGATCTGCAGAAAAAAGCAACAGAGGTGCTGAAAGAGCAAGTGAGGTGCAGAAAGAAGCAAGAGAGGTGCAGAAAGAAGGAAGAGAAGTGCAGAAAGAAGTAACAGAGGTGCTGAAGGAGTGCAGAGGATGCAGAAAGAACAAAACAAGTGCAGAAAGAGGCAACAGAGCAACAGATGTACAGTATAATTGTGTGTGCCTTTAGGAAAGCAGGGCTAAATGCAATGCTGTCCTTAATGTAGAAGGAAAGCTGAATTCAAGTTGTGAACCCGGCTGTCCGCTGTGTAGATTGAAGGCAGTTGTTGAGACAAAGATCGAAGAATGCTATTTAGTCACAGATAACAGAATCTGAGGACACAGTATAATTGTCTCTGCCTTAAGGAAAGCAAGCAAGAATACAATGCAGTCCTCAATATAGAAGGAAAGCTGAATTGAAGTTGTGAACCCAGCTGTACGCAGTGTAGATTGAAGGTAGTTGTTGACAGAAAGATCGGTCAATGCAAGTAGTGAACGCAGCTGTCCGCAGTGTAGATTGAAGGTAGTTGTTGACAGAAAGATTGGTCAATGCAAGTTGTGAACCCAGCTGTCGGCAGTGTAGATTGAAGGTAGTTGTTGACAAAAAGATCGGTGAATGCTATTTTGTCACAGTTAACAGCATGTGAGAATACAGTACAATTGTCTCTGCCTTAAGGAAAGCAAGGCTGAATACAATGCTGTCCTTAATGTATAAGGAAAAATGAATTCAAGTTGTGAACTCGGCTGTCCACAGTGTAGATCGAAGGTAGTTGTTGACAGAAAGATTGGTCAATGTAAGTTGTGAACCCAGCTATCGGCAGTGTAGATTGAAGGTAGTTGTTGACAGAAAGATCGATGAATGCTATTTTGTCACAGTTAACAGAATGTGAGGATACAGTACAATTGTCTCTGCCTTAAGTAAAGCAAGGCTGGAATCAATGCTGTCATTAATGTAGAAGGAAAACTGAAGTGAAGTTGTGAACCCTGATGTCTGCAATGTATACTGAAGGTGCTACTCGACACAAACATTGATGAACGTTATTTTGTATAGTTAACAGAATCTGAGGACATAGTACAATTGTCTGTGCCTTAAATAAATTGAGACTAATATGTTATAATCTGTTTTCAGCATTCTTAAATGCACAAGGCAAGCATTAAGTTTGATACTATGCTTATGTCATCAATAATGAGAAGTTTCATTTTTTTCAACAGTCTTCACAACAAGCTTCTCCAGATATCTTGTGGTATTGTAATTTGTTGTTAAGCTCCACAGGTGGTATAAGTAAATTATGTAAAATAGCATTGGTAATGTTAACATTTGGTTCTATTTTTTATATAAGGAAGTTATTACAAATATGCAATAAGGAAATGATGCTGAATATGGAACTATTCTACAAGAAATAAGAATTGGAGAAATGACTTAACATGTCAAAGAAGTTTTACAGAGACGATTAGTTTGAAATTTGTTTCCAAAAGAAAATATTGTTGCTAAGCTTGTAGGTACTTTTAAAATAATTGGCAACCGCCGTAAAGAAAAGCAGCAAGTGTGAAAATATCCTACTTTGTTCGGCCCGGGTATTAGCTACAATAAAAAGGTTCGATAAAGGTCCTTGACTTTGAATCAGAAAATGACATTGAACAATAATTGATAACCCCTAGCCAAGAAAGGCAGTTAGTGTACAAATTTCACTGCCTTCGGCCGGAGTCATAGGCACAACAAAAAGCCTCAATAAAGGGCCATGAGTTTGTATCAGAATATGAAATTCACAAAAAATTAATAACCCCAGCCAAGAAAGGCAGCAAGAGTGCAATTCTTTACTGCCTTCGGCTGGGGTACTTGTTGCAACAAAAAGGCTCGATAAAGGGCCTGTAGTTTGAATATGAACATTTCAAGTTGCATACCACATCACCCGCATATCATACAGCAGCTTCTTAAAAGATCTCCGCCAAAGTGACCCTTCAGGGGACCCGTAGGGCATTGCAGTGCTGGTCCAATGAGGAGCACCACCATATGATGAAGCATGACATCCCCTGGTGATGTATGAGGGCACCATGAACAGTCTCACTGACTGTCCCTATTCAGTATTCTGACCCAGGCACTCTCCAACCATCTGACAGACTGTGCCTCCCAATCTTTCCTTTCCAGGAACATTAGCCCCTTTTGTCATTTTAATTCTATATAGGAGCACAGGCTTCTGGACCTCATAATCAGGCTCCCTGTACCCCTGTATGCCTTCTTCAATGCAAGTGGGTCTTTCTTGATGCGCCTGGGGAATGTAGTCCCCTATGAAGCTGAGAATTCTTGGGGGCCAAAAACACCTCCTTTTATTTTGACTAAGTCCCACACAGTAGGATGCTGTGACCTGGTCAGAGACTCTGCCCCTTTTCTCCATGGCTCTGTAAATGCGCATCCTGGTGCACTACTGGTTAGGGGATGAAGTCTTCTTAGATGCTAAGGGTCATTGGAGGCCAAGAAACCCTCCTGTCACCTCCAATAAGTCCCACACAGCGTGATTGATTTGAGCTGGTCAGAGGCCCGCCCCCTTTTTTTTCCACACTCTGCTTGGGGGATGAAGCCTTCTTGGATGCTATGGGTCCTTGGGGGCCAGGAAGTGCTCCTTTTTCCTCCAGTAAGTCTGACACAGAGGGATTCAGCTCGCTTTCTCCACCACTTTACAAACAAGACTATTAGCTAAAAAAACATAGAAATTTGTTTTTTTTAAAACATAGGTTACCGGGACATTATAGTTAGGAAATAGAAAGGTTACATGGATGTTATAGTTAGGCTCAGATTTGCTCATTCAAAACCATAAACATTCAGCAGTTATAGTTACCTGAGCTAACTATAACTTATGCCCCTTATTATATCACTTATGCCATGGTCAATGACATCACTTATAACATCACTGATGACATCTCAAATGGCACCACTGAGGGTATCACTGATGACTTCATCCACAGAACCACTCACACAACCCTATGCAACATCTCACTCAACTACACAACCAGTCACATACCTATTCACATACCTATACACGTTTACATTGAACCACTCATTCAACCATAGAGAAACTCACATACCCACTGACTCACACATATGATCAATCAAAAAACGACTCACTCACCCATGCAGTAGTCATATAACCAGCCACTCAACCATACAGCCACTCACACAGCCACACACTCACCCATACTGCTACTCACACACCAACGTATTCACCTATAAAGCTGCACACACACTCCCTTGCACACCCACACAACCACTAGCATATCCATTTCCACATCCATAAAAGCACTCACACATCCCCTCAATTACCCATATAGCCATTCACATAGACACTAACTCTCACCTACAGTCACTCACACACTAACCCACTTAACTGAACACCCACTCAAACACCCATTCCCTTACCCATACAGCCACTCACATACTCAGTCACCTATTCATACAGCCATTCATGCTTCTACTCACTCACCCATACAGCCACTGACACACCCACCTCAACCTCGGAAGCGGTACTCGGACCCCCTCTTCTCCTGCCGGAAACCTGAATGAATTAGTTTCAGGCATCTGGATAAATTGAAAGCAATAGCGACGCTCGCGCTAAAAGGACCCCAGCTAATTAAATCGAAATCTTTTGAAAAATTCTTTATCTCAAGTAGGACCCTCGTCCCAGTAGCAGTGACTGAGCGCTACTTGTTTTTCTACTATTAGAAGACCTTCTAATACAATACAATCTCCCATTGGGAACCTCGGCAATTAAGCAGCTGTACCACCAAACAGTCTTCCTTGCCTACACAAGCAAAGGCAAGTTTCAGGAGGCTCATCTGTCCTGATGAAGATCTAAAAACTATATAGATCGAAACGCCGTCGACCTACCCAAGGAATTTCATTAGCTCTAATTGTATATAATTGTGTGTTTTATCCTTGTTGTTGTTGTTGTGTGACAGTCCGTTCACTTTGATCACTTATGTCACTTCCTGCACCACACTATTCACTTGAGCACCTGAAAAAGAGTATGACTATTTATGTATATCCTTGAGAAAAGAGTAAAATAAAATACTCCTACTTGTACCTACTACCTCTGCTCCCTAGCGATTTATTAAGTTTTCGCTCCCTGTTCTATTTTTTACCAAGGACCCCTTGAGGCCTACCCTGAACCATTGTTCTTCCAAAACACCCACTCACTCATCATCAATACAGCCACTCACATAGCCTCTCATTTACTCACATAACTACCCACACACCATCCCACTTAACCAAACACCCACTGAAACATCCACTCCCTCGCACATGCAGCCACTTACACACCCAGTCACTCACTCATACAGCCATCAATGCATCCACTCACTCACCGGTAGTCACTTACCCACTCTCCTATTCCACCTTGGACCATCTTCCAACTCTAACCAATCCTCATTAGCCACACTCACTCTCAATAACCCTTTGAACGTATACAAGCCATGCCTTCTATTTCAAGTACTCACCTTCATTTACTCTCCATCTATTATCCACAGTTTCCTCCTAATCATTACAATCCTTTTCATGTCACAGTCAGAGATTCTTAGATTCCTGTTAAAATAACTTTTAAAACAGAAATAATCTTATATTAGCCTCTCTCCTTCTCATCAAAGCAAATGTCTGTGATCAGTGGCATTGTTAAGTGAAGTGCAATAAGCCCAAATCAAATCTTCCATTGATTTGTTCAAGTTTAATTTGGATTTGAAAGCACCACCATCACACCTTTTACAGTATGGCTGGCTCCCCAAACATACCATTTGACTATGGATTATCAACTGCCATCCTTACATGCTGGACCCTGAACTCACTCAAAAACCTCTTTTTCTCCTCAGAGCATAACTGAGAGCTGGTGTTGTGACCAATCATTTCAGAGCTTCATCTCTCAGGAATATTTTCGCCAACACCTGTATAAATTTCTCTAACCCATTCTGCTTCCAACCAATGGCTATGTTTGTCAATCACAACCAAGGCATACCTCTTCCCCTCTAGTTGACTCCACATTGGTCCAAACGAGTCTGAAGCAACTCTCATCCAAGGTGCACCCGCGTCTTGTTCATGTCGCTTCTCACCTTCTACGCCCTTCAATCTCTTTTTACTTTCCATACATTAATTGCAACACCTGACAAACTCCATAACTTCATTGTACAGTCCTGGCCACCAAAGGATTTTCTTCACCCTTCTCAAAGCCAAGCTGTGACCTAGTTGCCTTGGAGGGATGAACATTTCCGTTATATATCTACTCTTGGATCATTTATGGACGAATATTCCAATGCTTTGTAATATGGGTAACTGTGATGTACAATTAGCCTGCTTGTTGTTCTATATAAGGATGTATTCCACTACAAAATTATAATTTTGCAGTTCAGAAACCAATGCAGCCAAACATGCTGAAACCTTTAACATTCCTCCAAGCTGCAACCCTCTCAACAATGGCTTGTGATTTGTTCTCAGGACCAATGTCGAAACCCGCATGTGTCTGAAAATATTCTAAAGCCCATACAGTAATGGATGCCTCCCTTTCAATTACAGAGTAAATCCTTTCTTTTGCAATCAAAGTTTGGGAAGCAAAGGCTACAGCCATGTCTTTTCTCTCATGAGATTGTGAAAAAACGGCACCAATATGATATGCACTGACTTCTACAGAAATAAAAGATTTTCTTTCCACACCAAATTGTGTCAACATGTCTACATTTCAGATCTCATTTTTCACTCTTTCAAATGTTTATATGTGCCTCTTATTCTACTCAAAATCTTGTCACTTCCTCAATGATTCCTCAAATGTCTGTCTTTTCTCCAAAATCCTGCAAAAACTTTGAATAATATCCCATCAAACCTATTAAGGAGCTGACTTGGTCTTTATTTGTAAGGGGTTGATGATAATTTTATTGGTTACAGGAAATTATTTTGGATTCACCCCCTTACAAACAATTGATTACCAAACAATTGACCCACTATTATTTTAAAAAAAAAACATGCTCATAGCAGAAACAAACCCAACGGAAGTAATGTGAATAGACTTTGGATGTAATTTAATTTGGTGATACACACACCTCAGGTCTAATAAAAAAAAATATTTCCTGCCACTCAACATAATCATCATTTTACTAATATTGGGTAGCAGAAAACTGTCCATGATGATATTACAGTTAAGACTCCTGAGGTCAATGCAAAATCACAAACTTGCATCTGTTTTTTGTGATTACTACTTTAGACAACCACTCGGCTTCCTGCCCTGATTCAATTACACTTCCAGATAGCATTTCTGCTATTATCTTACTGACTTCTTTCCGTTCTGTTACCTGCACCCTTATGGCTTTGTATCTGAGGGGAATGGCTTCATCCTTCAGTTTATTCTGATGTACATAACCCTTCAATGACCCAAAATCATCCTCAAAAACTTGGCCTGCATGCTTCACTATTTCCTCTACATTGGTGTTTTCTACTACCATTACTTCGTGCTCTCCCCTTGGGGGGATGATAGTGCAAATCAAGCTGATGTATCCAACTCAACATTGGTGGACTATATTTTGCTACGTACACCTTTACTTGGTTTCACCTCCCTCTGAACTCTATATATGTTCACATGTGACCTGCCACCTCACTGGTACTTCCTTGGAGTCCCTTTGGATTAATATCTTTCGACTTTAACTTATCTCTGAACCACACTTTCTTGAATAGCTTTTCTGGTATAAGTGTATAAAGCGCCTTTGGTCCACCATTAGTTCAACAACCTACCTATTGTTCCTAAAGTTAGCTTTGGGCTTACATTTCCCACCTGCCTGTTCTAGTCCCTCTCCCTCTCTCTTCCCTAAGCCTGTTCTTTCTCTTCATTAACTAAGTCTATATCACTGCTACTACTTCTCTTCTGACACAACCTGGCAAAATGACTTATTTTTCAGCAACATCTGTAATCCTTATTTAGGGTGACAAAATGTATATTCAGAAGTGTGACATTTATTTCCACACCTTTTGAAACTTTTTTGTGCCCAATGCTTATTGGAATCCCTTTTTTTACAGGCAAACTCTTCTGTTGCCTAGGTCCACATTTCAAGTTCAGCCAATTTACTCCATTATCGCCCTCTCCCACCATTGCTAACTCTGCATTTTTTTCATATTCTAAGCACTCCATTCTTCATACTGGAATTAGATTCTTGTACTATTTTTGTGCTCTCAATGGCCTCTTTCATCATTGAATTTCCTGTTGTCCCACAACCTACCCTGTTTTTTTTTCTTGAACATTGTACATTAAATTGGTCTTTTATGAGTTTGTCAGTCTACCTTCTAACTGGCACTTGATGGCCATTTCATGCAGTCGTGACACAAACTCTCCCAAGTATTCATTGGGTCTGTGCAGCTGTGTATAGGATTTGTGTCTGGTCATCACCGAGTTGACAGATGCAGTGAATGTATTTTCCATCCTGTCATTTGCCTCCTGATTAACATCCTGTATGTCATATCTATGTCTGTCCTAAGCCTATTGGAGCTAAAGCCAACACAATCAAGGCCAACTAAGTAATTTCCAAATAAATCAACCCATTCCTCCCATACTGGGGTAGATGACCTGGTGGTGTGATCAGAAAAGGAAAGTGTCCTTCTACTGGAGAGAACTGCTTTTCTTCAATGTATTACAGCTTGATTCCTAGAATAGGCATGCTTGGTTCCCCATACACCACAGGTTAGTTTATCATGCTGCCCTAATTAATTCTCATTGTTTGTTTTGGTAAGGAAGCTTAAATGATCTTTTAAGAATAAGCTGGCACATGACTGTGCATGTCCTTGCGGTGTACTCACGCTGGCTCTGGTTTTGCTTAGAAAAATAGGAAGAAGGCTACACAGGAGCTTGTAGAGCTTGCTTGACATTATTTCAGCTCACACATCTGACTCTTGCTCTGTGTCTCACTGGGGGTGGCCCCTGGAGTTTGGCCTATAGGAAGCCATTGTGCTGATAATAGTAAGGAGAGGTTGGTCTTTAACAATGTTATGTGTACAAACTGATATTATAAAATGCTTCTCTCATCTCCTCAAAATCCAAGAGATGGAGTGTATTTTACGGCAGGCAGCTAGTAGTCAATTTACTTACATTTTTATTGTAGTTCTCTGGGAATGGGTTCAACTGGTACCTCCTTGCAGTTGTACAGAAAGATAGATGGCCAGGTCATTGCTAAAAGTGTTGTGGCATAATACAACTTCTGATAGGTTGAAGTAATTCATTTAAGTATTGCAGCTACAACAGCTACAAGAGGTGGTCTCCCAGGTGCGCCTAGGATTACCTGACCTGGAATAGCCACGGCCTCACATGACATCATTCTCTTCCACCATGGAGCTACGGTGATTCCCACAGCAACTCCATTAAAGATACAACACACACCGTCCACCAGAGGAAAAACACCACTTTAACATAAACCTGGTGCTCGATAGAAACCGTCGTCAAAGAACCACAACCGAAGTACACGCTAAAGCCTCACAATGAAGTACTGAATAATTAGATTTTAACTGTCGAGGCATGCACAAAGTAAAATTCACCACCTCCAAATGATCTAGCTGTTTATGAGTTGAAACTGCTCCTAAACCACAATAACTACTGGCATCCCCCATAACCACAGTAGTCCTGCTAATCCTAATTAAAATCAGACATTGTGCTCGTTCCGTGATACGCAAAAATATATCTTCCATTCTATCAGCCCATGCATACCCAACACCTTTCTGCAACAATTACTTAACAATTTCAATTGTGTTATCCTCATGTTTATCAGCTTTATCATAAGATTCTGTTAGATACCGAATTGTTTCTATTGTGAGTTCTCGGTTTCATTTCAGGAGCTTCACCCAATCTTCTTTTATGATGTTTTCCTTACTTTTAAATAATCTGAATTTCTTTTTCATGAGAGTGACTAGCGACAGCATGGTTTTTAAACTCCACCAGAACTGACTACAAAATAAAGCTGCGTTGCTCCAGAGTATTCACATACAGAAGATGTATTCACAGAAATTAACCATACCTTCATAATTATTTGAAAATATTAAGCGTTATTATCTGGAACATAGCTGAAACACTGGTAAGGCCAAATATAATGCATTTACATCGGTACACCATCAGAAGCTATAAATGCAGTAAATGATTTGAACAGCTCCTTCAAAAATGTATTTAATGGTATGCACAAGTCAAATCTTGTGTAACAGACATTGCAAATTTATCAATTGCTGCCACCATCGCATGCAAATTTGGCAAAGTATGGCCGTTAAACTAAAGTATTCACATTCTGGTTTCTTTAGTTGATGCAAACGCTCAAATCACGTCTGACCTTGCATGCAAATACAATATTGACCAACCGCTCTTCACATCTGCTAATGTCTTCTACATATCATGTAACATTTCCCTTAACTTGATGTGTTATTTCAAAGGCGCATTCCTCAGTTTGTAAAGAATTTGGATATCATAGAACTTGACACCATACAAAGCCCAAAACCTTTCTATTTTACACTTTCTCATCATGAGCACCGTTTTACATTTTACTTTTAACTGTCATAGAATCACACCCACTTCTTTATATCCTAACGTATGTGCAGTAGTTTTGATGCTGCAATTCTGAAACTGGTGAATCTAACCTAGATACATCTGTCTGCCCATTGTTCCCTTAAACTCCATAATGAAGCATGTGCAACTTATCAAGTCAACAGCATGCCTAACAAAGGCTGCAGGTGAAATGTTGAGACTGCACAACCTCACACCTGTTCTCAAACAAATTCTCTGATATAATTGTATGGCTTGCTTAAGAGTTATTTTTCAATTCAAACCATTCCATTAATTGAAGTCTTACTACTTTTTGCTCTCCACTTTTTCCCTTTCCTTCAAACCCATCTCAATAATCCCAAAGTCTGCACTCTGCATTTTAAAATGCTCACTCACATACATCAGTTTATACATTTCCTGTCTGTACCACGAATTCTCATCACAAACAACACATTGGCTTGTACATCAGTCTAGTATCAAAAACATATAATGACTCTAGCCAGGGAGATATTAACGCTTTGGGGCAGATCACTCTGTATGTACCAATCCTTCCTTGTTCTTGTGCCCGTCTCATTGTTCTCTCGTGGCTCTTCTTTCTCAGCTCTACAGTCCATCCCCAGCTCTCTGCGGTGGCCTAAAGGTAACAGTATAACATTATACAAAAATGCAACAGACGTAACATAGAATAACAATATCGGTCGGTTAATGCGCTGTTCTGACTGATAAACCATATACATCATCATAAATTACGCTCATACAATCAAACAATTGACATTCCTTCAAAGTCTCACTTACAGAGTACAATCTGTTATTATTGATTAGAAAAATATGTCTTATTTGCCCTGTAAAGCTTATAGTCAAATTGGCCCATGATACTCCAATTTCAGGATCTGCCCTACGGATAGCGATCATCCTGCCTCCAATTTATTGGACACAGGCAGCCAATTGATCAGTGTTTTTCTTGTACTGATTGGTCACTGCTATTGCAGGTGAGTCATAAACATTTATCACTATAAAAAAACAAGTTTGCACCTCTGATTGTTTAGTCTCAACAAACATAAACAATTTTTTGTTCCAGACATGCTCTTTCTCCATTGCTTTAATAAGAGTTTCACAGCTAGATGTGTTCGAAATGTGAGAACATTTTCCCATTACTGTCCAGCCATATTTTCTGCCTGCTGCAGGAGTTCCATCGACTTCCAGGCAGTTCAACACAATTACAACATAAAAATTGACAAAACCATTCAGCTGGGCTGTGTCTTTGAACACAGAAGTAATGAAGATGATCTATATCATCGGCTAGGTGCAGTCAGACTCACTAAAATAGCAGAAATGCTGTACCATTTGTGTATGTGCCTATAAAAAGTCAGGCATCCAGAATTCTTCTTTTGGAATGGTCAAAATGTATGATAATTGAGCTAACATTGGGATATAACATATTTATTGAACTTGATTGAGAATAGGGAGCTATTAACACACTTGCAATGTTGAAATCATGCATTAAAAATAAAGTGATGGATCGTCACTATGTAGAGATAACGTACCTGATATGACTAGGGTTTTGGTGGTGTTAACTGGGTGCAAATAAATGTGGCAGAAGTGACAGAAACAGTATTTCCACGTTAGTCCCTATTTCTATGTGTAAAATGTCGAATTCACAAATTTACCTCACTATTCCAGGGAAACGTGGTGTACATTTGTATAAGCTGTGTGTTAGGAAATAGCCTCCTCAGTGTTTGACTTAGCACATTTGTTTCTCCCATTTTGACTTAATTCTTTGTGGGTCTTAACCCTCCACTTGTGACCTTGAGTATCTGGATGGCTACATGCTTTTGG
The DNA here is from genome assembly GCF_964263255.1 of Lissotriton vulgaris. Classification (NCBI taxonomy): domain Eukaryota; kingdom Metazoa; phylum Chordata; class Amphibia; order Caudata; family Salamandridae; genus Lissotriton; species Lissotriton vulgaris. Next base: position 976,448,973 of record NC_141687.1, on the reverse strand, counting down.
ATTGCCCATTTGTTCATGATTCTCTTTGGTAGCATTTGCGGTGTGTGTAACTATGACTTATTCTTGGTCACTCCTTAGTGAGTACTGACCTACAGCAACATTGTATATAGTATAGAGACTACTATAATATTGTAAAGGTAAGTGTATGTCAGCAAATGTAGATTTGCTGTTTTTAACTCCACACATGTACATGCCAGACGCGGCCCGTGCAGGTAAAAGCTGTGGGGTGGTGGGGCCGGGTGGGAGGCGGGTATTTTGACAGACGATGATGAGGGAAAATTAATTATTTATTACGTTTTCCCTTATCATCTTCAGTCGAAATCCCCCCTCCACCCGGCCCCACCTCCCCACCGCATGCAAGGGCCGTGGATGGTATATGCACACATATTCACACACACACACACACAAACCCACCCACACACTTTTTGATATTCATATTTCTCTTTACTACATTGTGTTGGTAGTATTCTGAATTCAGTATTTTTGTAATCAAAATTTTGACATGCAACGTCTGGGTGAACGCTACAGAGTATTTATCCTGGCTGCCAGTAAACAGTGCATGCCATGGACTGATCCTCTGACATGGACCCCGTAGAACATTAATCCTTCACCTGTATCCACTGTGCACTCATGGACAATACATGCCCACATCCACAGTGGACTATATGGGGATTTTCAAAGAGCATTTATTATGATGTGCTTCCCACTTTGCATGTCTGTGGGTTACACTGCCTCATTTCAAGGTTAACTCTTTTCCCTTATATACAAGGAATGCCTGCAGGTTGCTTACCAGCAACTCCAAGAGGCTTTTAGCCACCATATGCTGTGTGGGTTCACTGATAGAATATCGATGTTAAAAATATCAACGTTCAAAATAACGGAAGAAATATATAGACTACAAAAATATAGACTCCCATACCTAAACAGGTAAGTATAATATTATTGACTCGAAAAACTAAATGTAAAAATATTGATTTAAATATATGTATAAAATAAAATATATATAAAATATATTAAATATGAATATTAATTTTAACAAAATAAATTACATTTAATATACATTTTTACAAAATATAAAAATCTAAACCAAATTAAAAAAATAAACAAACAAACATAATAATTCATACATATATGTTAACTTTAAAATAAATATTAAACTGCTATCTTTAATTTATTTAAAAACTTTAAAATTATATAAAAATAAAATATATTTCAACATAATTTAAAATATAAAAAAATGTTCTAGAGTCAATTAACTATGGTTGTGTATGCGGAGCCCCGCAGATACATCCCCTGGTGAGGCACACCAATTTGGATCACACAAAAGTGCTTTGTTTTCAGTTGTATTCTTCGTTTATTTCATTTCAGTTGTTTATACTCATTTAAAGATAGTTGACTCGAATATTAAACAGCATATCCAACAGTCGTTATCCGTAACATTTAAACATTGACCTCCAATGCATTTCGGGCATAGGTGCCCTTGGTCACGGAGAGTTCAAAGTTACGCGTAGCGTCTGAAAGACGTTCTCAGTCGGTCATCCGTTCGCTGTTCACAGAATTCAGAAGCTTCTATCGACCTACCGATCCACCTTTTCGTTGTGCACCCCTCCTCTCCCACTAGAGTCAATTAAAACATTAAACAATGAAAAAATAATTAAGCTTAAAATGCCCAAAAACAATCAGTGCAACAGTAGGGAAAGTTTTGGATAGCAAAATAATTAAATTTACTATTACAACTCTAGTGAGTGCAACAGTAGGGAAAATGTTGGATAGCGGAGGGGTAAAAATTATTATTCCCGCTCCACTGAGTGCAACAATAGGGAAAGTGTTGGATACCAGAGAAAACATATACTATTCACACTCAAAACACTTTAAAAATAATATTAAAAATTAAAGATAATAATACAAATTAATAAGGAATATATTTTTTTTAAAAAAATTAAACATATGAAAAGAAGAAATATTGTAATATTAATGACATATAACAAAAACCTACAAATATCATATAAAATAAAATAATAAAAACATTTACAAAAAAATAATTCTTTTGAACTAGAAAATATTTACAAATAAAAAAATAATTAAAACATGAACGTATTTATTTTATTTCCTACCCTATAACACCACACCAACAACAAAACACTTCAACATTTTTAATTAAATGTATTTAAATAATTATCATAATTCATTATCAATTAAAATAATATTATAAATAAAAAACTAATATAAATTATTTGACTACACACACTTTAACACTATAATATCCACAGCACGAACCTAAATTAAACAATAAATTAATAAACAGAATTAATACTTATTTTAAAATAAATATATTACTATTAGTTATTAAAAACATAGATAGAAGGACTAAGACTAACATTTAAACATAGATAGTTATTGACTATCACTATTAACATCTTACAGTTAAATAATTACATTTTATTTAATACCCACCCTTTACCCCTTTTAAAATAAAAAACAACACACCAAAAAATAAACATTTACCAAAATAAATATCAAATAATTAGGATTAATTAACAACAATATTTTTAATACTTAAACCCAAATTACTTCCCACCCTTTACTCCTATAAACACAAAACACACCTAAATGAATTACCATAATTAATTAGCAATTAATTAATTAAAATGAATTAACATCCAATTTTTAAGTAGGTAAGTAAATCTTTATTGCATAGTTAATTAAAACCAATGCAAATATTAGCAAATAAAAAAGAAAACGTTAGTTAAATACAATTGTTATAAAAAGAGATAAAATGAGAATAACTTTGTAAAAAAATAGTAAATAGTACAAAAAGATTTATGCTTCTTTCGGGCTGAGCGTTGAATTAAAAAGGAGAGTGAGTAACTTGTGTGGCTCCTTGATAGGAACCAAACTGTGATGAAAGTTACAAGCGTAAAAAATGCGTGATTTTTTCTATAAAGTCTGTTAGTTCTTTTTGGGACCCCTACTGTTTTATTGTGTGTTAGAGGCCCACCAGGAGACAGTCTGTTGCCCATGTTGTGTAGTTGATCCCTTTTCAGTGACCATTTGAGATTTGCTTTTTAAGTTAGCCTCATCCTATTTCTGCCCTCTGTCACTCTTTTTATCTGCCTCCTCCTAGAATTTGACGACATGGCTTGCTAGTTGAATGTTCTTTTCATCAAAGCAAACTATTATCACCTGCAGACGTGTTCTTATACCCAGCTGGTTGAAATGCTGTTTTAGATGGAATCTACGCTCTGTGTCCAGGCCTTTACAAGTGCATATCAGGTGCAGGATGTCTTCTTTTGTGTTCCCACATACTCGGCAATTGATTGTTTCTTTGGGCCTTTCCCATGGGGGGGGGAAATGGTTTTGTACTGGAAGTTGGCCCAGCCGTAAGTGTAGGAACTTCTCCTTTGTGCGCATAGTGAACCCGACTCCTAGATAGCTTTGGCTGAGGCTGCTTGTGTAGCTTTGGATTACTGTCCAGCCATGCGCCCGGCTTGCTAGACTTGCTTTATCTTCGATCAACAACATTGATCTGACTGATTTGTTCACTAGGTGTTTAAAGATGTTGTGAGTTCCACTGTGCTTCCAGGCTTCTTGTAGGCACACAGAATTTATTGAGTGCTTGAGGTATTTCTTGGCTGGACTATTGCTCTTTCTTTCCATCTCATTCCATAGATGGTGATTTAGGCTTGTGGCATTTCCTCTCTGGATCTTATGCCATCTTTTAATTCATCAATTAAAAATGATTTACTTACAACCCTTACCACCCTTTACACCTATAAAAACCACAACACACAAATAAAATTAATTACACAATTACCAAAATTAATTACAAATTAATTAATTTAAATTAATTAACAACCAATTAATAATTCATAAATTAAAAATAATTACTTCTCACACTTTACACCTACCAACACAACACACACCTAAAATTAACTATACAGTTACAATAATTAATTACAAATATTTAATTTTAAATTATTAACAACCATTTATTAATTAATTAATCATAAATTACTTTACACATTTCACACTATAACATCTCAAGTAAACAAATAGTAATAAATAAAAATGAAACAATAAATGTTATATAATTAAATTACAGTTTATCAAAAGGAGATAGGACACTTGTGACCACTTATTCCAAGAGATTCGAAAAAGCCCTCATAAACGCTGCGTATCTCGAGAAGCGGTATATCTTATTCTCCGCCCCACGCGAGCGTTATGGCAACAGTCATTGGGCTTATTCAGTCAGTGTCTTGCCAGCCTCACCCGAGGCGATCTCTGGTTTTTTCGTGGCAGTATCCAGAGAAACGGGAGTTACCCCACTGAAGCTGGGTGATAGGTAAAAAAGTGTGCAGGTGATTGTAAGATTTATTCAGTTCACTTGACCACTTATTAAAAATTACTTGGTATGCTCTGGGGATAGTTAGGAATCCTTAGCATAAGTCATTTGGACAGAAAAATAACGTCGACATGTTTTTGCTCTATCGGCCCGAGGGTCTAAGAGCATTCGTCAGGACAAATAAACAGGAAAACACACAGTGAATAAAAATTAATGTCACAATTTTGACATAGAGGGTCTCTATTATTTAATAGTCTTACCCTTGAAGGTTTTCAAATACCTAGGGAGTTGGGGAAAAAAATGGAAAATGGGGGTAACTTATGGCCATTTGACAATTTCATATTAGAAAAGTGGTCTTTATATCATGCATTGTGTCGATATGCATATTGCATCGTTTATGCAAACATTTGTGCAATTATAAGGAACACACAACAGTAGTGACATTATGGTGAGTTAAAAACATGGGGAAGAAACGGTGATATCACAGCAGTGCACTATCAACTTATGGTATATAGATTCACTAAATTTGAGGTTATTTTTAACACGATTAGTTTACTTAGAGCGCCTCGTTAGCATGGGGCGGTGGGAATGCAACGTCGCTCTCATACATGTGTTTGTATTGTACCTCGTGAAGAGGTCTTACCTTGAACAGAAATTAACCGCATTTCAGCAGGAGAGTTCAGGCTGCAGAAACATCGAAAACGGGGTTATAATTATGTTCTGTGCCGGTAACTGATGCACGGCGGTGGAGGTGGAAACACTCACCCGCTATGGAAGCGTGTTCCGCGTCTTGTGCTGGCTCTGCCTCCTGGGCGCTCGGAGCATGCTTTCGATGGCGTTTTCACCATGTTCAATCATGGAGAAAGAAAGCGGACAGTTGTTGTGTAACAAACGGGGCACATTTAGGGACAAAAAAATGATTTTAACTCCCTTTAATTTGACAATTATAGATTTTTGGGTGATTTGCCTTACTTATCTAAAATTACCACAACATAAATAGCGAGATTTATTATTTGTAGGGTTTTTGAAAAATCGGCGAAAAAAATGCCAAATGGGGTAGTTACATGCTATTTGTTTCTCACTTTAGATAAGTGTGTCTCTTTCATGTGTTGGGCTTGCAATTAGATTGTAAGGGCTGGTATTTTGCAGGACTCCTGTTATTTGAGCTTATAGGTTCAGCGCGCAAAATGATGCCATGAGATCTCGTCATTCAAACCAAACTTATTGGTTTTGAGACGGTCCACCCAACGTTGTTCTTTCTCATATAGTATTTTTTCTGCGTTGGGTGTCGCTTCCGATATCTTCTCGATTACCGTCCATCTCAGGTCTTCAATGCTGTGGTTATTTTCAATGAAGTGGGAGCAAAGTTTGGTTGTATTCTTCTTGAGGCGAATATTGCTTTTGTGTTCCCCTATGCGAAGTTTAACCTTCCTGCAAGTCATCCCAATATATTTTTTATCACATGGACAAGTGACCATATAGATCACATGGGATGAATTGCAGTTACTGTGTTGTTTTTGTGTCCATTTAAGTGTAGGGGACAATTGTAAGGTTTTTGTACTGGTAGTGGATTTGCAGGCCAAACAGGAACCGCATGGATAGTGTCCTGTTACTGGGACCATGTGGGCATTTATTGTGGATTTTGCTGTGATTGTTTTTCTTGGGCGCGTGTGTACCAATAGATCACGTAAGTTCTTTGTGCGTTTGTTTGCCATACGTGGTTTTGCCCATTTAAATTTTCCAGTATTGACAATATGCCAGTTTTTATGGATGAGTTTATTCACCTGGTATGATGCTGGGCAAAAGGTGGTTACGCATGTCATGAGATCCACAGTTTCACTTTTTTCGAAAGTTGTTAAGAGGTTGTCTCTAGGCTGGTTCATTGCTCTTTTTCTGCATTTTGCTATGGTCGATGTCTTGTACTCCCTTTGCAGCAGTCTAATGCTGAGTTCTTTTGATTGTGCCAGGTAGTCCATTTTTTGGCTGCAGTTCCTTTTCAACCGTAAGAATTGACTATATGGTAGATTGTCCTTTAACGGTTGAGGATGATAACTCTTATAGGACAATAAACTGTTCTTGGCTGTTGGTTTCCTGAATGATTTGGTTTCTATTTTCAGTTCTTATGAGTATATAGTCAAGTCTAGGAAGTCAATGCTTTCTTTATCAGCCGTATATGTGAAGCGAAGCCATGGATCACGAGTATTCAGCCATTCCACAAATATTTTTAGGTCTTGGTTGTTATTCCATATTAGGAGGAGGTCATCAATGTAACGTTTCCAGTAGAGTATACTGGAAACGTAAGGGTTGGTTTGCGTCAATACATGGTTGGTTTCGAAATTACTCACGTAGAGCCCTGCCACCGAAGGCGCAAACGCACTTCCCATTGAGGTTCCGTGGCTCTGCAAGAATAACTGGTCCTCAAATTCAAAGTAATTTTCAGTGAGTGCCATCCGGCAACACTCTAGGACAAAGTGTCTAGGTGTCCTGAAGTCCCAATTCTCAGTGAATAGAACGTCTTCCAGCATATCTAATGTTTCTTTTTGGGGTAGGCTCGTATATAAGGACTCAACGTCCAGTCCTACTAGGAGCATTGTGGTGGGATCAAAGGATTGGTCTTTAAGTTGATTTAGCAGATCTCTGGTATCTTGCAGATAGGTGGGCGTTTTTTTAACCAATGGTTGGAGAAATTGGTCTGCGAATTTGGAGAGAGGTTCTAAAACTGATCCGATACCCGAAACTATTGGGCGTCCCGGCGGTGGAACTCTGTTTTTATGGGTTTTGGGTAGCGAGTAGAAGTATGGAATTTTTGGATTCTCAGTAAGTAGGAAATCTGCTTCTTTTTTGCTTACCCAACCATTTGTTTCTGCTTCATAGACCATCATAGCTATTGTTGTTTTTAGTCTGGGTGTTGGATCAGTATTGATTTTTGTGTAGAACTTTTCGTCCGCAAGTAGTGTCAGGCATTGGGTCCGATACCCTTCTTTTCCAAGGATGACCACTCCTCCACCTTATCTGCGGGTTTGATGACTATGTCCGCATTTGCTTGAAGTTCTTCTAAAGCTTTTCTTTCCAATCGGGTCAGATTTTGATACGGTCTCTTGACATTATTTTCCATCTCATCGATTCCTGTGAGAATGGCCTGTTCGAAGGTCAGTATCTCTACTGGTACCATGTTAGCAGGTGGTGTAAAATTTGACTTCTTGCGGAGGTTGGTGTCTCCAAGATCGGTGATTGGTACAGACTCAGAAAAGTATGCTTTCAGTTTGAGTGAGCGACAGAATTCATATAGTTCACATTTTAATCTGAAGAGGTCAAGGTTGGGAGTAGGGACATAACCAAGTCCTTTATTTAGGACGTTTTCTTGTTCCTTTGATAGGGTCACTGAACTGAGATTAACTATTAGTGACTCGTTTTGCTGGTTCCTGGTTTGGATGATGTCATACTCCTGGTTTGAACATTCGGCTGTTGGTCTTGCCATGATATATTTCTTCTTCTTCCTCTCTGGTTCTGGCCCCTCAATAAAAAAGGATCCTGATTCTGATTGTTAATCCCCTGTGGAGGTATGCCCATGAAGTTCTGCATTTGCTGGGATCCTTGATTGTACGGATTCATCCATCCGGTATATGGTTGCATGTAAGGCTGGAAGAATGGCATTGGTGGGCCCATGAAGTTTTGTCTTGGCCATCTATTACCTCGTCTTTGTGGTCTGGAACGGAAGTTTCCTCGGCCTTGTTTGCGACCTGAGTCTTCGGACCCTGTATCAGACCCTCCAGATGAGTCCCAAGCATCGGAATCATTGTCTGTTTTTGAGTCATTCATCTTATAATCAGTTTTTGTATAAGGATGCATTTTTTCGTGACTGAACTTTTTTATATCTTTGCTTAGTTTTTGTAGTTTGTTTTGCATCAAAAAGTCTTCACTGTCTGTTATTTCTTTGTTTAGATCCTCTAGTCTTTTTTATAGATCGCTGGTTGTATGTCTTTCTTTAGTTCTGCTTCGCAGGCTTGTATCTCTATTAATAAGGCATCTGATAGTCTCTTGGCAGTTTTAACTATTAGCACCAGGTAGTCAAGGGTACATTTCCAAGAGATTGCCGACCAGTCACGTCTAAAGGCTAGGTCATGAAGAAAGATTCTTGGTGCATTGGTGATCCAGAGACCACGCGGCGCTATTTTTGCGCGTAGGTACTCTGTCATGATGATTCCGTGAATTGCGACCCTTATTTGTTCCTGTTTTTTTGCTGTTAGACTGTCCCAATCATCGGTCTGTGCCAGTACTTGAACTAAATCCGTATTCTGAATTAAGGATTGTGCTGCTAGAATCTCGCTGATATCACTCCCCGTGAAACTCAAACCATTCATATCTTCCATGTTGGATTCCTTGAAGAAATGTCTATTTTAGACAAATGTCAGAGACAGAGTTCCCGCAGCTGCACGCTGCTTAATGTACTTGGTTATCAAGAGGAGGGAAGAGGAATGACTGTCCTATCGGTTCCCCAAAACAAGGTACAGTTTATCAAAAGGAGATAGGACACTTGTGACCACTTATTCCAAGAGATTTGAAAAAGCCCTCATAAACGCTGCGTATCTCGAGAAGCGGTATATCTTATTCTCCGCCCCACGCGAGCGTTATGGCAACAGTCATTGGGCTTATTCAGTCAGTGTCTTGCCAGCCTCACCCGAGGCGATCTCTGGTTTTTTCGTGGCAGTATCCAGAGAAACGGGAGTTACCCCACTGAAGCTGGGTGATAGGTAAAAAAGTGTGCAGGTGATTGTAAGATTTATTCAGTTCACTTGACCACTTATTAAAAATTACTTGGTATGCTCTGGGGATAGTTAGGAATCCTTAGCATAAGTCATTTGGACAGAAAAATAACGTCGACATGTTTCTGCTCTATCGGCCCGAGGGTCTAAGAGCATTCGTCAGGACAAATAAACAGGAAAACACACAGTGAATAAAAATTAATGTCACAATTTTGACATAGAGGATCTCTATTATTTAATAGTCTTACCCTTGAAGGTTTTCAAATACCTAGGGATTTGGGAAAAAAATGGAAAATGGGGGTAACTTATGGCCATTTAACAATTTCATATTAGAAAAGTGGTCTTTATATCATGCATTGTGTCGATATGCATATTGCATCGTTTATGCAAACATTTGTGCAATTATAAGGAACACACAACAGTAGTGACATTATGGTGAGTTAAAAACATGGGGAAGAAACGGTGATATCACAGCAGTGCACTATCAACTTATGGTATATAGATTCACTAAATTTGAGGTTATTTTTAACACGATTAGTTTACTTAGAGCGCCTCGTTAGCATGGGACGGTGGGAATGCAACGCCGCTCTTATACATGTGTTTGTATTGTACCTCGTGAAGAGGTCTTACCTTGAACAGAAATTAACCGCATTTCAGCAGGAGAGTTCAGGCTGCAGAAACATCGAAAACGGGGTTATAATTATGTTCTGTGCCGGTAACTGATGCACGGCGGTGGAGGTGGAAACACTCACCCGCTATGGAAGCGTGTTCCGCGTCTTGTGCTGGCTCTGCCTCCTGGACGCTCGGAGCACGCTTTCGATGGCGTTTTCACCATGTTCAATCATGGAGAAAGAAAGCGGACAGTTGTTGTGTAACAAACGGGGCACATTTAGGGACAAAAAAATGATTTTAACTCCCTTTAATTTGACAATTATAGATTTTTGGGTGATTTGCCTTACTTATCTAAAATTACCACAACATAAATAGCGAGATTTATTATTTGTAGGGTTTTTGAAAAATCGGCGAAAAAAATGCCGAATGGGGTAGTTACATGCTATTTGTTTCTCACTTTAGATAAGTGTGTCTCTTTCATGTGTTGGGCTTGCAATTAGATTGTAAGGGCTGGTATTTTGCAGGACTCCTGTTATTTGAGCTTATAGGTTCAGCGTGCAAAATGATGCCATGAGATCTCGTCATTCAAACCAAACTTATTGGTTTTGAGACGGTCCACCCAACGTTGTTCTTTCTCATATAGTATTTTTTCTGCGTTGGGTGTCGCTTCCGATATCTTCTCGATTACCGTCCATCTCAGGTCTTCAATGCTGTGGTTATTTTCAATGAAGTGGGAGCAAAGTTTGGTTGTATTCTTCTTGAGGCGAATATTGCTTTTGTGTTCCCCTATGCGAAGTTTAACCTTCCTGCAAGTCATCCCAATATATTTTTTATCACATGGACAAGTGACCATATAGATCACATGGGATGAATTGCAGTTACTGTGTTGTTTTTGTGTCCATTTAAGTGTAGGGGACAATTGTAAGGTTTTTGTACTGGTAGTGGATTTGCAGGCCAAACAGGAACCGCATGGATAGTGTCCTGTTACTGGGACCATGTGGGCATTTATTGTGGATTTTGCTGTGATTGTTTTTCTTGGGCGCGTGTGTACCAATAGATCACGTAAGTTCTTTGTGCGTTTGTTTGCCATACGTGGTTTTGGCCATTTAAATTTTCCAGTATTGACAATATGCCAGTTTTTATGGATGAGTTTATTCACCTGGTATGATGCTGGGCAAAAGGTGGTTACACATGTCATGAGAACCACAGTTTCACTTTTTTCGAAAGTTGTTAAGAGGTTGTCTCTAGGCTGGTTCATTGCTCTTTTTCTGCATTTTGCTATGGTCGATGTCTTGTACTCCCTTTGCTCCCACTTCATTGAAAATAACCACAGCATTGAAGACCTGAGATGGACGGTAATCGAGAAGATATCGGAAGCGACACCCAACACAGAAAAAATACTATATGAGAAAGAACAACGTTGGGTGGACCTTCTCAAAACCAATAAGTTTGGTTTGAATGACGAGATCTCATGGCATCATTTTGCACGCTGAACCTATAAGCTCAAATAACAGGAGTCCTGCAAAATACCAGCCCTTACAATCTAATTGCAAGCCCAACACATGAAAGAGACACACTTATCTAAAGTGAGAAACAAATAGCATGTAACTACCCCATTCGGCATTTTTTTCGCCGATTTTTCAAAAACCCTACAAATAATAAATCTCGCTATTTATGTTGTGGTAATTTTAGATAAGTAAGGCAAATCACCCAAAAATCTATAATTGTCAAATTAAAGGGAGTTAAAATCATTTTTTTGTCCCTAAATGTGCCCCGTTTGTTACACAACAACTGTCCGCTTTCTTTCTCCATGATTGAACATGGTGAAAACGCCATCGAAAGCGTGCTCCGAGCGTCCAGGAGGCAGAGCCAGCACAAGACGCGGAACACGCTTCCATAGCGGGTGAGTGTTTCCACCTCCACCGCCGTGCATCAGTTACCGGCACAGAACATAATTATAACCCCGTTTTCGATGTTTCTGCAGCCTGAACTCTCCTGCTGAAATGCGGTTAATTTCTGTTCAAGGTAAGACCTCTTCACGAGGTACAATACAAACACATGTATAAGAGCGACGTTGCATTCCCACCGCCCCATGCTAACGAGGCGCTCTAAGTAAACTAATCGTGCTAAAAATAACCTCAAATTTAGTGAATCTATATACCATAAGTTGATAGTGCACTGCTGTGATATCACCGTTTCTTCCCCATGTTTTTAACTCACCATAATGTCACTACTGTTGTGTGTTCCTTATAATTGCACAAATGTTTGCATAAACGATGCAATATGCATATCGACACAATGCATGATATAAAGACCATTTTTCTAATATGAAATTGTCAAATGGCCATAAGTTACCCCCATTTTCCATTTTTTTCCCAAATCCCTAGGTATTTGAAAACCTTCAAGGGTAAGACTATTAAATAATAGAGACCCTCTATGTCAAAATTGTGACATTTTTTTTTATTCACTGTGTGTTTTCCTGTTTATTTGTCCTGACGAATGCTGTTAGACCCTCGGGCCGATAGAGCAGAAACATGTTGACGTTATTTTTCTGTCCAAATGACTTATGCTAAGGATTCCTAACTATCCCCAGAGCATACCAAGTAATTTTTAATAAGTGGTCAAGTGAACTGAATAAATCTTACAATCACCTGCACACTTTTTTACCTATCACCCAGCTTCAGTGGGGTAACTCCCGTTTCTCTGGATACTGCCACGAAAAAACCAGAGATCGCCTCGGGTGAGGCTGGCAAGACACTGACTGAATAAGCCCAATGACTGTTGCCATAACGCTCGCGTGGGGCGGAGAATAAGATATACCGCTTCTCGAGATACGCAGCGTTTATGAGGGCTTTTTCAAATCTCTTGGAATAAGTGGTCACAAGTGTCCTATCTCCTTTTGATAAACTGTACCTTGTTTTGGGGAACCGATAGGACAGTCATTCCTCTTCCCTCCTCTTGATAACCAAGTATATAATTAAATTACCCTATTCCCCTATAAACCCTCAACCCGCTACAGATCTAAAAATGCAAAATTCTAATAAAAAATATATATTTAATATAAATGAATTACTTCCCAACCTATTCCCCTATAAACTATGTGTGGGTGGCAAATTCCGTTCCGCTCGGAATGCAAAAAAGTTGAAACCTCCGCGATTCGTGGCGGAACAGAATTCGGGGGTATGAGGGCTGTCAAAATGGAGGTAGGTATGGGTGAGGTGTGATGCCAGAGTCTATAGGTGATTTCTCAGCAATGGAGGAGGCTGCCCCTAGTGTCTGCAAGGTCGAAGGTATGTAAGGTTGAGGTATGATTCTATAAAGTCTATGGTGATCACTCACACATTGAGGAGGCTAACCCTAGTGTCCGTTGGTCAGACATATGTATGTTTCAGGCTAGATGGTGATATTTAATTTTCTGAGAGGTCTGACCCGTCACCCTCTAGATTAGAGGTGCTTCACGCTGAGGTATGAGATCAGAGATTCTATGGCAAGTTTTCAGACATAGAGGGGTCAGAGTAGACTTTGTGTGTTAACAGTCAGACCTTCTATACGGTCGAGGTATTATATGTCAAATTGTATGCTGATATTTGAGACAGTGTCTGACCGCCGGAGTCTACAGGGGCTGACACATACATTTATGGCTGAGTTATGACGTCACAGATTCAATGCTGTTTTTTGAGATCAAGTCTGGCTGTGGGTGTTTGTGGGATCTAACAAAATTAAGGCCGAGGTATGATGTCATAGATTCTATGCTGATATTTGTGACAGTCTGGCTAAGGGTGTCTGTGAGTCTATGCGGAATTTATGGTAGAGTCTGACGGCTGGAGTCTACGAGGTCTGACACAACTATGGCTGACATATGGGGATCACAGTCTGTATGGTGATATTTGAGATAGAGTCAGACTGTTGATGTCTGGGATACGAACACATTTAGGGGTAAAGTATGACGTCACATATTCTACGCTGATATTTGGAACCCAGAGTCTGACGTGGTGTCTAGGGGTTGGCACATTTAGGGCTGAATTATGACGTCACAGATTATTTGCTGATATTTGAGACCCAGAGTCTGACCGCTGGTGTCTGGGGGAGCAGACACATGTAGGGCTGAAGAATGACATCACAGAATCTATGCTACTATTTGAGATGCGGAGTCTGACCGCTGGAGTCGGAGGCACATTTAAGGCTGAGGTCTGACGCCTCGCATCCATGCTGATAGCACACCCCGGCAGGCCTACCCCGAGCGCTTGTCCTTTAAATAGCGGTGCTGAGGGAGGGGAAGCGGAGGAGTAAACCCGTGTTGCGTCTAATGAGGATTGCTTATCGGTTCTGCCACGTGTTGTTGTTAGTTTTCCTGTGACTTGGCCCCCCCCCACACACACACCCGAGGTGCGTTCGCCTACCTCGCTTTATTGATCCCTGCTCCCTGGAATGCAGCCGCAGACTCCAGTAATGGAAAGGATTCAGTGAACGGCTCAGCGTGCTGGAGGGGCCGACCTGTGTGCGAAGAAAGGCCTCTCAGAAAGTACGCCAGTTGAGTAGAGGCATGGCACAAAACTGTGGCATCTTCTTTGTAAATATCAGGGCAGGATTCATTCTGGCACTATGCTCCTGTCACAAAAATTAAACATCAACAGGAAGCACTTTCAGATGTAAACAAAGCAGGTGCCCGAGTTGAAGCTCAAATTTAGTAACACATTATTCATCAGCCCAAAAATTAGTGAGCACTGTAGAGGCTAGGCAGGTGTGCTTTCTCCCCATATCTACCGTCTTCAATTAGCTGTAGTCCTTGATGGAGGTCTTTGCATCCATGAGTTTCTCGAGTGCAATCCCTGTGTAGTTCCTGTGACCAGGAGGCTGCTTTCCCCTCACCTGCTGCTCTGATCGGTCGCTGTTTGAGACAGCCCAGGGTCCAGCCTCTCTGAGACGTACTACATATTTTTATTATGTGCCCAGAGATGCGCATTCTCAACAAGCACCCCACGGAAAGCGTCACTCGCCAGCTCTGCGCATAGGGTCTCACACTTCTCTGCAGAATCCTTACAGATCACCGTCTGTTTCAAAACACTTTCCAGGTCAGGGTGGGCCTCACAATGGTGGCCCTGCAAAACACACTCATCTCCATCTTGAGATTCAGCCGCTGGGCAGCCCGTCATAATATTATCAAAAAGCATGCAACGGTAGGGACAATCATCCTCTTGGGTCGGGCCTGTATGGCACATCAATCACCAATATATTCCAAAAGAAAACACCTACTCCTCCTCCAGTACCGTACAACAGCACTATACATTTACCCAACGAGGTAGCACTTACTGATTAGCCAGTGGAAACTAGTCCAGTTGAGTAGAGGTATGGCACAAAACGGTGGCATCTTCTAAGTTCTTGGTAAATATTAGGACAGGATTCATTTGGGCACAGCAAAATCTCAGCCAGCACGCAAAATTCCGTGTGTTTGCAGAGATTTCTTGTTGTTTCGCAGACTATTGCGGAAGGCAACTCTGAAAATTCCGCCCACCCCTACTATAAACCCACAACCCACTAAAGAAATAAAATGCGCAAAATTCATTACATATATATAAAATATGTACTAAAATACATAAAAATAATAAATAATGATATTTTTAACTACTTTGGGGCCCATTAGGATGGCGGTCGGAAAACCACCCAACCGCCATGGTGGCGGAAATCAACACCCCTCCCATTCCTGCGGAAAAACCAGTGGTACAATTGAGATCAACCGGCCCAAAAATCCGACCGCCGCTCAACAAGGCAATGAAAAAATGCCCGTAGCGGGTGGAGAAGGCTAAAATCTATCCGCGGCGGTTGGATTTGCTGCAGGAATCAGCAAACCACCACCATAACAGCGGAGACACCGCACGGTAAATCAGGATATCTCCGATGTGCTCGTGGTACGTTCTGCTGTTTATGACTGCCGTGGTCGCAAACAGTGATGAATTGGAGAGCCGGCGGAAGAGCTGTAGCATAGCCACCGCTGTGGATGCTCCGTGACAAATATGGTGGTCGACAGAAAAAACTCACAACAAGGCCACAAAGTGCACACAGCAAACTAGCCATGCCCCTAAAAACACAGGCCACACCCCAATGACACAACCACATGGCAACTACAAAAATACAAATCCCAGGACAACATACACAACACACCTGACAGCAATACCCCATTTGGACACACCCACATAGCTGAGTATAAAACCAGCTCCTTTCCTGACCAGAATCCTTAGCAATACTCCACAACTCTAGGGCCCAACACCAGAGCACAAAGGAAAGGCAAATCAACATACCATCACTACTGACAACACACACATCACTACCACCTCTTCAACACCTGCTCCTCTAACCCCTCTGCACCTCACACACCATACACATCACCCCCTTACACACCTGCACCTCTAACCCCTATGCACATCACACACCATGGCACCACAGAAAATGCCCAAATTCACAGAGAATGAGCTGACAGTAATGGTAGATGAAATAATCAGAGTAGAACCACAACTGTTTGGTAACATGGTCCAACAGACACCATTAGCCACAAGAAATCAAAGGTGGGTAGGGAGAGTTGACAAGGTCAATGCAGTAGGGACCACCCCGCACAAGAGACAGGAAATCATGAAGCGGTGGCATTACATGAAGAGTATTGTCAAAAAGAAGAGGAGCAAGAACCTTGAGCTGGCTCAGAGGACTGGCGGTGGCCCTCCCATTCCAGGAAGACCATTCACTGAATGGGTCGAGAAGGTGCTTGCCATACTGCATCCAGAGAGTCTCACAGGAATAGCCGGGGGAGTGCAGGCTGGTAAGTACAAATAAATGTAGCACAACTCCAAAGCTACATCCCAGTGGCACAGGTATATCCATATGCACCACAATATCCAACACATGTCCCACAGCTCTAACATTTACTCCATCTGAATCACCCCAAAGGTAGCCAACATTTACAGGGTTGTGTTTTAAGGCAAAGAGCACTAAAACTCCCACAATGCCCCCTGTCCCACCCCTAAGCAGGATATAGCACTCCATACCAACCCAGAAGCATTTTGCAGCCAGTGCATGGTTCACCCTCACCCAACAGATAGGTAGCCACTTTCCCTGGGAGGGCTGTTTGGGGGTGGGAGGCCTGCACAACTACTCTAACCATGCCCCCTTATTCTCCAGCTCATCAAGATGGAGCACTCCCTCCCACCCAGATGTACGTGGCAGTCATTGCATTGTACACCTACAAATAACAGGTAGGTAGCCATCTTCCCTGGGAGAGCTGTCTGGGGGTGGGAGGACTGCACTACTACTCCCACCATGTCTCCTTTCCCACACCTGAGCAGGATGGAGCACTACCCCACCCAGAAGCAGTTGGAAGTCATTGCATCACCACAAACAAACTTACAGGTAGGTAGCCATCTTCACTGGGAGGGTGCTTTGTGGGGGGAAGACTGCACTACTACTCCCACCGTGCCCCCTGTCTCACCCCTGAGCAGAATGGAACACTCCACATCCACCCAGAAGCAGTTGGAAGCCATTGTATCACTACAAACAAACTTACAGGTAGGTAGCCATTTTCCCCTAGAGGGCTGTCTAAGGGTGGGAGGCCTGCACTACTACTCCCACCATGCCCCATGTCCCACCCCTGAGCAGGATGAAGCACACCACACCCACCCAAAAGCAGTTGGAAGTCATTGTATCACTATAAACAAAAATGCAGGTAGGTAGCCATCTTCCCTGGGATGGCTTTCTGGTGGTGGAAGGCCAGCACTACTACTCCCTCCATGCCCCCAGTCATACCCCTGAGCAGGATGGCACACTCCACACCCACCCAGAAGCAGTTGCAAGCCATTGTATCACTACAAACTAACTTACAGGTAAGTAGCCATCTTCCCTGGGAGGGCTGTCTGAGGGTGGGAGGCCTGCACTACTACTCCCACCATGCCCCATGTCCCACCCCTCAGCATGATGGAGCACTCCACACCCACCCAGAAGCAGTTGGGAACCACTATATCACTACAAACAAACTTACAGGTAGGTAGCCATCTTCACAGGGAGAGGGCTTTGTGGGGTGGGAAGACAGTACCACTACTCCCACCATACCTCCGTGTTCCCCAGCTCATCAAAATAAGGACCTCCCTCCCAACCAGATGCATATGTCAGTCATTCCACTGCCCACTTCAAACTAACAGGTAGGTAGACATATTATGCGTTCTTGTCCCACCCCTGAGCAAGATGGAAGCCTCCACCACACACACACATACAGAGATGTGCCACAAATCCAATGTGAAAACATAACAGGTAATTAGCCTGTACATGCACCCAGCCATTCCTCTCAAAAAGCATGGCGCCATATGACAACACCAGCCCTCTCATTGGACACATGTACACACCGATCCTATTGCCACTAACAGTGTGCAGACATCTAAGCAAATGAAATTGTCACAGCAACCAAAGTGTGACACACAAACTCACATGTAGAAGAAAGTCTGTGCACAATCATGCACAGAACTGAATGCCATGTGTAAGTGCCATGGGGCCAGAGTAGCAAGGACCACATGAAAACAAAGAAAGCATGGTTGGTGGTACAAATCCAGATATGCACATGACATAACAAAGCTATGCATGAGATGACAATGGACAGTTCATGCTCAGATGTAACATCTTCCAGGGAAGAGTAATCAACAAAGAGGCTTCACAGAATGTCTTGGTTGAGCTAGTCCCTAGATGGCAACATGTCCTTGTTGTTGTAAATAAAACAGCGATTATATTAAGCATTCGCTGAAGACATGCCATTGTGTCTTACTTCAGTTTTCCCGCTCGTACTTCTAATACGGCCGGACTCCATTTTGTTTTCAGGCGTTCATCTTGTATGCCACACGTCGCCATGTGCTCGCCACGAGGCAAGTCCTACCTCGTGGGTTGTCACCCCTGAAGTTTGCCCAGCAACAGGCTATAAATAACTTCTTGTGCGTCTAGCGCATGCCCAGTAAGAGTAACATCTGTTTCTACTTAAAGTTGATTGGAATGTGCATTCAGCAGGCTTCAAGAACCCTTAACTCCACCCATGTATCGATCATGTTCAAGAAATGTCCATATATGGTTGTAAATCATGTTTTTGAGCTGTAACCGCCCACTTATGAGCCCCTTCTTTGTGTATAAAAGGGGACCGCATGTCCGAGTTCTTTGTGCTATCTTGTACAATACTGTAGAGTGTTGTGTGGGCTGTAGTACCACCTTTAAAGGTTTATTAAACTATGTTTTTGTATTTCCAGTTTCCGTGCCACTTTCTTACGTAGTCTGAGGACTCTGTGTACAGAAGGGCAAAACCTTTTCGCACTCGCAGGCCTTGCTGAGGCCTGTACTCATCAATTGGCGCCCGTCACGTGGGGCTCATCCGCGACTCGGATGCTCGAAGGATTGGTCGTGACGAAGGATTGGAACCTTGCCGGGGACGTGATCACTGCCAGCGGCGCCTTTAGTCCTGGCATCCCGAGGTATTCTTCCTTCCCTTCCGATCTGACCATCTGGGTGGCGCCGGTCATCGACTGAGACCTCTTCTGTCGGTTTGCTGCATAGTGGCCGTTTGGGCGAATTCGGAACTTGGCAGTTGGAATCTGGATGCTCTTGATTGGTAAGAATCGTTGTACGATACTTGCTCCGAGCCTTTGATAGTCTTGCTTGGCAGGGCAGTTTTATACGCTTGCCCCGACTAAAATTGTTTGTTTGTTTTAAGTGACTAGTCATATTATTCGTTTGGTAAACTTATATATGTGTTGCAACTTGCAACCCATATAGGCAGGCAATGTGGAGATATTCCTCCTGATCTGTGAATTTGAGCGGCACAACGTTTTAAGTGCCATTTAATTATAATACTGCATATTCTGCATTATTTTTAGACATACCTGTTTTTAGCGCACTCCGTAAGTGGTGCTGCTGTTTTGGAAATGACCAGTTGGTACTTGAACAATCACAGCCGGCTCCCCCAGAAGGGACGCCGAATAGGGATATGTACATCAAATTTGGTCTTTCCCCCATAATGCACAGCACATTGTGGCGGAATTACACCAAGGAAGATCCTGAGTTGCGATGGCCTATGTATGGATCATTTGATTTGAAGAAAATTGAGTATGTGGAGCAGTGTATGTGTAAGCGACGAGTGAGACAAGATATGTTTGAATGTATACGAATGTGAGTGAAAGAGGTGCGAGAGCGTGAGAAGCGGGAGCAAGCACTGATTGAGAAAGAGCAGCGAAAGAGTGAGCGTGAGAAAGTGCATGAGGCGAAAAACCGTAAAGCAAAGGAATTAGAAGAGAAGCAGGAGAAAGAACGTCGGTTGCAAATATCTGGCCAGTATCCTGTTCGACAGCCTTTTTATCCTGTCCTTAATAAATCGGATGATGATTTCTCGTTATTAGATCGCTCTCCGCCCCCGTATGTTGGTCCGTCTGCCCCGAGAGGAGGAGATCAAGATTCTAGACTGCCCGGACAGAAGGTGGATACGCGGTCTATGTTATCGACCGAGCGTATGGCTGATCTCCTTAAGATTGCTTATCGGGTCAACAAAGATACTGTTCCCCTTGCCGATCTATTGAAAGAGCTTGAGGAATGGGAAGATAGGGAGAAACTATATTTCGCTGATTTTGTTTCTAATGAAGTAGTGTCAGCTTTTCGGAAATATTCTGATGTTCTTGAATCAGCTGATGTGAGGAAATATAATTTTTGATCGAGTAGTGTTCCCCAGCGAGAACCCCACCGTCTCCATGTACTAGCTTGCAGTGCATATAATTTCCCTCCTGTGCCAGCTACGAAGACGCAAATACATTTGCGTCCATCTTTCACTTGTCCTCTTTCAGATCCGCCATGAACGGATTGAATATTCAGTTCCTGTATATGCCGTGCCACTGTCTTTTTGTGGTACACTTTACACGTTTTCAGCTCTGGCGAGAAGGCCCTGATCCTGCCATCGAGCTTTTTCGAGTTCTTTCCTGCTTCCCGACTCTGAGGGCCTCAGCCCAGGCTACCTCTGTACCAGTGGCCCCCACCTTACTCCTTGCGCGACTCCGGTGCATAGCCTAACCTCTGCCTGCCAAGACTGTATTCAACCTTCGAATTATCTGCTCCACTCCTCGAAAACACATTCCTGTCTCGTAGCTCAAGTAAACATCCTCCCAGCTGCAGGAGCAGAGGGCCCGGTTCTTCTGTCTCTGTGCAAGTAATTCATAGACTCCGTTGCCATGGTAGGCCCATGCCCCCTCACCCTGCATGCCAACACGTAGACGCATATATGCAGACAGTATAGAGTAGTCTCTGCCCGAGAGACCTTTTCCCTTCCAGATACTACTGTTCCTTAAACATATGATATCAGATACGATTTGGGACTAGGTTGATCTGACATCCCAGACTTATGTCTACACTTATGTCTACACTTGTAGTGCTAAATGTCAAGTCCTTTCACCTTTCAGTTACACGTCAGACCCACGTCAAGCTGCTGCGCGCGCATCTCTGCCATATATTTATGCTGACACTGCAGGATTCTCCTATGGATCCACCTACTTGTGACCTCATGACATGTGACGTTTCTAGTGTACGCCTTCATGCACGCCCATTGTACCGCCTTTTTAATGACGTTTCCATGTTTTATCTCTTCTTTTCCAGCTGTTACGCCTACTACATGCTCATACATTGTAATGCATTGACTATATATATGTATTTCTGTAAACAATATGTTGTCTGTCTGCCCCTTCCTGAACCTGTGTGGTGATGGAATGGTTATGCCACCTTGGCTCGAGCCAATAACCCAATTCCTTTTACAGGAATAAAACCCTTTTGAGTTAACCTCAATATCCCGGATTTTGCCTCTTATTTTTCTGAGTTATTCTTATTGATTATTGATAGCAAATTAAGTATAGGTAATCGATTTTACCACAGTTCTGGCGCCCGAACAGGGACCCCTCCCCCACCCCACGCGCCGGTGGTGCGTTGCAGGCCTAGCCCCCTGCCGCAGCCGGACGGACAATTACGCGTACCCGCAGGATTTCCTGTATCTCCCTCAGGCCAACGGAGGTGACTGAGGCTGCGATCGACACCCAGACGAGGCGGTGAGGAGTGCGGAGGATCCCGACCTGAGCCTAGCTGAGAGAGCAAGATCCGTGGTATACCGAGGCCCGCCAGGTTCCGAAGTTCCGAAGTATCTGCGTCGAGTCCGAATCCAGTCCGAGTCGAGTCCAGTCCAGAGTTTCCGAGGCCTTCTGTTTCCGTGCTTCCTGGTGAGTACCGTTGCTAGGGACGCATCCTGACGTGCGCATTAGTTTGTGCCGGTCAAGTCGGGTTCGGGTACACGAGCCTGTTCTGCACTGTTCAGCAGTGTATCTGTACTGTATAGCAGTACATCTAGTCTGCACCTGTATAAGGTGTATCCGTGCCGTTTAGCGGTACATCCTGTTGCACTTGTCACTGTTATCTATTAATGTGGTTCGTTCTTAAAATGTTTTAAATGTGTCATTCAAATGTCGTGGTATGAGTGAATGTTTGACTTTCATTGTTGTGCTTAAACGTGTCTAATGTATAGTGTGTTCATATCCGAGTAAGAACCAAGTAGCCAGATTTCAGAATGCCGTTGTTTTCCAAACTAAGACAAATAAAAACCCGGAAGGGGGTTCTAGAAGAAGCTGTTCCCATTCCACCTAGGGACACTCCAGGGTACTTTATGTACCACAAACATGGCCTAGATGCTGTTTTATTTCTCGACTTATGGGTAGACTACACTAAAGAACTGTCAGAGAATCAGAGATGGCCCGCTGCTGGGACATGGGATGCAGATTGCATCATGAGAGTAGAAGAAGCATTATGGAAAAAGAAAGCCAGACAGTCACAGAAAGATGCCATCGAGTTATGGCGTAAAGAGTCGCATAGGCGCACAGAAAAGGCTCACAGACTAGAAGAAAGAGTAAGGAGGAACCCGACAAGGTCCGAGAAGACGCATTAGTTGAGGAAGGTATCAGAGTAAAATTAGAACAAGTAGACAGACAGCGAAATACGCTTATGAATGGCATGTTCCCCATCTTGTCAAAAGGCCTGCCCAAGGCCTCTCCAGAATTACCGAAGGACCTACCACCCCCATTGCTCCCGACTAAGGCACATCAGAAAACAGCAAAGGACGTTTTCCTTTCTTCCTACTTAGATGATGTTGCTCCCACCTATGTTAATACCCCATTGCCTGTGCCAGTGCCTGCGCCTAACGGTCTGAATTCTTATGTCCTTCCTCCCCGACAAGCTACTCCTCCCCGGATTCCTCCTCCTCCTACTTCCCTTGATACAGATCCGACTAACCCTTTCGGAGCCGGTGCCACAGGAGGCGCGTCCGGAGGGGCAGGTTATCAGACTCCGCCACCAATCCATCGTCTGAGTTTTAGAGAATTAGCGCAACAGCGTACACCTAGAACAGATATTACAATTTATGGAGATCACCTTGCAGATTGTAGATATGACCCGGTACCTGGTAAAAAGAGTGACGTGGAAATGTTACTCGCATCAGTACGTTTACGACGAGTCACGAACTTCCTAATGACACTACCTGGAATGACAGAACACATGGATCGAATATATAAGTTTGTGCAGACAGGAGTAGGGCCTGAAAGCATTAAGGAGGCCATGGCCTACCAGAAAGTGGATACTAAAGCCAAGTTATTACGGTTTCTTATAAACTGTTTTATTCGAGAAGCAGATAGGCCGGGTGCGAACCCGGCAGATTTGATAGCACTCCACAAATGGGGCCGTCATATAGCCGATGGACAGCACGACAAAGAAGCCTGCATAGATAACATGTACCGAAGAATCAGAACCTCAATAACTAAGATGCACGAGAAAAGACAGGCCGCACCAGAAATAGATTCAGATAAACAGGTATCCGCAGAGGATGAGGCAGAGGAAGAACCAGAGACGCCAGTACAAGCACAGTTGCCAGTTAGAGAAATGGTAGCGTATGTAGGTAAAGGAAGGCCATTCAATAATTCGATGCGCCCAGTGCGCCCAGAATGTAAAAGGATATATCAGGAGGCCATGTGTAATCCTAAAACCCCTGAACACTTATTCCAAGCCACCGACCGAGTACTTCAAGAGCGCATGGGGTATCATGAACTCGATTCTATGGATGAACAAGAATTAGCCAGGTCAGCCGTGCAATGGGCTGACAGTTCTGAGAAATATGGTGATGATGTGTTAGCACATACGTTCCTGAACTTGACACCAAGTGAACAGCGTTTGGCTGGTATGTACATGATACAGCATCTGCTCTTATTGTATAAAAGTCAACATTCTGATCCAGGTCCCCTGCGCGATATACTAATTGAACTGGTCACGAACAGATGGAAAGGTCTAAGTACTGACCTGATTAAAGTAATTCTAGAACATCGCCACAAGTATAATACATTCTTATGCCCACAGATTATCCCAGCACCCGTTATGGAGCGAAAGACCATGTATTACATGGATAGACAGAATCCGTTGCGAGAAGTGCACCCCGTGCAGAACGCAGACCAGACGCTTAGACGCGTGTTTGTGTATACACCTATAACCAAAATCGAATTGCTAGAAATGAAGAAACTAGTACCCAGTCACGATAAAGATCCCGCAGGTTTCCATCGTGAAATAAAGGATATGTTATTAATGGGCGATTACACTTATCCCGACCTCATGAAAATACTGAAAGTGTTACTACCTCCAGGCATATACGAGAAACTCAAAGAAAAAGAATGGGAGGTGGGTAATGCAAAGATTGATTGGGCTGGATTAGAGAATGAAGAAAATACTCGGATCCCAGGCCTAGGGCTTGGAGATAAAGTTAAAGCGTTACCAGGTTTATTAGTACAGGTGTTGCCACGTTTATTGAGTACGAAAAAGGAAGATTGGGGTGCAATTTCAGCATGCAAACAGAAACCTGATGAAGACACTAGTGATTTTTACACACGATTTGAGAAATGTTTTGGTATTAACAGCGGTCTGAAAGCAAGTAGCGAGTCATATCCACATCTTTTTGTAACAAAATTAGTCGAGAATTCCCTACCCCAGGTCAAGAACAGAGTACTGAAAGTAGAAAGCACTTGGCAAGCTAACACCCCTTCGCAAATGTTGCAAATGTTACAGTATCACCAAAATAGACTTAGAGAAGAACAAGAACATGAACAGAGACGTATGAAAGATACGAAAATGAAAATGTTAGTTGCTCAGTCAGTTCCCGCTGATGGTCAGAAAAAGGGTGCTAACCAATCTAGTAATTCGTCAGTTCCTATAAAGGGTGTATGTAATTATTGCAAGCAGCCAGGTCATTATATAAATGAATGTCCCGTTTTGAAACATAATATTGCCACGGGCAAGACAAAAGAGAGACCGCGTCCTCCTAGACAAGATCAGACTTCCACACAGCAGATCGCACCCATGCCAGCTCCTTCACAGACAGTAGCGATACCTCAACAACAGCCCATTACTGCAACACAAACCACGACACAGCAAATGTATCAGTATGCACAGAACGATTACCCTGATTACCAACGATACACATGAAACAGCCTAGAGAGTGAATTCCGCTTGCCCCTTATTGAAGTTCCTGTAGACCAAAATGGTCCTTATGTACATAGTCAAGTTTTAGGGAAAGACAGAAAGTTTCTCATTGATACAGGGGCAAGCAGAACCACGATAAGTCACAATGAAGTACCAGGGGCACCCCTCTCAGGCTCACAGAACGTGTCACTCGGATTTTCAGGAAAACCCATTATTAACGAAGTATCACAACCCCTCCCTCTTGCAGTAGGTCCTCTGACACGGACTACAGATTTATTGCTCACGAAATCATGTCCAGAAAATCTATTAGGCATAAAAACACTGAAAGCTCTAGGAGCCATTATTTGCTGTTCTCCCGAGGGAGTACGATTATTTTTGCGAGATTTCAAAGGCCATTATGTATTGAGAGATATGGATCCCCGACTACAGAACGTCCCTGCCCACTTGTGGGCGCAGGGCCCCACTGATGTAGGTTGCATGCACATAACCCCATATCGAGTCACACTCAAAGCAGGAGTGGTGTTACCACGAATTCGACAATACAAGTTACCCCCAGATGCTGTAGTGGCTTTACTGAGAATCATTGACGAGCTCATCGCACAAGGAGTGGTCGTGGAAACCGACTCTAATGTGTGTAATTCTCCTATCATTCCTGTTCTTAAACGTACTGACCCAAATGCTCCACCTGTTTATCGATTGGTTATTGATCTGCGCGAATTGAATAAATGCATTGTACCACAGTACCCTGTGGTCCCAGATATCTCTTCATTACTGACAGCTATTGATTCCGAAGCGGCGTTCTTTACTGTAATCGATCTTAAGAATGCTTTCTTCAGTGTCCCTATTGATCCGGAGAGCCAATTTCTGTTCGGATTCAGTTTAAATGGACGATCTTTTAAATTTGCCCGTGCACCTCAAGGATTCACAGAAAGCCCCAGTATCTATAGTCAAGCATTGAAAAAGCAACTCGACAGCATCCACATGCCAGTTCACACTGCTCTGCTTCAGTATGTCGATGATCTGCTGATCACCGCTCGAAGCGAACCCGAATGTGAAAATGCATCCCTGATTGTTCTGAATTTCCTGGCCGACAAGGGGCACAAGGTGTCTCCTTCGAAGCTGCAATTCTGTGTTCAGCAAGTTGTGTACCTGGGTCACTTGCTGTCCAAAGTGGGGAGACAGCTCACACCTGATCGCATTCAGTTAATTGTAAACATGACACCACCCAGAACACAAAAGGAGGTGCGGGCCTTTATAGGCCTCACCTCATACTGTAGACAATGGATTCCCCAATATGCATTTCTAGCAAAGCCACTCATTCAGTTAACAACACAGGAGGCAGCGACTTCGTCTGTCCTCCCTTGGACTCAGGAACATACACAAGCTTTTGAGGACTTAAAGAAAGCCTTATGTCAAGCACCTGTTTTAGCAACACCATGTTACAGTAAGCCTTTTACACTTTTTGTCACAGAACGTGAAGGTACTGCATTGTCAGTGCTCACCCAGGAACAAGCAGGTTCACACAAGCCTTGTGCTTATTTTTCCAGTACATTAGACCCAGTAGCACAAGCTCTTCCAGCATGTTTGAAATCAGTTGCAGCGACAGCTCTAGCAATTAGACAGAGTGATTCTATCGTGTTAGGCCATCCATTGACAGTACAGGTTCCACATTCTGTAGAAGTCCTCTTGAATCGGACTCAAACCCAACACCTGACTATCGCAAGATTGACAGGTTATGAATTGACATTGTTTCAGCCACACATTGAAATCAGACGCTGCAGCACATTGAATCCAGCCACGTTATTGCCAGTAAATGGAGTAGATCCATTGGCACATGATTGCATTGAAGTTATCACTATCACAACAAAGCCCAGACAAGACTTAACAGATGTTCCGTTACCAGATCCAGACCTGACACTTTATGTGGATGGTTCATGTATGAGAACAAAGACAGGTGAATTAGTGGCAGCCTACGCCGTCACGACAGACACGGAAGTCATTGAAACAAATTGTATTGACACTTTGTCAGCCCAAGCAGCAGAGCTTATTGCTCTGACACAAGCATGTATTCAAGCTAAAAACAAGAGAGTCAACATATATACTGATTCACGTTATGCATTCGGAGTCGTTCACGACTTCGGAGTCCTCTGGCGAGAGAGAGGTTACTTAACTTCTCACGGTGCCAACATCCAACATGGTCCCCTCATTCAAGCTCTGTTAGATGCAATACATCTACCTACTGCAATCTCTATCATGAAATGTAAGGCACATACTAAGGTTACTGATGTCATTTCCCAGGGTAACGACCTGGCAGACCGAACAGCAAAGCAAACTGCTCAAAACCGAACTCATGTAACTGATCAGACACAAATAGTGGTACCATCACACTGCATGACAGTTAGGGATCCCGCACATGATGTGATCGACATACAGTCACATGCAACACCTGATGAAATTAAGGAATGGACTAAACTAGGAGGGGTCCAAACAGACCAGGGATGGATGACGAAGGGAAAATCTATATGGTTTCTCCCCGATTCTATGGTACAAGTCATCATTAATACAATACATAGTCCTGCACACCTTGGAGAGAAAGCTATGCTAGACAGTATTCAACACATATGGTCCAATAAAAACTTACGGGCAGCAGCCAAACAGAAAGTGCGTACTTGCATGATTTGTGGTCAGTTCAATCCAGGTAAAAGCATCCCCGTAGAGCAAGGTGGATTTCAGCCTCCCGACCACCCTTTTGAAGTCCTCCAGATGGATTATATCCAGATGGAACGCTGCCGAGGATTCAAGTATGTCCTCGTAGTCGTGTGTGCTCTTTCCCGATGGATAGAGGCATACCCAGTTCCCGATTATACTGCTCCGACCACTGCCAAGCAGTTGGTTCGTGAATACTTCCCGCGGTATGGTTTGCCCCGTATCGTGTACTCGGATAATGGTCAGCCGTTCTCATCCGCACTTGTGGAAAACATTACACTTCTGTTAGGTTACCAGTGGAAGTTCCATTGTGTCCGGCATCCCGAGGCAGCAGGTCTCGTGGAGCGTCATAATCAAACACTGAAAATCCGACTTTCCAAGATCTGTAGAGATAAAGGTATTGACTGGATAGTTGCCTTGCCGGTCGCCCTCTTCTATATGAGGATGGTGGCCCATTCCCGTTCTGGGCTATCCCCGTATGAGGTGGTCTTTGGTAGGCCACCGAATATGTGGGGGACGCCCATTCCACGTAAAATAACTGATGTTGATTGTCTTATGCTGACAGATTACCTTGCCTCCTTGATGTCTGCACTACAATCTTGTCGTTCACAGGTAGCTGCAGCCTTTCCCGACAACACCGAGACGAAGCCCCATGAGGTGGTTCCTGGAGATTACGTCTATGTCAGGAATTTTGATCGGAAGAGCCCGCTGGAGCCTCGCTGGCAATTGCCGAAGTTGGTTCTGCTCACGACGAGAACAGCTGTAAAAATAGAGGGCAGGAAGGGGTGGCTGCATTCCAGCCACATTAAAAATACTTTGGACTTCCTTCGGACTTGGACACTAAGCCCTGCCCTCCTCCACAAACTGACACAAAACTCCCTTTGGTCGAGAAAACTGCTTCAGAAACTTACAGACAAAAGTTACGATCTAGCAAGTCAGACAGTTTAATTGTTTAAGTCCTCCCCTAGGTGAATCGGTTAAATTAGTTTCTGACATGTATCCCCTAGATCGAGATAGAGAGAGAGATAGACAAAGACAACATAAGAAAAATGCGTATTGCAAATCCCTTCGTAGTCGCTGTATAGTGACACTACTTGTTATGTTTTTTCTATGTTTGCTGGTTATTACTGCTGGTATTCTACTACATATATACTACCCTATATTCAAGCGTGCACAAACTGCCTATAATGCTACTACTGAACATTCTTTTAGTGAATTACCGCCTCATGAATTATCATATAGACTTGCGCTGCGCAACAACACTTTCATTAGTATGTTACATCACTCCCATCAGACTACCAATGCTACTAATTGTTGGATATGTGGTCGACTTCTTCCTTACCAAGAAAACAAGGGTGTTTTGCCCCTTTTCCCGTACCCGTTCACCCACAATGGCACATGTGCTGCATGGTTTAAAATGCTCAATTCCCTAGTCTCTACTGCCGCTATTTATGAAGGTAACTGGGTTTGGGGAAACCTGAACTTAGTCTTGCTTAAGGTATGCTACCCTGACAAGGAGGGACTTCCCGTTGATACTGGAACGGATCTAGAAAATGAAGTATATGGGTTAGGGAATTACACAGTCACTTTCATGATTTTATCTGTCGAATCCGATGCTGCTCCTGTTCTGCCTGCTATGGCGGTATTGCCTGTTACTGGTGAACTATGTGTTCGCAAGAATGGTTCTGTACACGTAGGTCATAGTAAATGTACCACTGTAGTCGAATTTACTGATCATGGTAGATCCACGTTTAGGGCTTTACGTCATTCCTATTTTGTTTGTGGTCATACTGCATATGTCCGTTTGCCTTTAGACTGGGATGGCACCTGTTATATTGCATTCCTTCTGCCACCTGTTTTCCTAGCCCCTCCTGATTATCATAGAAACACCAATCTGGTAAAGCATAGATACCAGAGAGATCTCCCGCTTGTCGATTATACTGAAACTACCTGGGAACAATATACAGATTTCAATAAAGGTTTCTTCCCCTACTTAGGTGCTGTCTTTAATAGTAAACTGATACGTAAATTAACTAGAACCCTCGAAGCAGTAGTGAATGAAACTACTTCAGCCCTAGGTAACTTAACGGAGGAGCAGTCCGCTATGCGGGTTGTTGTTCTTCAAAATCGTCTTGTCATTGACGTCATCTTGGCAGATAGGGGTGGAGCTTGTAAGGTCATCGGGTCAAGTTGCTGCATTTTCATCCCTAATAACGCGCCAACCGTGTATAAAGCTATTACACGTCTTCATAAAATCGCAAGTTTAATTCATCAGACTCCAGGCACCTGGACTTGGTCAGGTTGGTTCTGGACAACGTTATCGGCCTGGGGGTGGAAGATCCTATCCCTCCTAGGTATTGGCTTTCTCGTAGTATTCAGTTGTTGCCTGTGTCTCCAATGCGGACCGGCAATTTGCGGCCTGTGTGCCACTTCATGTGTTCCACATTCAAGTTCCCATTCAAAGCGCGTAAAGAAAGAAGAGCAAATGATGTTAAGTGAACAAGTCGATCAATTAATGAGAATCGATGTATCATGAAGGGTCCGTGGGGAACAAGGAGGGAATGAGGAAATATAATTTTTGATCGAGTAGTGTTCCCCAGCGAGAACCCCACCGTCTCCATGTACTAGCTTGCAGTGCATATAATTTCCCTACTGTGCCAGCTACGAAGACGCAAATACATTTGCGTCCATCTTTAACTTGTCCTCTTTCAGATCCGCCATGAACGGATTGAATATTCAGTTCCTGTATATGCCGTGCCACTGTCTTTTTGTGGTACACTTTACACGTTTTCAGCTCTGGCGAGAAGGCCCTGATCCTGCCATCGAGCTTTTTCGAGTTCTTTCCTGCTTCCCGACTCTGAGGGCCTCAGCCCAGGCTACCTCTGTACCAGTGGCCCCCACCTTACTCCTTGCGCGACTCCGGTGCATAGCCTAACCTCTGCCTGCCAAGACTGTATTCAACCTTCGAATTATCTGCTCCACTCCTCGAAAACACATTCCTGTCTCGTAGCTCAAGTAAACATCCTCCCAGCTGCAGGAGCAGAGGGCCCGGTTCTTCTGTCTCCGTGCAAGTAATTCATAGACTCCGTTGCCATGGTAGGCCCATGCCCCCTCACCCTGCATGCCAACACGTAGACGCATATATGCAGACAGTATAGAGTAGTCTCTGCCCGAGAGACCTTTTCCCTTCCAGATACTACTGTTCCTTAAACATATGATATCAGATACGATTTGGGACTAGGTTGATCTGACATCCCAGACTTATGTCTACACTTATGTCTACACTTGTAGTGCTAAATGTCAAGTCCTTTCACCTTTCAGTTACACGTCAGACCCACGTCAAGCTGCTGCGCGCGCATCTCTGCCATATATTTATGCTGACACTGCAGGATTCTCCTATGGATCCACCTACTTGTGACCTCATGACATGTGACGTTTCTAGTGTACGCCTTCATGCACGCCCATTGTACCGCCTTTTTAATGACGTTTCCATGTTTTATCTCTTCTTTTCCAGCTGTTACGCCTACTACATGCTCATACATTGTAATGCATTGACTATATATATGTATTTCTGTAAACAATATGTTGTCTGTCTGCCCCTTCCTGAACCTGTGTGGTGATGGAATGGTTATGCCACCTTGGCTCGAGCCAATAACCCAATTCCTTTTACAGGAATAAAACCCTTTTGAGTTAACCTCAATATCCCGGATTTTGCCTCTTATTTTTCTGAGTTATTCTTATTGATTATTGATAGCAAATTAAGTATAGGTAATCGATTTTACCACAGATGTGATAGCTGATTCAAAGGAATTGCGTAAAAGTCTTTTTCTTCCTTCTCAGGTGCCCGATGCGATTCGATGTCTATTTGCGTTGCGGGATGAGATGTTTCGGCTACGGGATGAAGCGTGGAAAAGGAAAGATGGCGACGAGACCACGAATCTGAGTGGCGGCGGGAAGCAGTCATCCATCTTTTATTCAGATAAGATTGATGCAGTGCATGCTAAACCAATGCAGGAGGCGGCGCCTTTGTATGTTCCCCCTAAAGGAGCGGGTACTAGTTCAGATAGAGGGTCAGCGGATGCTCAAGGGTATTTTATCTATAATTGGGTTTATACTCCGTGGAATAGGGCAGATGTTATGGCATTAAAGCCGGCATTACCTGGTCCACGAAAGAATCCCGCAGCCTTTTACGAGGAAGTTGAGGGGGCCCTGAATTCCTGTACTACGACCCTGGCCGATATTGATTTATTTTTCGGACTTATATTACCCCCTGATATGTGGAGATCTATACAAAGGATAGATGACCTTCAGTCATTTAAATTTAAATGGGCGGATCTTGAGGATGAGGATAGGTAGAGGAAACCTGCGCAGAAACCACCCAGTCGATTTTAGATCTGCCTGCTGCTATCCTGGCTAAATTAAAGACGCTCATCCCTCCTAAAAATATTGATTGGACTATGTTAGCGTCATGTAAACAGAAAATAGATGAATCGGTTTCAGATTTCTTTACACGATTTGAGGAAACATTTCATGATTTTAGCGGTCAGTCGCTTACGGATGACACAGGCCGACATCTCTTTGTTGATAAATATGTTTTAAATCTATTACCGAGTGTAGCAGCTTCGACGCCAGCAGCCCTCCTGACGATGGCCCAGTATTACGAGCATCAGGAATTAGAAGCGAAGGGTACTGAGGAGAAGAAATCTAAAGATCTAAAAACGAAGGTTATGTTAGCACAAGTGTATGGACCACCTCGTAGAGGTAATGAAAGGGGCGGTCGGGATTTCTCTGGTTCCTCTTTGGGCCGTTCTGATTTGGCCCGGGATCAATGTGCTTATTGTAGGCAGAAAGGCCATTGGGCGAATGAGTACCCGTTATTACGTGCACAGCGGCAGGAGCGTGGGCAGGGATCCATGAGGGGTAGAGGAGGTTTTTCAGGCCCTAGTGGCAACACGAATGATCGAGCTAGGTTTGAGTCTAATATGCGAACCCGAGAGGGGTCCAATGTTTTTGATCGACAAAATCAGTACCAAATGTCTGATTATGCACCTCCTGAACAGCATGATTCACAGTATGCATAGGATTGCGTAGGATGGGGTAAGGAACCAGTTGAAGTGCCAGTAGATCAGAGGGGTCCTTATGTTACTGCACATGTTTTGGGTTCTACTGATCGGTTCCTGGTTGATACAGGAGCTACCCGTAGTGTTTTGTCTAGACAATTGGTTTCGAGGGCTCCCCGTCTGGCTCAACGATTACGTCAATAGGGTTCGATGGAACGCCTTCTGTTGGCCCACTATCACAACAACTTGCACTTTATGTAGATCAGTTTGCTGCACCTTGCCCATTTCTACTCTCTCCAAACATGCCTGATAATATTGTGGGCTTAGAAATGCTCAAGCATTTTTGGGCCACGATACGGTGCTCCCCGAGGGAGTACGTGTTATCCTGAATGATAATTATCCAACAATGGAGAGTGTGTACATGATTATCGTAGCGGCTGCACTGGCCTCTTTGCCTAAATCTTTGTGGGCCACGTCCGATACTGAGGTGGGACAGATGATCATCTCTCCGGTGCACATCAGTATAAAGGAGGGAGCTGTGCTGTTGCGCCTGCCTCAGTATCGGATATCACAGGAGGGGGAGGAGGCGCTCATACAGATAGTGCAGGACTTGATTAAAGTAGGGGTGGTTGAAGAAGTTCCATACAACGTGTGTAACAGTCCTATACTACCGATTTTGAAGAAAGACACTGACACCAGGATTTATCGATTTATTATCGATTTGAGGGAGGTCAACAAGATAGTGATACCTCAATACTCAGTGGTTTCTGATATTACGACACTCCTTACTCTGGTCCCTTCAACTGCGACAACGTTCTCAGTTATAGACTTGAAGAACGCTTTCTTTTCGATCCATATTCATCCTGACAGCCGATATCTTTTCGGCTTCACGTTGAATAATAGATCATACAGATTTTGTAGAGTTCCTCAAGGCTATACTGAGAGCCCTAGCATTTATAGTCAGGCATTGAAACAACAGTTGGATTCTTTTGTTTTACCTGAAGGTGTGGCACTCATACAATATGTCAATGACATCTTGTTGGCTGCCAACACCCCTGAACAATGTGAGGAGTGTACATTGTCTTTACTTACCTTCTTGGCATCTCACAACCACAAAGTATTGAAAAAGAAATTGCAATATTGTAGACCAAAGGTAACCTATTTAGGTCACCTTTTGTCTAAGGAGGGGCGTGCACTTACACCAGTTCGTATTCAAGCCATTTTAGATACACCAGCACCCTCCATGCAGAAAGAAGTTCGAGCTTTTCTGGGTCTCACCTCCTTTTGTAGACAGTGGATATTAGGGTTTTCATACATAGTCAAACCACTGTTAATCCTTTTGACAAAGGATACTCCAGTTCCCCTTCCATGGACAGATGAATGTGAGAATGCTTTTCAACAATTACGTCAGGCCCTTTGTTCAGCACCAGTGTTAGGCACCCCTGATTACACGAAGCCCTTTACATTGTATGTGCATGAGAGAGATGGATGCGCGTTATCAGTGTTAGTGTAGATGCACGGCGATAAGCAGCGCCCTTGTACATACTTCTCGGCAGTACTTGACCCTGTTGCTCAAGCATTGCCTGGGTGTTTTCGCTCAGTTGCGGCGACAGCGGTGACAATACGTCAGAGTGAAGGGATAGTCTTATCTCATAAGCTGTTAGTGCTGGTCCCCCATGCTTTTGATGCCCTTTTGAATCAGACAAAGACGCAGCATTTAACTAGTGCTCGTCTGACAGGATACGAGCTGACGCTGTTGGCTCCTCATATTATTTTGAAGAGATGTGCAACATTGAATCAGCTACGTTGTTGCCCTTCCCAACGACTCAGCCCGAGGCACAAGAGACACATGACTGTGTCTTTGTGACTGAGGAACAGACAAAGGGTCATATCGACTTACAGGATACGCCCTTTACAGATGTAAATGGAGAGCTGTGGGTGGACGGGTCCTGCTTAAAGTTACCAGATGGAGCCACCTCCGCAGCACATGCAATCACTACACTGCACACGATAGTGGAGACAGCACGCATACTGCAGAAATCAGCTCAGGCAGCAGAACTGATAGCGTTGACACGAGCATGTGAGCTTAGTGCAGGATTATGTGTGAATATCTACACAGACAGCCACTATGCTTTCGGAGTAGCGCATGATTTTGGCCTGCTCTGGAAGGAAAGGGGCTTTTTGACATCACATGGAACACAGATAATGTATGGAGAATTATTTAAAAATCTCTTGACCGCACTGACATACCCTAAAAGGATAGCTATAGTGAAATGTAGTGCACACAAGAAAGTGACAGACAAAGTAGGACAAGGAAACGCCTTCGTAGATCAAGTTGCACTTGAAACTGCGACGCAGCCTGGCTCCACTTCAATGTATGTTGTGAAGTCGCAAGCTGAGCGGAGGCACGATGCTAGGGAAAAGGTACTAGAGATGCAAAAGACTGCTACTGAGAAAGAACAAGACCAATGGTCCAAAGATGGAGAATTGGACGATGAAGGCTGTTGGAGGAATAAGCAGATGGATAGGTGGAAGTTACCTACAGCCTTCGTACAACCTATGGTTCAGATGGCACATGGGCTAGCACATGTTGGAGCTTCGGCAATTGTGAAATTGCTTACGCAAGTTTGGGAGCATCCAGAAATTGCTAGCACGGCTAAGAGAGTAGTACAGACCTGCATGATTTGCCTTAAGTATAATCCAGGAAAAGGAACACGAACTCCAGCAGGAGGATTTGCAAAACCCACTGCACCTTTTGAAGTACTGCAAACGGATTATATTCAGCTGAAACGCTGT
Source organism: Lissotriton vulgaris (assembly GCF_964263255.1). Lineage (NCBI taxonomy): Eukaryota > Metazoa > Chordata > Amphibia > Caudata > Salamandridae > Lissotriton > Lissotriton vulgaris. The sequence continues at coordinate 976,413,148 of NC_141687.1, read as the reverse complement.
AATAATCTAAAGTATGTCCTGGTCATGGTTTGTGCATTCAGCAAATGGAATGAAGCATACCCTACGAAGGACAATACTGCAATGACTACTGCTAAGGTGCTCTTGAAGGAATTCTTTCCTCGTCTTGGTGTTTGCAGATTGTTGTGGAGTGATAACGGGCCCCATTTTGTGGCGGACGTTATTAAGTATGTCCTGAAGGGATTAGGCATTGTACAAAAGTTCCATGCAGTGTTCCACCCTCAATCAGCAGGGTTGGTGGAAAAATACAATGGCACGCTTAAGATGAAAATTGCGAAAATACAGGCTTCTACTTCTCTGACTTGGCCAGATGCTCTGCCTTTGGCATTATTGTCTATCAGATCAGTACCCCATTCTCGGACAGGCTTAACGCCTTATGAGATTGTTTTCGGACGCCCGATGAATATATGGGGGGTACCCAAACCAAGTTCAGTGTACGATGCACCTTGTGTTTTAATGAATGACTATTTGGCACAATTAACTGACAGCTTGCTTTCCATTCATCAACAGGTTCGAGAAGCACTCCCTGATCGGTCCACAGGAGAAGGTCATAATCTCCAGCCTGGTGATTTTGTTCTCATGATGTCCTTCGAGAGGTCGAGTAGTCTGGAGGCGAGATGGTGTGGTCCTGAACAAGTCCTTTTGGCGACAAGAACAGCAGTGCGGGTAACCAATCGCAGAAACTGGATTCACTCCATCCACTGTCGAAAAATGCAACCTGACCTGGTGGAACCTGCTGTATTGACCGACCATAGAGATATCCTGACTAAGGAGAGAGGCCGTGCTGTGGTACCTGACGATTCTGAGGAGTTCTTCCCGGACCAGACAACCCCTGCATCGAGAAGATATAATCTACGACCAAGGAAAGAATCTGCAATTGTATGAGAAGTTGTCAGAATGGTCCCTAGGTTAGTGAAATGGAGAGCCAATGAGGCAAGGGGGGGGGGGATCAGCCATGCATTAGAGTAGTGACACCCATCTTGGCCCGATGGTGAAGAAAACAATGGCTACCTATGGGGTATGAGTTCTGACAACACTTTAGTTTCAGGAAGATACTGTGTACATTTGCTCAAATGGATAAGAGGAAGATTCTTGGTTCTGTAGGGTTCATTATCGTTATAGCAGTCATCGCTAGTCATGTCGTTTGTTGAGGAGAAGGCTCCTGCCCGTGAACTATATGTTGTTTCCACTCCAGTCCCTGACGAGCACTTTTTCTATACACTCCCATATCAAGAGTTGAAACATCGACAGTCATATTTGAATAACACTTTCATTCAGATGTTCCATCATACCCACATTGATACAAATGCTACAGACTGCTGGATATGTGGGATGATGCCAGCGCACCAAAAGAAAGGGGGGACACCTTTCATACCTCTTCCCTTTTCTCATAATGGCTCTTGCAGAGCATGGTACACTTTGCTTTTTGCTACGAGAAAGCCTACAGTAGGAAGACTACTTTTTAGACTGAATAAACAATGCCATCAAGATAAAGAAGGCTATCCACAAGCCAACTGAACTATATGGGAGTGGGAAGAGTGTCGACCGGACAATGAATCGACACCTTATATCTTTACGAACACTAGAGACACTGTTGGGCAAGAGAAGTTTGTGATTTCAGTGGCCCAAGCACAAGCTGATTTATGTGTACAACGTGTAGGCCATATTCCTGTAGGTGTTAGTGATTGTATTGTTGTGTTGAACATTGATGGCTTGAATAACAGTACTTTCCCTGCTTCACATAACACCTATTACGTATGCGGGAATAAGGGCTATTATCGATTACCAGCCGGATGGTCTGGGGTATGTTATATATCGTTTTTATTGCCACCTGTATTCTTGGCACCTGTATCATATCATAAAGACTTGAAATTATTGAGTAATGTGACTGTAAACAGATACAAGCGAACTTTATCTGTAGACGATGTTGTTCAGACGGACACTAGTCTGCGGCAATATATAGATTTCAACCTAGGATTATTTTACTTTGTGGGAGCTGCTCTGAATAGTAGAAAGATACGACGATTAACGAGAGTAATGGAAGCTGTCACTAATCAAACTGCTGCGGCTCTTGGGAACCTTACTGAAGAGCTACAAATTACCAGGATTGTTGCTTTGCAGAACCGAATGGTTCTCGACGTTATGTTAGCAGATAGAGGTTGAGCTTGTAGAATTAATGGAAGCAGCTGTTGTGTTTTCATACCTGATCATACTCCTTCTGTGTATAAAGCTATTAACAAATTACATAAGATTGCACCTGATATACACCTAGAAAATTGATCTTGGACTTTCTCTGGGTGGTTTTGGACTTTAATTTCTACATGGGGTTGGAAGGTTCTCACTGGACTATGCATAATTGTTGCCATATTATTTACCTGTTGCGTATGTATTCAATGTAGCCCAATGATATGCTCTCTATGTGTCTCATTTTGTGTGCCTAATAAACAAGCTGTTGCGGATGCTGCCCATAAGAAAACTATAACTAGAGAGATAGCGGATATGATGAGCATCGATATAAACGATGAGTATTTAGATTATCCAAGAAAACAGAATGTCTTCAGCAAATGCTGAAAGGGTCTTCTGTTGTAAATAAAACAGTGATTATATTAAGCATTCGCTGTAGACATGCTATTGTGTCTTACTTCAGTTTTCCCGCTCGTACTTCTAATACGGCCGGACTCCATTTTGTTTTCAGGCGTCCATCTTGTATGCTACATGTCGCCATGTGCTCGCCACGAGGCAAGTACTACCTCGCTGGTTGTCACCCCTGAAGTTTGCCCAGCAACAGGCTATAAATAACTTCTTGTGCGTCTAGCGCATGCCCAGTAAGAGTAACATCGGTTTCTGCTTAAAGTTGATTGGAATGTGCATTTGGCGGGCTTCAAGAACCGTTAACTCCACCCATGTATCGATCATGTTCAAGAAATGTCCATATATGGTTGTAAATCATGTTTTGAGCTGTAACCACCCACTTATGAGCCCCTTCTTTGTGTATAAAAGGGGACCGCATGTCCGAGTTCTTTGTGCTACCTTGTACAATACTATAGACTGTTGTGTGGGCTGTAGTACCACCTTTAAAGGTTTATTAAACTATGTTTTTGTATTTCCAGTTTCCGTGCCAATTTCTTACTTAGTCTGAGGACTCTGTGTACAGAAGGGCGAACCCTTTTCGCGCTCGCAGGCCTTGCTGAGGCCTGTACTCATCACTGTAATCACAAAATATGTACGTGGTGCATGGTATGTTTGACACCTCACACCAGGGACAAGTAATTAATGTACCTCAACATCATGTCAGGAGGCACAGTGTTCACATACAAACAATGTGATGATTAGTCAGCTGTGTGGTGTACAAACAGTGAATAATACTCAGCTATCACAAAGCTTGCGGGGTGCACTACAATGACCATTTCCCATCAGACCCACAGGTGACCAAGAACTGACTGCAGAGGACAACACCAGCAACCTGCAGAGTCAATCTCCCCCCATGGAACATGGACTCTCGGATGTTGACTCCTGGGATTCTTTGGACGAGGAGCTCAAAGCCATCCCAACTGGTGTGCCAGGGCACAACAGGTCTCAGGGCCCCATTGTCCCCCCACCACATCTGCTGCAACACCAACCTCTCTGCAGACCCCTGCTGTTATGGCCTGTGCGTCCACTCTACCACCATCACCACCACCACCAGTGCTGCTTCTAACACTCTCCCTGTCCCAGAAGATGACCACCCCGCACCACCAACTGAGGAGGGCAGGGAGAGGATGCAGGTGCCCACATTGGTGAGGCAACAGGTCCATGGCAGCAGGGCAGGTGGGAAGGGCAGGGTCAGTCACAGACAATTAGACCCTGGGACCAAAGCCCTGGACAACATCAAACTGAGTCCTTGGGGTCTATGAGCGAGCCCAGTGATAAACAGGCCGGTCAGAAGAATATACCAGCGAGCTCTTCCTGCTGATGACGTCCATGGACACCCGCATGGGCCAAATTGTGGACCTCTTGGGCCAGCTAGTGGTGGTACTGAGGGATAGGCCTGCATCACAAACAACACTTCCACCTCCCACTGGCCACAGAGAGGGGTGAGTCCTCAGATCCCACTGGCCCTACATCAGAGGCCCCCCCCCTGCCAAGTGACGAAGGGGCCGTCCCAAGAAATCCCTGAGAATATCTCGTGGCAAAGCACCTGCCAAAGGCCAATCACAGAGCCAGCCATGATGGCAACACTCTTCACTACTACATTGACATTTTAGACTGTCCTTACCCATACTGCCTTGTGAATGGCATCTGTCTGTTGGACCGGGTCACCACATCATTGTGGTGACTGCTCCATTCTATCATTTACCATAACTGTCAACTCACTGCTTCACTAATCACCTCAATGTAAATGTTCAACCCCCCTCACATGTCACCATTGTAAATAAATACCCCTTACACGCATGCCGTTCTTTCTGCTCAGTGTTTATTCCAGGATGTGCAGTCTTCCCCATGATCACAATGTACCAGGAGTATTGAATGTATGTAGGCATGGAGAGGCTGAAGGGACCTAGGAAAACACAACAGAACAATAATCACCAGTCTGGGTGTGGCATCACAGACATCACACAACACTTACCATCAAGCCAATCCATCATGCACACATCACAATGAGCAACATTGTCAGCCACCAATGAGTCAACAACCAGCTGCAGTCACAAAGCTCACATACACCTAGACAACAACAGCAACCTCATCAGACAATAGGACCCTTGCACATCATCACTCACCTTCAAGTGAAGTAGCGGTTGATGAGCTGTTGAAGCAGGTCAACACCTTACTCCTCTCCACTATCCTCATCACTGGACACGGGTTGGTTTGCAGGCAGGGGCCTTGGCTGCTCATCAGCATCCAGGAGCAGGGGGATCTCCTTGTGAATGGCCAGGTTGTGGAGCATGCAGCATGCCACCACAATCTGACACACCTTCCTGGGCGAGTTCATCAGTGTACCTACGGTCTTGTCCAGGCAGCGAAATCGTGACTGCTGGTGTCCTGGGATTCCGCAGTTGGCTCAGCTACCAAGGATGGTTGGGATATGCAGAGTCACCTAGGTGTACGAAACATAGAGAAACCTAGTAATGTTACTGTGGCAGAGGACAGCATGTCACACACACAGCACGCTAATTGACTATGCATACTCGCACACAATCCATGCAAGCTCAGGAAGCAGATTAGTCATCAGCTGTGGTACAATGCTGTTACGCATGATGTATGAGTCATGGGCTGAGTCTAAAAATTTGGCACACACGTGGGAGATTATCATATCTGCCTTACACAGGCCTGACACACCACTTGTACATTTATGGAATGGAAATGTTTACGATTCCTGTAGATGTGCTCACGTGCCTATGGTGTAACAAGCCCAACATGTGTGCAATCAATGGCACCAACCTCATAGGGGATGTGTCCAAGGGCATAAAAATCTCTCTTCACAGCTGCCAATTCTCCCCCTGGGGAAATGTATATATCTGTCCTTGTAGATCATCATGGCTAACAGGACATCACGCAGCACCATGCTGAACATAGTTTGCGACATCCCACCTGTGCTGGACACCGGGTGCTGGAATCATCCAGTGGCAAAAAAATGCATCAACTTAGACATGGGGTGAATGCAATTGGATATGTTCTTTGAGGCTGCAGGTGGGGCTCCAACACAGCACATAAGTTTTGTAGGGTGGCTCTATCCAGATGGAATTTACGGATTACCTCCTCATTCTCCATGTCTGCCAGCACTGTGAAGGGACAATGCAGATTTGGTCTCCTCCTTGTTTAGATCAAAGTGGACACATGTCAATGCAATACAACATGAGACGTGTACAACTACGTATGTTTTTACAGACACAATGCCAACAATGACTGTCATCACATTTGAATTACAGGCCAGCTTACATGTAGGGACACCTTCAGCCACACTACTCATACACTTGTCGCCTTTCACACAGCAAGTACATCTGAAACAACACCTGACTATGAGAATGCACAAAGGGATAGGGTCCCATCTAGCATGAGAAGGCCTGGGAGTATTTCATACAGCATATGTGTGAAACTGCAACACTACTGTTTCATACCTAACTGCTGTACCTGCCACACCTTCATGAGTAAGTTGAACATGGCACACATCAACAACACAATGACTACAGGCTGTGCGTAAACAATAAGTGTGTGCAAGAGCCAAGAAAAGTAGACCGTCAAATCTGCACATTGCTCATTAAGACATACATCACTATGATTTGCCCAGCACTTTCACACATTGACATGTGTACACATTGGAGAGTCCATCACAACACTGTTCTGCGTACATGCCCATCAATATCACGAGTGACATGTGAGGGAGTACATGCCAATGTCCAAAATCACATACACAAACATGGCATGTGTAGTCAGCCGTGGGGTAAATGGTACATTGACATTGTGTGCACAATGATATGACATTAATCATGTGGCCGCTGTGTACTGTTTATAACTGCCCATTGGCCATTGACACAGCATGATGTGTCGAAAGGTGCTGTCGCAGTGCTCTATCACCCAAATTGCGGTCATTCATGTTAATGTATGGCACCCAAATTGCTGTTGCTACCGCCTGGCCCAGGTGTTGTGTCACTACCAATTCCCAAAAAGCAAGCGCGGTAGTGATAGCCATAAACACATGCTCAAATGACGGTTGGCATGCTCCTCCACCCTAATCGCGGTCATTCATGTTAATGTATGCCACCCAAATCTCGGTAGCTACGGCCTGGCAACAGCGGTGTGTCACCACCAATCCCCAAAACGCAAGTGCGGTATTGATAGCCATATACACATGCTCAAATGGCAGTTGACATGCTCTGCCACCCAAATCACGGACATTCATGTTAATGTATGGTACCCAAATTGCGGTAGCTACCACCTGGCACCAGTGGTGTATCACCACCAATCCCAAAAACACAAGTGGGCTAGTGATAGCCATATACACATGCTCAAATGGAGGTTGGCATGCTCCTCCACCCAAATTGCGATAGCTACAGCCTGGTACCAGAGGTGTGTCACCACCAATCCCCAAAATGCATGTGCGGTGGTGATAGCCATATACACATGCTCAAATGGCGGTTGGCATGCTCCGCTACCCAAATTGCTGTAGCTACCGCCTGGCACCAGCGTTGTGTCACCACCAATCCCCAAAACGCAAGTGGGGTTGTGATAGCCATATGCACATGCTCAAATGGCGGTTGGCATGCTCCTCCACCCAAATTGCAATAGCTACGGCCTGGTACCAGCGGTGTGTCACCACCAATCCTCAAAATGCATGTGCAGTAGTGATAGCCATATACACATGCTCAAATGACGGTTGGCATGCTCCGCCACCCAAATCGCGGTAGCTACCGCATGGCACCAGCGGTGTGTCACCACCAATCCCCAAAACGCAAGTGGGGTTATGATAGCCATATACACATGCTCAAATGGCGGATGGCATGCTTTGCCACCCAAATGGCAGTCATTCATGTTAATATATGGCACCCAAATCGGTGTAGCTACCGCCTGGCACCAGTGGTGTGTCACCGCCATGGACCATGCCCTTACAGCCAATGCGAACCGCAATTGCGGAAGCTCAATGCAAGATATGAAAATCGCGGTAGGCGTGTTCCGTAAATGCGGAGCCGGTCATTGGCTGCAATTGGAAGATGCACCACCGCGGTAGCACCCGCCTGGCCCCTGCGATGTGTCACCGCCATGAAGCATGCCCTTACAGCCAATGGGAACAGCAATCGTGGTAGCAAAATGCAAGATTTGAAAATCGCGGTAGGTGTGCTCCGTCACCGCGGAGCCAGTCATTTGATGCATTTGAAAAAGACTGACCTAGAACACCATTCGCAGCAGCTTAGGACAACTGAAACGACCCCAGAGGTCTAAATATGTGTGGGAAAGAGCCCCACATTTCCATAGCTTACAGAGCCTGCTGCCTGAGACTCCTCACCACCAACTGCTGCTGCTCCTGTCTCCAGGGACTGCTGCCTGTCACCCCTCACCACCACCTTCTGCTGCTCCTGTCTCCAGGGACTGCTGCCTGCCACCCCTCACCATCAACTGCTGCTGCTCCTGTCTCCAGGGACTGCTGCCTGCCACCCCTCACCATCAACTGCTGCTGCTCCTGTCTCCAGGGACTGCTGCCTGCCACCCCTCACCACCAACTGATGCTGCTCCTGTATACAGAGACTGCTGCCTGACACCCCTCACCACCAACTGCTGCTGCTCCTGTCTCCTGGGACTGCTGCCTGCCACCCCTCACCACCAGCTTCTGCTGCTCCTGACTCCAGGGACTGCTGCCTGCCACCCCTCACCACCAACTGCTGCTGCTCCTGTCTCCAGAGACTGCTGCCTACCCCTCACCACCAACTGCTGCTGCTGTCTCCTGGTCACAGTGATGTCGAGGACTGAGAAGATCCATGCCAGTCCGTTCACCAGCGAGGAGCTGGAGGTCCTGGTGGACGGACGAGGTGCTCACACAGTATCCGAGGCTATATGCTGCTCCAAATGTCATGGTAAGTGTTCTAGATCGGGAGTGAGAGTGTAGTGTGGGGCACACATGAAGTTGATCTGCTGCAGTATGTGCCTGAGAGTGTGGGGTTGTGTCATGCAGTGCTTAGCATGCTGTGTCCTCGGGAAAGGGGTGTGTAGCCTATTTCACACGTCTACCGGCCTGCAGATCAAGATTGGAGGGACATGTATTATCTTGTCAGCCATACAGGGATGCAGCAAGTTGATAATGCAGGAGTCAGGGCAGTGATTGCTTGCGGCAGGTACTGTGACTACCCTCATACCTGCTTGCATGTATGTGGGATTCTCCCATGCTAATGTACTATATGAGATGCTGTATTGTTTCTGTTAGACATATCTGTGTATTTGGGCTGTTAGTATCATGCTCCAGTACTGATAGATTGTTTGTAAATCTATCAGTACAGGATTTTCCCCCCTCTTGTCTCTCATGCCTGCAGCTCAAATTCCACCAGTGTAAGGCCGTGTGGAGGGCCATTGCATGCAAGGTGCGGGCTCTGGGTGTCTCTAACCGACGGCTCACCCACTGTCACAAGAGGTGGGATGACATCTGCCGGCTCAGCGAGAACATGGCGGAGATGACGCTGGGGCTGCCCCCCCAGACTGGCAGGTTGGCGCGGCAGAGAATGACACCACTAATGGTTCGCATCTTGGCCATGACACAGCCGGAGCTGGATGCACGTTTGAAGGAGCATCAGCATCAAGCTAGGGGTGAGTATTCTTGGAAGGATGACTTTGGCTGTGAGTGGCTGCATTTGTTCACAACCTCAGCCATCGCTGGGCTATGTGATGTTGGTAGTGTGATGCAGTGTCTTGTAGGTGGCCTCTGTGTTGGGTGCAGATATCATGCATTTGCCCTACCTGCACTTCCTAATGTTATTGGAGTAATTAACATTGACATTTCATTCAGAGTCCTGGGCTTCAGGTATCGTCCAACAACAAAGATAGCAATGGGTCAAGAAATAAAGAAACTAACTATGTGTCTGTAGGGTACAACCGCGAAATCAAACCTTGAGTATACCGAGGTGCGAAAAAATATATTCCCATCAGATTACCGACCTGTACCACCCTGCATTATTTGGGATCCTTCACCATGAAGGTATGTAGTTTTACCCACGGTAGATTTGGCAGGTTGTAGCCTAATCTATTGATTTTGTCCCTGAGCGAGTATGGTGTAATAAGGCATCAAGTGGTAATCTGACTAGCAGTGCTAAATGTGATAAAATGATAAGTGCATAATGTGAAAAGATTCTTAAAATTGGATAGTGAAAATGGAGTTAAGCAATTTTAATAAAGTTCCTATTCACTTTCAAAGTAAAAAACAGTGCATAGTAGTATAAACAAATGACTACTTAGATAGATGTTGGGTCGACATGTTTCTGCAGTCAAAGTGGTGCCCAGTGGTCTCCTACTGCTTCTTCAGGACCGTGGCTTATGCTACTGCTAGATATCCAGTGAATCAGTGAAAATGATATAAAGGAGATATACTATATCACCTGGAATTCGCCTGTTGTTGAGGTCCATATGGCACCCACAATGCAGCAGACAAATACACAAACAGACACACAGAAAGACAGAAAAATACAGGTATCGTCTGCATTGGGTTAGTCTAGGAAATCCCATGTAAGGGCATGGCAGTGTGCATAATCTGCATGTGCTTTCATCAATGCGTGCATTGCCTGACCTCAGAATGGTGAGGCTTAGACATCTGACACCAATGTGCAACAGTAGTTGTGCACCAAAGTACAACATGGTGGATGGCATATGCTCATGGCCATTGTGGACTGGCATGTTGTAGTCTGTATCTGTGTTGTCCCCATCTGCTCCATCCAGATATGACAGTGGCAACATGTGGTGGGGTACATCTTTGGCCCCATCAGGGACCTAGGTGTGCTCAGAGCTATTTGTGTATCTGGTTGAACTCAGCCACCAGCAGGATATTGTGCTGTGTTGTCATCACATGGCTCACTTATGCACCGTTAGCTTGTTGACACACAACCGTCATGTTAAAAATTGAGGTTGCACTCTGTTATTGCACAGGGTGGTGTGTAACATGGAGACTTCATCAACTTTAGTGAGGCTTTGCTTGCATATGAATGTTCTGTTGATGCCAATGAACTGACCCCACATCTCTCTCTGTAATGCAGCATCTCCCGTGGGCACGGAAGGACAGGGGACAGACACCAGTGGTGAGGCAGCAAGCACAACTGCTGCACACGAGCACAGTGACACTGATGTGACCAGCGCCTCGGAGGGGGACAGGAGTCTGCTTGAGGAATCACTGCCAGAGACTCAGCGCTCAACGTCATCGGATGCCAGCGGTGACGCATCTATGTGGGTGGGCCCAGGGAATGGGGACTCTGCCTCTTCTTCCACCACACAGCGTACAGACCCCACCCTCCTCTACTTCCACTGTTGCTGTCTGGGTTTGCACCAGTAAGAAGGGAAGAGTGTCCTTCACCCTAAGCAACGCTGCCCCTGCCCCTGTCACCCCTGCTGCCATGAGTGCTGAGTCTGTGGACTTTTTGCACCAGCTGAGTGTGGGCCAGACAACTCTCCTCAATGCCTATGTAGACCACGACAAAAAGTTGGCACAGGTGGTTGCTTTCATGGAGGGCATTCATTCAGGCATGGGTGGGCTACAACAGACTGTCCAGTCTTTGTCCTCCGCAGTGGCACAATCTCAGAGTCCAGCTCCAATCCCTTTGTTCACGACCCTGCCGATGGCCACATCTGATGATAGTGACCACACACCACAGACCTCAAGGGCAAGATACAGTACATGCAGCACACAGCAGCAGCAGCCTAAGCGGTCCAGAGCGCAGACACCATCCCCACAGAAAACTAAAGCCACCCCATTTCGCAAAGACAAAAGCCCGTCAGGCAACACCAAGGGACACAAAGCCAAGAAGCAGGCCTTAGGGTTACATGCGTCAGAGGCACCCCCAGCCTAGGACTCTCCTGTTCCAAAAGTATCTCGCAGAGACAAGCAGACAGTTTCTGTGCCTGCTGAGAAGGGGGTGCCTGCTAAGAGTGCACATAAGAAGAGCTCCAAGGCAGATTCACTCACAACCTGAACTCCCATCCAAAACCCTGTGAAGGGGGGAAAGGAGGACACTGTAGGGGGTACACCTGGTAACCAGGTGATGGAGGGGCAAAGGCCTGGCCAAGCATCCTGCTGGTTCCAGCATGTCCCCAGAGTGAGGGTAACCATCTTCACCTGATGCAGCTTTGGTGGTGTGTCCCAGTTGTGTCCACACCACTTTCTATTAATCCCAAGACAGGGAAGCCATTTAGAGTCCCCAAGAAGTGGAAAGGTACCACTCCACAATCTCCTACCCACACTGTGTCTCAGGGCAGCATGACTCCACCTCCACGTGCCACTACACCACCTGGTCCAAGCACCCCTCTGGCTTCCCAGGCCGCTGAGGCCTCTACCTCAGCTGCGACTCTCTCTCCCTGGTCCAGTCCTCAAACTGTCCCTGACACACAGCCACCGCCCAATCAGCCCGACAGTCAAGTCTGAGTGGAAGTCCCGCTCACACACTTGTCTCGCCCACAGCAGTGCCTGTACTGCCCATTGTTACCCCCCTGACTGTGATGCTGACCATGGCAGGGTACAGTCACACACATTCCCTGTGCAGCCTCTCATGTACTTAGGGGGTCATTAGGATCGCGGACGGACTTGAGTCCGTCCGCGACCCCAGAGTATGAGGGAACGTCCGCAAGGGCAGCGGCGTTCCCTCTGTGCTGATTAGGATGTGACCGCCAGGGTGGCGGTCACATGCTATATCTTTAACATTGCGGCGGGTGCAGTTTCAAGCTGCACCCGCCGCAATGTTAAAAATGCATACAATGCATTTGTATGCAGAAAGCGGCAGGCACCGCGCGGTGCCTGCCGATTTCTGTATACAAATGCAGGGGGGTACCATAGGTACCCCCCATGTGCACCCTCCACCCCCCCTTCACCTAGGGGGCCCGCAACGGGCCCCCGCAGTGAAGATACACATGCTTTTCCTCGGCGGAAAACCCGCAGCGGAAAAGCATCTTTGGAAGCCCATCCTAATATGGTGGACGGTGTCTGAGAGACACCGCCACCATATTAGAGCTTTTCTGCCGCGGTTGTAAGCCGCGGCGGAAAAGCTGCGGACGGAAACCAGGACCCACCAGCCATCCTAATGTGGCGGTGGGTCTTTGGTGGGTCCGCTGCGGTTTTTCCGCATCCTCTGGGCCGGCGGTGGCTTCCGCCGGCCCAGAGGATGCGGAAATTCCGCAATCATAATCGGCCCCTTACTCTGCACTTTGTCCTGGCCATTGGCCTTGTTGTTCCCTGCTGTTTGTCCCTTGCCTGTGCAGGATTTCATGTAACTACTCTGAACATTGGACTGGCCAATGGCCTTGATGTGTGCCCCTTACCTGTGCAGCTTCTCATGGACATACTCTGCACCTTGGACTGGCAACTGGCCCTTTTGTTCCCTGCTGTTTGCCCCTTGCCTGTGCAGGATCTCATGTACCTCAAATGCACTTTGTCCTGGCCACTGGCCTTGTTGTTGTCACTGGCCACTGGCCTTGATGTGTGCCCCTTACCTGTGCAGCTTCTCATGTACATACTTTGCACCTTGGACTGGCTACTGGCCTTGTTGTTCCCTGCTGTTTGCCCCTTACCTGTGCAGCTTCTCATGGACATGCTCTGCACCTTAAACTGGCCACTGGCTTTGTTGTTCCCTGTTGTTTGCCCCTTACCTGCGCAGGATCTCGTGTACCTCAACTGCACTTTGTCCTGGCCACTGGTCTTGTTGTTCACTGCTGTTTGGCCCTTGCCTGTGCTGTTTCTCATGTACATCAACTGCACTTTGTCCTGGCCACTGGCCTTGCTCTTGTCTACTGTTGGTGCCTATCTGTGTCCTATGTTAATAGAAACAGTTACTCCTGTTGTCTGCCTTGTCAGTGTCCTTGCTAAAAAAAACTTTTTCTGTTTGGGGATGGTTTACTGTAACACATGCACTATATTCCACTTCAACATTGCCAATGGCTTGTTTCCTTTGATCATGTTTTATCCACTCTAGGGTTCTAGACTTGTGCATCTGTGGCTGTTGGGTTAGCTGTATGTGTGTTTGCTGATGGACTGCTTAACTCCCTGGGTGTGGTGTTGTCTGTGTGCTGTTTTGATTGTTGTTGTGGGTGTTCATGGTGTGTCACTCCTATCTGTGTGGAACAGGTATGTTTGTTGTGCACACACTGCTTGGTGTGCATGCAGTGCGGTGACCTGTCCCTGCTTGCAGGACCTGTCCCTCCACACGCCGCGCGGCTCCCCCCGTGTGTGCCAGGACCCCCGACCCCTCCGCGGCTGCTTTGCTACAGCCGTGTGCCTGGAGTGCTGCTGCCAGTATCTTTAGCCTGCGACTTAAACCGTGCCCCTGTGTAAGTATTCGTATTTTTTATCTATTTGTGCCATAGCCTGTGCCCCTGTATTGCCAGTCTTCTGTTCTGGTTTTGCCGTCTCCGTGCACCTTCCCGCCGCTTCTCCCCCTCCCCGCTCCCCGCCATTGCTCCCCTGCGCCCGCCCACTTTTCTTTTGTGTATCCCGCCCATTAATCACCCCGCTCCCGCTTCCCAGCTGCTCCTACCTCCCACTTGGCCATTTATGGAGGTCGCCGCGTGGTGGTGAGCTGTGACCTGTCCATGCTTGCAGGACCTGTCGCTCCACACGCTGCACGGCTCCCCCGTATGTGCCAGGACCCCAGACCCCTCCGCTGCTGCTTCGCTACAGCCGTGTGCCTGGAGTGCTGTTGCCAGTACCTTTAGCCTGCGACTTAACACGTGCCCCTAAGTTAGTATTGGTATTTTGTATCTTTTTGTGCCATAGCCTGTGCCCCTGAATTGCCAGTCTTCTGTTCTGTTTTCGCGTCTCCGTGCACCTTCCCGCCGCTTTTCCCCCTCCCCGCTCCCCGTCGCTGCTCACCTGCGGCACCGTACCACTTTTCTTTTGTGTATCCCGCCCATTGGTCACCCCGCTCCCGCCTCCCAGCTGCTCCTCCCTCCCACTTCGCCATTTATGGAGGTCGCCGCATGGGAGCGCAGCGGACGGGCCCAGCGGGCGCGCCAATTGTGCGCCGATGGCAAGCCCGTCTACGCCCGTCCACGTCTGGACCGCGCCCAGCGCCTGGACCCCGAGCTCTTGTCGACGCCAGACCACACGATGGACCTACGACGCCGCCACTCTCAACGCACTCAACACCGGCCGAACCCCTGCCTGCTACCGAACCACCCTAAAACGCACCCACGGACCCTTCACCTGCCAATTCTGCAAATTCACTTGTCTCCTGACCTGCACCGCATCCGCCAAGCCGAGCACCAGCAGCAACCACCTCAAGTGCATCCTGCTCAACACCCGCTCCGTCCACAAACACGCCATCGAACTCTGGAACCTGCTCGACACAACATCACCAGACGTCGCCTTCCTCACGGAAACCTGGATGAACGCCTCCTCAGCGCCCGACATCGCCATCGCCATCCCGGACGGATACAAGATCACCCGGAGGGACCGCGTCAACCAGACTGGAGGAGGCATCACAATCGTACACAAGAACACCATCCGCATCACGAGCAGCGCCGACTACACCTTCACCGCAGCCGAACACCTCCACTTCCAGATACACACCGACCCCAAGACCACACTCAGAGGCACCCTCATCTACAGACCCCCAGGACCACGCACACAATTCAGCGAAGACATCACAGACTTCATCAGCCCGCCGGCCCTCCCCTCCGCTGACTACATCCTCCTAGGGGACCTCAACTTCCACCTGGAGAACAACAAGGACAGCAACACCACTTCCCTGCTGGACAACCTCGCCGGCCTCGGACTCAAGCAACTGGTGAACACCCCCACCCACTACGCCGGCCACACGCTTGACCCAGTCTTCTCCTCCAGCAAGTTCATCGCCTTCAGCCACTCCACCGGACTTCATTGGACTGACCACAGCTGCATCCATTTCAGCTTCAGAAGAACCACAACCCTCCACCACCCGCAACAGGTTCCTCGCAGGAGCTGGAACAAGATCACCGCTGACCAGCTCACCACCTCCCTCAGCCAGAACCCTCCTGCCAGCACAACGGACCCCAACAAAGCAGCCAGCAACCTCTCACAGTGGATCACCAACTGCGCAGACTACCTCGTACCACTGAAGACCCCTCCCAGCAGACACAGCAGCAAAAAAGCCTCTTGGTTCACCGATAAACTTAAGAACTCCAAGAAGAACTGCCACACCCTCGAGAAAGCCTGGCGCAACGACCAGACACAGACAACATGACTGCCCTCAAGCACGCCACCCGCAAACACACCAGCTGATCCGCACCACCAAGAAGACAGCATTCAAAGAACAACTGGACAACAACGCCTACAACAGCAAGGAACTCTTCAGCATCGTCAAAGAGCTCTCCAACCCCAGCGCCGAAAACAACAACATCACTCCCTCGCAAGACCGCTGCGACTCACTCGCCTCGTTCTTCCACCGCAAGATCGTTGAAATACACAACAGCTTTGGATCACCAACCACCGAACCAACACCCCCCACCACCACCCTCTGCGCCAGGACCCCGGTCAGCACCGAAGACACCACCTGCACGATGAACATCATCCACTCCGGATCCCCAACCGACCCCTGCCCCCACCACGTCTTCAACAAAGCCGACTCCATCATCGCACCCTAACTCCGGGACATCATCAACGCCTCCTTCAACACCGCCACCTTCCCGGAAAGCTGGAAGCACACTGAGCTCAGCGCCCTCCTGAAGAAACCAACAGCGGACCCCACCGACCTCAAGAACTCCCGCCCCATCTCGCTCCTCCCTTTTCCCGCCAAAGTCATCGAGAAGACCATCAACAGACAGCTTGCCGCCTTCTCCGAGACGAACGGATCCCACGACCACTCGCAGTCCGGTTTCTGAGCCAACCACAGCACAGAGACCGCCCTCATCGCAGCCACCGACGACATCAGATCCCTGCTCGACAACGGGGAGACAGCGGCCCTCATCCTCCTGGACCTCTCCGCAGCGTTCGACACTGTCTGCCGCCGCACCCTAGTGCAGCGCCTCAGCAACATCAGAATCCAAGAGAAGGCACTCAAGTGGATCATCTCGTTCCTTGCCGGAAGAACCCAGAGAGTCCGCCTCCCTCGTTCAGATCCGAGGCCACCGAAGTCATCTGTGGCGTACCACAGGGATTATCGCTCAGCCCCACCCTCTTCAACGTCTACGTTAGCCCCCTCGCAGCCATCGCACGCCAACACAACCTCAACATCATCTCCTACGCCGACGACACCCAGCTGATCCTCTCCCTCACCAACGACCCCGCCGCCGCCAGAACCAGCCTACACGAAGGGATGAAAGACGTCGCCGAGTGGATGAAGAACAGCTGCCTGAAACTGAACTCAGACAAGACGGAAGTCCTCATCCTGGGGTCATTGCCCTCCACCTGGGATGACTCCTGGTGGCCCCCTGCCCTGGGCACCACTCCCAAGCCAACGGACCACGCACACAACCTGGGCTTCATCTTGGACTCCTCCCTGTCGATGACCAGACAAGTCAACGCCATCTCATCATTGTGCTTCAACACCCTGTGCATGCTCTGAAAGATCTTCAGATGGATCCCCACCAAAACCAGGAAGATGGTCACCCAAGCACTCGTCACCAGCCGACTGGACTACGGAAACGCCCTCTACACCGCAACCACAGCCAAACTTCGGAAAAGACTCCAACGCATCCAGAACGCCTCCGCACGACTGGTCCTGGACATCCCCCGACAGAGCCACATATCCGGCCACCTGAGAGACCTGCACTGGCTCCCCGTCAGCAAGAGGATCACGTTCGGACTCCTCACCCACGCACACAAGGCCCTCCAGGACCTGGGCCCCAAGTACCTCAACAACCGCCTGACCTTCTACACGCCCACCCGCCTCGCCGCCCTCCCACGCATCCGCAGAGCCACCGCCGGAGGAAGATCCTTCTCCTACCTGGCAGCCAAGACATGGAACTCCCTCCCCATCTACCTTCAGCTAACCCAGGACCATCCCTCCTTCAGGAAGCAACTCAAGACCTGGCTTTTCGAGCAGTAACGGACCCCTCTCCCCCAGCGCCTTGAGACCCTTTCGGGTGAGTAGCGCGCTATATAAATGTCATGATTGATTGATTGACTGTATGTTGCCTTGTCCTTGTCCATCCCATGATGTCCTGCTGTGGTTGCAATGTGATTTATTGGCATGTGCATCTGTTGTGTGTTTGATGTGGCTGTGTGCAGTGATTGGGCTGTGTTGTCTCTTGCAGATGACGGATGCTCTGTGTGTGGTGTTCTATTAGCATGTCAGTGTGTGTGTTTGGTTGGTGTGGTGTGCTTCATTCAGATGTGTGTTGCCAGTGTGGTGTGCCTTACTTGTGTGTCTGCACATGGACTTAGGTCTATTCTGGGTTCTGTGCTTAAGTTAGGTGCTTTCCTGGTATTTTCTCTTCTCATGGTTGGGATGTCTCTTGTCATTCTTGAGCATGTGCTGACATGTGGTACACTGTGACACCATGTTGACTTGATGGGTGGTGTGGTATGTCTGTCTGTGTGTCATTGTAGGCCCATTGCTCCCAGTTTGTGTCCATGATGGTTTTGTGATGGTACACTTCTTGTCTGTGTTGTGGTATGTTGTCTGTGTATTGTTCCTGACTGATGAGGTTGTGCACTCCTGTCCTGACTGTGCTCCCAATGCCTTTCCAGAGTTTTGCTGCACAGGTAATGTCTGGCCTTGTGGTTCTGTGTGTGTTTTTGTTGAGTTATGTGTTTGGCTTTTGTTTTGTAAAATCATTGGTTCAGGCATCCCTGTGTGTGTGATGTTTGTGGATACCCCTATGGAGTGTGATTGTTTGTCAGTGTGTTGACTGAACATTATTGGCACCCTTCTGTGTGTTTGACACTGGTGTTATGTGCTGCAGGTGTTATGGGGGTGGTATGTGTGAAGGATCCTGCTTGTCAGTCATGGAGTGTTGCAATGGGCCCAGTGTGTTGTGCTGCTGACATACTTCTGTCAAGTAGGTGGATACAGATGTGTGGCTGTTCACTGTTTAACTTAATTCCCTTCCTTTCATCCCTGTGCCTATACATGGGTTGCCTTGCTGCCTCCCTGAGTTGTTGCGTTGAGGAGACTTCACTCACTGTGCCAGCCATGTGTGATTTGATGGGCTGAGGGTGTTGTTATATGTTCCGCGTTTTGTATGTGATGTACACATGCTTGGTGGATAGCTCCTTGGCCTTCCATTTGTGTGCACTTCAGTTTAGCTTTCCTTTATTTTGTCCTCCATTGCTGCTGGCATGTGGTCTGTGTATATGGCTGTTTGTCAGTGTGGGGTATGTCTGTGTGACTTGGCAGGCTGTGTGTCCAGTTGAGTGATTGTTCATTATCTGTGTGTGTGTTCACTTTGTGCTTGGACTCAGTTTACTTGCCATGAGTGTGGTGTTCTTGTGGTGTGTGGATTGCCCTGGCCCTGTGCTTCTGTGCTGTGTGTTCCTCTGGAGCCTCACCTGCTATTGCTGTCTCCCTAGTTGTTTGGTGTGTGAGTTCACCTGGCTGGTTATTGTGCATGGGGGAGCACATGGCATGTCCCTTCATGTTGGGGGGGGCCCAGTGTGTGGAAGGTGGAGTTGTGGATCTGTGGTTTTTGTGCACTGCCCATGCCTAGCGCTGGCCCTGCCTACTGCATTGTATGCATGTTTTCACACGGCTTCACCGCTGTGGTGAAGTGACCAGGACATTGCTGTGATTCCACAGTAGATGGTTGACCTGGATGCGGAGGGGTGATTTTGTGTCAGGTAAGACATGTGTGGATACACTTGTGGATGTGTTCCTGTCCCCACCAGGATGTCTGGTATGGACGGGAAAACTATATCAGCCCAGGAGATGTGTGTTATGGTTGTGTGTGGAATTGTGTGTTTGCGTACCTACAGCATCATCCGCGACAATCGATGAGTTGCTGCTAATGTATCAGGTCCAGCACCAGGAAGACGTGTAGAGCTTGGTCGATTGCGGTCACAACCTAATAGAACGGACCGTGACTCTGGTTTGTTGCTCTGCTGTCGTGCTTCCGCCGTCTCTGGTTGGGCGGTTTCTCCGTTGTTGTGCGACTGGATGTTTGGGGCATCCTGATTTGTACAGTGGTTGGGACGTCATCCCGCACAGTGGTGAGTGTCCATTGGCTCGCCCCGCTGCGGTTGAGGGCGCACTTTGATGCCGGTTCACGACGCACCAAGTCAGACAAGAAATGGGCTTTGTTTGATCATAGTAATGTGGTGGGCATGAGGACCGCTGCTGGCGTGCGGAAAAAGGCATTTAACGCCACCTCCAGCACCGCGGTGGTGCCTCCGTCTGTCATCATAATAGACCCCTATATATTTTGCAAATGACATTAAACACTTCAATATTTTATAAACCGATATTACTAACCTTAAGTCGATATTCTTGACTACAATATTTTTGCTGTGGATATTTCTGATCCTTAAAAATTAATGACTCAATATTTGTGCAACTTGATATTTTGTACTCAAAATTCTGTCTCTGCACCATTGATTTCGAAGAGATCACAGAGTCAGGCACAACAGTACCTGAATGTAAAGTGCTTGCTTTCTGTCTTTCTATCCTCTTTTTGTGACACATGCAGTGTGCCAAGAGAGGAAGGTTGGAAGAGCTCCAAATTGTCACTGCTCTTGACACCACAATGCTTCCCACAGAGGGCACACTTCTAAATAACAGCCTTCTAATCAAGCACTCTCAAGGTGTGTGCTAGAAATCCACGATAGAAAACTCTATAAAACCACAGTTACACCAGAAATGTGCTATGATGAACTCACCATGTGAAATGTTCATTTCAGTACATCCTGTCACCTATGACTCACCTGGTAGACTAACATTAAGGCTCCTTCTTGACATGCCTAAAAGGTACATTGGAAAGCAGCTAATTGGTAGAGTGTACTTTTTATTCCATTACTCACAAGCGTTCCTCTAGTGTGCCCCCTCACAGCGTCTCTGCTTTCCCATCCTCCGTTTTTAAGTCAGGGCATCCAACAAGCATCCAAAATTCAGGTGACATATCTGCTTCGAATCCATTCTTTCTCTAAAAATAAACTTCCATCTCAGATGAGTTTCAAATACAGATTGGAACATGCACTTTCCTTGCTGCAGCTCTTAAAATAGTGTGTCATGTCAATCTGCCTGATTCTCAAAATTCTCTCCTTCCTGAAAGCAAAGAACTGAAGCAAAAGTAGAACCAAAAATAACTTAGATGAAAAAGAGTTGTCCATTGTTTTGTTGAGGTTACAACTTTGCCTCTATTATTTTCAAAGCGCCTGCTTGTACAACATATTGGTATGTAATAAGCATGGCCTAATTACACTCTAGCAAAGCGTTCACCTAACTTAATTTTATCTCCTCCACTATGACAATAAATGGACGTCGGCCGAGAAAAAAGGAGGGTCCGACAACGCTTTTTCCCCATGTTAATTTCCATAGGAAAAATTGGAACAGGCTACAGCCCGAACTGTTGAACAGTTGAACAGAATTACACCAAATTTGGCAAAATGTAGCTCTTGGTTAAGAAAGTGACCTTTTTTAAATGGTGTATATCCGTTCAGTATTTCTTGAGAAATTAAAAAAGAAAACTTTCAATATCTGAGCACAGAGGAGGAGTTGTGACTCCTCCCAAGCATGTGCTGACTTTTGATTGGTCAGCACATGAAGTCAGTAGAAAAAAGATGAAAACAATGAAAAGGGGGTAGGGTAGAAACACTCTGACATCCTAGACCTGCTAAGGGGGTGCCAAGAAAAGCATCTTTTTTTTAATCGGCAGGATTTATACACCCAGCGCAAATTCTGCAGATTTGTAAAAAAATAAAACAATGAAGTGGGGACTTCGCGCTTCGTTATCTGTAAGCCCCCGGGTGGGCCACTTCCCGGGGCAATGCCAAAATATATAGCGGGGGCCACCACAGCCCCAGGTACCACCACCTCCCCAGGGCTATACAAATTATATATGGGGAACGTGGCCCCCCCGCACCCTCAGGGACCGCCACCTTCCAGGGGCTTGTTTACTGAGATGCAGTGGGCCTCCCATGCCCCCAAGGCACCCCAAGCCCCGGGGACCACCACCTCCCCAGGGCTTTATTTAAATATGCAAGGGGGCACGCGGCCCCCCTCTGCCCTGGGGACCACCACCTCTCCAGGGCTTACATTTATTTTTATAAAAAATGTGAGTGGGATTGCCTCATGGCTGCACCAAGCCCTTGGGACCACCACCTCCCTGGGGCTATGTTAAATGATGGGATGGGGCCGCGTGGCCCCCTCCTGGAGCCCTTGATTGCCCTAGGTACAGCCACCCCCCAGGGCTGGTTCCTGCAATGTCCCGGGGTGCCCACCCCCGGGACATCGCTATTTGCTATGACTTGGCCATAGCGAACACTGCTTTGGTTTTTGGACGTGAGAGCACTGCTCTTGCGTCCAAAAACCAAAGCAGGATTGCTTTTGCACAAAGGGAGCTGCATGTCTGGAACTCCCCTTGTGCAAAAGCAATGCCTGCTCCCACAGGAGGCGGAGAGACCGCGGGACCGGGGGGCGGGAATTGAGGCTCCACTCATGGTACCCAATGGTGAGGCCAGGCCCCAGGGGATGGGGTCAGCGGGGCCAGAAGTGGCCTGGGAGGGGGGCCCCCTCCACAATAATTTAAAAAATAATAATTGGGAAACGGGAATAGTGACCCCGGGAGATGGGGTCCCCGGGGTCATCATTGGCCTTAGGAGGGGGGCCATTCGGCCCCCTCCTAAAAATATTGTCTGGCTAGGCCCCGGGGGATGGAGTCCCCGAGTCCAGAAGTGGCCATGGGAAGGGGGGCCACGCGCCCCCCGTCCCATTCTATTTAAAAAATAAAATTAGGCAATGTCCCGGGGATGGGGCCATTATAGGCCACAGAAGGGGGGCCATACGACCTCCCTCCAAAATAGTTTTTTTTTAAATGCTGGCCAGGCCCTGGGGTGGCGTCCCCGGGGCCAATAGCAGCCTAGGGAATGAAGGCCCTCTTTTGTCCTAAGGACCTCAGGACACAAGTAGACTTCATCCCCTGTGCAGCAGTGCGCCTGTAGCTGTGTTTTCAGAGTAGTGTAAAAAAGAGGTGTGGCCTCGGACCACTCTCAGCAATCCAGGTGTGTGGAACTTACTAGAGGTACCTGCTGGGTTAGTTGGCCCCCAGGGACCCTCAGTATTAAAGGGGACTCAATCCCCCAACTTAGAACGCGCCAGGATGGGTGTTTTGAGAGTGGTGAAGAAAGGTGGCATGGCCTGTGTCCAGCTTTCACCAATCCCACTCTCTGGGACATACTGGAGGTATCAGGTAGGTTGGTTGGCCCCTAAGAACCCCCCCAGCAGTGAAGGGGACTTTAATCCCCATCCAAGAGAGCACCAGGAAGCGCGTTTGCAGAGTGGTGGGGAAAGGGGGTGTGGCTTGCTATGACAACTTAGCAATCCTGCTGTGCAGGACTTATTGGAGGTAAAAGGAGGGGTAGTTTGCCCCCAAGGTTGTCCTTGGGGGCCAACTACCTCTCTTGTTACCTCCAGTAAGTCCTGACAGTGGGATTGCTAAAATGGCTTCGGAGGCCATGCCCCCCTTTATCCACCACTCTGAAAATGCACCTCCTGGCAGACTACGGGATGCGGGATGAAGTTAAATTTACTCCTGGGGGAATTTGGGGGCCATGAAGCCCTCCTGGCATCTCCTCTAAGTACCATGCAGTGGAATTACTGAGTGCTGGTCGGAGGCCCAGCACCCTTTCTCCATCACTCTGCAAACATGACTACTACTTAAAGAAGCATCTTTCTGCACCTTTGACTTAGAGGTAGTTTTAAACCCCCTGCCCTATTATGTACTAGGGTCTAATAGAGGAGGTCATGCCAATCAAAGGGGTACCCTAACACATAGTGTTCCTAGTGTATGTAGGTGTTTTAACTGTGTTCTAAGTGTCTTTTAGCATACCATTGGCTCTAGGCCTGGTTAGTCAGAGCCATTTTCCACCAGTACCCATCAGCAAAAAGTTGAGGGCACAGGATGACTTTGCAAGAAGGCCTCTTTCCACTATTCTGTTGGTTCTTTGTTAACATCTCTTGCTCCTTTCTGCACCTTTCTTCAACTTACTGAACTGGAGGTAATAGGAGGGGTAGTTGTTTCCCAAGAATGTCCATGGGGGCCACCTATCTCTCCAATTACCTCTACTAAATCCCACACAGTGGGATTACTAAGAGGTCATCAGATGCCATGCCCCCTTTCTCCACCACTCTGCAAAGGAGCCTTCTGGCACAGTACTTGTTGGGGAATTGTTAGAAACGGGGTTTCCTGGTAGGCTAGTGCATGCTCCAAAGCCAGGCAGAAACCCCCGTTCTAGTCAGGGCGAGTGAGCTACACCCTGGGGATAACCCCTGCTCACCCCCTTGGTAGCTTGGCACGAGCAGTCAGGCTTATCCCAGAGACAATGTGTAAAGCGTTTGCGCAACACACACACACTGCGGTGACACACTAGGCACACTACAAAAGAGACTCCAAACAAGGTTATATAAAAATAGCCTTTGTATTATGAAAAACACATTAGAATGCAATCACATACATATATACACTGTGCCAACTTGCACCAGGTAGTAATTTACAGGGGGATCATGTACAAGGCAGCACCTATCGGGTCGCTGGCAGAACCATCACTAGATACAAACAGTAAATACACACCACCAGTACCTACTGGTAAAATAATTAACCTATTGTCATTACATTAGTATTAGGCATAAAAAACATTTGCATGAGGCATCATCCTAAGACATCCCAGCATGACATTGGGCATAAAAACATTGTGCACCTCCTTAGGCGTAAAACCAATTATAAATCATGTTAGCATTAGACATACCCACTTAGATCAGGCATAAACCTATGACATCATATTAGGTATCTCATTAGGCATAAAAAAACACATAAGCATGAAGGTGTCATCAGTAGGTAGGAAACACAATATGCCACTAATCAGTAGTATGACACAAAGTATGTGAAGTACTTGCACAGCTGGGTAAATCCAAAAGTAATCAGTTCTAACGATCTGTTGCGTGCTCCCAGAGATGACGCTGTCTGTGCCACTCAGCGAACAATTACAAAAGACTACTACACAGCTTCCACAACTTGGTGGAAGACTCTCTGGTGCACAGCGTTCAAGTGACTGTAAAGTCTAAATGTTTAAACACAGTTCATAATAAAGTAATCTTCACGCTGTTAACAGTTTCCATTTGTTTTAATCCAAACTCATTAGGTTCATGAGTACTTGATGTATGATTTAGGATTATCTTTCATAAACGTATTCCAACAGTATATCATCCAACATTAACAGTCCCAATGCATTTCGGGCTGAAGACTAGCCCTTCCTCAGGGGAATGCTCTACAACATCAAAAAGACATCAATCTGTCACTAAATGGTGTACCGAGACGCCATATTTCACAGTTACATAAGTGGTATAGGTGAACATATGCCATCATGCTTGGAACACAACCAAGTGTGCAAACTTAAAACGGGTGAAAACCATTTGTAAATAACGGTCGTGTAAATGAGTTAATGCCACGAAGAATAGAACTAATAAAGGACACCAAAGTGCTGTACAGTAATCATGACATGCCACCAAACTCAACAATCCATAGGGTTTGAAAAGTGTGAAAGATAGTAATCCATGTGCCCCACAAACGTGAAGTAAATGTGAACTCTACTCACAGAAACGAAACCATCCAAGTTACACTCAGGTCACCAGAACCTGAATAAACATGAAAGCGCGTTTGTAACCAAAATGCTGAATGAACCAGATAATGGCTCCAGTACAACCGTCCCCAGTACAGGTACATACAATTTAGGCACAGCGAGTGCTTCCCGGTAAGATAACATGCTTGGACAGGGAGACCGTCGGTGTTAGTCAGTGTGATTAAAAAACGTGCTGCGTGAGCACTAAAAATAAACGAAGGACTAGAAACCGAAGAGGAAAGTGTGGGCGCCATTATTGAAGAGTTAAGTGAAGCAAAAACTAAACGAACAATCAGCAAAATCTAATGTAGATAAACAAATCGAGAAAAATGGACATTTGATAACCACAACAAATAAAAATGAGGAATAACACGCACAATGGTCTAAAAAATGAACCGTGAGACACAGGAACGCAAATTCCGAAAGTTTAAAAGGGACACCATCGATTATAAGCTCGGCGAGGTGCACACTTGGGCAGAAGTGTACGCCCGCCGACGCCCCAATCGTCCCTACAACCCATACTCGGAAAACGAAACTTCTTTGTCAGATGGTGACTCCAGAGCACAATTATCCACCAGACCACAACAACCCGGCACATCTAACGCTGCGGTTCGTTTTTTAGAGCAAAGCCCAGAGCAAACCACCGACCCAGGCGGGGAAAAACCCGCAGGGGTAGAAAAAGAGCCACCCAAAGTCAAAAAAGGCAACCTCCGGAAATAATGGGCAAGAACATTTAGTGATCAATATTTCTTCTACACAGTTGAATGAGGATGAAACACACACTTTGCAGAAAGGTCAATCCTTCGTACCCACCACTAGAACTAACACCTTGGAATTAGAGGTCAGTGCCTTCAAGCTAATTCGCAACATTCGTCTACGCCACTATTTCCAAAATGTAGTGACAACACCCATGCAAGAGGATGACATGTTACGAAGACTTCGTCCCCACAGTACTTTTATGGCACCTGTGAGCCACAAGATCATTGACATGTTCGAAAACTTGGTCAAAAGAGACATTGCCACATTGCCCTTTCAATCCACCGGTAAACATGAGAACCTTACGAAAAAGGAGAAAAACATTCTGCAAAGAATCGCGAACAATTCCTCCATAGTTTGTCAAACTGCGGATAAGGGGGGCGCCCTTGTCATCATGGACGCCTCTTACTATTAAGAACAAGTGCACATCCACACGATGGATATCAACACCTACGCGCCTTTACAAATAGACCCCACCAATGAATTTGTCTCTATCCTGATCAAAATCATCAACCAGGCGTTTGACAATGGAACGATCGACGATCGTGGAAGACGTTACCTGACACCCAACAATCATAAACCACAGTTTCTATACATGTTGCCCAAGGTGCACAAGCACCCGACGAGACCACCATTACGACCGATTGTCTCAACCAAAGGGAGTATCCACGAAACGATAGGCAAGTTTTTGGATAGATACTTCCAGCCATTTGTTTTAGACACCAGATCACATGTTCGAGATACCACGGACTTCTTGGTCAAATTGAAACAAGCCACTGATTTGCTGGAGAACCAGGAACTGGTATTGTGCACAGTGGACGTGAATTACTTGGCCGGAACACTCGGACGGCGGAACCCCTGCTACATCGTGACAGCCTTTCTGAACCAAGCTTAGCCAGTCCCCCATGGGTCATCTACCGCCGAGGGAGGACGGCACTTAGACTTGGACTCCGCGGAGAAAAATCCCTTCCTATGCCTAAAGACCTGTACAACAGAACCCCAATCTAGGAACAGCCTTTACCTATACGGAAGGCAACTAAATCCACATAAGGCTTGGAACAACAGGACATTTACAGAAAGACAATGCAGTCCATATGATCCAGTGCTGGCAAGACGGATGCACCGCCCTACTTAAAACCGGCTTGAGAGTTGTGATCCCTGAATGAGAAAAATATTACGCTGAAGTACTATGGACAACATTAGAATCTAAATCTACCTGAAGCCCTTTTCCACTTGAAATTGTTTCCAACGTTGTCCTGATATCTCACACTTGGTTGAATAGGACGGTTATACAGATTGTGTCCACTTTCCTGTGCCCCCCCCCAGTATACTGCCCCTTGCCCTGACGAAGGTGTGGCCCCATTGGCCGTCCACCGAAACGCGCGTCGGCTTATGTTCCCAGGAAAATGACTATTGTCCTCTTTACATCAGGACTTGTAGTCAAAACCATCCCCCTGGACTGAAACACTCCGACCCATACAACACGTGAAACCATCTTTATGTTGTATTCGCCAGGATTAGATAAATAGATGAATGGATGAAGTTTGAATAGGAATGAGTGGGTAAAGATTGAAGTGAATGAGGTAGAATGTGTGTAGTGTGGCTGATACTGGGCAGGATAGAATCCTCTTAATTATATTGTTTGCTTATTTATGTCTATTTTATTGGTGATCTATTTTGTACATGTGGCAAAAGAAACTTTATATTTATATTGTTGATATCCTTAAAAATAATAAAAAAAGATATATATTTTCAAATATGAATTGTTCTGTTTATCCTTGATTTGTCCATGTGATTGTATAGTGTTGTGTCAACCCCTAGGCTAATCACCCCTCTACTTACATTTGTTGGACCCTTTTGTGAGGGCCTTTGTAACCCAAGGCAGGGTTCTCGTCTTTTCTTTTTGTATAAGTTTTTGGATAGATACTTCCAGCCATTTGTTTTAGACACCAGATCACATGTTCGAGATACCACGGACTTCTTGGTCAAATTGAAACAAGCCACTGATTTGCTGGAGAACCAGGAACTGGTATTGTGCACAGTGGACGTGTGTTCACTGTACACGCCGATACCACATGATCTAGGGATAACAGCTGTGGAACATGAACTTTCAAACTCTAATCTTGACACAGGCATGCAAGTACTACTGATGGAACTGATGATATACCTTATATCACAGTTACTTCACGGTGTTTGAGAAATGGTTTCACCAACTATGCGGAATGGCCATGGGAAATTGCGCAGCGCCATCGTACGCAAATGTATTCATGAAATCTTTTGAGGAATCACACATATTGAACCAACCATTTTGGCAAGCTTTTGGGAAGCTTTATCTGAGATTCATCGATGACATTTTTATCCTATGGGCAGGAACTGAGAATGCCTTGAGTGATTTCTTGAAAACATGGAATGCGGTCAACGACCGAATACAGTTCACTTGGAATCTTGACAGACAATGCATACACTTCTTGGATGTGAAAATTGAAAGACACGCAGGAAAGATGACCACAACGATGTTTCGCAAGCCCACTGACAGTAATTCAATCTTACATTATTGGAGCTTTCACCGACCTGGGTTGATAGAAAATTTACAGTTTTCACAACTGTTGCGTGTCAAACGCATTGTATCAGCTGACAACATTTGCAAAGAAGAAATGTCCAATATGTTGGAGAGGTTCAAAGTACGTGGGCACCCAAAACGGACACTGGATGAGGCTATGGCCCGTTGTGTAAACATAAAGAGAGAAGACCTTTTACAAGTCAAGCCCAAAACTGAAAACTCCCGGATGGTGGTGGTCTCTAAATACACTGTTATCAGTAATCAATTCAGGAACATCATCAGTAAACATTGGTCCCTACTCAGCCTGGAGCCTGACTTTCAGGGAGCCTTCACACAGCCACCATTGTTTGCCTACACTAGGGGACACAACTTAAAGGAAATGTTGACCAAACCAAGAGAGCAACTCCAACTTGAAAGATTCAAAGGCCTCAGACCGTGCTACAACTGTAGCAATTGCAAAAACTGCATACAAGGGAATGTCACCAATCATCCTATGAAGGGTAACCCAATCAAACTGCGAGTCAACGCCACATGTAATTCTTCTAATGTCATCTATATGTTGAAGTGTCCGTGTGGGAAGTGTTATGTTGGCCACACTGAGAGAAGAATACGAGTGCGGTTACTGGAACATAAAAGCAACATAAGAACTGGGAACATAAAATCGACAGTAGCTGCTCACTTTCTTGAACAAAAGCACACAGTAGCCCAATTGAAATATCTTATATTGGAGCAAGTCAAAGTAACACACAACAACAAAAACACATTACTAAAAAGAGAGAACTTTTGGATCCGCTACTTGGCGACGATGCAGCCGCACGGATTAAATGACATTATGGAATTCCTGTGTTACCTATAAACTGTACATCATTTGCTATGTCTATTTAATTAGTGGGATATCGTTATCATTGTTATCATGTGTATTCTTTCATGGACCATTGTGCGTGTTATTCCTCATTTTTATTTGTTGTGGTTATCAAATGTCCATTTTTCACGATTTGTTTATCTACATTAGATTTTGCTGATTGTTCGTTTAGTATTCTCTTCACTTGACTCATCAAACATGGCGCCCACACTTTCCTCTTCGGTTTCTAGTCCTTCGTTTATTTTTAGTGCTCACGCAGCGCGTCTTTTAATCACACTGACTAACAAGGATGGTCTCCCTGTCCAAGCATGTTATCTTACCGGGAAGCACTCGCTGCGCCTAAATTGTAAGTACCTGTACTGGGGACGGTTGTACTGGAGCCATTATCTGGTTCATTCAGCATTTTGGTTACAAATGCGCTTTCATGTTTTTTCAGGTTCTGGTGACCTGAGTGTAACTTGGATGGTTTTGTTTCCGTGAGTAGAGGTCACATTTATTTCACGTTTGTGGGGCACATGGATTACTATCTTTCACACTTTTCAAACCCTATGGATTGTTGAGTTTGGTGGCATGTCATGATTACTGTACAGCACTTTGGTGTCCTTTATTAGTTCTATTCTTGGTGGCATTAACTCATTTACACGACCGTTATTTACAAATGGTTTTCACGCGTTTTAAGTTTGCACACTTGGTTGTGTTCCAAGCATGAAGGCATGTGTTCACCTATACCACTTATGTAACTGTGAAATATGGCGTCTCGGTACACCATTTAGTGACAGATTGATGTCTTTTTGATGTTGTAGAGCATTCCCCTGAGGAAGGGCTAGTATACAGCCCGAAATACATTGGGACTGTTAATGTTGGATGATATACTGTTGGAATACTTTTATGAAAGATAATCCTAAATCATACATCAAGTTCTCATTTTGAGTTTGAATGAAAACAAATGGAAACTGTTAACATTACTTCATTATGAACTGTGTTTAAACATTTAGACTTTACAGTCACTTGAACGCTATGCACCGGAGAGTCTTCCACCAAGTTGTGGAAGCTGTGTAGTAGACTAATCAGTAGTACTCCGCATATTATGCTTGTCATCACCAGTAATGCAGTGTACCACAGAAAATTATCTTTTGGCAGACTAGCTTTTGGCGCTACGGCGCATGGGAAGCCCCTTCTGGGAATCTTAAAGAAAGCTTTGCCCAATGTTGCAGCTGCCCACTGTCCGGCGGGACAGCTGGGTAGAGTAAAACAAGAACTGTCACATTGGAACCCCTCTCTGGGAGTCTGAAATTAAAAATATACCCAAACGTTGCAGCGGCCACAACTGCAGCACCGCTGTGCAGCCCACAAAGAACACTGGCACCCCTGCTGGCACTGGAGCCCCACTCCGGGGCTCTAAGAACTGATTCTGCCCCAGTGTAGGAGTGTCCCTCTGTCCTGCTGGGCCAATCTGGTAAACAGGCACCAGTCATGTGCCTCTCTCTTGCTGAACTTTCCAACCAATATGCCACAACAGGAACACTGGTGAGTTCAATGTCGATACTCCCCCTGGAAGCAGTTGGGCGGTGACAGTGGCCTTTTTGAATACTTTATGCCCAAACCCGCCCCGGTGCGGGTTACCACTCCTGGGAACCCTTTGGACTGCTATGGGCAGTATTGGCCTCTTTGTCAGCCTGCACAGTTTGGTTAGCCCGCCATCCGCCCGGTATGGCAAGGTCTACAGTGACTTAGTGCCCTACGCTAAGCGTTACCTGGGGAAGTGGTTGCCGGCGCTGGTGCTATGCTCCTCTCACTCTGGGGCTCTCCACCTCGGCTGGCACTGAATGGGTGAGGAGCGAGGCAGCCCCTCCCTCTCTCTGGTGCATCTCTTCACTTCCACACGGATTCTTGACGAGGCTCCTGTTGCTGGGGTAGCTCCCCCGCCGGCAACAATCCCAGCGCGGTTTTCCTGACGTCGTGGGGGAAGCCCCCATTGTCCTTGTCGCGGCTCCCGGGCCAACGGAGGTGACTTCCGGTGGCTTCGTTCTTTCTTGGTGGGACAATGCAGGGTGGGCCCCCACTCTAGAGGCATAGAACAGTGGGGTGGGCACCCGATTGTTGATGAAATATAATTGTGGTGTAGGCACCCGCTTGACGGAAGAAACGCGGGATGAGCTCCCCTGATTTCAAGAGTTCAGGGGGAATCCCACATGTCAGGATGCCTTCGGACAAGGAAAATATAGCTCACGAGGCGCTAGGGCTCCAGAGCCCTGGGGATGCAAAAATAGTGCTCCTCTTTTCCTCTTTGCAGTTGTAGCACTCACGAGGTGCTAGAAAGCAGGCAGGGTTGGGCAACAATCCCAGAGTGTAGAATACAGTTGAAGTGTTCACAAAGCGCTAGGTCCAAGATGTAGAGGCATGGCTGGGCAAAGTCAGCAGACTGGGGGACAGCACACTAGGCAGAGTAGCAGTTCCTAGGAACAGTCAAGCACAGCAAAGAGGCAATCCTTCCAGTACAGCAGCCTTTACTCCTGCAGAGTCTCTTCCAGGTCTTTTAGAAGGCAGAGGGGCAAAGTTTGGCACAGGGGCCAGCACGCAGGGTCCCACGGCGGTTCCTCCTGGCAGAGTGTCCCCTCCAAGTCAGGAAAGGCACAACACAACACACGGGGTCACATCCCCTGTATTTATACACCTTTCTGCCCTGCATCTAGAAGGGTGTCGAAGCTTCTGGAAGGGCCCTGGAATTTCCAGCCCCAACTGGCACTGGGAGGGGTGTTAGTAGGGGGGGGGGGCTAGCATTGTACAAGGTAGGCACAGACCTATTCAGGGACAGGGGATTTCTACGCCCACTACTCCAGTTGCAAACCTTCCACTCAGCCTGACTCTGCCTTCCATGGAGCCCTCCACTTCTCACCAGCCCGGTCATTTCTAGAAACAGACAAGCAGGCAGTCACACAGTACACAGAAATGTCAACTTCTAAAAGTGGCATTCCTACAACAGTGAAAATAAATCTGAGCATACCATTGCGCAGCATTTATCTTTCCATTCCACACATTCTAAACATGCCATGCTTATTTTGGAGTTATCCCATAAGGGGGGAGTTCCCAATGTTAACCTATGGAGGGCAGAAAGCACATGCACTCTGCACTGCTAACTAGTGCTAAAGTGCCCAGAGTCCTATAACCACCAACACCATGTTAGAAAAAAGGCAAGGAGGAAGTCAAAAAGTTTAGGGATGACCCTGCAAAAAAGGCCACGTCCAACAGAGAAGAAGTTCACTTTACTCCTGAGGGACTTTGGGGGCCAAGAAGCCCTCCTGGCATCCCCTGTAAGTCCTACCCAGTGGAGTGATGGTCACAGGCCTAGACCCCTTTCTGCACCAATCTGCAAAGGCAACTACATTTGTAATGCAATAGGTCTCGCATTTGAGAGAGTTAGAGCTATTGGCGTTGTAAATGTAAAAGTTTTTTTACTAATGTTTGTTGGAGTGTTGTGGATGTACGTTGTGTGTAGTGGAATTATGTGGTATGTTGTGCGGTGAAATTATGTGGATAGAAAGTATGTGGTATTTAGTGTATAGGAGTTATGTGGAGTGGGATTATGTGTTTTTGAGAGTAATTATGTGGTATTTGTAGTCTGTGTTGTTGAGTGGTAACCTCAGATTTAGTCTTCCTCGTTTCCATAGAAGCTAAATGATAAACTCAATAAGAGACAAAAAAATAAGGAACAACTGAGGATCACTTCTAGACCTAGTCGGAGGTATGGGCAGGGCCACTGGAATTATGTGACTGTTCGGCTGCACCAATTTTCACATAATTAAACATTTTGCAAATTTGCCAAATATTCCATTATCTGCTGCCTAATCTGTAGATTAGAACAAAAAAAGCCTTGTTTCTAGCTCAAATGACTCAAATGTTCCCAAAAATGCAGCGTCACATGTTACAGCGTGGTGGAAGGCCCTTTGCAAAGCTGGAATGGTCATGTGTTACTTATTGCTAAATGTGGGGAAAAAATTGGTACTAATGGTGAACAAACCTTTCTTCTTTCTTTGCCTCTCTTGCCTCTTTCTGCATTTCTCTTGCTTCTTTCTGCACCTTTCTTCCTCTTTCTGCAACTCACTATCTTCTTTCTGCACTTCACTTGCCCCTTTCTGCACCTCAGCTGCCTCTTTCAGCACCTCTGTTGCTCTTTTCTGCAGATCTCTTGCCTCTTTCTGTACCTCTATTGCCTCTTTCTGTACCTCTCATGCCTCTTTCTGCACCTCACTTGCCTCTTTCTGCATCTCTCTTGCCTCTTTCTGCACTTCTCTTGCTTCTTTCTACACCGCTCTTCCATCTTTCTGCTCCTTTGTTGCCTCTTTCTGCATTTCTCCTGCCTGTTTCTGCACTTCCCTTGCCTCTTTCTGCACCTTCCTTGCCTCTTTCTGCATTTCTCGTGTATCTTTCTGCACTTCTTGGGTCTCTTTCTGTACTTCTCTTGCCTCTTTCTGCAGCTCAAGTGCCTCTTTGTGCACTTCTCTTGCCTTTTTCTATACTTATCTTGCCTGTTTCTATACCTCTCTTTTCTCTTTCTGTACCTCACTTGACACTTTCTGCTCTTCTCTTGCTTCTTTCTGAACCTCGCTCTTGTTTTCTGCACATCTCTTGCCTCATTGTGCACCTCACTTCTTTCTGTATCTCTCTTGCCTATTTCTGTACCTCTATTGCCTCTTTCTACAACCCTGTTGCTTCTTTATGCACTTCTCTTTCCTCCTTTTGCCCCTTCATTCCTCTTTCAGCACCCGTGTTGCTTCTTTCTGCACTTCTCTTCCATCTTTTTTACACTCCTATTGCCTCTTTCTATACCCCTCTTGCGTCTTTCTACAACTCTTCTACCTCTTTCTGCACTCCTCTTGCCTCTTTTTGTACCTCTGTTGGTTGTTTCTGCACGGCTCTTGCTTCTTTCTACACCTCTTTTTCAAATTTGTGCATCCCTCGTGCCTCTTTCTGTACCCCTCTTCCTTATTTCTCCTCCTCTCTTGCTTCTTTCTGTACTTCTCTTGCTTCTTTTTGCACCACTCTTGCCTCTTTCTGCATCCCTTTTGCGTCTTAATGCACCTCTCCTGCCTCTTTCTGTACGTCTCTAGCCATTTTCTGCAGTTCTCTTTCCTCTTTCTGCACCTCTGTTGGTTCTTTCTGCACTGCTCTTGCTTTTTTCTGCACCTGTGACTTAGAGGTAATTTTATTTCCCCTGCCCTATGATGTACTGGGGCCTTACAAGGAGGTCATGTCAATCAAATAGTGTACCCTAGTTTATGGAGGTGTTTTCACTGTACTCTAAGTGTCTTTAAGCATGGCACTTGCTCAGGGCCTAGTTAATCAGAGTCAGTGACCACCAGTACCAGTCAGAAAAAAGTTGGTGGCACAGGATGACTTTGCAACAAGGCCTTTGTCTACACCGCTGTTGCTTCTTGCTGCATATCTCTTGCTTCTTTCTGCATGTTTCTTTGTCTTTCTATTGCCCTGTCTGCATTCCTCTTGCTTCTTTCTCGTCTTTCTTCCTCTTTCTGCACATGTCCTACCAATGCAGGCATGGTTTAATAATTAGCATTTAAAAAAATGTAGAAATTCACTGAAAAAACCATAGGTTTCAGACACGTTATAGTTAGAAATAAGCATTTAAAACCTTTGAAATTCACTTAAAAAAAATAGCTTTCAGGGACGATATATTTTGAAAGTCACTGAAAAAACCATAGGTTTCAGGGACATTATAGTTAGAAATTAGCATTTTAAAAACCATAGAAATTCCCTGAAAAAACATAGGCTTCAGGGACGTTATAGTTAAAAATTAGCATTTAAAAAACCTTTGAAATTCACTGAAAAAACCATTGGTTTTTAGGGACGTTATAGTTAGAAATTAGCATTTGAAATACCTTTGGAATTCACTGAAAAAAACATAGGTTTCAGTGTCGTTATAGTTAGAAATTAACATTATAAAAACCTTAGAAATGCACTGACAAAAAGCGCAGGTTTCAGGGATGTTATAGTTAGTTAGATATTTCACTCATACAAAATCAGAGAAATTTGGCTGTTATAGTTAGTTGAGCTAACTATAACTCGCGCCCCCGCAATGCACTGTGGATGACGTCACATATTACATCATTCATGACATGGTCAGTGACATCACTGATGACATCAATGATGACCTCATCCAGTGACTGTGTTTTTGTAAAGTTTAAATATGTTTTATATATATATATATATATATATATATATATATATATATATATATATATATATATATATATATATATATATATATATATATATATATATATATATATATATATAACACTACAACAATGTTTAAATCCCCGGGGGGAAAAAAACGATGGTCACACCTGAAAACTCTGTTTCTGCTCCTTTATTGATGTAAAAACAGCGGCTTGTGGCATAATCCTGACATGTTTCGTTCCAACATGGAACTTCTTCAGAGGTAAGCCTGGCTCTGAGCACAAACAACGTCCGATGTTTTAAAATCATTTCGTTTGCCCCAATGGCATTCTTTCGTGGAATCACTTCCGTTTTTGAAATGGCTTGTGGG
Source organism: Lissotriton vulgaris (assembly GCF_964263255.1). NCBI lineage: Eukaryota > Metazoa > Chordata > Amphibia > Caudata > Salamandridae > Lissotriton > Lissotriton vulgaris. Next base: position 976,376,994 of record NC_141687.1, on the reverse strand, counting down.
ACTTGTTGTTGTGCTTTTTTCCGTTTATTTTGTTTCAGAGTTCGATTTCTTTTGCATTGCTTTTCCTTTATTTGGTGTCTCTCTGCCGTTCTTTATCTATGTTGCCTTTAGATTTTGAGACATCTGTTCGAGCCTGTGATCCAAAAGAAACAATTTTTAATTACGACCCTCCAGTGGGTAGAGCATTGTGCTGTTGATTTTTCCAGTGTGTGTTTGCACTGTGTGTTTATTCCAGTCCTTTTGTTTCTCCATCCGATTTATTTCAAATTTATTTTCCATTTCTTTTATGTGTCTGCCCATGGCGTTATTTTCCCATGTTGATTTAGAGTTTCAAGACGCTTACTCGGATCCGTGATTCAAAAGGCTGATTACTTCCATCATTTTGGCAGAGAGTTTTCCCGGGTCAGTCCACGTTTGAAACTGACTCACAATCCAATACAGAGATCCAGTCCTCGGCGGCACCAATCCCCCTATGTTCGGGTTTACCGAGTCCAACAGCAAGGTTCAAGGCGGGAGAAATAAGGCGCTCTTGTGGTGGTGTAAGACCTTCGTCAGAACCATGCCGATATATATTACAACAATGTTTAAATCCCCGGGGGGAAAAAACGATGGTCACACCTGAAAACTCTGTTTCTGCTCCTTTATTGATGAAAAAACAGCTGCTTGTGGCATAATCCCGACATGTTTCGTTCCAACATGGAACTTCTTCAGAGGTAAGCCTGGCTCTGAGCACAAACAACGTCCGATGTTTTAAAATCGCATCGTTTGCCCCAATGGCATTCTTTCGTGGAATCACTTCCATTTTTGAAATGGCTTGTGGGACTTGTGGTTGTGCTTTTTTCCGTTTATTTTGTTTCACAGTTCGATTTCTTTTGCGTTGCTTTTCCTTTATTTGGTGTCTCTCTGCCGTTCTTTATCCATGTTGCCTTTAGATTTTGAGACATCTGTTCGAGCCTGTGATCCAAAAGAAACAGTTTTTAATTACGACCCTCCAGTGGGTAGAGCATTGTGCTGTTGATTTTTCCAGCGCGTGTTTGCACTGTGTGTTTGTTCCAGTCCTTTTGTTTCTCCATCCGATTTATTTCAAATTTCTTTTCCATTTCTTTTATGTGTCTGCCCATGGCGTTATTTTCCCATGTTGATTTAGAGTTTCAAGACGCTTACTCGGATCCGTGATTCAAAAGGCTGATTACTTCCATCATTTTGGCAGAGAGTTTTCCCGGGTCAGTCCACGTTTGAAACTGACTCACAATCCAATACCGAGATCCAGTCCTCGGCGGCACCAATCCCCCTATGTTCGGGTTTACTGAGTCCAACAGCAAGGTTCAAGGCGGGAGAAATAAGGCGCTCTTGTGGTGGTGCAAGACCTTCGGCAGAACCACGCCGATATATATTACAACAATGTTTAAATCCCCGGGGGGAAAAAACGATGGTCACACCTGAAAACTCTGTTTCTGCTCCTTTATTGATGAAAAAACAGCGGCTTGTGGCATAATCCCGACATGTTTCGTTCCAACATGGAACTTCTTCAGAGGTAAGCCTGGAAAGGGGCGACCATTCGGTCCCCCCGAACGTATGGCGGAGTACCACGATCCCCCCGGGAAGCCATCTTGGGCGGGAGGCGAGTCTCGGCTGGTATGCCCGAAGCGGCGTAGCCGGGGCGCGCTTTTTTCCCGCCCTGGAGTGGGCTGGCCTAGACACTGACGCGGCCGCCCACGCCCTTCGGGCAGGCAGGGGCGGGTTTACGCCCGCCCTGAAGACGGATAAAAGGAGCAACAAGCCAAGAAAGCATCCTCTTGTTCCTGTGCTCTGAAGCTGCACCTCCTCGCTGCACGTGAGCTCGAGACGGAACGAAGAGCCAATTTTGAGCGTGGTAATCTTTCTTTTTTGTCTTACAGATACTCTGTCTGAGAATGCCCAAGAAAGTCGGAAAGCGAGTTACTACCGATCAGATGCTCCGTATGCTCATGAAAGAAGTAACCGATCTGAAGAAGCAGATGGCGGCTAAAGACGGGGAAGGGGGACCGAAACGACCTTTGTCGGGAGCAGCTCCCGGAGGGAAAGGCAAGAGGTCCAGAAGGGGGGCATCTGGGGGGGACACCCCGGTTCCCGATACCCCACTTGAAGAGCCAACTCCAGTGCCGAGGGAGGGGAATCCGATTCCCGTGGTGGTCACTCCTGTGTCCGGGGAGGATATGCCTCCTGAGTTAGCAGCACAATTGGCAGCGTGGTTGGGGAAAGATAGCGAGGGCGCCACGGCTGACGACGCACGGGTGTTAATGAAACAACTGCGTGAAACTAGGGAGGCGGTGAAGGCACCATCGCCAGTTACCCCGCAGTCTCCGGCGGTGGAAAAAGCAACAGGATCAGGTCCAGCGGCAGATGCAGCTTCTGGTTCAGGTAAGCGGCCATTGCCGATTGCGAGGGAGGGGTCTGCACCTTCACGAAGGGAAAAGGTGGGTCAGCATGTTCCTCTGGCAATTAAGGAAAAGATGTGGGCAGATGAGTATGTAAACATTTTCTCTTTGCTTACCGACCATTATGAGATGGAGCATGTTAAGAGCCAAAAGGAGCTCATGCATCCTAGTGTTTGGCGCGCAAAAATGGCCGCCTTTAAGGTTGACGAAAACATTGGCACTTGGGGCAGGGCATGGGGAATCTTTACCTCCATCATGGGCGAACGTAGGCCCGAGTTACTGACCGAATTGCCTATTTATCAGTCACGGATCATGGAGTATTATGGATCATATGGGGGCAATCAGTGGTTCTGTTACGATAATATTTTTAGAAAAGCGAAAGAACACGACAAAAACTTGACTTGGGATTGTTACGACTCTGTTTCATGGTCAAAAATGGAGAGTACAGGTATGTTGAAGGTACCATTGGTAGGGAGTAGCGGGGGTGAATCCTCCCGCCAATATGCTGGGACACCCTTTCGATCGGGTACAGGTAGCGACTACCACTCGAAGCCGAACGGCAACGCAGGTAAAAGGGGGATTTGTTGGAATTTTAACAGGGGTAAATGTACGAGGCCCCAGGGGTCATGCAAGTTTAGACACGAATGTGGAGGGTGTGGGCAGCCATCCCATCCTGAGTCCATGTGCAGAGCCAAAACGGGTGATAACGGTGGTAGGGGAAGCGCCAAACAGGTCTGAAATGGTCCGAGGGGCGCCTTTACCTACTCCGATTGATTCCATGGCAATGATTCCTTGGCTCAACGAATACCCGGATCATGCTTCCGCTGGGGTGTTGCGGAACGGGTTTTCATATGGTTTCCGCATCCCAGTGGGGGATTTTCAGGGTGTAGCAAAATGTAAGAACCAACTGTCGGTCTTGCAACATACGACCGTGGTACAGGAAAAGATTGGGAAGGAGGTTACTCGAGGTCGAGTCGCCGGTCCATTTGATGTGCCACCATATGCTAACTTTGTTTGTTCCCCTTTCGGGGTGGTCCCCAAGAAGGACCCGGGTGAGTTTCGGCTGATACATAATTTATCAGCCCCACGTGGTCTGTCCGTGAATGATGCGATAGACCCGGAAGTGTGTTCGGTGCGGTACGCATCTTTCGATGAGGCCGTTGCCATGTTGAATCGCCTAGGGCCCGGTGCGCTGATGGCAAAATCTGATATTGAGTCAGCGTTCCGGTTGCTCCCGGTACACCCAGACGATCAGCGTCTCCTTGGTTTCATATTTCAGGGTCACTATTACATGGATAGATGTATGCCAATGGGATGCTCTATATCTTGTGCCTATTTTGAAAAGTTCAGTTGTTTTCTGCAATGGGTCTTCACAAAGAGGACGGGTTTTCAACATGTTATGCATTATCTCGATGACTTTTTGTTTCTGGGGGCAGCCGGGGATCCAGAATGTGGACAGGCTTTGAATGAATTTTGTGTCTTAATGAAGCATTTTGGTGTGCCATTGGCACCAGGTAAGACTGTGGGTCCCTCGACTTGCCTCGAGTTCCTGGGGATCGAGCTCGACTCAGAGGAAGGTTGTTTTCGATTACCAAGAGAAAAGGTGTTAAGATTCAGGGCATCCCTGGAAACGTGTATTAGTGAGTCTAAGGTCAAACTGCATCAATTACAACAATTGGTGGGCCAGCTGAATTTTGCCCTGAGAGTAATGCCGATGGCCCGCCCCTTTTCCCGCTCGATCGCTCAGGCCATGGTCGGCCTGAAGGAGGGTCATCACCGCACGAGGCTATCGGCAGAGGTTCGCCAGGACATGCGCATTTGGTTGGCATTTCTGGCAGAGTTCAATGGTCGAATCGTCTGGAATAAACCGGCGGTGTCCTCCGAGGAGCTGGGGCTGTGGACAGATTCGGCTGGGAGCATTGGTTTTGGTGCCATATTCGGCACACAATGGTCGGCTCAAAAATGGCCGTTATGGTGGCATGAGTGTGGGCTGACAAGTAACATTGCCTTTCTTGAACTTTTTCCCATTCTGGTGGCCCTGAAAACTTGGCCTGAGGGATTCAGAGATCACTCGGTGGTGTTTTGGTCTGATAACATGACCGTGGTTGAGTGTATCAATAGCCAGGCAGCACGATGCAAATGGATTCTGAGATTGCTCAAAGAAATTGTGTTATTGTGTATGCAATTGAACGTGCTATTTAAGGCAAGACATTTGCCGGGGGTAATGAATCAAGCGGCTGATGCGCTTTCTCGTTTTTGTATGCAGGCCTTCTGGGGTTTTCTGCCCACAGCGGACCCGGTGGCGGCACCCTTTCCCGAAGCTCTCTGGTCTCTCGGTGCCCCGAACTACAGAACCTCGTGGGAGAGAGTTTAGCACCCAGGACGAGGAAGGCATATGAAGGGGTGTTCCGATCCTATTGGGCCTTTTTGGGGGCTGCTAGGGGAGAGCTTTGGGGCCAGGAAGAGCTAGTAGTAAAATTTCTGCTGTCTTTACATCAGGCAGGCAAATCAGTGGCTACGGCCCAGAGGCATCGGGCCGCCATTTCCTTTATGGCAAGGGCTCATGGGATCCAGGACCCGACTGCGTCTTTCGTTGTGCAAAAAGCGCTACGTGGGTGGCAACGCCTTGAGGGTCGCAGAGTAGATGAAAGGCGCCCGATAGGTCTGGATAGGTTGGCTCTGTTGTTATCTGTACTTCCTGCAACGTGTTCATCCCAGTATGAAACAGTGTTATTCCGAGCCGCTTTTGTGCTAGCATTCCATGGGGCTATGCGGGTAAGCGAACTAGTGGCAAAGAACAAGCAGGATACCATGGGGGGACTGTGCCGAGAGCACGTTCAGGTCAGGGGGGAGACAATGACGGTCTCGTTTGTCAGGTCCAAAACCGATCAGGGTGCAATTGGGGACTGCATAATCATACAAAGGATTCCCGGGTCTTCCATGTGCCCTGTGGTATGCGTAGAGGAATATTTAACGCAAAGGGTGGCATCATGGGGGGGGACCTTGTTGAGACACGCTCACGCCACCCCACTGACGAGGTTTCAGTTTCAGCGGGTGCTTGCGATGTCGATTTCGGCCGCGGGCTTGAACCCCGGCGAGTTTGGGACCCATTCCTTTCGGATAGGGGCTGCTACAGAGGCTACAGCCAGGGGTCTGAATGTTGAACAAGTAAAACGTGTGGGGCGTTGGTCCTCAAACTGTTATAAGAGGTATGTGCGGTTGCACATGTTGTGAAGCTGTAATGATGTACTCACGCTTCTTGTTTTTGTTTGGTTTTCAGTTGCGCAAGACTACGAGGCGGGGCGGACTGTGCAGTCGACCCGACACCGGGGGGCCAGCGGTCAGACATCACCGGCTGTGAAAAAGGAGGTGTGGGTCGTGGGCCACTCATACGTGAGGCGTGCCGCGGACGTATTCAAAGCAGGTGACATGATTCACGTGGCTGGGGAATACGGGTACAGTGTGTCCTTCTACGGAAAGGGCGGGCTCTGTATTGACCAGTTTCGATCATTTTTTGAGGTTTTGTTAGGGCGGACGAGGTCACCGCCGTCTGTAGTCATAGTACATCTTGGGGGCAATGATTTGGTGACCACTGGTAGACGACTTCTTCTTGAGGCGATGCTTTCCACGGTAAGTTGGTTGGCGAGAAGAGTTCCAGGGTGCACAATTGCATGGTCCCATATGATCCCACGGAAAGTGTGGCGGGGGGCTCTTTCGGTTTCTGCTCTGAACCATTCAGTAAGGAAAATTAATAATAAAGTGAGTAGATTGTTCCGTTCAAGTACACTGCATTCTATTTCGCATGGTTGTATTAAAGGGGACAGTATGTATTTGGGGGATGGTGTTCATTTGTCCCGGATGGGGAACGAGTTACTCATAGGAGACCTGATAGCTTGGCTAAAGACTTTATGACATGACCTTTAGGCAGGAGTGTCGTGGGGGGTCCGGATAGCCGGTCAACTATCCGGCCTGTGGCGGTAAGGTCATGATCGGTGAGCAGTAATTGGAAGATCCCTATGGGTGGGCGCCACCCATTACGGATGGGAGCGCTCGGGGGAGGTGGCCATTGGCCCCTCAACGGGGAGGCGGTCCCTTCTAAGGAAGGGCCGCCGAAAGGAAAGGAAAGGCGGTCAAGGCCCCTTCCTGGGTAGGAGGGGCTACAGCCCCCTCCTGGGGAATTTCCCGGGGCCAGGACATCTGCGACGGCAGATGTGGTAAGTTGTGTGGGGTTTGGGAGGGGGTCTACGCTACCTTCTAGATACCTCACACGAGTCCTCGGACGACCTTTAAATGGCGTTGAGTTTATTGGGCCCCCGTCAAGTCAAGGGAAATTGGTAGATGCACTTGAGGTACACCTCTGTGCAGTCGCCCCTCACAAGTGAGGGGGATATTTCTGGTTTAGGGATCTTGACACCGGTTACGACCTTGCCGTTGGCCCTTAAACGTTAGGATGTACAATTTCAAGTTAAATGTTTTGTAGGATGTTAGTTCGGCTAGGAGAACCTTTGTATTAGAGAATATGTTAAGGTTAGCCAAACATCGCAATGTGGAAATGAAATTGTACATAATATGAAACTGTTATTTTTATGTTTTAATTTTGTTTCATATTTTAATAAATACGGCCGGGAGGGTCACTCCCTCCCGTCTTCCAAAAGTTCAGAACCGTTTCCGGTTTCCCATCCTTGGGGATTGTGTTGAGAGGGGGTGGCGGGTATCTCAGCTATATGGAAAGGGGCGACCATTCGGTCCCCCCGAACGTATGGCGGAGTACCACGATCCCCCCGGGAAGCCATCTTGGGCGGGAGGCGAGTCTCGGCTGGTATGCCCGAAGCGGCGTAGCCGGGGCGCGCTTTTTTCCCGCCCTGGAGTGGGCTGGCCTAGACACTGACGCGGCCGGCCACGCCCTTCGGGCAGGCAGGGGCGGGTTTACGCCCGCCCTGAAGATGGATAAAAGGAGCAACAAGCCAAGAAAGCATCCTCTTGTTCCTGTGCTCTGAAGCTGCACCTCCTCGCTGCACGTGAGCTCGAGACGGAACGAAGAGCCAATTTTGACCCACCCACCAGCCCCTGAGGACAGCAAGTGGTTTTTGAATAAAGTTTGATGTGGTAACGCTAATTCTTGCAGGTTGTGATGATTATCGTGATAACTTTGAATATGCAATAAAGAATGGTCAATTGGTAGTATGTTTTTGCAAATAAAGTAATTCTGCACTAGTGTTGATCAGTAATCATGCTTTTTTAGTAAGTCGTAATTGTTACTGTCTTTTAGTAATTTAGTCATCTAGTAATTTAGTTAGAATTGTCGTATTTATTTTGGTCGGGCGGTAAGGTCATGATCGGTGAGCAGTAAGTGGAAGATCCCTATGGGTGGGCGCCACCCATTACGGATGGGAGCGCTCGGGGGAGGTGGCCATTGGCCCCTCAACGGGGAGGCGGTCCCTTCTAAGGAAGGGCCGCCGAAAGGAAAGGAAAGGCGGTCAAGGCCCCTTCCTGGGTAGGAGGGGCTACAGCCCCCTCCTGGGGAATTTCCCGGGGCCAGGACATCTGCGACGGCAGATGTGGTAAGTTGTGTGGGGTTTGGGAGGGGGTCTACGCTACCTTCTAGATACCTCACACGAGTCCTCGGACGACCTTTAAATGGCGTCGAGTTTATTGGGCCCCCGTCAAGTCAAGGGAAATTGGTAGATGCACTTGAGGTACACCTCTGTGCGGTCGCCCCTCACAAGTGAGGGGGATATTTCTGGTTTAGGGATCTTGACACCGGTTACGACCTTGCCGTTGGCCCTTAAACGTTAGGATGTACAATTTCAAGTTAAATGTTTTGTAGGATGTTAGTTCGGCTAGGAGAACCTTTGTATTAGAGAATATGTTAGGGTTAGCCAAACATCGCAATGTGGAAATGAAATTGTACATAATATGAAACTGTTATTTTTATGTTTTAATTTTGTTTCATATTTTAATAAATACGGCCGGGAGGGTCACTCCCTCCCGTCTTCCAAAAGTTCAGAACCGTTTCCGGTTTCCCATCCTTGGGGATTGTGTTGAGAGGGGGTGGCGGGTATCTCAGCTATATGGCTCTGAGCACAAACAACGTCCGATGTTTTAAAATCATTTCGTTTGCCCGAATGGCATTCTTTCGTGGAATCACTTCCGTTTTTGAAATGGCTTGTGGGACTTGTGGTTGTGCTTTTTTCCGTTAATTTTGTTTCACAGTTCGATTTCTTTTGCATTGCTTTTCCTTTATTTGGTGTCTCTCTGACGTTCTTTATCCATGTTGCCTTTAGATTTTGAGACATCTGTTCGAGCCTGTGATCCAAAAGAAACAGTTTTTAATTACGACCCTCCAGTGGGTAGAGCATTGTGCTGTTGATTTGTCCAGCGCGTGTTTGTTCCAGTCCTTTTGTTTCTCCATCCGATTTATTTCAAATTTCTTTTCCATTTCTTTTATGTGTCTGCCCATGGCGTTATTTTCCCATGTTGATTTAGAGTTTTAAGACGCTTACTCGGATCCGTGATTCAAAAGGCTGATTACTTCCATCATTTTGGCAGAGAGTTTTCCCGGGTCAGTCGACGTTTGAAACTGACTCACAATCCAATACCGAGATCCAGTCCTCGGCGGCACCAATCCCCTTATGTTCGGGTTTACCGAGTCCAACAGCAAGGTTCAAGGCGGGAGAAATAAGGCGCTCTTATGGTGGTGTAAGACCTTCAGCAGAACCACGCCGATATATATTACAACAATGTTTAAATCCCCGGGGGGAAAAAACGATGGTCACACCTGAAAACTCTGTTTCTGCTCCTTTATTGATGAGAAAACAGCGGCTTGTGGCATAATTCCGACATGTTTCGTTCCAACATGGAACTTCTTCAGAGGTAAGCCTGGCTCTGAGCACAAACAACGTCCGATGTTTTAAAATCATTTCCTTTGCCCCAATGGCATTCTTTCGTGGAATCACTTCCGTTTTTGAAATGGCTTGTGGGACTTGTGGTTGTGCTTTTTTCCGTTTATTTTGTTTCACAGTTCGATTTCTTTTGCGTTGCTTTTCCTTTATTTGGTGTCTCTCTGCCGTTCTTTATCCATGTTGCCTTTAGATTTTGAGACATCTGTTCGAGCCTGTGATCCAAAAGAAACAGTTTTTAATTACGACCCTCCAGTGGGTAGAGCATTGTGCTGTTGATTTTTCCAGCCCGTGTTTGCACTGTGTGTTTGTTCCAGTCCTTTTGTTTCTCCATCCAATTTATTTCAAATTTCTTTTCCATTTCTTTTATGTGTCTGCCCATGGCGTTATTTTCCCATGTTGATTTAGAGTTTCAAGACGCTTACTCGGATCCGTGATTCAAAAGGCTGATTACTTCCATCATTTTGGCAGAGAGTTTTCCCGGGTCAGTCGACGTTTGAAACGGACTCACAATCCAATACCGAGATCCAGTCCTCGGCGGCACCAATCCCCTTATGTTCGGGTTTACCGAGTCCAACAGCAAGGTTCAAGGCGGGAGAAATAAGGCGCTCTTATGGTGGTGTAAGACCTTCAGCAGAACCACGCCGATATATATTACAACAATGTTTAAATCCCCGGGGGGAAAAAACGATGGTCACACCTGAAAACTCTGTTTCTGCTCCTTTATTGATGAAAAAACAGCGGCTTGTGGCATAATTCCGACATGTTTCGTTCCAACATGGAACTTCTTCAGAGGTAAGCCTGGCTCTGAGCACAAACAACGTCCGATGTTTTAAAATCATTTCCTTTGCCCCAATGGCATTCTTTCGTGGAATCACTTCCGTTTTTGAAATGGCTTGTGGGACTTGTGGTTGTGCTTTTTTCCGTTTATTTTGTTTCACAGTTCGATTTCTTTTGCGTTGCTTTTCCTTTATTTGGTGTCTCTCTGCCGTTCTTTATCCATGTTGCCTTTAGATTTTGAGACATCTGTTCGAGCCTGTGATCCAAAAGAAACAGTTTTTAATTACGACCCTCCAGTGGGTAGAGCATTGTGCTGTTGATTTTTCCAGCGCGTGTTTGCACTGTGTGTTTGTTCCAGTCCTTTTGTTTCTCCATCCAATTTATTTCAAATTTCTTTTCCATTTCTTTTATGTGTCTGCCCATGGCGTTATTTTCCCATGTTGATTTAGAGTTTCAAGACGCTTACTCGGATCCGTGATTCAAAAGGCTGATTACTTCCATCATTTTGGCAGAGAGTTTTCCCGGGTCAGTCCACGTTTGAAACTGACTCACAATCCAATACCGAGATCCAGTCCTCGGCGGCACCAATCCCCCTATGTTCGGGTTTACCGAGTCCAACAGCAAGGTTCAAGGCGGGAGAAATAAGGCGCTCTTGTGGTGGTGTAAGACCTTCGGCAGAACCACGCCGATATATATTACAACAATGTTTAAATCCCCGGGGGGAAAAAAACGATGGTCACACCTGAAAACTCTGTTTCTGCTCCTTTATTGATGAAAAAACAGCGGCTTGTGGCATAATCCCGACATGTTTCGTTCCAACATGGAACTTCTTCAGAGGTAAGCCTGGCTCTGAGCACAAACAACGTCCGATGTTTTAAAATCATTTCGTTTGCCCCAATGGCATTCTTTCGTGGAATCACTTCCATTTTTGAAATGGCTTGTGGGACTTGTGGTTGTGCTTTTTTCCGTTTATTTTGTTTCACAGTTCGATTTCTTTTGCGTTGCTTTTCCTTTATTTGGTGTCTCTCTGCCGTTCTTTATCCATGTTGCCTTTAGATTTTTAGACATCTGTTCGAGCCTGTGATCCAAAAGAAACTGTTTTTAATTACGACCCTCCAGTGGGTAGAGCATTGTGCTGTTGATTTTTCCAGCGCGTGTTTGCACTGTGTGTTTGTTCCAGTCCTTTTGTTTCTCCATCCGATTTATTTCAAATTTCTTTTCCATTTCTTTTATGTGTCTACCCATGGCGTTATTTTCCCATGTTGATTTAGAGTTTCAAGACGCTTACTCGGATCCGTGATTCAAAAGGCTGATTACTTCCATCATTTTGGCAGAGAGTTTTCCCGGGTCAGTCCACGTTTGAAACTGACTCACAATCCAATACCGAGATCCAGTCCTCGGCGGCACCAATCCCCCTATGTTCGGGTTTACCGAGTCCAACAGCAAGGTTCAAGGCGGGAGAAATAAGGCGCTCTTGTGGTGGTGTAAGACCTTCGGCAGAACCACGCCGATATATATTACAACAATGTTTAAATCCCCGGGGGGAAAAAACGATGGTCACACCTAAAAAACTCTGTTTCTGCTCCTTTATTGATGAAAAAACAGCGGCTTGTGGCATAATCCCGACATGTTTCGTTCCAACATGGAACGTCTTCAGAGGTAAGCCTGGCTCTGAGCACAAACAACGTCCTATGTTTTAAAATCATTTCGTTTGCCCCAATGGCATTCTTTCGTGGAATCACTTCCGTTTTTGAAATGGCTTGTGGGACTTGTGGTTGTGCTTTTTTCCGTTTATTTTGTTTCACAGTTCGATTTCTTTTGCGTTGCTTTTCCTTTATTTGGTGTCTCTCTGCCGTTCTTTATCCATGTTGCCTTTAGATTTTGGGACATCTGTTCGAGCCTGTGATCCAAAAGAAACAGTTTTTAATTACGACCCTCCAGTGGGTAGAGCATTGTGCTGTTGATTTTTCCAGCGCGTGTTTGCACTGTGTGTTTGTTCCAGTCCTTTTGTTTCTCCATCCAATTTATTTCAAATTTCTTTTCCATTTCTTTTATGTGTCTGCCCATGGCGTTATTTTCCCATGTTGATTTAGAGTTTCAAGACGCTTACTCGGATCCGTGATTCAAAAGGCTGATTACTTCCATCATTTTGGCAGAGAGTTTTCCCGGGTCAGTCCACGTTTGAAACTGACTCACAATCCAATACCGAGATCCAGTCCTCGGCGGCACCAATCCCCCTATGTTCGGGTTTACCGAGTCCAACAGCAAGGTGCAAGGCGGGAGAAATAAGGCGCTCTTGTTGTGGTGTAAGACCTTCGGCAGAATCACGCCGATATATATTACAACAATGTTTAAATCCCCGGGGGGAAAAAAACGATGGTCACACCTGAAAACTCTGTTTCTGCTCCTTTATTGATGAAAAAACAGCGGCTTGTGGCATAATCCCGACATGTTTCGTTCCAACATGGAACTTCTTCAGAGGCAAGCCTGGCTCTGAGCACAAACAACGTCCGATGTTTTAAAATCATTTCGTTTGCCCCAATGGCATTCTTTCGTGGAATCACTTCCATTTTTGAAATGGCTTGTGGGACTTGTGGTTGTGCTTTTTTCCGTTTATTTTGTTTCACAGTTCGATTTCTTTTGCGTTGCTTTTCCTTTATTTGGTGTCTCTCTGCCGTTCTTTATCCATGTTGCCTTTAGATTTTTAGACATCTGTTCGAGCCTGTGATCCAAAAGAAACAGTTTTTAATTACGACCCTCCAGTGGGTAGAGCATTGTGCTGTTGATTTTTCCTCAACAGCCGGATCAACTTCTACGCTCCCAAACGCCACCTCCGATCAGCCAACCACGCCCTCGCCGCCGTCCCCCGCATCCGAAGAGCGACTAAAGGAGGAAGGTCCTTCTCCTACCTGGCCCCCAAGACCTGGAACTCCCTCCCGACCGACCTGCGCCTGACCCAAGACCACCTCTCCTTCAGGAAGAAGCTGAAGACCTGGCTGTTCGAGCAGTAGCGGCACCCCCCCCCCCCCCCCCCCCCCCAGCGCCTTGAGACCCTACGGGTATGTAGCGCGCTCTATAAGTGTCACTGATTGATTGATTGATTGATTGATTCCAGCGCGTGTTTGCACTGTGTGTTTGTTCCAGTCCTTTTGTTTCTCCATCCGATTTATTTCAAATTTCTTTTCCATTTCTTTTATGTGTCTGCCCATGGCGTTATTTTCCCATGTTGATTTAGAGTTTCAAGACGCTAACTCGGATCCGTGATTCTTAAGGCTGATTACTTCCATCATTTCGGCAGAGAGTTTTCCCGGGTCAGTCCACATTTGAAACTGACTCACAATCCAATACCGAGATCCAGTCCTCGGCGGCACCAATCCCCCTATGTTGGTTTACCGAGTCCAACAGCAAGGTTCAAGGCGGGAGAAATAAGGCGCTCTTGTGGTGGTGCAAGACCTTCGGCAGAACCACGCCGATATATATTCCAACAATGTTTAAATCCCCGGGGGGAAAAAACGATGGTCACAACTGAAAACTCTGTTTCTGCTCCTTTATTGATGAAAAAACAGCGGCTTGTGGCATAATCCCGACATGTTTCGTTCCAACATGGAACTTCTTCAGAGGTAAGCCTGGCTCTGAGCACAAACAACGTCCGATGTTTTAAAATCATTTCGTTTGCCCCAATGGCATTCTTTCGTGGAATCACTTCCATTTTTGAAATGGCTTGTGGGACTTGTGGTTGTGCTTTTTTCCGTTTATTTTGTTTCACAGTTCGATTTCTTTTGCGTTGCTTTTCCTTTATTTGGTGTCTCTCTGCCGTTCTTTATCCATGTTGCCTTTAGATTTTTAGACATCTGTTCGAGCCTGTGATCCAAAAGAAACAGTTTTTAATTACGACCCTCCAGTGGGTAGAGCATTGTGCTGTTGATTTTTCCTCAACAGCCGGATCAACTTCTACGCTCCCAAACGCCACCTCCGATCAGCCAACCACGCCCTCGCCGCCGTCCCCCGCATCCGAAGAGCGACTAAAGGAGGAAGGTCCTTCTCCTACCTGGCCCCCAAGACCTGGAACTCCCTCCCGACCGACCTGCGCCTGACCCAAGACCACCTCTCCTTCAGGAAGAAGCTGAAGACCTGGCTGTTCGAGCAGTAGCGGCACCCCCCCCCCCCCAGCGCCTTGAGACCCTACGGGTATGTAGCGCGCTCTATAAGTGTCACTGATTGATTGATTGATTGATTGATTCCAGCGCGTGTTTGCACTGTGTGTTTGTTCCAGTCCTTTTGTTTCTCCATCCGATTTATTTCAAATTTCTTTTCCATTTCTTTTATGTGTCTGCCCATGGCGTTATTTTCCCATGTTGATTTAGAGTTTCAAGACGCTAACTCGGATCCGTGATTCTTAAGGCTGATTACTTCCATCATTTTGGCAGAGAGTTTTCCCGGGTCAGTCCACATTTGAAACTGACTCACAATCCAATACCGAGATCCAGTCCTCGGCGGCACCAATTCCCCTATGTTGGTTTACCGAGTCCAACAGCAAGGTTCAAGGCGGGAGAAATAAGGCGCTCTTGTGGTGGTGCAAGACCTTCGGCAGAACCACGCCGATATATATTCCAACAATGTTTAAATCCCCGGGGGGAAAAAACGATGGTCACAACTGAAAACTCTGTTTCTGCTCCTTTATTGATGAAAAAACAGCGGCTTGTGGCATAATCCCGACATGTTTCGTTCCAACATGGAACTTCTTCAGAGGTAAGCCTGGCTCTGAGCACAAACAAAGTCCGATGTTTTAAAATCATTTCGTTTGCCCCAATGGCATTCTTTCGTGGAATCACTTCCATTTTTGAAATGCCTTGTGGGACTTGTGGTTGTGCTTTTTTCCGTTTATTTTGTTTCACAGTTCGATTTCTTTTGCGTTGCTTTTCCTTTATTTGGTGTCTCTCTGCCGTTCTTTATCCATGTTGCCTTTAGATTTTTAGACATCTGTTCGAGCCTGTGATCCAAAAGAAACAGTTTTTAATTACGACCCTCCAGTGGGTAGAGCATTGTGCTGTTGATTTTTCCTCAACAGCCGGATCAACTTCTACGCTCCCAAACGCCACCTCCGATCAGCCAACCACGCCCTCGCCGCCGTCCCCCGCATCCGAAGAGCGACTAAAGGAGGAAGGTCCTTCTCCTACCTGGCCCCCAAGACCTGGAACTCCCTCCCGACCGACCTGCGCCTGACCCAAGACCACCTCTCCTTCAGGAAGAAGCTGAAGACCTGGCTGTTCGAGCAGTAGCGGCACCCCCCCCCCCCCCCAGCGCCTTGAGACCCTACGGGTATGTAGCGCGCTCTATAAGTGTCACTGATTGATTGATTGATTGATTGATTCCAGCGCGTGTTTGCACTGTGTGTTTGTTCCAGTCCTTTTGTTTCTCCATCCGATTTATTTCAAATTTCTTTTCCATTTCTTTTATGTGTCTGCCCATGGCGTTATTTTCCCATGTTGATTTAGAGTTTCAAGACGCTAACTCGGATCCGTGATTCTTAAGGCTGATTACTTCCATCATTTTGGCAGAGAGTTTTCCCGGGTCAGTCCACATTTGAAACTGACTCACAATCCAATACCGAGATCCAGTCCTCGGCGGCACCAATCCCCCTATGTTGGTTTACCGAGTCCAACAGCAAGGTTCAAGGCGGGAGAAATAAGGCGCTCTTGTGGTGGTGCAAGACCTTCGGCAGAACCACGCCGATATATATTCCAACAATGTTTAAATCCCCGGGGGGAAAAAACGATGGTCACAACTGAAAACTCTGTTTCTGCTCCTTTATTGATGAAAAAACAGCGGCTTGTGGCATAATCCCGACATGTTTCGTTCCAACATGGAACTTCTTCAGAGGTAAGCCTGGCTCTGAGCACAAACAACGTCCGATGTTTTAAAATCATTTCGTTTGCCCCAATGGCATTCTTTCGTGGAATCACTTCCATTTTTGAAATGGCTTGTGGGACTTGTGGTTGTGCTTTTTTCCGTTTATTTTGTTTCACAGTTCGATTTCTTTTGCGTTGCTTTTCCTTTATTTGGTGTCTCTCTGCCGTTCTTTATCCATGTTGCCTTTAGATTTTTAGACATCTGTTCGAGCCTGTGATCCAAAAGAAACAGTTTTTAATTACGACCCTCCAGTGGGTAGAGCATTGTGCTGTTGATTTTTCCTCAACAGCCGGATCAACTTCTACGCTCCCAAACGCCACCTCCGATCAGCCAACCACGCCCTCGCCGCCGTCCCCCGCATCCGAAGAGCGACTAAAGGAGGAAGGTCCTTCTCCTACCTGGCCCCCAAGACCTGGAACTCCCTCCCGACCGACCTGCGCCTGACCCAAGACCACCTCTCCTTCAGGAAGAAGCTGAAGACCTGGCTGTTCGAGCAGTAGCGGCACCCCCCCCCCCCCAGCGCCTTGAGACCCTACGGGTATGTAGCGCGCTCTATAAGTGTCACTGATTGATTGATTGATTGATTGATTCCAGCGCGTGTTTGCACTGTGTGTTTGTTCCAGTCCTTTTGTTTCTCCATCCGATTTATTTCAAATTTCTTTTCCATTTCTTTTATGTGTCTGCCCATGGCGTTATTTTCCCATGTTGATTTAGAGTTTCAAGACGCTAACTCGGATCCGTGATTCTTAAGGCTGATTACTTCCATCATTTTGGCAGAGAGTTTTCCCGGGTCAGTCCACATTTGAAACTGACTCACAATCCAATACCGAGATCCAGTCCTCGGCGGCACCAATCCCCCTATGTTGGTTTACCGAGTCCAACAGCAAGGTTCAAGGCGGGAGAAATAAGGCGCTCTTGTGGTGGTGCAAGACCTTCGGCAGAACCACGCCGATATATATTCCAACAATGTTTAAATCCCCGGGGGGAAAAAACGATGGTCACAACTGAAAACTCTGTTTCTGCTCCTTTATTGATGAAAAAACAGCGGCTTGTGGCATAATCCCGACATGTTTCGTTCCAACATGGAACTTCTTCAGAGGTAAGCCTGGCTCTGAGCACAAACAACGTCCAATGTTTTAAAATCATTTCGTTTGCCCCAATGGCATTCTTTCGTGGAATCACTTCCGTTTTTGAAATGGCTTGTGGGACTTGTGGTTGTGCTTTTTTCCGTTTATTTTGTTTCACAGTTCGATTTCTTTTGCGTTGCTTTTCCTTTATTTGGTGTCTCTCTGCCGTTCTTTATCCATGTTGCCTTTAGATTTTGAGACATCTGTTCGAGCCTGTGATCCAAAAGAAACTTTTTAATTATGACCCTCCAGTGGGTAGAGCATTGTGCTGTTGATTTTTCCATCGCGTGTTTGCACTGTGTGTTTGTTCCAGTCCTTTTGTTTCTCCATCCGATTTATTTCAAATTTCTTTTCCATTTCTTTTATGTGTCTGCCCATGGCGTTATTTTCCCATGTTGATTTAGAGTTTCACGACGCTTACTCGGATCCGTGATTCAAAAGGCTGATTACTTCCATCATTTTGGCAGAGAGTTTTCCCGGGTCAGTCCACGTTTGAAACTGACTCACAATCCAATACCGAGATCCAGTCCTCGGCGGCACCAATCCCCCTATGTTCGGGTTTACCGAGTCCAACAGCAAGGTTCAAGGCGGGAGAAATAAGGCGCTCTTGTGGTGGTGTAAGACCTTCGGCAGAACCACGCCGATATATATTACAACAATGTTTAAATCCCCGGGGGGAAAAAAACGATGGTCACACCTGAAAACTCTGTTTCTGCTCCTTTATTGATGAAAAAACAGCAGCTTGTGGCATAATCCCGACATGTTTCGTTCCAACATGGAACTTCTTCAGAGGTAAGCCTGGCTCTGAGCACAAACAACGTCCGATGTTTTAAAATCCTTTCGTTTGCCCCAATGGCATTCTTTCGTGGAATCACTTCCGTTTTTGAAATGGCTTGTGGGACTTGTGGTTGTGCTTTTTTCCGTTTATTTTGTTTCACAGTTCGATTTCTTTTGCGTTGCTTTTCCTATATTTGGTGTCTCTCTGCCGTTCTTTATCCATGTTGCCTTTAGATTTTGAGACATCTGTTCAAGCCTGTGATCCAAAAGAAACAGTTTTTAATTACGACCCTCGAGTGGGTAGAGCATTGTGCTGTTGATTTTTCCAGCGCGTGTTTGCACTGTGTGTTTGTTCCAGTCCTTTTGTTTCTCCATCCGATTTATTTCAAATTTCTTTTCCATTTCTTTTATGTGTCTGCTCATGGCGTTATTTTCCCATGTTGATTTAGAGTTTCAAGACGCTTACTCGGATCCGTGATTCAAAAGGCTGATTACTTCCATCATTTTGGCAGAGAGTTTTCCCGGGTCAGTCCACGTTTGAAACTGACTCACAATCCAATACCGAGATCCAGTCCTCGGCGGCACCAATCCCCCTATGTTCGGGTTTACCGAGTCCAACAGCAAGGTTCAAGGCGGGAGAAATAAGGCGCTCTTATGGTGGTGTAAGACCTTCAGCAGAACCACGCCGATATATATTACAACAATGTTTAAATCCCCGGGGGGAAAAAACGATGGTCACACCTGAAAACTCTGTTTCTGCTCCTTTATTGATGAAAAAACAGCGGCTTGTGGCATAATTCCGACATGTTTTGTTTCCAACATGGAACTTCTTCAGAGGTAAGCCTGGCTCTGAGCACAAACAACGTCCGATGTTTTAAAATCATTTCCTTTGCCCCAATGGCATTCTTTCGTGGAATCACTTCCGTTTTTGAAATGGCTTGTGGGACTTGTGGTTGTGCTTTTTTCCGTTTATTTTGTTTCACAGTTCGATTTCTTTTGCGTTGCTTTTCCTTTATTTGGTGTCTCTCTGCCGTTCTTTATCCATGTTGCCTTTAGATTTTGAGACATCTGTTCGAGCCTGTGATCCAAAAGAAACAGTTTTTAATTACGACCCTCCAGTGGGTAGAGCATTGTGCTGTTGATTTTTCCAGCGCGTGTTTGCACTGTGTGTTTGTTCCAGTCCTTTTGTTTCTCCATCCAATTTATTTCAAATTTCTTTTCCATTTCTTTTATGTGTCTGCCCATGGCGTTATTTTCCCATGTTGATTTAGAGTTTCAAGACGCTTACTCGGATCCGTGATTCAAAAGGCTGATTACTTCCATCATTTTGGCAGAGAGTTTTCCCGGGTCAGTCCACGTTTGAAACTGACTCACAATCCAATACCGAGATCCAGTCCTCGGCGGCACCAATCCCCCTATGTTCGGGTTTACCGAGTCCAACAGCAAGGTTCAAGGCGGGAGAAATAAGGCGCTCTTATGGTGGTGTAAGACCTTCAGCAGAACCACGCCGATATATATTACAACAATGTTTAAATCCCCGGGGGGAAAAAACGATGGTCACACCTGAAAACTCTGTTTCTGCTCCTTTATTGATGAAAAAACAGTGGCTTGTGGCATAATTCCGACATGTTTCGTTCCAACATGGAACTTCTTCAGAGGTAAGCCTGGCTCTGAGCACAAACAACGTCCGATGTTTTAAAATCATTTCCTTTGCCCCAATGGCATTCTTTTGTGGAATCACTTCCGTTTTTGAAATGGCTTGTGGGACTTGTGGTTGTGCTTTTTTCCGTTTATTTTGTTTCACAGTTCGATTTCTTTTGCGTTGCTTTTCCTTGATTTGGTGTCTCTCTGCCGTTCTTTATCCATGTTGCCTTTAGATTTTGAGACATCTGTTCGAGCCTGTGATCCAAAAGAAACAGTTTTTAATTACGACCCTCCAGTGGGTAGAGCATTGTGCTGTTGATTTTTCCAGCGCGTGTTTGCACTGTGTGTTTGTTCCAGTCCTTTTGTTTCTCCATCCGATTTATTTCATATTACGTAATATTACGTAAAAAATCCAAAATATATATATATATATATATATATATATATATATTGGGTTTTTTACGTAATATAGGAGTTTTCAATTATGAAATATTTAATTGTGAAACTATGATGTTTTCTTTACTCATTAAGATTTGAATATGCTTAATGCACTTGCACTTTTATAATGTGTCTTTCTTCACTGTTTAAATCTTAATGAGTAAAGAAAACATCCTAGTTTCACAATGAAATATTTCTTAATTGAAAACTCCTATATTACGTAAAAAATCCAAAATATATATATATATATATATATATATATATTACCTACTGGCGGTCGCCAGTAGGTATATATAGTTAGGATTCTTTCTCTATGGAACTTTTGAAAATTCTATGTCTAATAACTTTGGCGTTTGTGAAAGGAATCGGCTGAAATTTTCAGGAAAATGGCACATTTTGTTTCTGATCAGCCCCTGAAAATTTGGGGGGGTTTCGTCAAGGGGGGGCCGAGAAAAAAGGGGGGTCCCAAAACGCGTTTTTCCCATTCATTTTTCCATAGGGCGTTTGGCCTCACTTTTAGCTCGAACGGCTGAATGGATTTACACGAAACTTGGCAAAATTGTAGGGACTGTTAGTCCGATGTGCCTTTGCTGGGTCTCAATATATGTGCTCCAGTGGATTTTGAGAAATTAACGTTTAAAAAAACAGATATATCTGTGACAGCGTCCCAGATAGCGAACCAGTTCGCGTACTTTTCGCGTAACGGAGCTTTGCGAAGAGAAGCTGATTGGCTCTCCGGTGTCTGTCAACATTCTAAACAGTCCGTAGCGGCCGCCATCTTGTCTCTCGGTAGGATCGAGAGACAAGAGGGGGCCAAAACGAAGGGGCAAATGACCATAAGGGGGCATAGTAGATCCTCCCTGACCCCCTAGGTTTGATGTGGAGGCTTTAAAAGGGCCCCGCGGGGTTTTAAAAAAAAAACGTTTTTTTACGTGGGGTGCGCCCGGTACGCGCACTCGAAAGCGGTCCAGGGAGCTTACTATAGGGAAACAAGAATGAAAGACTTTTTAAATATTGTATGTTTATTGATTGTTCGTTTTTTTACTTTTATTTTTATTTTTATTACGTAGCAACATGTAGGTACCAATGCATAGTGTAAAAATAAATAAACGCCGTCTCCTTTGTAGATATATTGCAAGTTGTTTCAGAAGTTATTGTGGTATATGGAATTCATACCATAGTCTGTCTGGAAAGCCAAAACAATATGGAGGCAGGAGATGATAAAGAGATGTTAAATACACATTGGAGATAATATAGTTGGAGAAAGGAAGTAACTATGAGGAAATGTACTACGTAACATAAACAAGTTTTACAGTATACTATAAGTCTGACTTTACATTACAATCAATTTGGTACTAGTTTATGAATTACATATAAAAAGATTAAAGACTCGAACAATTTTTGATTATTACATTATTTTTCAATATTTAATAGACTCTCTAATATTTGACTGTCCGAAATGTCCTCTTGTTGAGTGAACATAACTTCCCACATTTTATCGTCCTCATAATGAAGTAACAAATCCACAGATTCTACACATTGTAGAAGTTCTTGGTCTCATGATTCGTCCATGAATTTCAAGTCAATGCGTTCAATGATTTTCTCATTGTTCATCTCTAGGGCAATTTTCAAAGGAAACGTTCTGTTCTCCTTCCTTTTTTGTGCTGAAATTTGCATAAAAAATAAATCTATCAGTAGAGATAAGGAAAATAATTATGCATTTCCGTAAAAGTTTGTTGACGTCACTTCGGCACGCAACGTAAGCGCCTTCGGAAGCGCCTACGTTCGCGCCGCGTTTGTGCGTTTGCGTCCTGGAAGCGCCTACGTTCGCGCCGCGTAAACGCACCCGAATCGCTCCTGAGCGCGCAGCGTAAGCGCGTCGGGTCATGTGACCTTAAAATAACACTTTTCATTGGTTGCTAACAGTTTTTTTTACAAAAAATGAAATCCCCACCCATTTCCTTCACTTCTTCTTTCACTTTTGTGACTGAAAGACCTGCCTTTTTGCTCCAGGATATTTCTTGGTTTTTCAATGGCTGCCAGACAATCCAGCAGTGAGGATGACTCCAATGAATTCATCAATGAACAGCCTCCTCAATGAAAAGTTAAGGAGCATTTCATTTGGAAATTTTTTATAATCCCACCTGGACTAAAAAAGGTTAATGCTCCAAAAGTACAGTGCAGGATCTGCAAAGAAGAGCTGTCTCGAGGTAATCCTTTGAAAAAGTACTCTTTTGGGAACTTTACAATGATCCGGCATGTGGAGAGGAAGCACCCCCAGAATTTTGCCAGGGAAAGTGTCAGGGCTCTGGCACAAGAGGTTCCCAAAGATGGGGCCTCTACATCAACCGGAGGAGCAACTTCTTCTGGGAGAGAGCAATCACAGGAGCAGGTGCCAAACATTCAACCTGCATTTAACCATGGGGTCGTCAGATGCAGATACTGCAATCAACTCCCCACCTATGGGGAGCAAAGTGTCCAGCTCATGGTTCGAGCATTGGAGAACCATCGCTGCCCTTCCCACCCCTAATTTTTTTGTTTTTTTTGCTCCTGTTGAGCAGTTTCCATTCCTTGTTTTTGTTCCAGTTTTGAAAAAGAAGAAAACCAAAAGTTCTTTTCAGAACTACCTCCAATTCTCATCAAAGAGCTATTTTCTTAAAAAAATGAAAAAGAGTAAGTGAAATAGAGTACATTGATAATTGAAAGGAGAATGAGTAAGAAAGAACAGAAAGGTATGAGAGGAGAAAGTAACTCCTTGCGACATGATTCTTCATACATTAAATATGACACATCTGGAATGTCGTAAGGAGTGCGCACAGAAAAGTGATGCATCGCACCAGCGGTGTAAAAAAATGCACCTCGTTGCTCTATATTTAAAAATTGACGCATCTAGATAGATGGGTCACTTTTTAAAACCCTGCGCCACATTATACCTGCGTCAGGTATAATGTATGCAAGGGGGTCGTAAAAGAAGAATACATTTTACAGCTTTTGATATTTGCTATTAAAAAACCATTGAAATTCACTGAAAAAACCATAGGTTATAGACCATATATAGTTAGGGATTAGCATTTACAAAACCTTAATTTACTCGCACAAAACCATAGAAATTCGCATATATAGTTAGTTGCAACAACTATATATCGCGCACCCGCAATCCACTGCTGATGATGTCACATATTACATCATTCATGACATGGTCAGTGACATCACTGATGACAACACTGATGACATCACTGATGACATCTCATTTGACATTACTGATCACATCACTGATGACATCATTCATGTGATAATACGATGAACCTCTTCAGACTCTAATATAACCTTAGATACACTCAGTATAAACAGACACTCACAGACTGTCACTCATCCATGGAGTTACTCACACACCTAGTCAGTCATGCAAAGAATCAATCACACACACCTCCATTTCCTCAACTATACAGTTATACACACCTTACTTATTCAAACATATACTAACACATATTTACTCTCTTATACAATCCCTGATACAAGTTCACAATGATCCATACAGCCACTCACACATTCACTGGCTCTTATGCACAGTTATTTATATATGTCAACTCTCACATGTACTGTGTTTTACATATGTAGTTACTTTGACATGTAGCACTGAGATATCCATTCACTCACCAATACACTCATGCACACAGTCAACCGCCCATACAGCTGTTTCCACATGCACTTTTGAACCCATACATCTAGTGAATCAACTGCTCACACATCTATGCACAGAGTCATACACCTCCCAGCCACCCACACACACACTCAGTCTCCCATACAAATACTTGGGCAACCAATCAATAACCCATATAGTTACTTATATAGCTACTGATCAACACATGCAGCAGTTTACAGAACAACAGACATAATGATGCACAAATTAAGACAGTTTAGTCACTAACCCATGCACTCAGTGAGACTCATTTAATCACTCTCTCATACAGTCAGTCATGCACCTACTAAATCCTTCATCCAGACACTTATACATCCACTCATTCTTCAATATGTAAGACATATTTTAACTTTACAGAAACATACAGTCATTGGATAATGTCATCAGTGATGCCATCAGTGATGTCACTGACCATGTCATGAATGATGTAATATGTGACATCATCAGCAGTGGATTGCGGGTGCGCGATATATAGTTATTGCAACTAACTATATATGCGAATTTCTATGGTTTTGTGCGAGTAAATTAAGGTTTTGTAAATGCTAATCCCTAACTATATATGGTCTATAACCTATGGTTTTTTCAGTGAATATATATATATATATATATATATATATATATATATATATATATATATATATATATATTTTGGATTTTTTACGTAATATAGGAGTTTTCAATTATGAAATATTTAATTGTGAAACTATGATGTTTTCTTTACTCATTAAGATTTGAATATGCTGAATGCACTTGCACTTTTATATTGTGTCTTTCTTCACTGTTTATGATCGGAATGGGAGTGACTAGAGTATGCCTCATGAGATTTAAGGGCATGGTTTTTCCTGACATGTCATTTGATCAAGGCCGCGGCAACCTGGCAGAAACGCGTCATGTTGTGACTTAATGGAATAAAAATGTGCACTTTGCGGTGGTCCGTTCCTGAAGGTGAAGCAGCGTGGAGGACTTTGTTTGCTCACAGAAGGACATTGTTCCCATATATATATATATTTATGCACCAATGTGTATTGAAGAATGAGTGGATGTATGAGTGTCTGAATGGATGATTTAGTTTGTGCGTGAATGACTGTATAAGCGAGTGATTAAACGTGGTGGTGTGTGAGTGTCTGTATAGATGTATGAGTGCATCTATGGTTTTTTCAGTGAATTTCAAAGGTTTTTTAAATGTTAATTTCATATTTTAATATTTATAAAACCTATCTTTTTCAATTTGTATTTTAATATTTTGCAACTCTATTATCCTTTTTTTAACTTTAAAAATTATGTAATGTTTTATATCTTCCATCAAAAAAATGTATATAAAACTTTTTTTTCAACTACAGTCTCATAACGGTGGTCTGCCAACCTCCATCAGCATTTAAAGGATGCCCATTTCGTATCCGACGGGTTTGTGACACCACGTCTCGCGTAACAACATGTACTTATGAGGTCGCGCCAGCTGCTACTCTGGTATGCAACCGTTATGCACTACCAAGCAGTGCGTTACGTCTTGTACATATAGGGTGGCACCCGCTGCGCGTTCCAAATGCGACAAATGCACGCTGCCACGCCCTGTGTTAAATCATAGACGTACGATATCCCGCCGCATACCCCATTCCCTAATTTAGTTTCTCAAAACTATATCTGAATAACTTTAGAGTGTATATGAGAGCAAGCGATAATTAAAAATATTTTATACAGTTATATATTTCTAACTGTAATAAACTGATATTATTGTAAATATATTTTCTCAAAATCACATCTGTGCGATCTCATTGCGCATGGCCGCGCAATTGCCATGTGACCATTAAAAAAACATTTCATTAGTTCATAACATTTCCCATTGTAAAAGTTCGAAAACGCCACCCATTGTAGTCAATATCTGTACTGCATTTCATGAGACACACCTCTTCTGCTTAGAGAGCTTTGTTCTAAACATTTTGCAATATACACATATTTTACACTACACACAACATGCAACCATAATTTTCATCAATATTCATGATCTGTAAAGAAGCCTTCCACCTGTGGTAGCCATACACCTAAAAGTTACATTACCAAAATGATCTCCAATACCAGAGCTAACATGGTTGCATACGTTGTCCACAGCATAACGTAATATAGTACGGCCAGGAGACAGTATCATGCACAGATTATAAACACACAGACACAGATAGATAGTGGAAGTGGGTACGGGCACGTGCGCTCAACTCCTTTTTTTTACCAAGTTGACATATCCAGTGATGTCTGTGCTGGATGTGTGTAGGCTGAGTGTAAACCAGCCTTCAGGGAATGGTTGCTGCTAGTATCAACTACAACAGTAATCATTGGATCACACACAGAGATTCAAAATTAAAAGAATCAATAATATGTGCTGTGGTAAGGTTGGGACAGTTGATGTGAAATAATACAGAAATAATTCTATCGTAAAAGAGCCACAACTTTTGGTATACTGACACACAATCAATAGATCTGAAATAATCCACATAAATATTATATCATATACGCTCCATCAGTTCTAGTGTACTCACATAGCCACATCAAAAACATTCAGTATGCGCACAGCCAGTAATAATGCGTGCTGTAGACAGGCGTACTAGGACCAATATCTGTTGCCATCAACACTGCATCATCTGCAATAGTGACCCAATCTGAATTGTGAACACTGCTGTCTGCAGTGTTTGCCACAGAGAGCAGTCAGCAATGACCCACACCAACATAAGGTGACTTGAGCTGCTCAGTGTTTTGTAAGCGAAGCAACAAAAAAGTGTGTGTGGAGCTTGCAATGATACGTATGCATGGTGCAGACAGTACGCACTAGAGCAATGTCTTTTCCTACAGGACTACCTCACCTACAACAGTGACTCGATCTCAATTGTGAACACTGCTCTCTGAAGTGTATGCTAGAGTGAGCGGTCAGCAAGGGCTCACAGCCACGTGGCATTGACTTGAGCTCTACAGTTTGCAATAAGCGAAGCAAAAAAATGTGTGCAGAGCCTTCAATGATCAATCAATCAATCACTGTATTTCTAAAGCGCGCTACATACCCGTGAGGGTCTCAAGGCGCTGGGGGGGGCCCTACTGATCGAAGAGCCAGGTCTTGAGAAGTCTTCTGAAGGCCAGCAGGTCCTTAGACTGTCGTAGGCTGGTAGGGAGAGTGTTCAGGTCTTGGCGGCGAGGTGGAGAAAGATCTGCCGCCGGCGGTGGCTTTCCGGATACGAGGAACTGTGGCGAGGGCGAGGTTGGCGGCTTCGGGTGGGGTTGTGGAAGCTGAGTCGGTTGTTGAGGTATGTAGGTCCGGTGTTGTGTAGTGCTTTGTGTGCGTGGATGAGGAGCTTGAAGGTGATCCTCTTGTTCACGGAGAGCAAGTGCAGGCCTCTCAGGTGGGGTGTGATGTGGCTGCGTCGGGGTACGTGGAGGATTAGTCGTGCCGAGGCGTTCTGGATTCATTGTAGACGTCT
This sequence comes from Lissotriton vulgaris, assembly GCF_964263255.1. Taxonomy (NCBI): domain Eukaryota; kingdom Metazoa; phylum Chordata; class Amphibia; order Caudata; family Salamandridae; genus Lissotriton; species Lissotriton vulgaris. Next base: position 976,349,844 of record NC_141687.1, on the reverse strand, counting down.
CATGAGCTTGGTTGTTGTTCCTGAGTAGAGGGCGTTCTCGTGTCGAGTCTGCTGGTGATGAGGGCCTGGCTGACGGTTTTTCTCGTGTCGGGGGGGATCCATTTAAAGATCCTGTGCAGCATTCTGAGGGTGTTTAAGCAGGACGCGGAGACGCCGTTGGCTTGCCTGGTCATGGAGACCTAAAGTTTCTTACACCTAGTCGAAGGGAGTACCTTCATCTCTTCTTTCAGATACAGTTCTAGCATCACCCACTATGGTATCAAAAACACAGTTCCACTGTTGGTACCTTTCGGACTACTGTGTTAATAGTATACAGAGCACTCCACCGTGCTGGGCCTCAGGTAGTGCGCTGTGTGCCTGTGTCGAGGTACCCAGCGTTAATCTCAGGAGACTTCCGAGCTCAGAGACCTCGGCCCAGGAGCTTCCGCTGGCACATGGTGGGCACATGGTGGGCCCTCTTTCACATACGGCGGTGGCGAAAGATGAACTGTGGAGCATATCTGCGTCACAGCGGCCATTACGCTTTCTAGATACCAGCACGCTGAGAGCATTCAGAAATTTTTCTCACAGGTGAAAAGTGCGACCACAATGACAGTCATTCATTACTATCTAAGAATGTCCAACTACACAGTGCTTCTAAGCTTACAGCCCTCAACCTTGTGTCCTTTCTTAAAAGAATGCCAACTCCCACAATCCGACTAACATTCACACAGCTTTCTAATGGCAGTTATCTGCTTCTCAATAACATGCACTCCTACGGAATGTGAGCTGGCACACCGCATGTCCTTACTGTTTCAAAAACAGTAACTTCCTGTGGCAATGTCTATTCCCACCCATACAAACTAACTCCCAAACTTCAACTTGGCCTTCAATTCTTAGTTTGAAAACAGATTTCAAGAAACAAACCAAACTAAAAGCGCTTTTGTTCAGAACATAATTCTCCCTCACTTCTGCAAAAGAAATGTATCGACTGCATACACCACGAACTTCAAGTAAAATACACTCCCTTTTAAATACGAACAACCAAATACACTTTGTGAATTGTTACACAATTTTCAACACATGTCACACTCAAGGTCTGGCACACTTTTCTAACACCGTCTCCTACAGCCTTCTAACACGCTTTCAAACTGTTCTTCTTTTAATACCTCAATTGTACTACAGTCATTCGATCATCTCTGGAATAACAGGAACAGTGCCCATATTTCTCGCTCTCTTTGCGGCCATCCTATTACTAATTCTACTTCTATAAATGGCAACGCTCTCTGTGGTAACAACTATGCTCGACAGAATACGCCTCTACGCCAAGCTACATCAATACTGTAAAAAAGCAAAAAATGTTTCGGCTACCTGCCTCTATCTATTATCGGAGCTAGTTACAACATAACATTTATCTACACTTATGCAATATGCGTACAACCATTGTTTGATTGCAAAACTTGCCTATTTGACTGGCGAATGGATGTATGCCTTGCCAACATCCCAACAATCGCTCCCAATATCCAGCAGGTAATGCATTATCTTGAAAACCATGAACGTGATTGTTCTGGCAGTGAAGCATAGGCGAATTTAATGCAAAAAGGAATCGCAGCGGAATGGGATTTCTGCGCAGCTGCAAAAGATCTCCTGCAACGTGCAACCTTTCACAACATCGCAGATTGCCTGCCAATTCAAATTGCCGCTCCAACATTCGAGGAACATTACTGTCCCTTTGAGGACATGAATTGGATCTCTTCGCTTTTCTCAGACTCTGGCAACAATAGCCTCTTGGAACATAACACATCACAAGCTGCTGAAGAACTTCTGGACTGGAATCTCCAAGACTTGTAAGAAACTCATGTTATTCTTGAATGGATTATTTTCATCTTTTTTTACTTTTTCCTTAAAATGTTTTATAATACACTTCAATCCTACTACTTTCATATAACAGCTTTCTAAGTATACTCAGACATTTGAACTCTATCTTCATTATTGCCCCTTACGTCTCCACTTTAACCAGGGATCGGTGATGTATGGCCTATGCAAATACGCTATTTACTTCCTAAATTAGCCTAAAGCTAACACCCATTTAGAAACCACGTCTATTCTTTCTGCACATGCCTCTCTGCATCCCTGTTATTCACAAAGCCCTTTCACACAAATTTACTCAAAGTCAACCTAAAGCAGGAGCTTCGATTTGACTACAGCAGAAGTGGTTGGAGTTTGTCTCAGCTCAATGCCTTAGCTCTCTACACAAGAATGTTTCTTGAATCAGCTGAAGACAATAATGTATGGTTTGACTACAAAGGTAACGAATGTGCTTCTTAGAAGCGCAATGTTTGTATTCATCCTCAAAGTTCCAATGTGAATAGAACTAGTACCAATTCAGACACGCACCACATCGAATCTATTGTACAACAGATTGCTAACTATTCTACTGTTGATATTTTTCTGTTACAAAAAAGCACTGCCAAGGTACCTAAAAAGCTTGATGATTACATTTTTGCAATTTAATTTTTCTTTCTTTCTTTTCTTAAAGCATACATGTGGTAATCATATCCTACCATTATTTTCTTTACAGAATGTAGAGTCATTCACATGTAATAGCTATTGCTTATGTCACATGCAACTGTAACATGTAATATGCAATTCACTGCTGCTTGGGGCTTACGTTTGAATACAGCAGAAGTAGTTCAACTTTGCATCAGCTGGATGCCCTAGCCCTTGCAACAGTGGGTCCAATTATGGCACTTTAATAAAGACACTGTCTATATAATTTGCAAACTCCATGAGTTTATTACACACAGCCACTTTCTTAGACACATCTCATTTCACCATTTTTCTTCTGTGGCATTGCAACATTCTGCAATATATTCTTCACGATTATTTTTTTATTCCTGCTTCTAAAACAATTCATTCGAGTCTGCAGACCGGTAGGGATGAGTAGTTCGCTTCCTACTCCCTGTATAGTATAAACGCACACTAACACTACTTACACAGGTATGCTACAGCAGCCAGTATCCTACAGCACCCACAGCATGTCACTTTACAGCAATAATCCCACGACTAGGGGTGGGGGAAAGTCTCGTAATGGATTTTCGCGGAGAGTCAGGAGATTGAACCAATCTCCGTGCCTCTCCGCGAAAGTCCATTACGCGATGCCCGCCCGCCCACCTCCCGCCCGCCTTCCGCCCACCTAATTAAATTATATTAAAAAGCCTAAAATGAAACTGAAATAAAACGTACCTTATTGCGGCCGCATCCTTCCCTATCGCGGCTTCATCTGGAAACTGCACATGCGCGGAAGCCTGCGCATGCACATTCCTCACCAGGACTACGCATTTGCAGGCTCCAGCGCATGCGCAGTTTCCAGATGAAGCCGCGATGGGGAAGGATGCGGCCGCATAAGGGTTTTTTTATTTAAGTTTCATTGTAGGCTTTTAAATATAATTTAATAAGGCGGGCGGGAGGCGGGCGGCCAACTTCCGTTCCACCCCCGAATGTGTGGAGATTTGCCTCTAATCTCCTCCTTCTTTGCGCAAGGGCAAATCTCTGCACATTCCATGGGCGGAACGGAGATGGCCGCCCACCTTTACTCACGACTTACATGCACAGTTTCATCCATGAGTCTTCAGACCGGTACCAGTGAGTACTTTGCTTCCCACTCCCGCTATACTCTAAACGCATACTAATACCAACTGCACACATATGCTACAACAGCCTGTATGCTACACCGCCTAGAGCACATCAGTTTACAGCACTCAGCTCACAGTTTAGGTGCACAGTTTCATCCCAGAGTTTAGCGGTACCTCTCCTCTGTACCATCTCACTCTAGACAAAACAGAACTTTCACACCGGTAAGGGTAAATACTTTGGTTCTGCTGGTATGCTACACACCACTCAGCCAATCAGATGGCAGAATTCCCAAATTTCATAATATCTGTAAATTTCGATATTTCTCAAAAACTACTGAACGTATTTACACCAAATAAACAAAAGCGTGCTTTCTAGACCAAGGCCCTTCTCCCTGCCAATTTTGGGGTAATTCCGTTCACCCGTTCGACCTGTAGCCTTGTCTAAAGTTTCCTATGGAGAAAACACTTTTTGCACCCCCCTTTTTTCTCAGCCCCCCCTTGATGAATCACCCCCAAACTTTCAGCATGGGAGCTGATATCAACAAAGAATTTGTTTTGAAAATTATCCCAAGATTCGTCAAACTGCGCCAAAGTTATTGGGAATAAAAACTTGCGATTTTCCTATGGTAACTAGGTCCTAACTATAACTACCTACTGGCAACCACCAGTAGGTAATATGTATGTATATATATATTACCTACTGGCGGTTGTGATGATTCGTCAACTGGTAACAAATAAATAGGCAACTGAAAAACAGCTTTGTAATCAAAAGGAGGTCCCAACTATAACTACCGACTTGCGACCGCCAGTTGGTAACATATATATTACCTGCTGGTTGCCGTCAGTAGTTAAAGTTAGGACCTAATTTCTATTAAAAAAATCGTTTTTCCGTTGCCTATCTCTTTGGCGAGAGCTGACAAATCTTCACCAGTTTCCCCCCAAAATTTCATGATTTATTCAGCTGCTGCTGGAAAAGTTTCAAGGTGATCTGTGAAGCGGAATCCAAGAAAAAGAGTTCCCAAAATGCATATTCCGCATTCTTAATTCCCAGAAGAGTTTTGAACATGACTAGAGCCCAAACCACTGGGTGGAATTACACTACATTTGGCAGAAAGGTAGAATTTTTTCTGCAGATGATGCTTTTTGTGATTTGGTGTAAATCCTTTCAGTAGTTTTAGAGAAAAAAAAAGTGTCCAATATTTATTGCAGGACTGCCGGACATTAATCTTCGTGGTTACAGCTAAAAAATCGCCAATTACACCATACACGTTTGGGACACTTTGAACGCTGTGTGTGGCATTCTCTAGTGTTGGAGCACTTTTGTTTGGAATATTTAGCGGCCCACTCTTGGTCGCGAGAATGCCCCACCGTCGACCGAACGGGTTCAGCTGCCCGTGAATTAAGGCGCAGTATGGAACAGCGTGCCAAATTGCAAGGACATGAGTATGCAGGACAATAGCTTGGTGAGTCTGCAGCACCCCACTGTGGTAAATATTTTGTAAAGATGGAGACCAATAACAGCACCCACTGTGGATTTAAAACAAGAACTTCACTAACCATAATGCACAAGGTGGTTACATCCACTGAGGCGGGACTTAAAAGCTCATCATGAGTGCGATGTCATTTTCGCTGTTTTCTCCTACAGAGCCAAACCAGAGATCAGGGACTAATGAGAGCCCGAAACGCGTATGGTGTAATTGGCGATTTTTGAGTTGTGACCACGAAGAATAATGTCCGGCAGTCCTGCAATAAATATTGGACACTTTGAACGCTGTGTGTGGCATTCTCTAGTGTTGGAGCACTTTTGTTTGGAATATATATATATATATATATATATATATATATATATATATATATATATATATATATATATATATATATATATATATATATATATATATATATATATATATATATATATATATATATATATACATATATAAGCACAGACTTTCTGCTGATCTACCCGTGGGGGATTCGTGAATTCATGTGCCAAAGCAAATTCCTGATTGCCTGGCCCTACCAGCACAGAAAAGCTGTGGCTGCTATTTTGTTACCTGGAAACCGTCCACAGGGGCTGAAACATTGTTTGGATACTGAATAAAGTGTTCTAAATCACAACAGACACTCTCACACCCTTTCAGATATCTTAGAGACACTGTTACACCCATTTCACACACCCATACAGATACTCTCACACTTATACCTATATAGACACTTTCATACACAATCACTTACCCATACACTCTCAAACCCATTCAGATATCCTAAAGGCACTGTTACACCCATTCACAAACCCATACAAAGACTCCCACACCCACATTTACATCTATACAGAGACATTCACACCCACTCAAATACCCATCCAGACCCTTTCACACCCATTCTTACACCCATGCAGACATTGTTACAACCATTCACAAGCCCATACAGAGAGTCATACACATTCAGAAAACTATAGAGACTCAGTCACCCGGAGATAAAGCCTATTCAGACAGTGTGACACCCACTGACATACCATACAGATACCTTCAAACCCACTCACAAAGGCCTACAGACACTCTGAAAGTTACTGTTACACCCATACAGATACTGTTACACCCGATCACAACCCATATACACACTGTCACAAACAGCTTTACACCCAAACAGAGACTGTCACACCCACAGTTACACCCATACAGACACTGTTACACCCACTCACACACCCATACAGACATAGTCACACCCATTCAGATGTCCAACAGATACTGTTAAACCCATTTACAAACCCATACAGACATTTTCATCGCCACTCACATACTGATGCAGAGTCTCACACCCACTGATATACCCATACAGATATTGTTACAACCACTAAGATACGCGTATATGCACTTATGCACCTAGAATGATTCTTATTTAAAATCTGTTATACCCACTGTGAGATACACTCAGAACATTCTACTAGAAATGTTACGTGTGCTCTTTTGCATTGAATGTGTGCTTTTGGTTTGCCTATCCTCGATGGATCCACGGATACAAGAAATATATTTAAAAAAAAGGGATTTACAGTTACAAATAATATCTGTTTGGGAAATAGGGTGGCCTTTAGAAAAGCCCTTGGGTTTGTTGTGTGTATATGATGACTACATGTATGACCATGAAGCACAGCATACATATATATATATATATATATATACATATATAGTCACAAAGAGTTGCCTGCAAATGAGGGAACCCACTGAGATTTCTGGATAATGCCGTTTTTAATGGAGAAAAACATGCAGGGACAGCAGATTGGCATCAGCAAAATGAAAGTCCTTTCCGACGCGTTTCGTGCTTCACTGCACTTCTTCCTGGGATGGGCTTCATTTCGGAATGGCGTGCATGACGAGTCTTTCTGGCACCTGGATTATAATTGCTTAGTCCTGCCTTAGTGGGCGTGGCCACAGCGTGGCCTGCTGGTTCATGTAGTGCCAAAGTTTATCCTCAAGTGAGTTGCCATGCTTCCATCCTTACTGTAATTGAGCTTCAAGTGGGTTGCCGAAAATCAAACTGCTTGGCTGCGCGTTCGTGACATTCCCCATATGCAAATCTCTCCTACAGCTGACACGCAATGACACGCATCAGTAGGACTGCACGCTGTGCAGCGGGGCATACCTCGCGGCCCAGACAGTGCCGCTCAACATAGTCACATAGAGTTGCCTGCAAATGAGGGAGCCCACTGAGATTTCTGGATAATGCCGTTTTTAATGGAGAAAAACACGCAGGGACAGCAGATTGGCATCAGCAAAATGAAAGTCCTTTCCGACGCGTTTCGTGCTTCACTGCACTTCTTCGGAATGGCGTGCATGATGAGTCTTTCTGGCACCTGGATTATATATATTCTTTTTTTTTCCCCCTCGGACAAAGGGGGGAATATTGTGATCTTCAGTAAGACTAAGTACAAACAAGAAGCCCTGCGACAACTTCAGGACAAGAACTGTTATACTATCATTAACAGAAAAGACTTTGCGAAGTGCATAATTGATTACCATGGCTTACTGGAGGGGTGGAGGAATGAGGGAATGCTGAATAAAAGCGAATATGAGTATTTACATTGTGAACATCCAATAATTCCCATATTCTACCACCTGCCGAAGGTGCACAAAGACATCAAGAATCCACTGGGAGACCTTTTGTCTCCTCGATAGGAAGTCTTCTGGAGAACACCTCCAGGTTTATAGACACCTACCTGGCCCCCTTTGTAAGAGACCTGCCTTTCTATGTAAGGGACACCAAAGATTTTATAAGGTTGATTGACGTCATCGAGTAGGAGTCAGATATGCTCATGATAACCCTTGATGTCGCCAATCTATATATGTGTATTGACCATCAGGATGGCGTCTTTGCAATGAAATGGTTCCTCAGCACGAAGGACATCAAATATCACCGACACAACTGCATGCTCTTGCAGATGGCGGAGTTTTGCCTTAATAATAACATCTTTTTATTTGCAGAAAACATGTATAGACAGACTAGGGGGACCGCCATGGGCACGTGCTTCGCCCCCAGCTATGCGAACTTGTTCGTGGGCTGGTGGGAGAAGCACGTGGCCTGGGGGGGACAACGAAAAGTGGCTGGACCACATTATGATCTGGGCAAGATACATGATTTGTTAGTCAGTCAGTCAGTCAAAATACACTTTATTCGATTTTTGTTAAAATCATAAAAGGACAAGATACAGTACAAATGCAATTTTTAAAACATCAATAGATTTGATTACTAAGTTTATGACGTGAGTTATTGATTTCATTTTTCCACAAAACTACAATGATTAAAATTTGTAGATAAAACCAAATTTAAAATTAGATTAAAATAAGGCTTTCCTAGATGTTCTTTTCTTCCTTAGTCTGAAGGCGGCTGTTAAGTAACAGGCAACGCTAAAGATGGTATGAGTTTCCGCTAGCGATTGGGGGAAAATTAAAGCTGGCCTTACTTGGATGAAACCAGTAGCCTTTAGAACAGGAAGTAAATATTTTACCCTCTCCCTAGTATACAGACCACAAAAAAAAGTAAAATGGAGGGTGTCCTGAATTGAAAACTGATCACAATCACAGGGTGGTCCATCTTAAGGTGTTGACCAAATGGGGAAATTGCCAAGTGAGTAATGGATTAGGTTCAGCCTAAAGTTTGTCAGCAAATGTTTGTGGAGTGGATTGGTAACAATTTTTAGGTATGGTTCCAGGGAGGGAGTGGTAGTTAAAACTATGTGGGCTCTTACAGAGGGTTTCCTCAGTTCTAACTCCTCTCTCGCCAGACAAGCCCTCTCCAGAAACTCCTGCTTGATCCATCTGATATCTTCCCTCCTGATGTTGATTGGATCAGTAAAAAGTTCTGGTCTCCCAAGCGTGGCGAAAGTAGATCTAATGTATTTCAGCCAGGGTATTCTCATAGCATTGTCCCTCGAGGTAACATCTTTAAGAATGGCATGATTTAATGTTAGCTCAGAGTTCAACCATGTTTTAGTCCAGAAAAGAAGTGGGGCTAACTTCAGTTTATCAACAATATAAGGCAAGCCCATTTCCTCATGAATCGTAAAGGTGGGAGTGGAATTGGGGACAGATAAAAGTTTCCTAATGAGTCCATTTTCCACCCTCTGGATTTTATCCAAGTTTGCATATCCCCACATAGCAGACCCATACATGGCAATTGGGATACACTTAATGTTATATACCTTTATCACTGCCTCCATTGGTTTGGCGCCTAATCTTTTTGTGAAGGCCAACAGGGCTGATGTAGATCGAGCTAGACTAATGCTCTTTGCCTTAATCTGGGGGACCCAGGAGCCTCTCTGGTCAAAAAGGACCCCAGGTACGGAAAAACAGGAACCCTAGAGAGAACCTCACCCTTGCAAGTAAAGGATTTTGTGTGCAACATATTTCCTTTTCAGCCTATAATCATAGTATGGGACTTTTTTACATTTATTTTTAAATCAAGATTCTCCATAAAGGAGCCAAAGCGATTCAAAAGGACCTGTAGACCAATGCCAGTTTGTGCGATTAACACGGCATCGTCCGCGTATAGGAGGGCTGGTATCTGTTCTCCTCCTATACGCGGCACATCAGCCATTCCTGCATCTAAATATTTCCCCAGCCCATTTATAAAGATGGTAAAGAGAAGGGGGGCTAGGATACAGCCCTGGCGCACCCCTTTCTCAGATTTAAAGCTGTCCGTGCACCTTCCGTCCCTAGTGACCCTTATTTTAGCTGACAGGTCCTGATGTAGACTAGCAATGAGACCTACTAGGTGTTCTTCTGTGCCCATCTCTCATAGCTTGGTCCTATTCACCAGGTCGAAGGCCGAGGAGGGGTCCTTAAAGGCCAGATATACTGACCCCTCCCCGGCCACCGTATATTTGGAGACCAAAAGGTGCAGATTGGAACATTGTTCAAGTGTCCCCCGTTTTTCTCGGAACCCGTATTGAATATTCAAGAGCCCCCCATGATTTGTTTGTCATCTGGCGAGGTGACAGATCCTCAGCTGAGGACTATGTCGCAGCGCTGAATGACAATCATCTTAACTTGAAATTCACCAGCACTATCAGCGAGGCATCTGTATATTATCCTGACCTAGAAGTCTTCGTAAGAGGAAGCTCTTTACACACAAAATTATATCAGAAACCCACAGCGGGCAACACCGTATTATATTCAGGAAGCCACCATCCGAGGAGTATGATAAGAAACAGCCCCTTTGGGGAATTACTCCGCCTAAAGAGAAATTGTTCTGATTCGAAAGATTTCTCTCAGACCAGGAATGAAGCTGTGTACAGATTCCAAGATAGAGGGTACTCTAAAGCATCATTAACGAGTGCAGTAAACAGAGCTGACCTCCTTGAAAGAAAAGATCTAATGAAAACTAAAGTAAAGGAGGTAGAAACAGAGAGCACAACCAGAATGATAACCACTTACAATATGACATCTAGTGAGTTGGTAACAATACTCAACAGGAACTGGCACATCCTGAAAACGGATCCGGTGATGAGGAAGATACTACCCCCCAGACCTTCTGTAACTTTTAGACGATGCAGGTCTCTAAGTGACCATCTGACCAATAGTCATTATGTAGACTCCCCCAAAACCTCAAACAAAAAATCCGTATGTGGCTTCTATCATTGCATGCACTGCAAGGCGTGCAAGTATAGTAAAAAATGGACCAAGTACGATGGAAGATCTACTGATCCATGCCCCGTAAGAACGATCACAAAATTACTCAACTGTAACTCAGAGTATGCCCGTGCTCCAAGAGATACATCGGGAGTACGATCAACCCCGGCAAAAAAGCGTATCATGGAGCACATGCGTGCCATAACCAACAGGGACAAAAATTACCCCGTGGCACGCCACTTTGAAACGCACCACAACAGCAATAGGGACCTATTGTCATTCTTTCTTATTGACCAACTAGATAGAAAGGAACGTGGAGGCGACAGAGTACGATCTTTAAGAGCATTGGAATCCAGGTATATTATCGACCACCAAAGCATGCACCCGAGAGGTTTAAACATCGATGAGGAACTATGGGTGCACTTGGATTAAGTCTACCTATAATGGGCAGAGTAAAGAAAATGCATGGCCAGTAAGAATGATCGATGCCACAAGATACCTCCCATAATGTAGAACAAAGGAACCCGGAGGATAGGGGAGAACGAGGGAAACATGGAGTCACACATGGTCATTATCGTTTTATAGTTTCTCTCTTCTCTAAAGACATGTAAATTGTAAAGAATGTGACTATAGGAAAATATCTGCCCATACAGGGCGAAACAGCGAAACAGGGATTAGTGTAAAAAATATACTAATGCCCATACAGGGCAAGAGAATATAATCGCATAATCATATGCACATATTAGGGAACAAAACAACGGGGATGGTGTACAACATCGATAAATAAAATGCTTGACAGTCTGTTTTACATATATATTGTAAAAATGTGTAAACATGAAAATATACACATGATTAAAACTTCAAAGGGGATGGATATGGCAATCATACACATCTTCACCCTCCTATTGTCCCCATGAGAAAATGTATATATGCAATTAATGGAATTGTTGAATGGCTATTTTAGTTATTCCAATGTTTTTAACTGCACGAGCACTTTAAACACACCATTTTCCCCGCCCTGTGAAATTTTTATCAATAATATGCAATGTTTTGTCATGTATTGTAAGATGGCGGCTGGCTAAGGCTAAATAACCTTTTAGTCCTCTTTCTATGGTAAAGGGAAGGTGGGGATAAAATGGTGCGCAAAATATAGTTAGTACAACTAACTATATAGGAGCAATTTCAATGGTTTTTTAAATGCTAATTCCTAACTATATAAGGCCTGAAACCTATGGTTTTTTAAGTGAATATGCAAGGTTTTTAAAATGCTGATTCCTAACTATAAAAGGCCTGAAACCTATGGTTTTTTAAGTGAATTTGCAAGGTTTTTTAAATGCTAATTCCTAACTATATAAGGCTTGAAACCTTTTTTTTTTTTCATTGAATTTGCAAGGTTTTTAAAATGCTAATTCCTAACTATATCAAGCGTGAAACCTATATTTTTTTTCAATAAATTTCAAAGGTTTTGTAAATGCTAATTGTATTAGCAGATAACGTTTATATATGTTACTATCCTTCTGGGACCACCTGAGCAGCCATCTTGTTTCTCAGGAGAAGTGAGGCACAAGAGAGCACAAAACAAGAGTGGAAAACGCAAAAAGGGGGCGGGGGTCCCAGAAGGACCACCAAGTGCAAATTTGTATTTATTTTTTTTAAATCGCGGGGTACGCGCACGGTACATGTACCGTACGCGTACGGTGCACGTACCCCACGATTTAAAAAACATTTTTTTTTTGCCCTTGGGGGTTCTTTTGGGACCCCCTGAGAAGGGCTAGAGGGTTGGGGGGTCTCTACCCTGCCCCCTTTTTGTGTTTTCCACTATTGTTTTGGGCTCTCTTGTGCCTCAGTTCTCCTGAAAAACAAGATGGTGGCCAACACTTCCTGGTTTGGACAGTTTGGAATGTTGACAGTTGACTGCCAGCCAATCAGAAACTTGCTCGTGCACGTAAGGGTACACGCACGGTACGCGTACTGTACGCGTATGATTCGCGTACTGTGAGCGCATATAGATAAATCATTTACTCAAATTCAATTTTCTCAAGAACTACTGGAGGGATTTTCACCAAACATAGCAAAGGCACATCTGCATACCAGGCCCTACCATTTTGCCAAGTTTGGTGTAATTACATTCAGCCGTTCGGGCTGTAGCCGTGTGTAAAGGTCCCTATGGAAATTCACATGGGGAAAACACGTTTTGGGACCCCCCCTTTCGACCCCCGCTTGATGAATACCCCCGAAACTTTCAGGGAAGGAGCGGAGGGGAGCTGGCCAAAATTCTGGAAAATTACATACAGATTCCTCAATCAGCGCCAAAGTTATTCCCAATAGAATGTTGAGCACCTATAGATATATAATTTGCTCAAATCAATTTTCTCAACAACTACTGGAGGGATTTTCACCAAATATAGAAAAGGCACTACTGCATACCTGTCCCTACCATTTTGCCAAGTTTGGTGTAATTTCGTTCAGCCGTTCGTGCTGTAGCTGTGTCTAAAGGTCCCATAGAAAATGCCATTTGAAAAATGTCAAATTCAATTTTCTCAAGAACTACTAGAGGGATTTACACCAAACATACGAAAGGCACTGCTGCATACCAGTCCCTAACATTTTGCCAAATCTGGTGTAATTCCGTTCAGCCGTTCGAGCTGTAGCCTTGTCAGAATGTCCCTATGGAAATTAACATAGGGAAAACACGTTTTGGGACCCCCCTTTTTTCGCAGCCCCCGCTTGACGAATCCCCCGGAAACTTTCAGGGAAGGAGCAGAGCGCAGCGAGGCAAATTTAAGGAAAATTACAGGCAGATCCCTCAATCGGCGCCAAAGTTATTCCCAATAGAATGTTCGGAATTTCCTATGGTAACTAGGTCCTAAATATATACACCTACTGGCGACCGCCAGTAGGTAATATATTTACTCACAATGCATTAATGCGGTGTATTATTTAGTATTTTCTTTATGTTCATTGGTTGTTCATGTGATTCACTTGAGAGGTGGAGCATCACTTAAAAAATACATATATAATTAGTCAGCTGACCGGGTGTACGGTGTGTGAACAAGAGCACTCGTTGCTCGAAATGCGTCGCCCGTTGAGAGGTCAATAAATCTGCCTTGCCGACAGCCTGGGGTCCGTGTCTTCATTTTGCCATGTTCGGAAGTGGTGAAGATTGTTGGTTTATATATATATATCAAGTCAAGTCAAAAAGGCTTTATTTCGATAAAAAATTATCATAAAAGCTTCACGATAAAATACATACATAAATTCATTTGATTAAAAAGTAGGAATAAAGGGGAAGGAAAATACATCAATTTAATTACAGTCAGTTTTAAAAAGTTTCAGTTTTCAGATAAAAAGAAGCATTTCATAGTTAATTAATTAAAAAGGAATTAAACAGTTGCTTTAAGCCTTTTGATTCTATTGATTCTAATAGACCAAGCCCATTATAGGAATTTAGAAAGAGTGCAAACATACAAGGTGCGACAGTCTGACATTAATATGCGCAATGCCTCCTCGCGGCGCTTAGTCCCCAACTGGCGGCATAAATGCTTGAGCCATTTTCTCCTTGGTGGAGCATACTCCCGGCATTCAAACAAGAAGTGCGCCACTGACTCTAGTCTGGATGTGCACACTGGGCAGAACTCTGTAGTTTGGGCTGGCAGTTTCCACCGGGATGTAAAAGCGTGCAGAGGAAGAGTACCTGTTCTAAATTTAAAATAAAGGGCCCTATCAAATGGTTTCTCAATAATATCTAAATAGAGTTCCCGAATTGGTAGGTCCTTAAATTTCAGAAAGTCCTCCGTGAGTCTACCCAGTGAGCTGTTGGTACTCCATTGGGTCAGTATCCAGTTCCAGTAGAGGTTCTTGAGCGTTGCCTTTGGGGGAGAAGATCTATTTGTCCAGGCTTCGCTTAGACCCAAGTTGTATAGAAGAGCTTTCATGTCTCTTAGCCATTTGATTCTATGCCACCCTGGTGATGCCATGATTTCAAGAAGCCCTTGCGCGTATTTAGCGAGCTCCGGAACTCGCCACAGGCGCGCCCATAGCAGTAGGGGCCGAAATTTTGCTAGATCTTCAATGGGTCGGCATCCTAAATCAAGCATTAATGGAACCATGGGAGTGCCTTGGGGAAGTGACATAATGGCCCTGCAGAACTTCCTCTCGGATCTTGGCAGTTCGTTGGTAATATATGAGCCCCATAATTCTGCCCCATAAAGAGCAGAGCTAACCCCCTTTGCTGTATAGATCTAAATGACAGGGGCTATAGGTCTAATTACACAGGAGCGCTGTTCTTTCAGGAGAGCTCCTGTTACCCTCTTGTGGGTTAGCAACATTTTGTCTAAATGTGGGGCCCATTGCATGTTATGCAACAGACGGATCCCTAGGTAGTCAAAAACTTCTACCCTCCCCAGAGGTACAGCATTCAATTTTGGGGGACATACAGATTTTTTAGGGGGATTCATCACAAGGTATTTCGTCTTGTCTGTATTAATTACCAAGCCCCGTTCTGAACAAAAGGACTGAAAATTATTAAGGAGTTTTTGGAGGCCCATTGGGGTTTTGGATATCAAAAGCGTATCATTGGCAAAGAGAAGGGTGGGTAAGTGCTCTCCCGCCAGGGATGGTTCATCTGAAGGATCTTTCTGAAGGTGCTCAACCACTCTGTTGATATATAGAGAAAAAAGGGTGGGAGCTAAAGCACATCCCTGGCGGACCCCTCTCTCGACCGGGATACTGCTGGTTTTTTCGCCTTCTGGGCCCCATCTTATCTGTGCAAAGGTGTTTTCATGGAGCCTTATGAGTAGCAAAAGAATGTAGTGTGGCATCCCCATGTCAACAAGGACTCTCCAGAGGGTCTCCCTGGGTACGAGGTCAAAGGCAGTCTTTAAATCGATAAAAGCGAGATAAAGACCGCCCTTGCCTATGACCACCACCTTCCAGTACACCAGCATCAATCTAAAGGCTTGTTCGATTGTGCCAGTGCCTGCTCTAAATCCTGCCTCATAATCAGAAAGGATATTGTTGCTATTAATCCAATCCAGTATTCTAACCAGTAGAACCTTGCCGACTACTTTTTGGCTAATATCCAATAAACTTATAGGTCTATAATTGGACGGGTCATCCCTAACACCTTTCTTAAAAATAGGGACGACCTCCGCCCCTTTCCAAGATGCGGGAATCGAAGCACCCCTGCAGATGGCAATAAGCAGGCGGTGGATACATTTCCCCCATTTCGGAATGTCTGATCGCAGCAGATCCCCGGAAATGCCATCCGGGCCAGCCGCTTTTTTGGGCATGATGGTACTTATGGCATACTCCACTTCCTTTATTGTGAAATCAGACTCTTCAGAAAGAGCCTCCCGGTCCATTTGGATCGAAGCTAGGGCCATCTCCCATCCCTGATCAACATTAGATGCATCTATATATATATATATTTCTCCAACACATTCGTTAACTTCAACGAAAGTAGACGGCACTCGTGAGCTGTGGTTAAAAAGTGATTTTTATGGCAGACTCCCTGCCCCCAAGACAACAGACGTGTTTCACCAGTAAGGCTTCTTCAGTGTCAACCCCTGAATTAAAAAAAACACCATTATATCCCCACCTCTATACCAACATAGACAGAGGACTGGAGCGCCAAGTTCATAATGGCGGCCATCTTTCAATGTACAAACATTGCCAAAGGTAAACTTACAACTTCTTATACATGGGGAATGGTGTCAATAAAATGCATGTGCAATCAAAAACATGTTTTTTGTACAACCATAAATATACAGTATGTTATATACAGAACGCATGTTAACCCATTGTTGATATAAAGAAGGTAGTTAAAAAGGTGATCGTTTTTCAAATTGTGACATAAGTGTCCACCTCAGTATATTCAATTCATGAGCCGTATTTTTTACAAAGCGCAGTTAGCGTGATTATAGACATGATTAAAGACTATGACAATTTTATCACATTCTCAATCTTACTGCAAGAGCCCAATTAATCATTGTTCGACCTCCTAGTAGAGGCACTACCTCTATTTTAAACAATGTCTCGATGGGTGATATGCCGTCATTACTATGCAATATATGCGCAATAATGGTAGTACAAATCATTATATGTTACTATTGTTTTGTTAAACATTTTCATCATAACCCTTTTGTTTCTTTTGTTTATTCTTTTTGCTGTCTCATATATTTATATATATCTGAAAGGGTCCCCCCAATTTCTGGGGAAAACACAAAAGACTTGCAGTCCAGGGTCCGTGTAGGAAAAGTTTATTGGCGACAGAAAGAGAAAAGTATCTAAAAAGATGGATGCATTTTCGAGAAGACTGTCTTTGGCTGAAACAATGGGTCTGTCAGGAGGGTTATTTTCGTCCTTGTGCACCTTAGGCAGCATGTAAAAACAGCATGTAAAAACAGGGGGAGACCGGTTGTTTAACACATAAAAATCTGAATTCTGGCTCTGCAAGCAGATTCTTTTCTCTCCAAACCTGTAGTTTGTCATGAAAGATGGTGATGCAGACCCATTGTTTCAGCCAATGGCAGTCTTCTCAAAAATGCATCCATCTTATTAAATACTTTTCTCTTTCCCTATGTCCTCAACCTCCCTTCCTATTGTAGGGACAGTACAGATTTTATTACGAAGATTGATGGTATCAGGTAGGAGGACAGTTACTGGCTAGTCACTGTTGACGTGGTATCACTGAATACTTGTATCAGATATGCTGATGGCTTGAAGGCATGTAGACACTTGCTAAGGGACAGATCTTTCTTTTTCCTTCAACAAACTGAAATGCTACTTGAAATGTTGGATTTTTGTTTACTAAACAATTTCTTTTTGTTTGATGATGTGTGGTTTAAACAAGAGATGGGCACTGCGATGGGAAGTTGCTTTGCTCCAAGTTTTGCCTGCATGCTGATGGGTTGGTGGGAGGAACAAGTGCTATGGTCAGATGAAAATGCTAATCTCACACGTCACATTGCCTTTTACACCAGGTATATTGATGACATTTTCTGATCTGGAATGGTTCTAAGTTAGAACCGAACAAATTCCTTGCCTCCCTTAACAAGAATGATGTAAATCTTAAATTTACCAGAAAGATAGACCAGACAGAAATGGACTTCCTTGACATTTTTGAGAAGACTGCCATTGGCTGAAACAATGGGTCTGTCAGGAGGGTTATTTTCGTCCTTGTGCACCTTAGGCAGCATGTAAAAACAGCATGTAAAAACAGGGGGAGACTGGTTGTTTAACACATAAAAATCTGAATTCTGGCTCTGCAAGCAGATTCTTTTCTCTCCAAACCTGTAGTTTGTCATGAAAGATGGTGATGCAGACCCATTGTTTCAGCCAATGGTAGTCTTCTCGAAAATGCATCCATCTTATTAGATACTTTTCTCTTTCCCTATGTCCTCAACCTCCCGTCCTATTGTAGGGACAGTACAGATTTTATTACGAAGATTGATGGTATCAGGTAGGAGGACAGTTACTGGCTAGTCACTGTTGACGTGGTATCACTGAATACTTGTATCAGACATGCTGATGGCTTGAAGGCATGTAGACACTTCCTAAGGGACAGATCTGTCTTTTTCCTTCAACAAACTGAAATGCTACTTGAAATGTTGGAGTTTTGTTTACTAAACAATTTCTTTTTGTTTGATGATGTGTGGTTTAAACAAGAGGTGGGCACTGCGATGGGAAGTTGCTTTGCTCCAAGTTTTGCCTGCATGCTGATGGGTTGGTGGGAGGAACAAGTGCTATGGTCAGATGAAAATGCTAATCTCACACGTCACATTGCCTTTTACACCAGGTATATTGATGACATTTTTCTGATCTGGGATGGTTTCTAAGTTAGAACTGAACAAATTCCTTGCCCCCCTTAACAAGAATGATGTAAATCTTAAATTTACCAGAAAGATAGACCAGACAGAAATGGACTTCCTTAACATAAGAGTCAGAATTGTGGAAGGGGCCATAAAAACCAGCCTGTATAGGAAACCCACTTCAGGCAACAGCATTTTACATGCTAAAAGTCACCATCCCAATAGTCTCAAGGATAGCATCCCGTATGGGGAATTCCTAAGGGCAAAACGGAATTGTAGCTCAGAAACAGCGTATGAGAAAGAACAGACCATCATGAGACAAAGATTCAGGGCCAGGGGCTATTCCGACCAGGTACTACTAGCAGCAAAAGAGAAAGCCAAGGATAGAGATAGAAAGACACGCTTGGCCCAGAAGGAAGTAAGAACCACAGAGAGCCAGAAATCTAACAATGTAAGGCTGATAACATCTTACAATGTAGAGGCAGGTAGAGTACGTGAGATTCTGAAGAGGCACTGGCACATTGTCAAGAGTGATCCTGTTATTGGCAAAACAATCAATAGTCAACCCCAGATAACATACAGGAAGGCTCCTTCCTTGAAAGACATGCTAGTGAAGAGTTACTTTGAGGCACCGAAAAAGACCAAGACTCAAGGAACAAAAAGGCTTTTTCAAATGTGTCAAGTGCAAAACCTGTGCCAATAGTAAGAATGTCAAGGCATATCCCCTCCCCACGGGCAGGAATGAACAAATTGGGAAGTTTATGAATTGCAATACTGCCTTTTGTGTGTACGTGATTGTATGCCCTTGTGCCAAGTTCTATGTTGGGAGCACCATCTTCCTAATAAAGGAACGGATATTGGAGCACATGAGGGCCATTAATAATGTTGACATTGTAGTGTAGTTCCTATTTTCCTAATAGGCCCTGCGCATTGGAATAACATAAACAGTAGTATGGACGTAGAAGTGCGGATCTTCCAGGTCTCCACTGACTATGCTAAACTTAATTGGGTTTGTTACCAACTAGCTCAGAGGTCACTGGAAACTTTCTTGACTGAATAGGAAGTGATCAGCTTCCCTGGTACAGACAAGAAGGGATTCAGTTTTCCAACAACCGCATAAACATGACAACTTTGCTCCTTAGAATAAGAGTCAATTTCTAGAGTCGTGTGAAACAATAGACAGTTATTTTACTCAGTCAGTTGTGCATATTACTTTCACCAAGATGCAGAGAAATAGAGAGACGGGCGTTTTCAATAAAAAGGTATTATTTATTGAACAGAATTGCCACAATTGCAAGACTAGTTATTATAAAAAGTACGTACAGTAAAATGAGGATTGCGAAATAATACTGTAAAAGCATTGATATGGTTTCTTAGCCATACAATGGTTAAAATGAATAAAATATATACATTCATATATACATTTGACTAACGTACTCCACTGGTGCTTCTAACTACGCCTACCCCAGTGTACCTGACCTAAGCCTAATACTTGGGAGGGAGTAAGTAAGTAGCAGTTTTAGTTAAGTTGGTTTTGCCAAGGTTTGCTTCAAGAATTCTCTCTAAGGGTTTAGTGAACACCATACCTCTGAAATAGAATGTTGGAGGTCTTGTATCTCCTTCCAGGACTTGATATCCCAGTTACTCGCAAGAGTAGGCTGGAAACGCCGGAGCTGGATTTTCTCGGCAGGAGAAAAGACAGCGTCTCTCTCAGCGCGTCGAGGAGGAGGAGGGCAGCGTCCGTGGGCAGCTTGTATCTGCTGGGCTCTGTAGGGGACAGCTGTTCTGCTCCTATGTTCACCACACCATCGCTATCATCGATGTCGTTGAGGCAGCGTTTGCTTAAGGCAACGTTGGTAATATTTATACCTGAAAGGTGCCTTGTTTGACGTACGTTTTTGGACATAAGACGTCAATAAAGATGTCACTAGAAAGTGATCATCTCTCAGTGCTCATTAGAGTTCTATTACTAATCAAAACATAGCAAGCAGGGTTTTCCCAGGTTGCTGAGTTTTATCTTGTTGAAGAACTCGGAGTGTAATCTAGGAATCTTAGCTAGTGGCTTCTGCTGTGTCATTTGCTCTAATGAGCTGCAAAGGAAGTGATTCTGAAATGTGGCTCTGATCGTGTTAGGCCAGAGATGAGTTTCTGAAATATTACTCTTGATCGTTTATGCCATTATAGGGGTACAAATGGATTATAGCTGTATAGGGGCATAAGGTCACAGTATTGATCGGGGTCCTAGATTAGAACGCGACAAAATGAATTATGCTACTGCACGCCACTGGTTACACTTCCATGACAGTAATGTTAACCAATTGTCTTTCTTTGGCATTGACATAATTCCTGCAAATCCGAGAGGGGGTAACAGACTAAAGCAGCTACGAGTGCTTGAATCCCAGTACATCATCCGTCTAGATTCAAGAAACCCCTTTGGCATGAACGAGGATGAGGAATTACATGTGCACATTGGCTGAAGACCTTATGTTAGGCCCTGAAATACCTTACCTTATCTCTGCACCTGTACCTCTCCCTGCTTCAATTTCTAGCTGTTGTGTTTGCTACGTCCAACGCACACTATTCCATTGGAGAGGGCCCTCTCTGATGATAGCTGTGGAGTTAGGAGCTTCACAGTATAGCTTAGACATATGACTTCGAAACAATCCACTTGGTCCTGCACGTGTGGCAGTTTGCACTCTGCAAACAACCTATCACCATCTCACTTGCGGTAATATTTACCCTTTCCCTTTGTGCACACAACTTGTATCCCAACTACACAATCACACCCAAAACTATACTTCTTGGAGTAGGTCTGAGTAGGCTGTCTATAGATAGTATAGCGTCCACTTCTTGCACTAATCACAGTGCTAAAATACCTATTTTTAGCACTATTTCTTTTATCAGAGCCATATCTGAGGCTTAATTTCATTTCCCCCCTTATCCCCTCACTCCCCGTGTCCTAGCCCCACCTCCCATTACATAAAAATCTTTGGAGATATCTCTTGGCAAGATGAGGAAACATTCATATAGAAAGCTCTTTTACAGGATTAGCGCCCTAGCTAGGGAGAATGCCTTACCTTTAAACCAATTGGCCACTGGGCCAGGACAAACAATTGCCTCTCTTCCTCTTGATCGTGGAGGATTGTGGATTTATATACATGCTGTATTTCTGTACCAGCCAAGAGACGATATGAGGCCACTCGGCCTAAATTTATGCAATTTATCTGGTTTTGACTCTAATTATGTGCAAATTTACGGAGGAATACATCCAGTGCTTTTGATTTAAGAAGATCGGCCACTTGGCCAGACTGTTAAGCTAATTTATTTATCTAATTTAATTTAAGTAAATTAATTCACTAAGTATTACATACAATACAACATGAATAATGAAATATGAATTATTATTTAACTTAAGCACAAACTCGGGAAAATAATTGCACTAAAGAGTCTTTCTTCAAATTTTTTGTAGTTCCTACAGGATTTGTAGTTTAATTTTGGGATGTGGTCCTATATCTATTTTCACTTTTCTTCTGGTGCACTATAAAATGGGGTTTGCAATGTTTATTTGGTTGGCTAACGAAGAAGACCGCTTGGTCAAAACGCATCGCCAATAAACTTTTCCTACATGGACCCTGTAGTGCGAGTCTTTTGTGTTTTCCCTAGCAATTGGGGGGACCCTTTCAGACATATACTTCCGGGTTTCCGACACCCGGGACTCGCACCAACCTCGCAAGGACCGGAGGGGACGAGTCGGAAACCATTCTCGCAAACCAATATATATATATATATATATATATATTCACTGAAAAAACCATAGGTTATAGACCATATATAGTTAGGAATTAGCATTTACAAAACCTTGAAAATTCACTGAAAAAACCATAGGTTATAGACCATATATAGTTAGGAATTCGCATTTACAAAACCTTATTTTACTCACACAAAACCATTGAAATTCCATATATAGTTAGTTGCACTAACTATATATCGCGCACCCGCAATCCACTGCTGATGATGTCACATATTACATCATTCATGACATGGTCAGTGACATCACTGATGACATCACTGATGACATCTCAAATGACATCACTGATGACATCTCAAATGACATCACTGATGACATCTCATTTGACATTACTGATCACATCACTGATTATATCATTCATGTGATAATACGATGAACCTCTTCAGACTCTAATATAACCTTAGATACAATCAGTGTAAACAGACACTCACAGACTGTCACTCATCCATGGAGTTACTCACACACCTAGTCAGTCATGCAAAGAATCAATCACACCTCCATTTCCTCAACTATACAGTTATACAAACTTTACTTATTCAAACATATACTAACACATATTTACTCTCTTATACAATCCCTGATACAAGTTCACAATGATCCATACAGCCACTCACACATTCACTGGCTCTTATGCACAGTTATTTAAATATGTCAACTCTCACATGTACTGTGTTTTACATATGTACTTACTTTGACATGTAGCACTGAGATATCCATTCACTCACCAATACACTCATGCACACAGTCAACCGCCCATACAGCTGTTTCCACATGCACTTTTGAAACCATACATCTAGTGAATCAACTGCTCACACATCTATGCACAGAGTCATACACCTCCCAGCCACCCACACACACACTCAGTCTCCCATACAAATACTTGGGCAACCAATCAATACCCCATATAGTTACTCATATAGCTACTTATCAACACATGCAACAGTTTACAGAACAACAGACATAATGATGCACAAATTAAGACAGTTTAGTCACTAACCCATGCACTCAGTGAGACACATTTAATCACTCACTCATACAGTCAGTCATGCACCTACTAAATCCTTCATCCAGACACTTCTACATCCACTCATTCTTCAATATGTAAGACATATTTTAACTTTACAGAAACATACAGTCACTGGATGTTGTCATCAGTGATGTCATCAGTGATGTCACTGACCATGTCATGAATGATGTAATATGTGACATCATCAGCAGTGGATTGCGGGTGCGCGATATATAGTTAGTGCAACTAACTATATATGGAATTTCAATGGTTTTGTGTGAGTAAAATAAGGTTTTGTAAATGCGAATTCCTAACTATATATGGTCTATAACCTATGGTTTTTTCAGTGAATTTTCAAGGTTTTGTAAATGCTAATTCCTAACTATATATGGTCTATAACCTATGGTTTTTTCAGTGAATTTTCAAGGTTTTGTAAATGCTAATTCCTAACTATATATGGTCTATAACCTATGTTTTTTTCAGTGAATATATATATATACATACATATATAAACATATATCATCTGTATATCTATATAAATACAAACATAAATGCATGCATACATATACTTATATGCATACAGATGCATGTTATTTACATGAAAGGTGAAAAAACACTAATAAAAGCAAAGCTAAAAAGCCACCTCATTACAAACAGAATGGCTTTAACTTAAACGAGGGCGAAATCTATTGCATTTTCAATGCTTGTTTACTTTGGTTCCATCAAGAAGGCATTCAGATGTGTCACACATTTGCCATAAATTCTGAATGTTAGCGCTCTAGTTGCACATTAGATCACTGTAGTAAAGCTACTGCTCACCAGGGACGTCTGCTGCTGATATTCAAAGTGCATGTTTCAGTCTGCATGTCAGAATTTTTTTAATGAAATAGAAGAGGATTTGAGAAGTCACTCAAAATGATCCCTAATTTTTCTTTCTGAAGCACTAATCATACTTTCTATGGCAAAATTAACCCCCTCATGTTGTTCCTTTTTAAATTGAGTGTTTTCAGACTTACCACTTCATGGAAAGGGGCGACCACTCGGTCCCCCCGAACGTATGGCGGAGTGCCTCGATCCCCCCGGGAAGCCATTTTTGGGCGGGAGGCGCGTCTCGGCTGGTATGCCCGAAGCGGCGTAGCCGGGGCGCGCCTTTTCCCGCCCTAGAGTGGGCTGGCCTAGACACCGACGGAGCCAGCCCCGCCCTAGGGGCAGGCAGGGGCGGGTTCTCGCCCGCCCTGAAGACGGATAAAAAGAGACGCAAGACCAGAAGACGTCCTCTTGTTCTTGTGCTCCGAAGCTGCACCTCCTCGCTACCCGTGAGCTCGGGACAGAACGAAGAGCCAATTTTGAGCGTTTTAATCTTTGTCTTTGTCTTCTAGATACTCGTCGGAGAAATGCCAAAGAAAGTCGCAAAGAGAATGACGACCGACCAGATGGTTCGGGCCCTTTGCAAAGAGATGTCCGACATAAAGAAACGGTTGGCGAAACGAGACGGCGAGGAGGGTTCGGGCCCTGCGCCGGCTGGAGGGAGACCTAAGAGGCCGAGAAGGGTTCCAGCCGGTGGAGACGTCCCGGTCCCTTCTGTACCGCTCGAGGCGCCGACCCCAGTACCAATGGAGGGGAATCCAATCCCCGTCGTCGTCACCCCGACATCCAAAGAAGACATGCCCCCCGAGCTGGCAGCACAGCTAGCAGCTTGGTTGGGGGATAGTAGTGATGGCGCCACGGCTGCCGAGGCACAGGCGCTGATAAAAGGGCTTCGTGAGAAGAGAGATGCAGCTAAAGTAACCGCGCCGTTGGCAGGAATAGACAAGCCGCAAGCGGCCGAAGCTGCGTCCGGTGCAGGTAAGCGGCCATTGCCGATTGCAAGGGACGAGTCAGCACCCTCTCGTAGAGAGAGATTGGGACAACATGTGCCTTTAGCTATAAAGGAAAAGATCTGGGCGGGGGAGTACGTGAATATTTTCTCCTTGCTTGTTGATCATTATGAGGTGGAGCATGTTAAAAGTCAGAAGGACCTAATGCATCCGAGTGTTTGGCGCGCAAAAATGGCCGCCTTTAAGGTAAATGAGAATATTGGCAACTGGGGCAATGCGTGGGGTATTTTTACATCGATTTTGGGGGAACGTAGGCCCGAGTTGCTTTCTGAATTTCCCATTTATCAATCACGAATTATGGGTTACTCGACAGCGTATCAAGGTAACCATTGGTTTTGTTACGACAACCTGTTCAGGAAAGAAAAGGAACATAACAAGGGTTTGACTTGGGATTGTTACGATTCTGTAACATGGGATAAAATGAAGGAATCAGGAATGTTAAAGATGCCATTGGTTGGGAGCAATGTTGTAGATTACTCCCGCCAAAATGTGGGGACGCCCTTTCGACCAAGTTCGAGCACCGACGATCAGTCGAGGCCCGCAGGCAATACAGGGAGGAAGGGCTTCTGCTTTAATTTCAACAAAGGGAAATGTACCAGACCTCCGGGATCGTGTAAATTCAAACATGAGTGTAGTACGTGTGGGTCGTCCCATCCTGAGTCATCGTGCAGAGCCAGAACGGGTGAGAACGGGGGTAGGGGAGGCGCCAAACAGGTCTAAACCAGTCCGAGGGGCGCCTTTACCAACCCCGATTGATACCTTGGCAATGATTCCCTGGCTCAGTGAATACCCGGATCGTACTTCTGCTGGGGTGCTGCGGAACGGTTTTTCATATGGTTTCCGCATCCCGGTGGGGGACTTTCAGGGTGTAGGGATTTGCAAAAATCAACTTTCTGTTCTACAACATACATCTGTGGTGCAGGAAAAAATTCAGAAAGAGGTTAGCCGGGGACGGGTCGCTGGCCCGTTTAGTGTACTCCCGGTACCGGATTTTGTTTGTTCTCCGTTAGGGGTGGTCCCCAAGAAGGACCCAGGTGAGTTTCGTTTGATCCATAATTTGTCTGCCCCACACGGCCTTTCGGTGAACGACGCAATTGATCCAGAAATGTGTTCGGTGCGATACGCATCGTTTGATGAGGCAGTAGCCATCTTGAATCGCCTGGGGCCCGGGACGTTGATGGCGAAATCAGATATCGAGTCAGCGTTCCGGTTGCTCCCGGTACACCCAGACGATCAGCGTCTTCTGGGATTCGGGTTCCAGGGGTCATTTTACATGGATAAGTGTATGCCAATGGGATGCTCTATATCATGTGCTTACTTTGAGCAATTCAGTACTTTCCTGCAATGGGTGTTCACTAAGAAAACGGGTTTCCGAAATGTAATGCACTACCTTGACGATTTTTTGTTCCTTGGTCCCGCCGGAAATCCCGAATGTGCTCAGGCCTTAGCTGAATTCTGTGTTTTGATGGGTCATTTTGGCGTGCCATTGGCACCGGGTAAAACTATGGGTCCCACGACTTGCCTCGAGTTTTTGGGGATCGAGTTGGACTCCAGGGAGGGGTGTTTCCGTTTACCAGCTAGCAAAGTGTTAAAATTCAGGGCAGCCCTCCAAGTATGTTTGAATGCATCTAAGGTTACACTGCATCAGTTGCAACAATTAGTTGGAAAGTTGAACTTTGCCTTGAGGGTGATCCCAATGGCTCGCCCTTTTTCCCGCTCAATTGCCCAAGCGATGGTTGGCCTAAAGGAGGGTCATCATCGCACGAGGTTATCGGCTGAGGTCCGCCAGGACATGCGGATTTGGTTAGCATTTTTGGCGGACTTCAATGGCCGAGTCGTCTGGAACAAGCCAGCCGTGTCCTCAGAAGAGCTTGGGCTATGGACAGATTCAGCAGGAAGCATAGGCTTTGGCGCCATCTTCGGCACAAAATGGTCTGCTCAAAGGTGGCCCCTATGGTGGCACGAGAAGGGGCTGACGAGTAATATTGCTTTCCTTGAACTATTTCCCATTCTGGTGGCCCTGAGAACCTGGCCAGAAGGGTTCAGAGATCATTCTGTCGTGTTCTGGTCCGACAATATGACCGTGGTAGAATGCATCAATAGTCAGGCAGCCCATTGTAAATTGATTTTGAGGCTGCTCAAAGAAATTGTCCTACTGTGTATGCAGCTGAACGTGGTATTCAGAGCAAGACATGTCCCAGGGGTGATGAATCAGGCTGCTGATGCACTGTCTCGTTTTCACATGCAGGCTTTCTCGGGTTTCCTTCCTTCAGCGGACCCGGAGCCGGCACCCTTCCCCGAAGCTCTCTGGTCTCTCGGTGCCCCGAACTTCGTCACCTCGTGGGAGAGAGTCTAGCACCCAGGACAAGGAAGGCATATGAAGGGGCGTTCCGGGCCTATTTAGCCTTTTTGGGGGCAGAGAGAGGGGGACTTTGGGGTCAGGAAGAGTGGGTAGTACTTTTTCTGATGTCCTTACGTAGGGCTGGGAAATCGGTGGCTACGGCCCAAAGGCATCGTGCCGCCATTTCCTTTGTTGCCAGGGCCCATGGCATCCTGGACCCAACAGCGTCTTTTACAGTACAGAAGGCGCTGCGGGGGTGGCAACGCCTAGAGGGTCGCAGAGTAGACGTAAGACGACCGATAGGCCTAGATAGGTTGTCCCAGTTACTGGCCACACTCCCTGACACATGCTCGTCCCCTTTCGAGACCTGTTTGTTCCGGACTGCATTTACGCTGGCATTTCACGGGGCTATGAGAGTTAGTGAGCTAGTTGCAAGGAACAAACAGGATGTGACGGGGGGCTTGTGCAGGGAACATGTTCAGATCAGGGGTGATGCGATGATTGTCTCCTTTCTCAGGTCCAAGACTGACCAAGATGGGAAGGGGGACTGCACGATCATTCGCAGGAACCCCGAGTCACCCATGTGTCCGGTACAGTGCTTAGAAGATTACCTAGCACGAAGGGTGGCATCATGGGGGGGGACATTGTTGAGGCATGCAGACGCCACCCCGCTGACGAGGTTTCAGTTTCAGCGGGTGCTTGCTATGGCCATTGCCGCCGCGGGCTTGGACCCGGGCGAATTTGGGACCCATTCCTTTCGAATAGGGGCTGCCACTGAAGCTACAGCCAGGGGTCTTAATGTAGAACAAGTGAAACGTGTGGGGCGCTGGTCCTCCAATTGTTATAAGAGGTACGTGCGAGTGCACATGTTGTGAAGCTGTAATCATGTACTCACGCCTCTTGTCTTTTGTTTGTTTTCAGTTGCGCAAGCCTACGCGGCAGGGCGGACTGTGCAGTCGACCCAACACCAGGCCAGCGGTCGCACGTCACCGGCTGTGAGGAAGGAGGTGTGGGTCGTGGGCCACTCATACGTGAGACGGGCCGCAGACGTATTCAAAGCAGGTGACATGATTCACGTACCTGGGGAATACGGGTACAGAGTGTCCTTCTACGGAAGGGGCGGTCTCTGTATTGACCAGTTTCAAGCATTCTTTGAGGGTTTGTTAGAGCGGATGAGGTCACCGCCGTCTATAGTCATAGTGCACTTGGGGGGCAATGATTTGGTCACCACCGGTAGACGACTTCTCCTGGAGGCTATGCTTTCCACGGTAAGTTGGTTAGCGAGGAGAGTTCCGGGGTGCATAATTGCGTGGTCTCATATGATCCCACGAAAAGTGTGGCGGGGGGCTATCTCGATCCCTGCTTTGAATCATTCTGTTAGAAAATTGAATAACAAAGTGAGTAGGTTGTTCCGTTCCAAGACATTGCATTCGATCTCGCATAGTTGTATTAATGATGACAGTATGTATCTGGGGGATGGTGTGCATTTGTCGAGGGTGGGGAATGAGTTACTCATAGGTGACTTCCTAGCTTGGTTAAAATCATTAAAACATGACCTTTAGGTAGGAGTTTGGTGGGGGGTCCGGATAGCCGGTCAACTATCCGGACCTGTGGCGGTAAGGTCATGATCGGTGAGCACTAATTGGTAGATCCCTATGAGTGGGCGTCACCCAACACGGATGGGAGCGCTCGGGAGAGGTGGCCATTGGCCCCTCAATGGGGAGGCGGTCCCGTCTAAGGGCGGGTCGCCGGAAGTAAAGGAAAGGCGGTCAAGGCCCCTTCCTTTGTAGGAGGGGTTACAGCCCCCTCCTGGGGGAATTTCCCGGGGCCAGTGTCATCTGCGACGGCAGATGCGGTAAGTTGTGTGGGGTGGGGGGAGGTCCACGATACCTTCTAGATACCACACACAAGTCTTCGAACGACCTTTAAATGGCGTCGAGTCTTAAGTGCCCCCGTCAAGTCAAGGGAAATTGTTAGTAGTTGCACTTGAGGTAAGCCTCTGTGCTGTCGCCCCTCCCAAGTGGGAGGGGTAAGTCTGGTTAGGGATCTTGACACCGGTTATGACCTTGCCGTTGGCCCTTAAACGTTAGGATGTACAATTTCAGTGTTTCTAGAGAATGTTTTGTAGGATGCTAGTTCGGCTAGGAGAACCTCTGTATTAGCGAATATGTTAAGGTGAGCCAAACATCGCAATGTGATAATGAAATTGTACATAACATAAAACGTTTAATGTGTTAATTTTTTGTTTTTAATAAATACGGCCGGGATGGTTACTCCATCCCACATCCAAAAACTTTAAGAACTGTTTCCGGTTTCCCTCCTTTTGGGGATTGTGTTGAGAGGGGGTGGCGGGTATCTCAGCCATATGGAAAGGGGCGACCACTCGGTCCCCCCGAACGTATGGCGGAGTGCCTCGATCCCCCCGGGAAGCCATTTTTGGGCGGGAGGCGCGTCTCGGCTGGTATGCCCGAAGCGGCGTAGCCGGGGCGCGCCTTTTCCCGCCCTAGAGTGGGCTGGCCTAGACACCGACGGAGCCAGCCCCGCCCTAGGGGCAGGCAGGGGCGGGTTCTCGCCCGCCCTGAAGACGGATAAAAAGAGACGCAAGACCAGAAGACGTCCTCTTGTTCTTGTGCTCCGAAGCTGCACCTCCTCGCTACCCGTGAGCTCGGGACAGAACGAAGAGCCAATTTTGACCCACCCACCAGCCCCTGAGGACAGCAAGTCATTGTGCAATAAAATGAATTTTATAAGTATGTTTTCCGTTTCGTTTACAGGCTGTGAAAGTATCAGTTTGTTGTTGATCATAATAAAGTATGGTGAATATTGTGTAAGTTGTTACGATTAAAATGATTTGATGTAGTGTTGCATTTTTAAGCATGTTCTTTCGGTCGTAGCGACCAATGTTTTCTTAGGTTTGAGCAAGAATTGTCGTATTTATTTTTGGTAGGCGGTAAGGTCATGATCGGTGAGCACTAATTGGTAGATCCCTATGAGTGGGCGTCACCCAACACGGATGGGAGCGCTCGGGAGAGGTGGCCATTGGCCCCTCAATGGGGAGGCGGTCCCGTCTAAGGGCGGGTCGCCGGAAGTAAAGGAAAGGCGGTCAAGGCCCCTTCCTTTGTAGGAGGGGTTACAGCCCCCTCCTGGGGGAATTTCCCGGGGCCAGTGTCATCTGCGACGGCAGATGCGGTAAGTTGTGTGGGGTGGGGGGAGGTCCACGATACCTTCTAGATACCACACACAAGTCTTCGAACGACCTTTAAATGGCGTCGAGTCTTAAGTGCCCCCGTCAAGTCAAGGGAAATTGTTAGTAGTTGCACTTGAGGTAAGCCTCTGTGCTGTCGCCCCTCCCAAGTGGGAGGGGTAAGTCTGGTTAGGGATCTTGACACCGGTTATGACCTTGCCGTTGGCCCTTAAACGTTAGGATGTACAATTTCAGTGTTTCTAGAGAATGTTTTGTAGGATGCTAGTTCGGCTAGGAGAACCTCTGTATTAGCGAATATGTTAAGGTGAGCCAAACATCGCAATGTGATAATGAAATTGTACATAACATAAAACGTTTAATGTGTTAATTTTTTGTTTTTAATAAATACGGCCGGGATGGTTACTCCATCCCACATCCAAAAACTTTAAGAACTGTTTCCGGTTTCCCTCCTTTTGGGGATTGTGTTGAGAGGGGATGGCGGGTATCTCAGCCATATTCCAATCAAGATGGCTTCTGGTGTGCCATACTTTTGTCATAAGTAAGACTGTTAGCGCTCTAGTTGTTCTTTAGAACACTCTGGGACATTCTGTCATTGGGCTATACTTGGGCTACATCTGGGTGATATTTGGGCTACATTTGGGCTCTTTTGTCTCTGGTGGCCATCTTGGGAGACTGCATGTCAGAATTTTTTAATGAAATAGAAGAGGATTTGAAAAGTCACTCAAATGTGCCCTAATTTTTCTTTCTGCAGCACTAATAATACCTTATATTGCATAATATACCCCCTCATTTTGTTCCTTTTAAAATTAAATGTTTTAAGAGTTACCACTTTATTCCCATCACGATGGACTGTTAGCGCTATAGTTGTTCTTTAGAACACTTTAGGAGGCTGCAGTAGAGCACAAAGGAATCAACTGACAGTCTCTGTCCTTGTTGGATGTACATGTTTTACTGAGAATGTCAGACTTCATTTTCACATGACTGAGAAAGATAATGTGAATTTACAGAAAATATGCTTTCAGTTTAGCTTATAGATCCCCTTCCAAACCACTGTGGGAAAATCATGAGATATTAGTTTTCTTTCAAACAATATTCATGATATCACAGCAGAAGGTTTTTTCACATGGTAAAATCACCTTAGAACCCACCACAATTCCTAAAACGAGTATGGTACCATCAACAAATGATTTATAATGTAACTAAAGTCCTAAAACCCTCTATTAACTACAATGCTTTTTAATGAGGTGCTATCATGTATATTGGTCCCAAGATGGCTGCCAACACTTCTTGGATGAAGTGCTGACAGCCAATCAGATCAGATGTGTGGTTAGGCTCCGCCCAGATATATATCTTTTTTTGAACCTAAATTACTCAAAATCCACTGGAGCACATATATTGAGACCTAGCAAAGGCACATCGGGCTAACAGTCCCTACAATTTTGCCAAGTTTCGTGCAAATCCATTCAGCCGTTCGAGCTAAAAGTGAGGCCAACCGCCCTATGGAAATTAACATGGGAAAAACGTGTTTTGAGACCCCCCTTTTTTCTCGGCCCCCCCTTGATGAAACCCCCCCAAATTGTCAGGGGCTGCTCAGAAACAAAATGTTCCATTTTCCTGAAAATGTCAGCCAATTCCGTCCACAAACGCCAAAGTTATTAGACATAGAATTTTCAAAAATCCCATAGAGAAAAAATCCTAACTATATATACCTACTGGCGACCGCCAGTAGGTAATATATATATATATATATATATATATATATATATATATATATATATATATATATATATATATATATATATATATATATATATATATATATATATATATATATATATATATATATATATATATATAACAATGTTCCTGTTTCACCAATCCGTGGTGAAAATAAACCAGGTAAGGACCTCTTAACGTGCTAATACTTTAGTCGATCAAAGAAGAGGCAGCAACGATATCATCCATAGAAGTAAAGTGTTTATTTCACAGAGATGAAATAAAAAGACATGGTGTCGTCTATGACGCGTTTCACTCCACAAGGGAGCTTGTTTACATATATATATATATATATATATATATATATATATATATATATATATATATATATATATATATATATATGAAGCTCCAAGCCATCCGCACTCTTAGAACGGGTGCTTTCCTGACGGGGGTGCACCCGTCTACGTATCACAGCTCCCAAATTCCTACAGGTAATCGTCCCGATAAAGAAAAGAAAGCACTCTCAGGGGGGGGGTTTCCGTAAGATTTATTCCAAACCAGAGAACCTCAGCACTTCAGACGCGTTTCGGCACTCAGACTTTGTCAATTGTAGCACGAAAACGCTGCCGCCATTATTGATTTTTATACCATATACATGTGTTAACAGCACATCAACATAGAAAGAGGACTTACAAACAAGTATTTTCTAATGCCGCCATCTTATAGCATGCAATACCTAGAGTGATGCAGAATCATCCAATATATTGTACATCTTATGTGAAACCTCTATTTGGCTAAGTTAGACATATGCCCTACTTACAAAATTCACAGAAGCTCAAACTTTAATAACTTCATAATCTCGCCCTGGATGGGCTACTGCCTCAATAGTTGCTAGCTGAAAACAGTGAATATCAAAAGTACAAAACATTCATAGAGAGTGCAGAGAATAAAAAAGCATATTATGTATTTATATTCTTTTAGATCAGAGACAAGTATATCATTTATAGATCATTAAACATTTTAACCCCTTCTGTGCTGCGCGAATTTTGCCCCGGTGCTGAACGTTCCATTGGGCCTATGGAACCATGACGGAACGGTTCCGTCATAAGCACAGGCCACCTTACGCTCATGACGGAACCGTTCCATCATGAGAATGGAAGGGGTTAAATGCTCAAAATGGTCATTCTGAATCACATAGACTTTCTAACCCAAATGTATTGCTAATTCCTCACTGCTATTGAGGCCTGCAGGGCTTTTGCACTGTACATCAATAATGTAACGTGACTCCAGACGTCTAAGTTTTTGTATACGATCTCCCCCTCTAGGGCTAACTGGAACACTATCTAAACAGAAGTATGACAATAGATCCCTATTGTGTCCATGAACCTTATTGTAATACCTAGCTGCCAGGTATGCCTCATCTATATTACTGATGGCTCTCATGTGTTCCAATATACGTATTTTTACTGGGTGGATCGTGCACCCAATATATCTGAGTCCACATGGGCATATTAAACAGTAGATGGCATAAGGAGTGGTACAGGTTCAAAATGTGTTAATTTTCTTAGGTGCCATAAGCCCAGGTACATTGTACCCTAGAGTCCGTTTACTTTTTTTACAAGCCTTACATCGGCCACAGGGAAAAAAAACATTCAATGGTTTAAGGGAGGAATGGATAGGGTTTGCATCATGGTGACTGTGAACCAGATGGTCCTTGAGTGCTCTAGCTTTTTTAAGGGTCACAAGCGGAGAAGTTGGTAGGTCTTCTCTAACAATGTTATCAGTGAGAAGGATATTCCAATTTTTTCGCAATATCCTTTTCAACCGTCCCGCATTATCTGAGAAAGTGGTGATCATCCTAAATGTATCACTGTCAGAAGATTTATTCTCTTTTGTGACCGATAGGTCATTTCTCTGGAGATCATTTACTCTTGATAGGGCATGTGCCAGTAATGCCTCGCTGTAGCTTCTAATTCTAAAGTGTTGTATGCTCGATTTAGCGGCCTTCTGAAATTCAATGTCACTGGTGTTATTTCTTTTAAGTCTCAATAGTTCTCCATAAGGAATACTATTTATTAGTTTTTTAGGATGATTGCTGGTAGCGAACAGGGTAGAATTCCCTGCCGTAGATTTTCGGAAGAGTTTCGTGTGTATGCATCCTTCTTCAATGTATACTGTGAGGTCCAGATAATTCAGAGTAGAGATGCTGATGTCTCCTGAGAACCTCAAATTGAGATCATTTTCATTAAGCCTGGCAATGTATGTGGCTGCCATCTCAATAGGACCATCAAAGATAATGAAAAGGTTGTCAATGTAACAATGCCAGGCTATGATTTTCGTGTTCCATAGATGATTAGAATCAGCCCAGGTCACCTGCTCCTCCCATCAGCCAACAAAAAGATTCACGTAGCTGGGGGCGGAGCAGGTTCCCATTGCCACACCCAACAGTTGTTTAAACATTTGATTTTGAAATACAAATATATGGTTGTATAGACAAAACGTCACAAATTCCAATAGCATCTTATTGTATTCATAGAATCTCACATCTCGTGTTTCTAAGAAACTCTTCACTGCATTTAACCCATTCATATGTGCTCTGCACGTATAGAGACTCATAATATCTAAAGTCATTATGCAATATCCATCTTTCCAATCTGTCTCATTGATGCAGTTCAAAAAATGTTTGGTGTCTTTCAGATATGATTTTAATTTGACTACATGCTGAAAAAGAAAGAAGTCAATGTACATAGAGAGATGTTCAGTCAAGCTCCCCTGAGACGCAGCAATAGGCCTCCCGGGAGGATTAATAATGTCCTTGTTGACCTTTGGCAGGTAATAGAAAGTGGGGATGGTGGGATTTAAGCATCTTAAAAATAGATTTTCCTCAGAGTTCAACATATCCTTTTTGTGCCACATGGAGATCATTTGATGGTAATCCATGATACTTTGACTATAGATTTTCTCATTAATCTTCATATAACATGTGACATTGTTTAGTTGTCGATACGCCTCAGTTTCATACTGTGTTCGAGTCAGTAAGACGATATTAAGGAAGAATCTTGACACAGCTTGTTCAATGCTGTTTTTTGTGCTTTGGAAACATTTCTAGTCTTATGTTGATATTTATTATCATTTCTTAAGCGTATCAAGTCCTTAATGACAGCATCCGAAAACGTATCTATGGCGTCTATCCCCAATTGTGGTACAAACCCTGAAGCAAGTTTAAATGTGCTCAGTCCCCCTTTTTGTTGAACTTCCATTTGGGCTAGTATTTGCGTATTGGCAATATCAATATCCTCAGCCTCAATAGCCTCCCTTCTCAAACTTTCCATAGTTTTTAATCCTGCAATGTCTCTACATATCAATTGTTCGGTCTCTCCACTCTCCAACCCACCTGTCTTAGATTTGGTAGACATAGGTTTGGATTTGAAGAACTTATGTAACTTGAGTTTGCACATGAATTTAAAGAGATCCATTTTAGTTTGGGCAAATTAAAATTTCTTCTGTGGGCAGAATGAAAGACCGAGTTTTCAAATGGACTCCTCATCTTTCGTTAATTCTTTCGATGTAAGATTGATTATAGTCAGGTAATCTTATTTTTCTAATTCCTTTTCTTGAAGAAATTCTTGCTTTGAGTTACTGGGGGAAAGCCTGCGATGTTTGTGGCCCCAACCCCCACTCCTCGTCTTCCTCTTGTTGCTCTTTTTTCTGATGGCTTGCCTCTGCCGCCCTCCAGTTGTTGCTTTCTAAATTAATTTGAATTCCTCGTAAAAAGGAGAAGGGTCACCTACAACTTCTTCACCCAACCATTCATCGCCAGTGACCTCGGATTCAGACGTTTTTGAGACTGTGGCTGTTGATTGAACCACTATCTTCCGAAGTTCCTTTCTAGGATTGTTGTATTTTTTAGCCAAGGTTAGTACCCTACCCAGACTGTAATCTCGTTCATCCTTGTCAATTTCTTTTTCTTTACACTGTTTAATTTTTTGCTCATAAGTTTTTAGTCATTTTTTCATCAAATCTTGTTTTTCCACCAACTTGCTCTGATCTTCTTCTTTCGTCAGTTCGTCTTCAAGTTCTTTGATCAATGCTAGAGCTTTGTCGAGGTCACTCCATGCAAATCTTACAGGAATTTCCAGCATTGCTTTACAGGATAGGGCTGTATGTTCCGCCCAAGCATCCAACAATACATATATATTTATCAAGGGCCATTACCACTGCAAAACTGACCATGCTGTCTACGTGCTCCATGGTCCTTGTGGCTTGAAGTACGTGGGCAGCACCACCCTCCCTGTTCATATGCGAATTTTGCAGCATCTTCGAGCCATCAAAAATGGAGATAAGGCATATCCTGTCGCTAGACACTTTGATAAAAAACATGAAAGCAATCTGACAGGATTGTCTTACTTTGTGATAGATGCTATTCAGAAAAATGACAGAGGTGGGAATTATGAGAAAAAGCTGCGAAAACTTGAGTCGAGGTACATAATAAAGTTAAATAGCAAGTACCCGGGAGGTCTTAATATGGAAGAAGATCTTCATAAACACCTTTAATTCACTAGCAGCAAAACACCTTTCCAATGTTTGCAGTTGTTTTTAACATTTGTTCTTTATTTAAGGGTGATATTAGTGTACATGATTAAAGCCCACGAGAGAATGATAGACATGAAATATGTTGCCTATAGAAACGGCCACTTGGGCTTTATCCTTAAAAATTGTAGCGGTTTAATTCCTATGTATTTCAATGGTTTTTTAGCAATATGATTCCTTAGTAACACAATGGTTTATATGAGCACTTGCTCTAAATTTGCTATTGTCCGATGATATTTACAGGCACTAGTCACTTTATTAGATACTTAGATTACAATGCATTTTAAAATGTTGTTTGCAGACTCACTATGAATTGAAAATGTTTACGTAAATGCATAGGCTGAGTTATGTTTCACCGCTTTTAATACTTGGCTCGTAAAAACTACGAGTCTGTTTTCAGTGGCAATAGAATTGTAGTTTCATTCACGTGATTGAGCGTCAGTGGGCTTTAAGTAATGCAAACTTTATTCGCACTGTGGTGAACAAGCCTGGTGAACAGGCAAAACGCGTCCCAGCAGCCGATTGTGAAATAAACTTTTTGGGTGAAAGCAGAACATGGCGTCGTCTTCCTGTGCCTGTGTGTAGAGGATTGTTTTATACATTAAGGACTTGGTCGAGTCAGTCCTTGGTGACGACGCACGCTTCGTTTTGGTGCTGCGGTGGTTGAGACTCAGCAATTGGAGCCGTATTTCTACAAACCGCCGCCCCCCCCCCCGCCTTGAAAGAACACCAGGAGCAGAGGTGTTCTACGAACGACAACCATATTGCCTAAAAACCCAAGGATTACGGAAGGATTCCATGAGTCGGAGGACCCGCGGAAGACCACTAGAAAATCGAGGTGAGCGCAGCAGATTGGTTAAATTTGAATTAAGGGGAGAAGAGGAAGCCAGGTTTTACGAACTTAAACATTTTTGCTGCATTGCGCGGCAAATACCTGGCGGTTTCTGCAGGAAGGATAAAAGCTTCAATTACCTTCCTAGTTTAACACACAGACACACATTATGTCAGCTGAAGAAATCAAGGAAAGGGAGGAGGCTGCAGTAGCGGTGTTCGATCTTAGCACTAGTGGACCTCCCGCAAGACGGGTAGAAGCAGCGAATACCACCAAAACAGATACACTTTCTCGTTTGAAAAGATTGGAAAAATTAAAGCGCATAGAACTTTCTAAATGGTGGGAAGCGAAATCACTTATCAAATACCTGGAAGTTAAGCGGATTCCGAGAGGCTTGAGAATTTTGGTAGCACCAACATACGAAGACCCTGACAACAGCATGCTAAAAGAATGGGCAGAAAACAACCACGAAGCCTCAGTGAAAATGTTATGCATACTTATTAAATATGCGGAGTCTGACAGGATAAAAATTATGGATGAAATCAGACAAATTGAAGAATTTCTTTCCGCAGACAATGACCAGGAATTTATTACGAAATACAAAGGAGAAATACAGACAAGACTCAAAAAATTGGAAGTATCTATCAAAGAACGCAAAATGCAAAAGTTTATGCGTGACAAGTTGGACTACGAGAGAGGCGAGATCTACACATTTGCCAAAAAGTTTGAATCGATTAGAAAATAAAAAATGAACAAAGCAACTGCTAACACAACACAAGGCCAAACGGACTTAAGCAGTGCAGTCAGTTCTGAAGTAGAAACTGACGCCAAAGAAGGCACGAGTGCCAAAAATTTAAATTATGGCCCGGCACCAACAGTCATTGACGAATTTGCTTTTTTAGAACAAGAACGCAGGTTCAACTTGAGACCAAGGCAATTCGTTCAATATGCAAAACCTCGAAGAGGAAAAGGCAAAGGAACAAGAGGAGGAAAGGCGCAAAATTACTCTGGGCAAGGAGAGCCCGCGAAGAAAAAGAAGAACTGATAGAGGACGATAAAACTTCCATTGTCAACTTAACGGATATTGCACTAACTAAAGAATAAGAAAAAATACTGAAGTTGGGCTTGTCATTTTGCCCTGAGGACAACTTTGATTACGTTTCCACCAGAATTGATACCTTCAAATTCGTAAGAAATTTGAAATTAAAAAAAACATTTTTTGAACAGTGCTAATTTGACCAATCAAACTGGGAGTTCTATAGAGGTTATGGATGATAACGAACTAAGAGTAGATGACATGAACCTCATGTTGGAAGTTTACCAGATGCAACAGGGATCACAAAGTGAAGCGACAGAACAGAGAGATAATATTGGGCAAGCAACGGGCATAGCAACAGAAGAAAATTTGAATATCATGAGCAATGATCCTACATCTTTCAGACCAACCTCAAGATTTACCCCAATTACCAGCAGAGACTCAATTGACATTTATAGTGAATTGGTGGTAAATGACTTAAAAAAATTATGCACAAAAATCCACTCTAAAAATAATAAATTTTCACAGCAGCAAAAAGAATATCATGCTTTGGTGAATAAGTTAGCGAATAACTCAAACTGTATTGTGTGTAACGCTGACAAGGGTGGTAATGTAGTACTGTGGGGGAGGCAACAATATCTTATGGAAGCATATAAACAACTGAACATCTGACAAAACTATGTGAAAGTAGACGAGTCAGTTATGATCAAAAGCCATCTGATTTACAATTGTAAATTATCGGAATGGTATATGCAAGGCCTGTTGAAAAAGGATGAAATGTAATTTCTCAAGATTGGCAAACCTGTTACTCCAGTAATGTACCTAATACCGAAAGTACCTAAAGATCAGAAAAATCCACCTGGCAGGCCAATAATCTCTGCGATACAAAGTGCCTTGTCCAATACATCTAAATATATCGACTCATTTCTGTGCCCAATCACCAAATCCCTCCCATCATACATTCAAGACACTGGGGATTTTTTGAAAAGAGTCTATGATCTCCCATGGGAAGAGGATTATATATTGGCAACCATTGACGTAACTAGCTTGTATACAAGCATAAGACACCAAGATGGTCTGAAATACAGTTAGTTACTTTTTGGGAAGTAGACCAGTTAAATATTGGGCTCATACACAAATGATCTTGGAAATGACTAAGATATGTCTGCAAAACAATTATTTTCTCTTTAATGGGAAACTTTTCCATCAAGTCTGTGGTACTGCGATGGGTACCTGCTTCGCCCCCAGCTTTGCTAATTTGCATATGGGCTGGTGGGAGGAGCAGGTAGTCCGGAAGCAGTACCCAGACATCTGGCAGACAAACATTATGCATTGGAGTAGGTTTATTGATGACCTCTTCATTTTTTGGAAAGGCACGGAAACCCAGTTGGTCAACTTCTTTAAGAATCTACAACATAATGGTTTAAATCTGAAGTTTACCAGCAACATCAGCAAAACTGAGGTCAATTTTTTGGACCTCACAGTTTACATTGAAGATGGTAAACTAGAAACATCTCTCTATCGAAAACCAACTGTGGGAAACAGGTTGTTACACGCAAAGAGTTTTCATCCCCAGAACCTGATCCATAGCATCCCCTATGGGGAAAGTCTACGTACTATACGGAATTGCAGTAACGAAAACAAATGCAATGATGCCCTTAAAAATCTGAGTAGACGTTTTAAAGCCAGAGGATACACCACAGAATGTGTCAACTCGGCGGTCACTAAAGCAAATAAAAAACCTAAAGAGGAAATTCTTTTTGGGAAAATTACCAGCACCAAAATGAAAGAAAATGAAAACAAAAATACTTGCAGAATGATCACTACTTATAACATTGAACACACTCAAGTTAGAGGTATTCTGAACAAGCACTGGCATCTAATACAGAGTGATCCTGTTCTAGGTAAAATTGTCACCAAAAAACCGCAGATAACATTCCGAAAAGCCAGGTGCTTCAAACAGATGATGGTCAGTAACACTCTAAAAGCTCCTCTCCCCAAAAAATCAACTAAATTGTGGCTTATTAAGAAAGAGGGCTTTGTAAAATGTCAAAAATGCAAGGCATGTATTCATGGAAAAAATACCTCGACATATACATCTAATCTCTCAGACAGAAAATTTAAAATCAAGGGCCATTACCACTGCAAAACTGACAATGCTGTCTATGTGCTCCAGTGTCCTTGTGGCGTGAAGTACGTGGGCAGCACCACCCTCCCTGTTCAAATGCGAATTTTGCAGCATCTTCGAGCCATCAAAAATGGAGATAAGGCATATCCTGTTGCAAGACACTTTGATAAAAAACATGAAAGGAATCTGACAGGATTGTCTTACTTTGTGATAGATGCTATTCAGAAAAATGACAGAGGTGGGAATTATGAGAAAAAGCTGCGAAAACTTGAGTCGAGGTACATAATAAAGTTAAATAGCAAGTACCCGGGAGGTCTTAATATGGAAGAAGATCTTCATAGACACCTTTAATTCAATAGCAGCAAAACACCTTTCCAATGTTTGCAGTAGTTTTTAACATTTTTTCTTTATTTATGGGTGATATTGGTGTACATGGTTAAAGCCTACGAGAGAATGATAGACATGAAATATGTTGCCTATAGAAACGCCCACTTGGGCTTTATCCTTAAAAATTGTAGCGGTTTAATTCCTATGTATTTCAATGGTTTTTTAGCAATATGATTCCTTAGTAACACAATCGTTTACATGAGCACTTGCTCCAAATTTGCTATTGACCGATGATATTTACAGGCACTAGTCACTTTATCAGATAATTAGATTACAATGCATTTTAAAATGTTGTTTGCGGACTCACTATGAATTGAAAATGTTTAAGTAAATGCATGGGCTGAGTTATGTTTCACCGCTTTTAATACTTGGCTCGTAAAAACTACAAGTCTGTTTTCAGTGGCAATAGAATTGTAGTTTCATTCACGTGATTAAGCGTCAGTGGGCTTTAAGTAATGCAAACTTTATTCACACTGTGGTGAACAAGCCTGGTGAACAGGCGAAACGTGTATTTATTATCTACTGGCGGTCGCCAGTAGGTAGTTATAATTAGGACCTAGTTTCCATAAGAAATCCGCAACATTCTAATGGGAATAGTTTTAACGCCGATTGACGAATCTTCGCGAATTTCTCAAAAAAGATGGCCCGCTCTGCTCCGCTCCTTCCCTTAAAGTTTTGAGGGGATATGTCAAGTGGGGGCTGAGAAAAAAGATGGGGTTCCCAAATAGTGTTTTCCCCATGTTATTTTACATAGGACGATTATACACGGCTACAGCCCGAACGGCTGAACTGAATTACAAAATTTGGCAAAATGGTAGAGTCTGATTCACAGATTATGCTTTTGCTTAAATGGTGTAAATCCCTTCAGTATTTCCTGTGAAAATCAAAAGAAAATAAATATATATCCCATAAGCGCGCACGGTGCGCGTATCAGGTGTGCACGAGCGGAATTCTGATTTGCTGTTAGATGTTTGTCAACATTCCAATCGGTGGAAACCAGGAAGTGTTGGCCGCCATTTTGCCACTCCGAGGCAGAAGAGAGCCAAAAACAAAAGCGGAGAACGTGAAAAGGGGGCAGGGTAGAGACTCCCTGACCCCCTAGGCCTTCTCAGGGGGTCCCTGAAGGAACCCGAAGGGCAAAAAAAACATTTTATTTATTTTTTAAATCGCGAGGTGCACACACCCCCGAGGCAGAAGAGAGTCAAAAACAAAAGTGGAGAACGTGAAAAGGGGGCAGGGTAGAGACTCCCTGTCCCCCTAGGCCTTCTCCGGGGGTCCCTGAAGGACCCCGAAGGGCAAACATTTTTATTTTTTTTAAATCGCAAGGTGCGCGCATGTTGTGCGCACGTCGGAAAAAAAGAGAAAAATAAATACAGTTAAATAACAAGTTTGAGTGTTTAGATGTTGGTTGGCTCTAAAAAGAGCTGTTGTGTTCATTAAGTGTTTTTTGTACCTACAAGTAAGTACTGATGCAGAGTCTAAAGTTCAAGAGGGAGACTCGGTTCCACTCATCTGTGAAATGTACACAGTCTCTTCTATAAATGCCTTACATGTTGTAATGCAAGTTGTTGTGGTATATAGAACCCATACCATAGTCTCTGAGGAAAGCAGAAACAGACTTATTCACATGTTTCCTTGCTTTCTCAATCTGTGGACAATATTGGTTGGACCAGTTCCATGTTTGCCTTTGGCATATATTAGAATATACAAATGCAGTTGGTGGAAAAATTGACATCAATTGCCAAAAGGTGTCCTTTAAAAGCATTTCCAGACCTACCCCAGTCAAAATGTCTAGGTCATTGCCACCACAGTGCACAATTATGAGATCAGGGTGTGGGAGATGCAAAAAGGATTTTACCAATGGCATCA
Source organism: Lissotriton vulgaris (assembly GCF_964263255.1). Classification (NCBI taxonomy): domain Eukaryota; kingdom Metazoa; phylum Chordata; class Amphibia; order Caudata; family Salamandridae; genus Lissotriton; species Lissotriton vulgaris. Next base: position 976,306,494 of record NC_141687.1, on the reverse strand, counting down.
ATTGGTGACATCTCAATCCTCTCTGGCCAATCCACATAATATCCACATTTGGTAAATCGAGGTTGCGAAATCTTCTATTTGCTGCATACCTTTCAGTCCAGAGAATATAGCTGTGTCCTACAATCCACACTCTAAGCATCTTGAAGGGAGATCTGGTTGTACTCAGATGGGCTCTGGAAATGAAATGGCAGTTTGAAAAGTAGGATTTTAGAAAAAAATATAGATGAGATTCAGTGCACTTGAAAAAAAAGAAATGATTGATGGTTTCTGAAAATTCAACATTGAAAACTAGGGTTCATGGTACTGTTTTTTAAAAGGAGAAATGCTAATGGTTGAGAAAAAATAATTGAAAGGAACATTGCACAGGATAAGCTGGTGTATTGAGAAGTCAAACACCCTTGCTGGTTTGGTTTGCAGATGAACTTTTCACCTGTGTGATCAGTTAGGCGTTCTATGGAGTGTTACCATGGTAACAGGCAGAGAGAGCAGTGGGGGAAGGTTGAATATTATGTGAGTTTAAAAGTGTTGCAATGTAGAACCAGTTAAAATGTTAGTTTGGTTTTGAATTCGTGTGGGAAGAAATTTCATTGGTTATCTTCATGAATATGTTTGTAAAATGAGAGGGAAGCAATGCCATTCTATGGTTCAAGTGACTGGTGTTCAAGTCAGAGATTCTGCTTAAGAAAATCTGGTGTGTGATTGACACTGTTCTAAATAAAAAAAAAGCATTATTAAAGGTGAGTTATTAATTTGTAAGGGGATCCATGAGTACACTATAGGTTATTAAGGAAAATGTGTTCTAATGTAGAAGCAGGAGTTTATTTGTATAGAGTCTGATTCTGAATTTGTCTGCTTTGGGGAAAACATTGTGATATGAGCATTTGGTATGGTAATGAGTTTGAGGAGATATTTTTTTGAAGTACAGTGCTGTTGTTAAAAATGTAGAGTGTGTACATGAAGTGCTCTAACCACTTACACACTTGTATATCAGGGTTAGAATTATCTGATAGTCCCCTTGCAGTCTAGTAAACATTCTGGGTTTGCTGCACAAACGTCATAGAAAATCTTTCAGTAGCATGTGGCAGAATAATTTGCTTAGTTGATGTGTTTTAAAATTTGGGAATACATGTACTCTTGAAGTGAGTCAGGCTTTTAGACACGTAGTGCTAGAAAGTCCTATGCAGCATGCGTGTCAAGCCTCTTAATTTCCAAATAGTCTCCATGCTGTGTAATAAAGATCCTGGGTGTGCTGTAGAAATGCCATAGCAACTCTCTCTGTAGCATGTAGTAATCATTTCAGTGAATTTTCATTTCTACATTCTCAGTTCCACCTTGACCCCCTACACTGTTTGAAGACTACTGCACTGCTCTAAACCCTGAAACAGCACTCCTAGCAAGACTCTCTTTCACTGTAGTAATCATTTTACTGAATTGCAAGGGATACTGTCATGTGTCTAAGATCACAGTGTGAGTCAGTATTCATTTCAGAAAATTGTGGCAGAATAATTTGCTTAGTTTATGTGTTTAAATATTTGGGAAACATGTACTCTTGAAGTGAGTCAGGCTTTAGGACATGTAGTGCTAGAAAGTCCTATGCAGCATGTGTGTCAGGCCTCTTAATTCCCAAATAGTCTCCCTGCGGTGTAATAAAGATCTTGGGTGTACTGTAGAAATGCCATAGCAACTCTCTCTGTAGCATGTAGTAATCATTTCAGTGAATTTTCATTTCTACATTCTCAGTCCCACCTTGACCCCCTACACTGACTGAACACCACTACACTGTCCTAAACTCTGAAACACCATCCCTAGCAAAACCTGCTAAACTCTTTCACCACTACTGCACTGCTCTAAACCCTGAAACAGCACTCTCAGCATAACTCTCTTTCATTGTAGTAATCATTTTACTGAATTGCAAGGGATACTGTCATGTGTCTAAGATCACAGTGTGAGTCAGTATTTATTTCAGAAAATTGTGGCAGAATAATTTGCGCAGTTGGTGTGTTTTAAAATTTGGGAAAACATTTACTCTTGAAGTGAGTCAGGCTTTAGGACATGTAGTGCTAGAAAATCCTATGCAGCATGTGTGTCAGGCCTCTTAATTCCCAAATAGTCGCCATGCTGTGTAATAAAGATCCTGGGTGTGCTGTAGAAATGCCATAGCAACTCTCTCTGTAGCATGTAGTAATCATTTCAGTGAATTTTCATTTTTACATTCTCAGTCCCACCTTGACCCCCTACACTGCCTGAACACCACTGCACTGTCCTAAACTCTGAAACACCATCCCTAGCAAACCCTGCTAAACTCTTTCAACACTAGTGCAGTGCTCTAAACCCTGAAACAGCACTCTCAGCATAACTCTCTTTCACTGTAGTAATCATTTTACTGAATTGCAAGGGATACTGTCATGTGTCTAAGATCACAGTGTGAGTCAGTATTCATTTCTGAAAATTGTGGCAGAATAATTTGCTTAGTTGATGTGTTTAAATATTTGGGAATACATGTACTCTTGAAGTGAGTCAGGTTTTAGGACATTTAGTGCTAAAAAGTCCTATGCAGCATGTGTGTCAGGCCTCTTAATTCCCAAATAGTCTCCTTATTGTGTAATAAAGATCCTGGGTGTGCCGTAGAAATGCCATAGCAACTCTCTCTGAAACATGTAGTAATCAATTCAGTGAATTTTCATTTCTATATTCTCAGTCCCACATTGACCCCTTACACTGCCTGAGCACCACTGCACTGTCCTTGTCATGAATCACTGTCATGAATCACAGGCCTTGCACTCATCCACATATTCACACTCACGCAGGGGTAGTTTGCCCACACAAGAAACCCACCCCTGTCCCGTGCTACCAGCACACCAATGTAATGTGAGTGATTAAATGCGTAGTGTTACTGTACATCCTTTGTAAATGATGCTTTTCGTGTTATACATGTTTCATAGCATCATTTGTCTTTACCAAGTGCTGTTTATTGATGTCATTATCGAAGTAGGAAAATGCAGAATGGATTCGGATCTTGTGCAGGGGTTTTGGTAAGATTGCAGGAGAGAACGGTTGGCTAGCAAGTGAGATTGAGAAGGGAAATGCCCTGAGAAGGTTCGGGAGACGCTGGCGCTGCGCACGCTGAAAACGGCACGCAGGTATTTGGTGCGCGATGCGTCAACGATCTCTGGGTGTGGCTCTACTATAAAAGGCCACACCCAACATTGTTCAGCGCTTTGCCTTCTGCCACCGCCCTCCAGAGGTTCGCCGAGGAGAGTCCTGGATCCCGAAGACTACGGCCAACGCCCAGGAAGTTTGAAGGTCTTCATCCTGCCTGCGCACGCTCGACATCAAACCTGAAAAGAAGAAAACAGGACAAATAAGCTAAGTGGATAATCTTCTTCTTTATTTGCATTATCTGGCGCCCGTCGCAAGCAAGCTACAAGTGATTTAAAGAACTGGGGGGCATATTATCAAGGACAGGCGATACATTATCGCCGCTTTTATCGGCAGGAAACTGCCGATAAAGCGGCGATAATGGCCTTGATAATATGCTCTATGAATTCCAATCGAGGCCCATGTTAGATGTGCTCACATCGAACATGGGCTTCGATTGGAATTCATAGAGCATATTATCAAGGCCATTATCGCCGCTTTATCGGCAGTTTCCTGCCGATAAAAGCGGCGATAATGTATCGCCTGTCCTTGATAATATGCCCCTTAGAGACTTACCTGGACAGCAATTCTAAGGCATAATCCTTTGAGAACCTATAGGAAAAAACATTGTTACAAAGACTTTGGAAGAAAGAACTTTAAAGCTTTGAGAAGTATCAAAGTGATCTTTTGAGGGCAAATGTTATTGTTGATTGCCAAAATTGTCTCTCTCGTTTAATATTGTATATACTAGGGAGTGAAGGAGAAGAACGGCACGGTGTGAATACTGAGTAAGTGATATATAACGAATAGGTGCAGTGTGTAATGCAAATAATTTAGAAAGAAAGTAATTCAAGACCCATTCTTCACTACTTGCTTTCCAGAGGACTATCACTGATAAAACAACCCTTCCGCATCATCACAAATCCTGCTCATCTTCTACCCTTCACAACGACAACACGGACGCGACGCCAAAACTTTACCAGTCGCAGGTAGGCTCCTACTAAGAGTAGTTACAAACCCTTAAGAGTATTTGTGGGGTAAACCATTAGAAATACAGGAAACTGATTTTACAAAAGTTCTCCTTATTGCTTCGCAGGTCGACAATCAAGGAAGCAGGTAGCGTCCACGATCCGGCCTACCTCCCTGATTTCTATTTAATTACCTCAGTGTTATTAATCAATCACTAGGTGTTGCCTAGAATTTGGGGAAGTTGGTCCATGAGGTCTCTGCGAAAAACTACAACAAGCGACCTACAGGTAAGGATGCTTGTAATCTTGTCAGTCCTAAACCCTGAAACACCATCCCTAGCAAAACCTGCTAAACTCTTTTACACTACTGCACTGCTCTAAACCCTGAAACAGCACTCCCAGCAAAACCCCCTTTCAGTGTAGTAATCATTTTACTGAATTGCAAGGGATACTGTCATGTGTCTAAGATCAGAGTGTGAGTCAGTAGTTGATGTTTAAAAATATGGGAATACATGTTTTTTAGTACTGCATTTTAATATAATAGCCTAAGGGGCAGATTTATGTTAACTGGCGCATTCCCAGGGATGCGCCAGTTAACATGCGCCACAGTGCGCCACAGCTCCGCCAGCCATGGTGCGCCGCATTTATAATGCGGCGCACCATGGTGCAAAAACGGCACAGATGCATGACGCATCTGTGCCGGAAATGTGGCGCATTGCTGGAGTTGCGTCTCAAGCGCGACGCAGCTCCAGCAAGGCTCGGGGTGCCCCATTTTAACAATGCTGCGTCAAGACCTACGCCTGCTTCAAGCAGGCGCAGGCTTTTGACGCAGCATTGGCTTAAAAGTGACTGAGTGAAATCTCATAGATTTCATTCAGCCACTTTTGCGAGGCGCACCTGCCCCGGAACGCCCTTCCTGCGCCGGAACGCCCACAAGCGGCGCAGGGCTTTACAACGTGACGCATCTGCCTAGATGCGTCACATTGTAAATCGTTCGTCAACGCAACAGCGGCGTAAACGTGGCGCAAGGGCCTCATAAATCTGCCCCTAAGTTTATTTCTAAAATGATAAACAATGACTGGTTTGAAAATGTAAGGACATTTTATATGTACAAATCTTATAAACAAATTTTAATTGATCGAATCATATAAAGTACTTGAGAAAGGTTTCTGCATATTAGTTATTAAAGGACGAAATAGTTTTGTATTATCTATTAGTTAAAATGATAAAATGAAGTGTTTATATTTTTCTGCAAGGTACAGCAACAAAATAAAATTTATTATGGATCAAAATCAGAAGAATATTGAAGTCACTATTGAAATTTCCAACACTCTGATAGAGGACTTAAAAGTACCTTTTGTGGACAGCAGCAATGAAGAACAACCTATTGGTGCAGGAGATATAACCTGTGATTTTTTAGATGAAAGTTTGGACAATGACTTCATTGAAGCATTAGATGACATTGAGTTTACTCTCACAAGTTTTGAAGTTGATGAAGAAGCTAATGTCATTCCTGATGAAATCCTGCTAGATGTTCTATTACAATATGAAATGTTTCAAGAATAAATTTGATTAAAAATTAATTGAGAGAGTCTTTTTGTAAAATTGTGATCTTTGAGCTAGTAGCCAAGTTATGGTTGTATAAAATGAGTATTAAAGCATAGAGTGCAATATTTTTGTGTTTTATAGTTTTTATTTTCAGTTGTATATCGTTTGACTTTTAGCAAACTCTCTGTGATTGTTGATTTCGTATTGTACAGAGCTTTTCAACAGAATGTCTTTTTGTATGCTCTGTGGTAAAAAATGAAGCTATTTAAAATTCAGTAGGCACTCTCCTTGCAGTACTTTAATCAATCAGTTATTACCCAAGTACTCATGCAGTGACCCAGGCCTTAACACATAGACTGCTACAAACCCCTCTCCAATTCACATAAGTCCTTTAACCACCTACACACTTGTGTTTCACACTTTTAATTCCCCAGTCAGTATCTAAACACTCCAGCAAACATCCTGCCACTCCTCTTGCAATCTTTTAGTTCATTTTACTGAATTGCAAGGTATACTGTAATTTGTCTAAGATCACACTGTGAGTCAGTATTCATTTCAGAAAAATGTGGCAGAATAATTTGCTTAGTTGATGTGTTTTAAAATTTGGGAATACATGTACTCATGAAGTGAGTTAGGCTTTCGGACATGCAGTACTTTATAGTCCTTGCACGTGCCTGATACCATACACTGCCCAAACACAACTACATTGCTCTAAACTCAGAAATATCAGTCTCACCTTGACCCCCTACACTGCCTGAACACCACGGCATTGTCCTAAACCCTGAAACACCATCCCTAGGAAAAACTACTAAATTCTTTCAACACTACTGCACTGCTCTAAACCCAGAATAACCATCCTCAGCGAATGCTCCTATAATGTTGAAACACCACTGCTCTGCCCTAAACCCTGAAACAGTACTCCCTGCAGGATCTCCTACACTGCCCGTACACTGCTCTTGTGCTTTAAACTTACTTATGGAGTGAACCACACTTTACAACATATAGTGCTTCTAATTGCTATGTAGTATGCTAGTAGTGGTCTATAGTTGTAAAAAAAAATATATTAAATTTTTTTTTCTTCACAACAGATTTTAATTATCTACAGAAATAAAAACCATTATGCATTCGAAGAGTGAGAAAAGAAAAAGATATAAACAGGCTTACTTTTCCAAGAAAAAACAAGTACAAGGTTTATCTAAACAACAATGTGTGGTAAAAAAGAAGAAAGCTCCTGGTAAGACAACAAAGGATTTTTTAAGGAAAATAACACAAACTGTAAAAAGTGTGAAGAATCAGAACAAAAAATATATATCTGTAACTACAAAGACAAACCAGACAAAAAAGAAAAATGATGGAAAACTATGTGGTAAAGATATTGTGTATAGTAATAGACGGAAAAATCAGTTTGTTGAAATTCGGAAGCAAATGTTTTATAGCAGAGTTTTTTAAAATGTATTAAAAAATATAAAGAATTGTAAACGAAAAACATATTTTTATAAGAAAAAGAAACATATTGAAACAATTGTTTAGAAGGCTTTTGAATTAAAAAAGAAAATGTTCATTTTAGTAATCAATAGGATTCGAACACTAGATAAGCCAATCAATGTTATGAAGGCCAAACGTAAGTGGAAAAGACTAATTAATAGAACTAATTTTTGTAACATTTTTTCTGGAGAATGGAAACATAGTTCAAGTTGTGAGCGTTTTTTTAATGAAGAGAGTTACCTTCAGATTAATGATTTGCTGCATGCAGTTGACACCAGTGGTCGAGCTTATGAGGTTAAGAATGGTTGTCCGATTAAAAAAGAGAAAATTGTCCCTAGAAATGCAGAAAAGGTGATAGCTGATGAAGTTTTAGGGAGACGTCTTAAGGCTCCAGTGTTTACTTGGAATTGTAGTAGTATTTGTAGTGTACAACAGGATTCAATTGATTTTTTTCGCTATTTCTTACGTAAGTATACTAAGAAAAGTGTTAAAGAAAAGATTAAGATGTTGCCAGAATTAGACTCTTGCAGAGTGAGAGAAAAAACGGGTTTGCAAGGTCATTCTCTGGCTTGTCTTTCTAAAAAAGTATGTCAGAGTGTTTTTCACCATTTCAGGATGTTAGCAGTGCACCATACTGAAGTAAGAAAATTAGTGAGAAGGTTCTATTATGCAAAAAGTCCAGCACTTAAGCTAAAACAGTTAAACAGTGCTCTTTTGCATGGATCTGTCTTAGATGTAATCAACATTTGTGAAGAAATTGAGGTTACTTACTTTGGTCCGCAAGAAGACAGTGCAGAAACAGATACATTAATAGAAGGAAACGTGGAAGAAAATGTACAGAATTTTAGTACAGAATATTTTGAGCAAGAAATAACAAGGTTTAAGGTAATTTCGGGTGAAAGGCCAAACTTTTCTTGTATTTGTTGTAGACGAATTCATTATAAAAATCAGACCAGGTTAGCTGATCTATATTTAAAAAGTGAGAAGGAGAATAATAATCAGTGGAAGGAATTTGCATCTTATTTGTTGGCAGAGAATTGTTTTGATTTGGGTTCTGATCAACATATTTGCAAATATTGTTATAATAAATTAAATGAAAACAAAATGCCTGCTAGAGCTGTACATAATAATCCTGAGTTGGTAAATATTCCTTCTGAACTGATGGATTTAAATACTTATGAGTCTATTCTTATTCAATGTGTGCATCTATTTCAGGCTATTGTTCGTATGGAGCCTAAGACTGGGAAATTGCCTCCTTCAGATTTACAGAGAGGATTAAAAGGAAGAGTTGTATATTTTCCTCTAGATTTAAAGAAAAATATTGAAACAATTGGTGTAGAAATTATGGCAGAGGAACCTCTAGGTATTCTAGTTAATGGCGTTCCTACGAAGAGTATGAAAATCTGGCAAGAATTAGTGGATGTTAGGAAAGTGAAAAAGGCAACGTTGTATTTGGTAAAAAATAATCAATACTATAAAAATGTATATGTACGAGAAGAGGAAACAACTGTAGAAGAGGACAGTGATTTGTCAACTGGACAAATTGAAAAAGTGGATGTGTCCACAACTGAAGAAATTTATGAACATTATAGTGTGCATCCACTTCACTCTAAAGAAGTGATGGGGAATACTATTGAGTTATTCTGAATGAAAGAAGCGGAAGGAAGTCCCATTAGTGTATGGGAAGAAAGCTTGGAAGCTTGTTGTTTCCCTCCGTTATTTCCAACAGGCAAAGGTGGTCGATATGATGAATGATATGATGAACGACCTGTGCAGATTCCTGCATCTGAATACCGGACATCAAGATTATATGCAGAAGATCCAAGGTTTCGCCAATGTATTCCATATTTTTTCATCTTCTGTTTGAGAGTGACTTGTCTGGACTTTCTTATGCAGTGAACCATATACTAAAAAGTGGAGTACATCAGCTAAATGTTTCGGCAAAGGACTTTATGGATAAAGTCCAACATAAAGATACTGTTTTTGGAATCTCAGCTAATTAATCTTATGGCATGTCAGCGTGGTACTAATGAGTATAGGTACCGTCGTCAGGGGGAATTGAAATGTATGCTAAGAAACTTAGGAACTCCTACAAGGTTCCTTACTCTAAGCTGTGCAGAGTATGCTTGAGAAGATTTAATTCAATTTCTTCGAGAGGCAAATGCAAACATAGAAAATATAGATTACAAGACACCTGGAGAACTGTGCTCTTTAGATCCAGTTAATGTATGAAGGTATTTCAATCATAGATTTGAAGCTATGATGTCTTTTATCACAAACAAAAAAAATCCTCCTCTTGGAGAGGTTCTGGATTTCTTTTGGAGAAAGGAGTTTCAAGCAAGAGGTGCTCTTCACATACATAAGCTGCAATGCATAAAAGATGCCCCCAAATTTGGAACAGATTCAGATGACACAGTGATGAGTTTTATTGAACAATATTCTACATGTGCTGTACCAAAAAGTACAGAACAAAAGAATTTAAGACACCAAGTCTTACGGTTTCAAACCCATTGTTGTGGAAAATGCTGTCGTCGAAAGTACAAATCTAAGGATAAGTTCTACACAAAATGTTGATTTGGATTTCCACGTCCAGTAATATCAAAAGGAAGAGTGAACAATTTTATGTCATCTTTGTGACATACTGTCACAAGAAAATCACCGAAAAATACCTACAACTTAAGAAGAAATGAAGAGTCAAAATACATAAATGACTGTAACCCAGCCATTTTGTCCACGTGGAATGCTAACATGGATATTCAATATGTTGCAGACAACTCCATTGCTGTGGCTCGATATGTAACGTCTTACATTACTAAATCTGAAAAGACGGAACCAAAGGAAATGTGGGAAAAAAAAATCTCATGAAAAGAGCCTAAGTAAGAATTGTACAGATGTTGTTTCATCGTGAAATTGGAGCATATGAATGTTCAGATCGCTTATCATCTGCAAGTCTATACTCCAAATCTAGAACAATCATTTGGGTGAGTTTAGGTCTTACAAGAACACGAAACCGAGTTTTGAAATCTGTACAAGAAATTGAGCATTTAGCAGGGAGAGAACCAGACTGTACAGATATTTTGAAGACAAATATGTTGGATACATACTATCCAAATAGAAGTAATCATCTTGAGAACGTTTGTCTCTATGAAGTGCTGCAAAGCTATACTTTTAAAAGGAATATCACAGAAGATATAGATAGATAAGATACAGAAAGGAGTATATGCTGTGATTGCATCTGAAGGATGTTTAGAGAAACAAAGAAAAGGACATTTGATTAATCACTGAAAACTGAGTTGCGAAACTCCTGACAGAAGGGAATTTTACTATTTAGCTCTTTTGCAACTCTTTAAGCCATGGCATACAGAACTGGAACTACTTGGATATTTTGACAGTTATGAAGATTCATTCAACACAACTAAAAATACAATAGAATGTCCTGTTTTTACTAATTACCTGAAAATGTTGAACGACAAAATACAGCCAGAAGCTACAATTGCAGCAGAGATTACTAGAGACAGTTCTCAAGACTGCTTCATTGAGTCAGGATCCACTAGGAGAACCAATTATCCAAAATGAAGCATCAACTGCCATGGATGAGGTGGACAGAGCAATGCAACAAGCTCAAGAGGATGTAATAAACTTAGAAGAATTGGAAAAACAACTAAATGTTGAGCAAAAACAATTATATGATCAAGTGAAAGAACAGATTGAGCATGGTTTATATCATGAAAAAAAAGAGTATTTATGTACGTCATTTAAACCTGTCCGACTGTATGTGAGTGGAGAAGCAGGAACTGGAAAAAGTTTTCTAATTAAAGGAATTGCAACTTATCTACAGAAAAGAACAGAGTCATCACTCTCTTGTGTTGTTACTGCTCCAACTGGGTTGGCAGCACATAACATTAAAGGGATTACTTTACAACGTTTATTGATGTTGCCAGTAGAGCATGAAAATAAATTAGAATACCACAAGCTATCTGGAGAAGCTTGTTGTAAAGTTTGTAGAGTCTTGAAAAAAATGAAACTTCTCATTATTGATGAGGTAAGCATGGTAACAAATTTAATGCTTGCCTTTGTGCATTTAAGAATGCAACAAATCCTTAAAGCAGAGTATGCTGTGTTATTTAGAGGCAAACATGCCATAGTTTTTAGAGATCTACTACAACTAACTCCTTTGAAAGGACAGCCAGTATTTAAAACAGTTACACATGAAGACACCAAAAAGTGCCTGGGACGCATTGGAAATATTAATATTTGGTTATATTTCGAATATACAGAACTCATAACAAATATGCGACAGGCAAAGGATGCTGATTATAAACGTATTCTTGAAGATATAAGAATTGGAAAAGTGAGTGAACATGGCAAAAGAAGCTTTACAGGCACGATTACTTTCATATTTGTTTCCAAACGAAAATATTGTTCCAGAGAATATATATAGAAAAATTGCAGAAAAGAAATCAGTGATATGCTTGATGCCAACTCTGCAAGAATGTTCAATATTCAATGAAAAAATGTTAAAGTTAGAAAATCAAGAAATTATAAAACTGGAAGCTATTGATAGAATAGAGCATGTAGGAGCTACTATTATTTTGTAAGAAAAGTTGAAGTCAAAATTAGATTCTTTAGAGAAATCAATATCTAAAACTGCTGGTTTAGAAAAGAATCTGTATGCATGTATAAATTGTCGGATAATTTTACGACGTAATTTACATGTGGAAAGAGGTTTAGTAAATGGAGCAATGGGTAATGTTGTTGATTTTGTTAATTACCCAAATAGAGATGACATTGAATTTTTGAAAATCAAATTTGATGAAATTGAAGAAGTACAACAATTGAGTTGTTGTTCAGCTCGATTTTTGCTTGTAAAAGATTTATATGTCTGCCGAAAACAGTTTCCTGTTTGTTTAGCATATGCAGTGACTATTCATAAATCTCAAGGTTTAAATGTAGATTGTGCTTTGGTGAATATTGGCAGTACTGTGTTTAAAGAGGGTATGGCATATGTTGCTTTATCTTGAGTCAGAACTTTATCTGGATTATACCTGATTGATTTTTATGACACAAAGATTAGTGCAGATATAAATTGTGTAAAAGAGTATAATAGGTTAGTTAAGAAGAGAACATGATCCCAATTTACCTCAATATCCAGTATTTGAAAAGCGTGTGGTAGGTCGAAAAAGAGGATATGAGAAAAATTGTAGCGAGGTTGTAGATAAAAGAAAAAACGTAGATGAACCAGCGATAGTAAGCAAAAAGAAAAAGGATACTATTGAAGAGATTGTTGGTTTTCAGTTTGAAAACAGTTCTGGTGTCAACTGCTATGCTAATGTAGTGGTTATTGTTGTTATTTTTCTTGAAACTTTACAACAACAAATTGTTGAAAATCAGGACAAAAGATTTTGTTGTTTGTTGAATTCTGTGTTTGAGAAATGTAGTAGTGATAAAACTAAAATAGAAAGTTTTTCTGATATTCGAAATGTTTTAGACATAAGTTCTGGTTTAAATCAATTTTCACAGAATATTCAGCAAGATTGTCAGGAATTTCTAATGTATATGCTTAATGTATTGCAAGATGAAGGTAGAGATATTGAAAATCTTTTTGGCCTTTCTTATGAATGGCAACATGATTGTGACATTTGTTTGTTTTCAAGTACTACTAAAATAGACATTGAAAGATTTATATATTTGACTTTACCAGACTGCAAATCAGTGTCTTTTAATAATCTAGTTAGAGAAGCAAATCAAAACATGGTCTGTACCCAATGTAATTCACAAATGTTATCAACATTATGTATACAAGGATATGGACAGTATGTAATTTTAATGCTGCAACAATGCAGATCTGATGGAAGAAAACTGACAACTTTATAACATTTTTTGTGGCTTCTCAACTATCAATATCAGGAAGAACTTTTGTAACTGTAGCAATTATTTTCCATGATGGTCCAACATAAGGACATTACACAGCTTATTTAAAATGTACAAAAGGCTGGACTCATTGTAATGATACTCAATTGATTTTGAAACAATGTTTGCCTTATGACTTACCAAAATTCTTACCTAGTGTTTTTACAACCACAATTTTAGGGAAAATAATTGGCCTTGGAAAATCAGTGAGGCAGAGGTGTTTTAGATTTTTTGTAGTTGTTGTAGATGTTGGTGACATTTTTTATTCCCTTGTAAAGGTTTCTCATAATAATATAAAGCTCCTTGTTAAGATAAACGATGAGCAGAGTGTCATCGGCATACTAGATGATGTTGAGATTCTGATAGCATGATAGTTTTTTAAGGTTCTATGTACTTGGTAAATAGCATCGGGTGGAAGTATAACCATTGATAGATGGTACAAAAGATGTTGGTGCTTTTGATTCAGAAGGTAGGGAAAAAGAAGCTTAAGAATACTATTAAGTAACTTCCAAACTGAGGATTTTACACATACTATTTGGCCATGCGGAAAAGTATGAGAAACAAAAAATGACTATTTCGGGTAAATGTTGTTAGCATATGTTTATACATAACTTTGTTTAGAGTGTATAAAAAGAAGTAATAATGTTTTGTTACTTTGTGATTGTCAGAGATGTCCCATATTTACGTAAAAAATGGCTATTCGAAAAAAACATTTAAGATATGTTTTTTTGCTAATTTCTAAATTATTAATGTTGAATGGGTTTTTTAAAGACAATCTTGTTGATTGTCTTTTTTTTGCCCACTGTTATATGATGAGTACTATTGAACTCACTGTTTTCAGTGAAATTTAATATATTCTGAGAAGAGCAAAATAAGATACATAACATATTGTACAAATTATTTTGTATTGTGAAATATATATTATAACTCAATTTTTTCTTCTCTTCCACAGATACTATATTTATTAAAAATGTATTATTAACTTGTCATTACTTATAAGGTAAGTATGTCAATCAAAAAATACTTTTTCATCACTCTCTTACTTCTCTTTCCCTCTTTCCCTTTCTCTTTACTCACTCCCTTACTCCCCTTCCTTTACTCATCTTACTCCCCTTCTCTCACTCTCATTACTCCCCTTCATTCACCTTTACACTCCTTCTTTCACCATCAGTACCCTTCCCTCACCTTCACTCACCTTCTCCTGTTCCCTCTTTCCCCTCTATGTCCCTCACTTCTCTTTCCTTTCTTCCTTCATCACTACCCTTCTCTTGCTGTATCCCTCACTATCCTCTCACTCCCCCTCACTCTCTTCCCTTCACACCATCCCTCACTCACTTTCACTCACTCCCTTCTCTCACTTCCTCCCTCCTTTTTGCTCACTCCCCTTCCTTTATTCCCTCCCTCACTCTCCTTTCCTCCATCCATCTCTAAGCCTCTTCATATGCCTCAGTCACTATAACTGCCTCACTCCCTCACAGTCCCTCCCTATCCCTCCATTTCGGTGTTTCACTGTCTCCCTCTCTTTCCACCACTCTTCCTTTTCTTTCCTCTCTCTTTCCATAAATCCTTCACTCTCACTAACTACTTTTTCCTCTCTCTTAATATGCTTCTTTTTCCCTCACTCCCCTTCCCTTACCCTCATATCCCTTCCCTCACTGACACTGCCCTTCACTCAATCTCACTCCTCTTCCCCTACTTCATATTCTCCTCTCTGTGCATCACTCCCATTCCCTTCCTCCTGCTCCCATTCCCTCACTCTCCCTCAATCTCTTTCCCTTACTCCATCCGACAATCCACTTCCCTTACTCCCCTTTCCTCATTCCCTTTTGCTAACTCCCATTCCTTTAGTTCCTCACTCCCCTTCACTTCACTTCTCTCTCCGTCTCTCCGTATGTCTCACTCAGTCTAACCGCTTCACTCCCTCTCAGTCACTTGCTCTCCCTCTCTTTCTCTCTCCCTCTCTCCCTCTCTCTCTCTCTCTCTCTCTCTCTCACCCTTCCTCTCTTTTCCTTTCTGTTTCCTGGCAATCGAACAACTGGCTACAGCTTTTGGTAGGTCATCTGGCTATAAGCTGAATTCTGCCAAGACTCAGCTACTAAGTGCAAATATTCAGAATTATGCTGATCCAAGGTTGTGTCAAGAAGATGTATATTTGGGGGTTAAATTACGAACATGTACAACCACTTTGGTCAAAGCAAACTGGGATCAGCTTTTGGTCGGTGCAAAGAAACAATTAGAGCATGCCGAATGCTGACACCTCTCCCTAGTGGGGCGATGTAATCTATTAAAAATGTTGATACTTCCGCAAATTTTATATTTTTTTTGTTGTATACCCTTGGAGGTCCCTAAAGCTAGCTTGGCACAACTACAAGCAACCTGTATGACGAAAAGCACGATGGGCTAGGCACTTTATGATATTGCCAAAGGAGCTAGGAGGATTCTCGGTACCGGATTTTCTACTATATTATTATACATGTAGGTTACAAGGGATGGGCATTTCGCTGATAGGGGTAGCATCGGAGCAGCTGGCAGAACGCCCCTCGATATATCAAATGCTATTGGGGTAAAAGCAAAAAATTGCTTATTCCTGTACCTGGAATGGAGCTTTTACAAGCAAACGCGGTTCAAGATTTTAGAAGCAGCGTATAAGGTGTGGCGAGCAGTTAGGGATATGTTTGGTTTCGAGACAATTTCATATTACACGTCGTTGGTATTGCCAATATTCCTACCAGTTGATTTATGGGACAGAGTGGTGTATAATTGGAGGGGGAGAGGACTAAGATGGGTGGGAGATTTGTATTCTGATGGTTCTTTTAAATCTTTTGAACAACTACGGACACAATATCAGCTTCCCAGAGAGAATTTCTCTAAATATCTGCAGCTCAGGGAGTTTTTAGAGAACCCCCTGATCGAGGGTAATACAAGAGGGGCAAAGATTGGCATTTTATATAATTTGATGTTAAACACAAAAGCTAATGATATTGAGCAGCAGAATCTTAAATGGGGGACTAAATTAGACAGACAGAATATTCAAATTGAAATTTCTTTGGGAATGGCGAAAGAATTATTCCTGTCTGCAAAGCTTTCTGTGCAACATTTCAAATCACTTTTTAATTTATATTATACACCAGACAAGGTGTCTAAATAGCCTGGGGATGCGATAGGAAAAGGTTTTCACTGTGGTTATATTTCTGCAAATGATGTACATATTTTTTTTTGCATGCCCATCGTTGGCTCCCCTCTTGTTGCAGATTGAAAGATGTTTATCAGAAATTGTAGGTAACCTAATTCAACTGTCTGCAACACAGATTCTTTTGGGGGTAGAAATGGGTTCAATGGATATTGGAACCGCGAAGCAGCATGCTAAACTAATATTTGTAGCGACTGCTGTCTACAGACTGTGTATTGCATCGTACTGGCTACAACAGGAACCACCTTTATTGATGGAATGGCAGTCTAGGTTTTTTGTAATTCATAATATGGAACATAGGGCCCCATTAGGATGACGGGCGGACATTGTCCGCCCGCCACCCTATCGTAGAACGGGACCGCCCGCCATAAGGGCGGGGGTCCTGTGGGGGGAATTAGGATGTGCCCGGCACAGTGGCGGGCACCTCCTGTAGTTTTTGCATTGTGGCGGGCGGTGCACTCTGCACCTCTGCACGTAATGGGACCCATAGTCTCTATGCTCTCAAGGGAACACGGAAAAAGAAACTTGGAGAACAAATATGGGGCTTAGTCACACAGTGTCTTGAGTCGTAAAACAGGGTTACATCTTCTCTTTAGTGCCAGCTGGTAGAATCAAGTTAAATGTCTTAATACCTATTGCTCTATAGCCCAATGTGATTTGTCTTATCTCTTTCTTTTTTTCCTTTTTTGGATTGCTCATAATATACTTTGTAAATTCCGTTTGGTCTAAAATGCTTTGTCTTAACTCTCGTAATATTCTAATATGTTATGATCTATTCTGTGATAATTTTTTTTGTATTAGAATGACTCATACCAACCGATTCATGTATTTGCCAAAAATAGATAAAAAAAAGAAATCCCTTCTCTCAATCCCCTTTCCTAACTCCCTCCATCCCCTCACTACACTTCTCTCTCCCTCACTCCCCATCTCTCACTTTCCCTTACCCCCATTTTCTCATCCTCATACCCCTTCCCTCACTGTCACTCCACTTCTCTTACCTTCACTCCCCTTACCCTGTTCTACTTCTCACTCTTCGTCTCCTACTCCCCTTCCCTGTCTCCGTCCCCGGCTCCTCTTTTCTCACTCCCCCTCCCTCACTTTCCTTTCCTTACTGCCCTTCCCTTACTCTTTCACTCCACTTACCTCATTCCCCTACCCTTAGTCCCCTTCTGCCAGTCACTCTTTGACTCCCCTTTACTCACTCACCATACTACCCTTTCCTCACTCATTCCCTCAGTTCCTTCCTCCCCTTCCCTCAGTCATTTCAGTCATTCATTTATACACTACACATTCATTCAAAAAAGTATGACACAGTATATAAGAAATATAGCTCTTCTTAGAGAAGTGAAGTTAGTTCTTACAACTTTTTTTTGTTTTAAATATTTTTTCTTTTTTAATCAATTTTATATATTTTTTGTTACAAAAAAATAAACAGGTAACCAAAAACTGCTCAACAGGAACAAAAATAATGAAAGTAAAAAATTAATTGCGGGGGCATGTGTGCTGCCTCTTCTTTAGCACAATCAAGTCTATGCTCTGCTCTCCATAACACAAGATTTCATTGCAAAAGTTGAAACAAATATGCAAGTCCGCAAAATCCGGCCGGATGTCTAGAGTTCTTGTAGATGGAGATGCTCCCGATGAAGATGTACTGGGGACAGCAGCTGCAGGATTGTCCCTGATATGCTGAGTTGATGCCCGAGCATAGTTGTTTGGATGAACATTTTTTAGATGATGCACCATAGTATGAATAATAAAGGAATAATGTTGGGTGGGATCACCTCTCGATAGAATGGAGCCACAGATGTTGCAAGCAACCTTCGGGGCATTCACCTTTTTTTGCCCTTCTGGGTATGTAAAAAATTTCCAAACAAAAGAGTCTTTTGTTTTCTTAACCTTTGGTTGTTCAGGTAAATACTCCACATCAGAGTCTGATGATTCCTGTGGCTGCTGTTGTTCTGCCATTTTCAAATCTTGAAGAAAACACTGAAGATGCTTCTCCCAAGGAAGTGAAACAGATTGTAAGGGAAGTGGGTGGGGTTTTTAAAGATTTGGAAAATAAACTATTATAACCCAGTCAAAAGTGTTGTTTTCAAGTCACATGACTTTACGTGCGCGCAAGGTGCGCGCACAATTTTCGCACGTCGCATATGAATGACGCACCCTCGAGGTAGAAGTGAGTCAAAAACAAAAGTGGAGAACATGAAAAGGGGTCAGGGTAGAGACTCCCTGACCCCCTATGCCTTCTCAGGGGATCCCTGAAGGACGCCTAAGGGCAACAAAACCATTTATTTTTGAATCGCAAGATGTGCGCACGTTGGAAAAAAAAGACAAAAAAATATGATGTTTAGATGTTGGTTGGCTCTAAAAAGAGCTGTTGTGTTCATTGAGTGTTTTTTGTACCTACAAGTAAGTACCGATGCAGAGTCTAAAGTTCAAGAGGAAGACTCTGTTTCCCTCATCTGTGAAATGTACACCGTCTCCTTTATAAATGCCTTGCAAGTTGTAACGCAACTTGTTGTGGTATTTAGAACCCATTCTATAGTCTCTGAGGATAGCAGAAACAGACTTATTCACACGTTTCCTTGCTTTCTCAATCTGTGGACAATGTTGGTTGGACCCTTTCCATTTTTGCCTTTGGCATATATTAGAATATACAACGGCAGTTTGTCGAAAAATAAATATATAATAAATATAATAATTGATACATTTTTGAATTAGCATTTAAAAAACCTTTGCAATTCACTTTAAAAACCATAGGTTTCACACAAGTTATAGTTAGGAATTAGCATTTAAAAAACCTTAGAAATTCACTGAAAAAATCATAGGTTTCACCGATGTTATAGTTAGCTGGACATTTCTCTCATACAAAACCTTTGAAATTCCCCTGTTATAGTTAGTTCAGCTAACTATAAGTCGTGCACCCGCAATGCACTGCTGATGACTTCACATATTAAATCACTCATGACATAGTCAGTGACATCACTCATGACATCACTCATGACATCTCAAATGACATCACTGATGACATCATCCTTGTGAAAGAGTGGCAGACCTCCTCTTACCCTAATATAATCTTTGATACACACATTCAAAAATAGAAACTAAAATGTTCAAAAAAATGGAGATACCAATACCAGTTACAACAACCTATTCAGTAATTCCACCATCTATATACACATCCACTCATTCACTAACAGTTCTATATAGTCACTCATACATGTACTCACTCATCATATGTACTGATACACCTATACATCCTGTTACATAACACCAGTCATCCATAGTTACTCACACATGCAAATAAACCATCAAACATCCATTTATTTGCATATACAGCTATACACACACTACCACACTTACTTTTACGGAAACGTACACATACTTACTGTCTTAAACAATCCCTTATACAAACACATACTTATTTAAACAGGAACTCTTCCAATATCTCACTTTCACATATACTCACTTATATACATCAATACTCACATATACTAGATTAAAACATATGGAGTTACTCATAAAGATACTATTGAGACAGTCATTCACTCAGTAACACACCCATACACACACTCATCCACCCATACAGTCCTGCACACATGCTGTCTTCAAAACACATACAAACAGTGAGTCAGTCATTCATGCATCTATGCGCTATGTAATACTCCCCACCAATCCATACAGACACTCATACTGATACTCAGAAAAACAACTAATAACCCATATGCACACTCATGTAGCTACTCACCAACCAATGCAGCCACTTATACACAAAGTGAGACACTGATACATATATTTAAATATTTAAACATTACTCGCTAGGCATCTATAAAAAATTAATACTGGCTGAGAAAAGTAAATATTTTACACAAAAAATTGAGGAGTATAAAAACTCTAACAAAGAACTCTTCTCGACAGTTAGAAAACTGAAAACACAAACAACAATATGCCCATTGAAATGAGCTCAGACTTTTGTAACACACTGGGCCAGTACTTTGTCGAAAAAGTATCTATAGTTTACGAATCATTTAGAGGATTGGAGGTGGATAGGCACAAGCAGACTAAAATACAGACACAAGAAGAGAGTTCATGCCATTCACTTGGTCACAGTTTTCTTTTTCAGCCCCCCTCTTATGAAGAGATTCTTCAGGTGGTCAGGTCAACAAAATCGGGTGGTACATCTGACCCCGCCCGCCGAAGGTGATGCACCTATTCGACAACCTTCTGAGCGAGCAACTATACCTGCTTTTCACCAATATAATTAAAAGTAAGCATGGGCGGAAAATCCGTTACGCTCGCGGATTTTGCGGATTTTTGGTAAATTCGCAATCCGCGAGATTCGCGAATTTCCCGCAAAATCCGCAAATCCGCGAGCAGCGGATTTTATGGCTTGCTCGCACTGTTCGCGTGAGTTCGCGGCTTCCCAGTTCAACTTCGCGCCCCGCGAATAAGCGCTAAATTGCAGAAATACGATCTTAGCAAAACTGAAACTACTTACCAGGTTCAAAAGTTCAAGCTCATCATTAGTAGCCATTTCCTGTAGTGCTTCCTGAGGGGCCCCTCCAGAGTTCAGTTGCCTACTTGCAACTATTATGTGACCCTGCTCTGACCCTCAGAATAGTTACACAAAGGTCCTTAATTACAGCTAAGGCAGACAAGCAGGAGCCAGGCTGGAAGTTCAAATCCAGTGACACATTAATCAGCCCCTAATTCATTATTGTCAGTTGGGGCAGGGCAGGTGTTGTAACTAATTTTGCAACAATGAAAGCACTTAGCAAGTGCAAAAGATCACTAATCAGGAAGCACTAATATTCTGTGACACATTAATCAGACCCAAATTAATTCAGGTCACTTGAGGCAGGGAAGGTGTGCTTTGCTTTGCCGAAAATAATGTACACTGGACAACCAGAGGGTGCGGTGATGAAACAGAGGGTGGCATGGGTGGGCCAGAGGGTGGCATGAGTAGTCAGAGAGTGGCAGTGGTGACAGAGAGTGGCAGTGATGAAGAAGAGTGTCCCAAACAGGCGGGACACGTAGAAACAACAAGTTCGCAAAACTTGCGACCCGACAGGTAAGTTCGCGTTTGCGAAATTGTACAAAACCCTCGCGAACTGGCAGAAACCTGCGCGAACACACAAAAAAAAATCCGCAAATTCGCGAGAATTCGCGGATTTTGAGGATTGCGAGTTCGCAAATCCTCAAAATTCGCGAACGCGAGATTCGCAAAATTCGCCCATGCTTAATTAAAACCAATCAGTTCGCCGCACCTTGGAAAACAGCTTCGGTACTACCCTTCCTTAAGAAATCCAATTTAGATCCCCTAGAACCAGGTAAATACAGACCTATTGCGAGGATACCTTTTGCCTCGAAAGTATTAGAGAAGCTTCTGAATAGACAGTTGTCACAATTCCTGACAGAAGCAAATGTATTGGACTACTAGCAATTCGGTTTCCGTGAAGGGCACGGAACATAGACCGCTTTGCTGATGGCCACCGAGGAGCTTAGGAGTGTTCTGGATGCCGGGGGGAAGGCCTCCCTGGTTTTGTTAGATCTGTCTGCGGCCTTTGACACGGTAAACCACAACACTCTACTTAACCGGCTCAAATGAGGCTGGACTACACAGGTCAGCTCAGGCCCTGCTAGCATCCTTTTTATCCAACAGGTCCTTTACGGTGGAACTGGGAGAAGCCAAATCCAAAGCCTTTACATTTCCTTGTGGGGTACCCCATGGGTCGTCACTAAGCCTCACCCTTTTCAACCTTTATGTGGCACCCCTGGCAGCTATTATTTGGAACTGTGGCTTTCTCCCAGTTTCATACGCAGATGACACGCAAATAGTGGTCTCCATCTCTAACAACACACAAGAGACAGCGACCAGGTTCAAATACTGCTTTGGAACAAATCACTTACTGGATGCAGACTAATTATCTCAAGCTTAATGGCGACAAAAGTGAAGTGTTGCTGTTAGGCTCAGACATTCATTCTTGGTCCCAGGACTGGTGGCCAGATAATCTAGGGCAATGTCCTTTGCCAGTACCCAAGGTAAAAAACCTAAGCATACTCCTAGATAACAAACTGTCCTGTGAAGCACAAACCAACAAGCTATCATCATCGATATGGTTCATCCTGAAGATGATTAGGAAGAAGTTGTTACCTTTCATTCCGCTGACATCATGCAAAACAGTAGTAACCATGCTGGCATTATCAAGACTAGGCTACTGTAATGCGCTTTAAGCGGGGATGCAGTCCCAACACCTCATGAAACTCCAACGTTTACAAAATGCAGCAGCACGACTGGTGCTGAACATACCTAAACATGAGTCCATAGCCCACGGGTTGAGAGCTCTGCATTGGTTACCTATGAAAAACAGAATAAAATGTAAATCCTTGTGTCTGGCATATAAAGCCCTGCATGGGGTAGGCCCACAGTCGTTAAAAATCCACTTGGTAAGTTACCAGCCGAACAGGTCCTTGAGATCCAGCGACCTCAATCTAATACAGGTCCCCAGATATAAACAACTCAGATGGGGAGGGAGAAGCTTCCTGCTGTATGCAGCGAAGGCGTGGAATCAACTTCCAATTTCAATCAAGAACTGCCCCTCTCTACTCTCCTTTCGTAAAGAGATAAAAACATGGTTATTCAGTTTGGGCTAGTCGTGCTCCGGTTTGAGCAGTTCGGTCTAGTATTCTATTTAGCGCCAAGACGCCCATAGGCATTTGCCGAGTTTACAAATCCATAATCAAATCAAATATATGTATTCACTAAGATACACTTAATAAGTCAGTTTACCAATCAATTTTACAAAAAAAACATCCATTTAGACACTTATTTACCCATTTATTCTTCCATCAACCTTTAGATATACATATATAAAAAATATTTAATTTTCAGAAAGACACACATTCACTGGATAATGTCATCAGTGATGTCATCAGTGATGTCATTTGAGATGTCATCAGTGATGTCATGAGTGATGTCACTGACCATGTCATGAGTGATGTAATATGTGACGTCGTCAGCAGTGCATTGCGGGCGCGCGAGTTATAGTTAGCTGAACTAACTATAATAGGGGAATTTCAAAGGTGTTGTATGAGAGAAATGTCTAGCTAACTATGACATGGGTGAAACCTATGATTTTTTCAGTGAATTTCTAAGGTTTTTTAAATTCTAATTCCTAACTATAACGTGGCTGAAACCTATGGTTTTTTCAGTGAATTTCTAAGGTTTTTTAAATGCTAATTTCTACCTATAATGTGGCTGAAACCTACGTTTTTTTCTGTGAATTTCAAAGGTTTTGTAAATGATAATTTTTAAGCGTATTAATTGTTATATTTTTTATACTGATTTACTACATTGTTTTAAAGTATTTATTTTTAGATATTTTATTTTTTAAATTACATTACATATTTTTAATATAAATTGAAAATAAATGTTTTTAAAAATATTGAAATTGCAATATTTGTTTTTTTAATTTAGTTTTTAAAAAAATGTATATATATTTTATATAGCAGGCAATGATATCCTACGGAAGGAAATTCAAATTACTGGTAAGAACTGTTAAAATGTATTTTCAGGATCAGTACTGGTCTGAAAGATGCAGCACTGCGTTCTCTCCTGATAACCAGGTGAGTAAATCAAAATTCGTAGTTTGGCTGATTTTAGAGGAATTTTTTTAAGTTCCAAAACTCCACACTTAGAAGAATTTCCAAGTGAAAGCAGTCAATGTTAGCCTATGAAAGGAAATTCAAGTTACTGTAAGTACAGTTAGAATTACTTTTCAGGATCAGTAGTGAGCTGAAAGATGCAGCACTGTGGTCTCTCCTGATAACAGAAGAGTAAATCGGAATTCGTAGTTTGGCTGATTTTAGAGGAATATTTATACGTTTAAAAATAGACAAACTTTTCTGGTGAAAACCACACAATAGATTCCTATGGAAGGAAATGCAAGTTACTGTTAAGTACGCTTAGATTTACTTTTCAGGGTCCGTACTGACTCAAAGATGCAGCACTGACATCTCTCGTGATGAGTGATGAGTAAATCGGAATTCGTATTTCTGCTGATTTTAGAGGAATATTTTGCTCAATAGTGAAGGAAGGGGCAGGGTCTGGGGAGACATGTGTGCAAACACGCCCTGTGGCGCGTTTTAAGTTGGGGAATTAATTCCTCTTCAATCCTGAGGTCCCCTGTGGCCCAACTAGCTCACCAGGTACCTCCAGTATGCGCCAGGGAGCTGCATTGCAGAGAGGTGTTCAGATGCCACATCCCCTTTTTACAACAGCTCTGTGGTGCTTACTGGAGGTACCTGTTGGGCTAGTTGGCCCCTAGAAGACCTCTGGATTGAAGAGAAATTAATTCCCCAACTTAAAACGCACCACAGGGTATGCTTGCAAACATATCACCTCAAGCAGCGCCCCCTACCTTCACCACTGTGCAAACGCGTCCCGTAGCGCATTCTAAGTTGGGGGATTAAGTCCCTTTGCATACTGGGGGTCCCTGGGGGCCTACTAGCCCACCAGGAACCTCCAGTATGCGACAGGGGGCTGCGTTGCAGAGAGGTGTAAAAAAGGGCGTGGCCTCATTACACCTCTCTGCAACGCAGCCCCCTGGCACGTTTCCAGAGGGGGAACTAAATCCCCTTGAATACTGGGGGTCCCTGTGGGCCAACTAGCCCACCTGGAACCTCCAGTATGCGCCAGGGAGCTGCGTTGCAGAGAGGTGTAAAAAGGGGCATGGCCTCATTACACCTCTCTTCAAGGCAGCCCCCTGGCGCATACTGGAGGTTCCTTGTGGGCTGCTTGGCCCCCAGGGATCCCCAGTATTCAAGGGGAATTACTTCCCCCTCTGAAAACGCGCCAGGGGGTGCATTTGCAGAGTGGTGCAGGGAGGGGGCGTGGCTTCCTCCCCATCCGGTTTTTGAAAACATTTTTTTTAAGAAGGGGGGCTGTGTAGCCACCCTTCTTTCTTTTGGGGGGTCCCTGGGGACCCCATCCCCCAGGGCCTGACCCCCAATATTTATTTATTTATTTTTTTAATGGGAAGGGGGCCGTGTGGGAACCCTCCTGTGGCTAATTCCAGGCCCGGGGACCCCATCCCCCAGGGCATGGCCACATTTTTTTGTATTTTTTTAAGGAGGGGGGCTGCATAGCCCCCCTCCTCAGGCCACTTAAGGCCCCAGGGACTCCATCCCCCGGGGCCGGCCAGACTCCTTTTTTTATTTTATTTTTGTATTATTTGGAGAGGGGGGCCGTGTGGCCCCCCTCCCGGGCCACTTCTGGCCCGGGGACCCCCATCCCCCGAGGCCTGGCCCTCTCCGTTGGGGACCGTGGGGGGGTCTCCAAGCCCCCCATGTTCCCTGCCGACTCCTCCCATCCTGTGGGAGCCGGCATTGCTTTTCTGCATGGGGAGCAGCTAACGTGCTGCTCCCCATGCAGAAAAGCAATCGCCTTTGGTTTTTGAAAACCAAAGCAGTTTGCTATGGTAGGGCATGAGCCGCGAGGCTCCCGCCCTACCATAGCAAACTACAGTGTGTCTGGGGTGGGCACCCCGGGACACTGCAGAAGCCGGCCCTGGGGTGGCGGTTAACAGGGTCACAACAAGGCTCCAGGAGGGGGGCCGCGCAGCCCCTCTCCCAACATTCAAAAACCCTGGGGATGTGGTCCCTGGGGCTGAATATTAGACCCCCAGGGAGCGGTCCCGGGGCATGTGGAGGACTTTAGCCCCCCACACAGGTTTTTTTATTTAAAAAAAAAGAAGCCCTGGGGGTGGCGGTCCCCATGGCTGGGGGGCCCCTATGGGCCCCCCATTATTATAACTAAAAGAAGCCCCGGGGTGGCAGTCCCCGGGGCTGCGGGGTAGCTGTGAGTCCCCATGCATACATAACATTAAAGCCCCGGGTGTGGCGGTCCCCGGGGCTGGGGGGCCCATCTGGGCCCCCCATTATAATTAAGAAAATTGCCCCCTGGATTTGGCCCCCCGGGGGCTAATTACCAATAAAGCGGCTTCGGGTTTTTTTTTTCTCGCGGGATACGCGTACCCTACGCGTATCCCGCAAATTTATTTAAAAAAATCTAAATTTGTTTTTTGGCCTTGGGGTCCTTGTGGGACCCCCTGAGCAGGCCTAGGGGGTCAGGGTGTTTGTACCCTGCCCCCTTTTCTTGTTTTTTGTATTTCATTTTCAGTTTTCTTGTGCCTGAGTTCTATTGAGGCACAAGATGGCTGCCAACACTTCCTGGCTTAGAGTGTTGACAGCCAATTAGCTAAAAGCTCGTCTATAGATATATCTATGATTTTACTTTTGATTTTCTCAGGAACTACTGAACGGATTTACACCATTTAACAAAAAGGTTGATCTGCCTTTTTGCCAAGTTTGGTGTAATTCCATTCAGCAGTTCGGGCTGTAGCCTCACTTAAAGGTCCCTATGGAAAATTGCATGGGGAAAACATGTTTTGGGAACACCCTTTTTTCTCAGCCTCCGCTTGACGAATCACCCCGAAACTTTCAGGATAGGAGCGGAGCGCCTCATCTTCTTGAAGAATTTTGGAAAGATTCGTCATCCGGCGCCAAAGGTATTCCAGATAGAATGTTGCCGATTTCCTATGGAAACCAGGTCCTAACTATAACTACCTACTGGCGACCACCAGTAGGTAATATATTTACACATATATTCATATATATATGCATACATATTCACTACAAAAACAAAGGTTATAGGGATGTTCTAGTTAGGAAGTAGTCATAAAAAAAGCCCTAGAAATTCATTGAGAAAAACAAAGATTACAGGCAAGTTATAGTTAGGCTCACATTGCACTCGTACAAAACCATAGTAATTTAGCAGATATAGTTACCTGCGCTGACTATAACTTCACCTACGCAATGCACTGCTTATGACCTCACATGTTACATCACTCACGGCATTATCATATCAATGACATCACTGATGACATCTTTAATGACATCATCCAGTAAGCGTGATAGTATTTCTAGTATTTTTAATATGTCATTAGAGTGGTTGTGAGACTGTGCGAATCTGTTTTTGAATTGCTCTGTGAGTGGCCATATAGGTGTTGGAGTGGATGTATTAGTGGCTGTATGGGTTTATGAGTGGGCATGTTAGTGACAGTATTGGAGGGTGAATGGTTGTATGAGTGGCTGTATTTGAGAGTGAGCGTGTTTGGGTGTAGCTCTTTGGGTGAGTAAGTGGTATGGGAGTGGCTGCATTGTAAAGTGAGTGATAAAGTGAGTGACTGTGTGAGTGGTTGTATGGGTGAGTCAGTGGCTGTATGAGTGCCTGCATAGGTGTATGTATAGGTGTATGGGTATGTGTGTGTGTGTGTGAGTAACTGTATGGGTAGATCTGTGGTTGTGTGCATGGCTGTATGGGTAAGAGAGTGGGTATCTGAGTGGCTATATAGTTCACTGAGTATTTGTTTGGATGTGTGTATAGGTAAGTGTGTGGTTGTCTGTGGCTGTATTGGAAAGTATATTTCTATGTGAGTGGGTGTATGAGTGAGTGAGTGGGTATGTGAGTGGTTATATGGATGTGTGAATGTGTATGTAAGTAGTTGTGGGAGTGAGCAGCTGTGAGTGTCTTTATAGATGAGTGGCAAACGTTGTTTGGGTGAGTGAGTGGTTATGTGAGTGGTTGTATGAGTGAATGAGTGGGTGTGCAAGTGGCTCTATGGATAAGTTATAGGGTGTGTGACTGGCTGTGTGGGAGACTAAGTGAGAATGGGAGAGGGTCTATGGGACACTATGTGGTTGTCTCAGTCACTGCTTATGTGACTGATGGCATGTGTTAGTATCTGTATGAGCAAGTGAGTGGTTGTGGGCATATTTGCATGGGTGAGTTAGTGGCTGTTTAAGTGCTTGTACAAGGGAGTGAGTGGATGTGTGAGTGGTTCTGTAGATGAGTAAGTGGTTGTATGAGTACAGGTATGGGTCTGTGAATGGGTATGAGAGTGGTTGTGTGGGTGTTTGAATGGGTGTATCAGAGGTTTATGGGGGTTCAAGTAGATGTGTGAGTGGTTCTGTGGATGATGGCATTAGTGATATAATTTCAGAAATCATCAGTGATGCCACTGACCGTTTCATGAGTGCTGTAATATGTGAGGTCATAGTGCATAGGCTATAGTTAGGTCAAGAAACCACAACTGCTGAATTTCAATAGTTTTGTATGAGTGAAAACTGAGCCTAAGTAACCCTTGTAACCTTTGGTTCTTTCAATGAATTTTGAAAGCTTTTTAATTCTTTTTCCTAACAATAACGTTTGTTTATTTTTGTTTCTGGGTGATCCACCAAGCAGGGGTTGAGAAAAAAGCAAGACCTTTAATTAATTCAGATCCTGGGGGTGACGATCCCTGAGGCAAAAAACAGCTTGCAAAGGGGCTCCCCTCCCCTTTAAGATGAGTAATGGCTCTCGGGAATGAGTACTGAGGCCTTTTAAAAAATAGGGGAGAGGGTCACGCCCTCTGCTTTTGGAAAAAAAACAGCCCTGGGTGATGGAGAATGGAGTCCCAAAGGCCTAATAGGGCTCGGGGAGAGGTGTCATGTGGCCACTCACCTTTAATGAAAACAGAAGGCTCTGGTGGATGGGATACCCAGGGTCTAGCAAGGCTTGGGAAGGGGGCATTTTGGCTCCCTGGGGTGGGCTCCCAGGCCTTGATGGCTCAGGATGGGGATCACATGGTCCACTTCCCTTTTTTGATGATTCTGGTTCTGGTCTCCCCTGGAACTATAATTGCTCGGGGAGGGGGGACGCTAGTCCTCCTCCTCTTAATGAAAGAAAGTGGTCCCAGCCACCATATTGTTTTTAATCCAGTGGGCATCTAGCGGGTTCACAAGCAACATTTGCCCATTTTGTAGGTTTTGGCCCCAGGTGAGGTCTGTTTGGGTCCCCCCCATAGGGCACAGGGAACAGAGTATACCTACTGTGCCACCTTATTTTTTTAATTTAATCTTTCAGGACAGGGGACTAAGTTCCTGACTCCTGACAGGAGCATGTTTCAGATGTTGCTGGAAGCCAATCATAGTAGTCACTCCAGTGGGATTGTTAACTCCTGCAAGGACAAATTGTCCCAAGGGAAAAAAAGCTCCCTTGGCCAAACAGAATGCTCCATTTTTAAGTCTCTCGCAGACCCAGTCATCCAGATTTATTAATATTTTTGGCTCTTCGTTTCTGAAAAACTACTTCCATATTCGGTGTATTTCTGTTCAGCAGTTTTTGCTGTAGCCCTGCCTTCTATTGAAAATGCATAAGGATTTTGTGTTTTAGAACCCCCATACAGATCACCTCAAAAAGTTTCCATGCACAAACTAGTCAAAATGTAGCACCCTTTTGGAATGTTTTGTTGAGATTCATCAAATGGGGCCAAGGTTATTATCAACACAAAAAACACTTTTACTTTGGAACAGCTGGGTTAACTATTACTACCCAGTGGCGACTGCGACTGGGTAAATTTGATTCAACATCTTGCCTGTTTTATCCTCCAACTACATTTCCATTCCTTTCTCTATCTCCCTTCTTTTATGTCTTTGTTTGAACTGCATAGCCATGAAAAATACTTATTGCTAACAATATATATAAAGTGGATTTCAGGTCTTCCGTTTCAACCAGTGGCTTTCCTCGAACAGCCTTTTTTCAGCTAGTGACTTGATACTTTGACAATCACTTTTTGGCTCAGCCAGTAGAGTATTCATCTCTTGCCTAATATGATTGGTTGTAAGGGTGTATACTTCTGCCTTCTTTTCACTGCTTTCAATGATCTATATGAACTATTACTTTACAACTGCAGCCTTCTCTGACTACTGCTGCTGGGTCCTTCTCGATTGTCTTGTTCTAAGGTGCTCTATAGCTGCATGCATAAGGAAATTAAATCAAGATCTATTGGTGTTAGACCTGGCAGCATTGGCGTGGGCCTCCCTTCCTTTTTTGCTGTTACCTCATGTGTTTTTGCTGGCATTAGATGCTTTGGGCACTGTGCCACTGCTGTCCAGTGCCACAGTGCGAGTGCTCCCTTCTGTAAATTGATGTATCGATTAGTGGTTTCATGAGTGGATGTTTGGTTAACTTGCCAGATCCTACTACAGTGCACTGAGTATGCCCAGGGCGTGTAAATCCAAATGCTGCTAGTGGGCTTGCAGCACTGGTTGTGCTACCCACAGAAGCAGCCTTGTAAAATGTGTCTAAGGTCTGCCATTGCAAAGCCTGCACCCAATCTGGTACTGTCATGCTGACTGGGCTAGTGCACCCACGTGCCAGTCCCTAAACCTTTCCTTGACTTCATATCAGACACCCCTATGATAAGCCCAAGGGCAGGGTGCATTGTAAGTATAAGGTAGGACAAGCCCTAATGTGGGGGGCATGTCCTAATAGTGAATTACAGCCATTTTCAATTTTTTACTATTACAAGGCTACCTGTTCTCCATAGGCCAGAATGGGCTGTCAGAATTGCTACACTTTATAAGCCTTACAGGCTCAGAGAACATGGTAGAAATTCCAGTTTAGTATGCCTGGACTCAGAATAATAAAATACATCTTTTAGTGAAGTTTATTTTAATATTCTGTGTTTGCAAATACCACTTTTAGAAAGTAGGTATTTGCTGGTCCAACTATTTAAGCCTGCCTCTGCTAGGTTGGGTATTCCTTTGTCTGGGTTTGTGAGTGACAGGGTTGGTGGATTCCAGGGGACAGGCAGGGGTAGCAAGGTGGTAAATAGAGAGATCTGCATCTAGATGGGAGGGAGGTGTTGCACCTGGGACCTGAATACAGCTGGGCTTTCCCTTTACAATGCCGGCTCCGCCCCCTGTGGTGCGTCTGATGTCTCTGCTCTGCACACTGAAGGAAGAGAAGGAAGACTGTCAACAAAGTGCTCCAGGACTGTACTTGCCTTCCACAATGCTGGCTCCACCTCCTGTGAGGCGTCTGATGTGCCTGCCCTGCGCTGTGAAAGGTCTGGTAAACCGAGTGCTTCAGAAC
Source organism: Lissotriton vulgaris (assembly GCF_964263255.1). NCBI lineage: Eukaryota > Metazoa > Chordata > Amphibia > Caudata > Salamandridae > Lissotriton > Lissotriton vulgaris. Next base: position 976,275,278 of record NC_141687.1, on the reverse strand, counting down.
TGGTTTGGACTAGGCACAAGCCCCTCTCCCCTCAGAGAACAAATGATTTTGGGGTATAAAGATTGGGACCCTGATCCCATGAATTTAGATCACTTCTGGACTTACAAGACGAAACCTCTGCTGAGGAGAAGGAACCTGAAGAAATTGAGGAGAGACTGTTCCCAAGCTGAAGTGCTGTTTGGGGGTTGGCCTGCAGTGGTTGCCTGACTGCCAAAGAGAGGAGAAAAAACTTTTTTTGCATTTTCTTCCAACTTGTGCAAAGATCTCCAAGGGCTTGGAAGAGAGCTTGCCCCCTGACCGACGTCCCAGGACCACTGCCTTTGTGAATTGCTGCTGGAAACAAGTGGCTACAGAGGCAGGGAGCTGTGATCGACTCTCACGACCAGCCTGGTGTCCTATAGGCACCGCATCAAGCAACGTCCACCTCAAACAATGCAAGCTCTGTTCTCACCGACTCTGTCCTGACGCTGTCACCGAGCCGTAGCCTGCACGGCGACTGGTAGACACCGCGACGTGCAACGCCTTGCTACACCGAATCGAAACGGGAAGACAACGCAACGATCACCGGAACTGGCTCGCACATCCATGCCGGCCACCCCAAGAAAAAGGTACTGTGACTGAGATTGTTGATATTTGAGTGGGCTAAAGCAAATTACGGATGCCTACCTCAACGTCCCTTGCCACCAGGAGGTAACTTGTTTTCTGCTGCCCAGTGTTTCCCGCGCTGTAAGCGCCACCGCCAGCCAGTCCCTCCTTCTGCCGCGACCTACCAACCCAGCGGCCACAGTGTGGAGGGACTACACAGTCCAGAGTGCCGAGCAGGACTGCCCCGCCCACCAGCCGCACTTCAGCGCTGGGAGGCGCTTAAAGATCCAGCACTTGCCCGGGGGAGCGGGAGAACTCCGCTAAAGCAAATTACAGACGCCTACCTCGACGTCCTTTGCCACCAGGAGGTAACTTGTTTTCTGCTGCCCAGTGTTTCCCACGCTGTAAGCGCCACCACCAGCCAGTCCCTCCCGCCGCCGCGACCTACCAACCCAGCGGCTGCAGTGTGGAGGGACTACACGGTCCAGAATGCCGACCGGGACTGCCCCGCCCACCAGCCACACTTCCGCGCCCGGAGGCGCTTAAAGATCCAGCGCTTGCCCGGGGGAGCGGGAGAACTACGCTAAAGCGAATTACAGACACCTACCCCGACGTCCCTTGCCACCAGGAGATAACTTGTTTTCAGCTGCCCAGTGTTTCCTGCGCTGTAAGCGCCACTGCCAGCCATTCCCTCCCACCGCCGGGACCTACCAACCCAGCGGCCACAGTGTGGAGGGACTACACAGTCCAGAGTGCCAAGCGGGACTGCCCCGCCCACCAGCCACACTTCCGTGCCCGGAGGCGCTTAAAGATCCAGCGCTTGCCCCGCGTCGCGGGACGCGTGCGGGCGGTCGCCTGCCTGAGCTCGAGCAGAGGGCGGGCCGTCTGTGGCCGTCAGAGGCAGGAAGAGACTGGACTGGGTCACTCCCTTTGATCTTCCTTAACTCGTGAGACTTTATATTTTTGTGTTTAATTGTAGTTTTATTTATAGTTGTTTTTAATATTAAATTGACTCTTTCTAACTGCTCCTAAAATCTCGAGCTAAGCATATGACCCTGTGAATGACAATGACATCAAAAAACGCTAAGGGGAACAAGCCAGGAAACAAGGCGATTTGGGTAAATGGCACTCTTGAAGCATTTATTACCAGGGTTACGTCTATATTAGAAAAGGAGATTGCTCAAACTGAAGTGCGTATATCCTCTGACTTTATGTCTTTGAGAAGATCTTCCCTGGGGGGGATAGCCTTAGTACCTTCTCCCGAACAACCAATAGTCCTAACCTCTCAGAGTGTAATCACTACACAGCAACAACAAGATTTATCTGTAATTTTAGACACAAGTGGACCTGATTTAAGTATAGAATCATTCATGGTCTCACCCAGAGCATCCATAGCCCCGAGTGATAACATACAAACAGTTAATACACCATCCCCAGATTCTAATACCCAAATACAAGCACAGGCGCTAGGTACCAATCTGAAGCGGAAGCGGCGCGGCAATATACAAAAGGGCGGATGTTCGAAGAAGTCCAAAGTTTTGCAACCTAACGCTATTGATAGGACAAACACAGATAGGTTTAATAGACTTAAACAAGCAGGGAACACTAACATTATTTCAACTAGTCCTCCTGTAATCATTGAGGATACATTACAGAGAGAATTGAGCGGCAACGATTTTTCCTTAGAAAATTTTGAACATCTAGTAAGATCGCTAATCCTGCCGTTAATAGAATGTACAAAAAGGATTAGCAACCAGCTAGGGGCACTTGAAAATATAACCCAGGCCAACTCAGCGATGCTGGAGAAGAGGCTGAGGTTAAAACACAGACAAACAGTACTGAAAAAACACTTCCCGCTAAAAAGGTAGTAGTCCCAAAAGGGAACTCAAGGCAAGTAAGGAGTGACACACCAAAGTTAGAATGTGGAAATACTGCACATACGGTCCCAACAGTAATTACAAGTAAAGTAAATGAAGGGCAACAGGGTGGACCAAAAAATGGAGTTGTCAATATTACTGAGACATCAGAAATTATACTGGGGACAAACAAAGTAGTAACTAGAAATCAAAATGGGCCCAGGATGAGAGTTGATCTTCCCCCAGCCTCATACCCATACGTTATCATTTTGGCGGGTGTCCCAGAATGGACGCAAGATAGGGTTGAATCTTTCCACGAGCTAAAAAACAAGGTCACGTTTTGGCTAGCTAACAATAGACCCCTTAGACCAGATTTGTGAGGGGAAATCCTAAATGTACGTAGAGTGCACTGGGTGGGACATAAAGTTAAGGATATTAATGGTGACTGCATTATAGTTAATTTTAGAGATCCCAGAGTAGTGTAGTTCATTAGTAGTTTCACCAATTATGAGAATCTGTGTAGCATTTTTTCTTTCGATCTGAGCTATTTTTATCCGATAACCCCAGGAGTTAACAGTGGAATACGGCCATACAACCGACATTATACTAGGGTAAATTCCCGTCAAGGTCATCAACTCCAGGCCCCATCAGCATTGACAAGACATATAGGATTTGTTCCACATGATTTTTATCAAAGCAGTGAAGTAGTGTGGCTCACTGGTTAAAGGCGGCAGACCCGAGAGCAGAGGACGGCCCGGGACCAGGGTTCGATTCCCGGCGCGGCAGGTTTCTGGACCAGGGTCAGCAGACTCGATAATTCTCTCGCCTCGGTGCCCACTCTGATCAGCGATCACACTCGGCAACTCTGGGCATTAGCTTGCCTCATCTTCACTAACGGCCCCACCAGACCGCCGGGGATGCCTGGTCTCACCCTGGAGATACCCATTAAGGGACCATCTCTCAGGGAAGCCAGGAAGGGTTTCGCAGCGGTCGAAACGCCTTGGGACCCTACGGGTAAGTAGTGCGCTATATAAATGCCAATACATTTACATTTACATTATCCTCGAGGTAGGGATTATTTTAATGTTCAAACTAGTAATAGCTTTGAACCTTTATCTGGGCTCGGGGAGGTGGACTGACCAATAGCTGAGACTTTAAAGGCTAGTTATAATGTGGAACTGACTTCCCCGCCAGATAGGGTTACACAGGAGTTTCTGGATCCATTGAACCCATTGGATACAGAACTTGTGAGTAATGTAACCTCATACTATGATATGATTACTGTGCCCCATGAAAGCCTGTCTGGTGATATAAAATCCGTTCAGATAGAAAATGCAGTGATTATTAATGAAGGGGGCAGCAAAAAGGAAAGGACAAAGTGGTCCTTTATCTCATGGAATATAGCCGGTCTTGGATCCAAACTGGATTACCCCTTATGGGTAAAAATGACCAATGACTATGACGTCATATGCCTACAAGAGACATGAGCAAGGGCAGAGCATATTTTAAATGGTTTTAAGACAATATTTACTCCTGCCATCCGTTCATTACATGGCAGAGCCAAGGGTGGGCTCTGCACATATGTTTCAAATTCCTTTCAATGTAAATGTATGGAGACCTTTTATAATAACTGTTTGTACCATATAGAAGGGTTACATCTAAATAATACCATTTGTCTTTTGATTGTGAATATGTACAACAATGTCCCTTCAGTAAATATACTTGGTGTTTTTAAAGCCCTGAAACATGAACTTAGCAATATAATTAGTAACAATAGCAAAGAGTTTCTAATTATATGGGGGGGGGGGCGATTTTAACGTTGGCCTCTGTAATAGAATAGGTAAGGGGAACTGTGGACTAACAGTAGACAGAGATTTTTCATTTAACCACTTTGAACATACAGCAACGGGGGATACTCTGAATGAAATAATGTTCATGAATGACCTTGGTTTTGCTAATATCCTGTGTCAACCAGAAGTTCCCTTCTCCGCTACCTTTATGGGTAGAGGGTTATCATCAGTAATCAACTATATTTTGATATCTACAAAGATAGTGTGTATTTTTCATTGCTGGATATCTCCCTTAGCGATCATTACCCTATAAGGGTGGACATAACAGATCCGCGTATCGATTCTGGTACAACTGAAAATGCATTTAGATTATATTCAAGTCACATTGACATTTCAAGGCAAAATGGATATGCACTTAAGTGGACTAAGGTGGTGCCCGAAGAATTTCTGGGTAAAATTAGAAGGGCCTGTAAGAGAGTTTTAAGACCTGCCTGGATATGGGCGCTGATAATGCAGAAATAATCTCTAGTTTTAGGGCAATAACAATATGTATTAAAAATAATTTATGGGTAGAATTAAAGAACCCAAAAAGCAAACCTAAAGGCTGATTCAACCCAGTATGCACTAAGGCACATTCCAATCTTAAGAAGGCCATGAAATGCCAACCGAGGGATCAGAATTTGATCAGGGACCTTCGTAGAATTTATAAAACCGCAATAAAAAATAGAAGTGAAAAGATGAAGAAGGAAGCGTGGGGGGCATTAGTTGACGCCTCCGAGCTGAAAGATATGACAGCCTTTTGGAAGGCTGCCAATGCACCCTATTTTAAAGATAATACTAAGGCAAGGCTAGAAATTGCTATCTCTGAAGACGAGTGGGTAAACTATTTTAATACACTTTATGATTCCCCATGCATAAACGGTCCACCATTGAGCGAGATGTTAGCATTGGATAAGGATTCAACCTTTGCGAATAAACATAAAGAGGAGTTGAAATTCAGTTTAGCAGAGGTTACTAAGGGGATAAATTCAAGTCTGGGTGGTAAGGCGCCCGGACCGGACGGTGTTCCTGTGGATGTTTTCAAAAAGAACATAGCCTTATGGGCACCTCTACTTACTGTAATATTTAATGCAGCAGATAAGGCAGGACTAGTTAGCACATGGTATGAATCAATTATCGTCCCTATTTTTAAAAAGGGTGACAGGGCTAGATGTGCATGCTACCGCCCAATATCTTTGCTTGATACAACAATCAAAATAATTGGACGGGTCATATAAACAGGCTGCAGTTATGGGCTGAGGAGAATAAGGTAATTAGTGACCTCCAATACGGTTTTAGAGAAGGGATAGGGACAGTTGATCAATGCCTTAACCTATTTATTATTCAAGAGAAGTATACTAAGGTGAAAGAAGGCAGGTTATATTTAACATTTGTGGATCTAACATCCGCCTTCGACTGTGTAACACACAGCATATTATCGCTGATCTTGACTCGGATGGTTGTGGACAACAACATCATCCAGTTCCTTAGAGAACTATATAACGGCGCAAGAGCCACGATTAGATATGGCAAAAGAGGGGAGTGTACTAGAATGTTCAATATAGCGAGGGGTGTGAGGCAAGGATTCGTTCTCGCACCTTCCCTATTCTCTATATAAATTAATTAGCTAGAGAGCATCCTTCTTCAAGATTGTCATGATATGCCCATGGCACAAAAGCGATCACTACCTGCACTCATCTATGCAGATGATGCAGTTTTAATGGCAAGGACTCCCTCGGCTATGCAATTGATGATATCATCATTCAGTACCTTTATGACTAGATTGGATCTGAAGGTTAACTGTACAAAACCTTTTAGTATGAATTGTGGTCGAGGATCTAATCTGAAACAAAGAACAATGTTTATTGACTCTAAACCCTTAGACCACGTTCAAACCTTCCCATATTTAGGAATTCTTTTTGACCGCACTGGACAGTGGGGTAGTGCAGTCAAAAGTAGGAACCTGTTATTTGCCAAATCTATTATGGCCTTTAAACTGTTTAGTAAAAAGCTAGAGAGTAAGCCTGTGAAAGAGCTCCTTTACATATATAAATCTAGTTGTACAGAGGTTGCTATGTATGGAGCGGGAATCTGGGGGGATGCTAATGTCCTTGCTCTTCAGCTAACTGAAAATGGCTTTATTAGATATCTTCTATCCCTACCTGAAAGTATTTCCACCTATAATTGCCATATTGAATTAGGCTTACCCTTTTTAGAGGATATTATCAAGGTTCAGCCAGTTCTTCTTTGGCATAGGATGTGGACAACAAAAGAATGTCAAGTAAACCGTCTCATTTTGGAAGATGTACTGAAAATGGACTGTGTTCGCAGAGTGAAATGGTTGAGATATATAAAGTCATTTCTTGTTAACATCGATCATCTGGAGTATTATGATGACCCTCTATCAATGAATCAGATTCCAAGAAAAGTATTAAAAAAGTTATGTTTAAATTACTTGGAACAATGCAGGTAGAAAATTGAGTTTACCAGGAAAACTGTCTTCTCCCACCAATTGACACTTATCCCGCAGGTTATCCAACCGTATTTAACCCTGCAGATGAGAAATCAGGATAGATTTTTGATCATTCGTTTCAGATTTGGTATCCTTTTTAGACTACTGAGCTTTCCCTCTATTAATAATTGGAGTAGTAATATATGTAATTGTCCCTGCGATAACTTGTCTACACAATCAGATATCATAACAACTCGTAAGAGAGGGTCCGAGGGAGGTGTTTAACGACCAAGCAGGCTAAAACCCCCTGTGTAACTACCTGAATAACAACAAAGCCTGTAGGTCAAGTGGTGCTGAGATATATCAATTAACACTGGTATAATTGCACAAAAAGTGAATCAAACAAAGACTATCAACTGTTGCTGATTAAGTCCTATCAGCCCACCTAATGGCGGAGCCTCATCATGTAGGACTTCCGAACCTAGGTCTGTGTGCGATCGCCCAGTTGTATTTTAGCGACGCATCACAAGACCAAGGTATGGTCACCGCAGTTGTTAGTCCAGAAGGTGAGGCTGATATGTGCAGTGCAAAAATTAAAGTAAAGTGAAGTGTATTAAAATGGCTATCAAAGCAAACAAAGACCTTTAATAGTGTTTGCCTGGACATCAGATTAAAAAATAGTGGAATGACAGTGTGAAAAAATCACTGTCTAACTTGCTTGGTAGAAATCCAAAATATATAGATCTTTTTTGGATTTCTACCAAGCAAGTTAGACAGTGATTTTTTCACACTGTCATTCCACTATTTTTTAATAATCTGCAATTATACCAGTGTTAATTGATATATCTCAGCACCACTTGACCTACACAATCAGATATCCATATTTTATTTTTCTGTAAAAGGTGGATTTTACCAATATTAAGGTACTTAGAGCTCAGACAATGTCGACCTGCATTTTTAGCAATAATGAAATTAGATGACATTTTTACTGTGGCATCAGTCTCTGCCTATCTCAAAAGAGTTCTTTATTTCCGGAAATCAATTCTTATATGATTTTACATGTAATTGAACTGTGGCATTATACTGTGAATATTGTATGTTTTTAAGTAATATGAATTATGTGATTTAATTGTTGTAATATAAATTGTGATTATGTGTAAACTTTTATGGTTATTATTTAATGTAACCGAATAAAGTCTCTTGAATTGAATTGAATTGAATTGAGTGGGCCCGTACCGACGCGGTCCGCTGGATTCGATAGACTCTGTGTTATTTTCAACAACGCTGTAGCCAGGCCAGGCTACTGACTCGCACAGAACCTTGATTTAAGCCTTTTTACAAGAACTCTTAAAATCTAATAGTACTGTGGATTCTTTTTGTCATTTATTGGTCTTGTGGTAACTCTATATAAAATATACTTATTTTTGATATAACACCTTGTGTGGTGTCCATTTGTAGTGTTGTCACTGGGTTACTGTATGTGGTCACAAATGCTTATCTTACACCACCTCTGAAGTAAGTCTTCTTGACTGCTCGCGCCACGCTACCTAGAGGGTGAGCAGGGGTTATTTTAGGAGTGTAATCCCCCTTACTCTGACTAGAGGAGAGGGTCCCTATTCGTCACAAGTACCTATCTGTGCCAACTAGAGACCCCCAATTGTAACAACTGGCATTGCCAATGCCCGTTTATATCTGCTTTCTCTATTTGTCCATGTTTTCCGAACCTTTTGCTCTTACTTCTTTCCCCAATTTCGGCCTTTCTCCCGCTTGATATGGATCAAATTCAGATGATGAAAAGCAAGTCCCTGTCTACAATGAGAGCTGGTGTCCATCATCGGAAATCACAAGCATAAACTAAGGATTAGTTCCTCAAAAACCCTATTGCTTAGATTGGGAAAATATGAGGCGAGAACAGGCCCAGCACCGCTGGAGAAAAACTAAGGTTACAAGAATTGTGCCTGGTGGCCTGTTTCTCTAAGTAATACAGGTAAATACATCATAATATTAATGTGTTTCATATTGTAAAAATATTTAAGTTACAAGAGTTATAAAGGGTAAAGTATAAACTAATAGAGCTAAGAAATTATCTATCAAACAATTATCCAAATGTATTCAGTATGCCCTTACATATTTGACATTATTTAATCTATTGCAAAGCTGGGACTGATGTGCCCATTGTAGAGATATACGTGTAACCTTCAGGTTACAGGTTCTCTTACTTGAGTGTCCGTGCAGCATTCATTCTTCTGAAGTCGATATGTCAATATAAGTAGTACAGTTGAGCTGGGTAGTACATAACACCTATTTCAAGCGTCAAAAGATGAGAAAAATTATAAAATGTGCTAAAAAAGTGTATTGTTTATTATTTGAACAAATCATCTATAAACTAATTTGACTCTAGGGTAATTGAAAAGTTACACCTTTGTTTATTCCCCTACAAATGAATGATACACCACCAGACTAGCCTTCACGTTAGAGTTAAAGACAAACATAGACTGCATAAGGCATTTAAGATTTTCAATTTGAATACCAGTCATAGGGTTTGCACTGCAACCTATAATTGGGAACTTCCCCACTAAATTTGTAAGGTATTGAAACTGGCTAGCAAAGAAGTTAATCACCACTCTATGATAGGCTCCAAACAGACACTTTGCGCCATCGGAATGTCACTTTTTGTGAGGGTCCGTGGGGCAGAAGCCTGCTTGATATTTATCAGGCAGCACTAAGCCACTTTTTTTGGCTTAATGCTGCCAAATAAATATCAGATCCTTTAACGCAGTGTTCTGCATTAAAGGGGCGTGCAATGGGTGTTGCAGGGGGCGTTTCCAGCAACATTAATGGCTTTTTCACACTGCCCCTTATTGATGAGAAATCGTAAACCTGAGGCAGTGCCAAAAGCGAGGCGTAAGGGAGGCGCAACGGAAAGAAATATCTTTACTTCTCCTCATTTTTCCTTTTTCTATGTGTGCTGCATTCACACATAGAAAGAGGAAAAGCCTCTTGTGATTATTTTTGTACAAAGAGGTTTCCCTTACTGTATAAAAGCAATCATCCCCGCAACGCAGGCCCCCTTGCACCATTGTGCAAAGGTGCCTGCGTTGGCGCTCGGCAACCCACAGTGTGCCGGCGCTTGGGAAAAGGACAGGAATGCGCAGTATCTTATACATACGTTGCATTCCTGCCCTTTTCTTTTGCCGTAGGGAAGCGCAGCAGGAAGGCCTGCTGCGCTTCCCCACGGCAAAACCTCATAAATGAGGCCCATTGTGTATGGAAGGTCTCATTTCAGCGGGATCAATAGAAAAATAAAAGAAAAATGCAACTTTCCAGTTGCCTTCGGCCACTTACATTCTTCAAGTTATATGCTTCTGCTGGGAAGAAGGTGCAACCACAGAAGAGTTCACGTTCAGCAGTGCATCCACCCAGCCATCTTATCATGGTTGCTTCGCCTGATCCCATGTGGTTTGTCATGGGCACAGCAGGGGTAGCTAGGATGGCCTCAGTACGAACTCATGCAGTCCGTAACTCAGTCATCAGCAGTCTTGAAACAGTGCTGTCCTGACCGACCCTTTGGTAGGTGCCATTGCAGTAGGGACCGCCACAATCAGCTATTGTAGCTCACGTCCAACTGAATGTTCCACAGATGTAGCCCAACCAGGCCTTCAACAATTCAGCCGTTGCAGCCCAACTTGGCCTTTGGTAGTCGCACAATTGCAGTTACCCCCAGGAACCGGAATTAGACTGTGCTGGACCCACTCTCAGCAGGCATGCCTCTAGGCACATCAGGGCAGCTACACAGCTCATCAAGCAGGAAATCTAGACTTCGGGCAATGCCCCCTCCTCTCTGATAAACTGTCACCCACACATCAGCCTTGTGTTCACAGCAGCCTTCTGAGTACTTTGCAGAGCACTCCCTCCCTTGTTCATAGAAAATATGGAACAAAGTGGAAGGGATTGGGGAAGGTATTGTTTTCTTCTCAGGCTGTTCTCCCTAAACAGCCTTTGGGTATATGAGCTTAAACACATCAAGAAGATCTGGGCTGGTCTCTATATTGGAACACCCACGAGAAAGCCACTAAGAGGTGAGGTTCTGCGCCTGGATGTTATCAGCTCAATCAAAAAACGTAATAACAAATGAAAGAAAGGATGCCGTCACATTGAGACTTCATCACCTTTCACAACTGATTCTGCAGCCCTGCCCTTACCCCTTGCATCCACTAAATGATTGTTCTCAGGAAGACTAATCAGCAGCTCTTTGCTCACCAAAGTCATCATAGAAAGTTTAAAGTAGCACTGTCTCCTCTACTCTTAATTCAGTGTCTGTGTCTCCTGTCTTCATTTGAAGGAATGTAAATATTATGCTGCCACAATCAGACTTTTTTTTAAAGAAAACAACGGTCCTTGTTAAAGGTAAATGTCAAACCAAGCAATAAATATAGAACTGAATCAATTCTATATATTCTATCCAGCCGGATAGTGCAATTTAATCAGAATTATTAGATGCTGTCATGGGACAAACGAAATATCCAGTGGGATACAGTCCTGTATCCGAGAATCACAACAATTAGACAAAAAGTGACAAGGCGACAGTTTACATAAATAACAAACCAAATACAAAAACAGTCAGTCGAAACAGAGAGGGTGGCTTGTTCCTAATTGTGCATGATAGGACAAGCATGATAAATAGAGGCAACCGTAACACATATAAATAGAATTGTTTTTGTGCACGGTGTTTTAAGGTCGACAACGTTTCGATCCCATTCACAGAATTACTGGGATCATCATTAGGACAGAGATACTGTCAGCCTGAATCATCAATTATATACAACTTTGGAATAGTTCCTGATGGGAAGGACGCAGTGGTCCTTGCGGTGTTAAAATGCGATGCCCATGCTACAAGTCCATCTATCCTCCTGGACCCCCTGCCAACTGGCACCGCCCGCAAAAAATCTACCGTCAGGGGCCATCGCGTCCTTGTTACCGGCCGAAGCCGCATTTTTACGCCGCAAGGACCACGGCGTCCTTTCCATCATTCATGACATGGTCAGTGATACTGATGACATCACTGATGAGATCTCAAATGACATCACTGATGACATCATCCAGTGAATGTGGTTTAGTTTGAAATTTAAATATGTATATATATATATATGTTTAAATATATATATATATATGTGTGTAAATATATATATATATATATATATATATATATATATATATATATATATATATATATATATATATATATATATATACTAATCTATATTGAAGATTGAGTGGATATATAACTGTCTGGAAGGAGGATTTGTTATGTCATGTTATGTTATGTTATGTTATGTTATTTTGTGTCTTTTATAGCGCACGGCTACTCAAAAGAGTGTCCCGGCGCTTTATTGACAGCCTAAAAAAGACAAACACAACACTTAGATGAAAAGAAACAGAGTTAACAGAATACAAAGATCTAGGAAGCAAAAAGCCAAGTTTTCAGGCCCTTCCTGAAAGCCAACAAATTTGGAGTGCTACGTAGTGCCAGGGGCAAAGAGTTCCAGAGCTGTGGGGCCCGAAGCATAAAAGAACGACCTCCCATACGAGCCTTCCTCACACGAGGAACGATGGCAAGGGACAGCAACTCTGACCTCAGAGATCAGGAAGGACGATAGGAGACGAGCCTCTTCTGAAGGTATTTAGCCCCTGTGGCATAGAAGGCCTTGTGTGCAAGAGTTAAGGCTTTGAAAACTATCCGCTGTCGGATAGGCAGCCAATGGAGCGACTGCAACAAGCCCGAAACTCTGACACGCCTATGCAAGCCAAAAATGGCACGCGGTGCCGCGTTCTGGACCACCTGCATCAGTTGCAGGAGATATTCCGGCAGGCCAAGATATAGGACGTTGGAGTAGTCCAGTCTTGAACCGATCAAGGCCTGTACCGTGATCCTCCTGTGGTCCTCAGAGAGCAGAGGGAAAAACTTCTGCAGCATACGCAGAAGACCAAAGCAGGTGCCAGTGAGGGCGAGGATCTGAGATCTTAGAGACAGGCCATTGTCGATTTTGATCCCCAAATTCTTAGCTACCTGAGACGACTGCCCCGGAGGTTTAGTAGCTGTCTGACTGTCTGTTTAAGTGAGTAATTAAAAGTGTCTCACTTAATACATGGATTAGTAACTAAACTATGTGAATGTGTGCATCACTGTGTCTGTTGTTGTATAACATTCTGCATCAGTTGGTCACTAACTACATGAATGTGTATATTAGTTATTGATTAGTTGGGTGAGTATTTGAATGGGACACTGAGTTTGTGTGTGGCTGAATGGGGTGTGTGTAAGTCTATGCATAAATGTGTATAGGTTTAATAGTGCATGTGGAAACAGTTATTTGGGTGACTAAGTGTATTTATTTGTGTGTTGGTGAGCGAATATATGTTTTAGTTTTACATCTTCAAAAAAGTAAAAAAATAAAAGGCGTATGTGAGAGTTGGTGTATATAAATAAGTATATGTAAGAGTCAGTGACTGTGAGAGTAACTATTTGAATGAGTGTATAATTGTAATGGATATTTTTTAACATATTAACTATGAGTTACTATGTGTTTGAATAAATAAGGTGTTGTGTGTATAATTGTGTAAGTGAGTAAATGTAAGTGTGATGAATTTTTTTCATGAGTGAGTAGGATGACTGCATAAACGGACTAAGATGACTGCTGATGTGTCAATGTCTATATATGTGTTTAAGTGCATTTGATAGTGTTCTATTAATTAGTGACTGCATGTATAAGTGATTCTGCTGTTGAATGGGTAGTTGTGTGTGGAGACTTAGGAATCAGTGAGTGGGTATGTAGTAACTGGTATTGGTGTGTAAATGGTTTCAAATATGGAACTCTGTATTTTAAAGTGAGCGATGAAAGGTTATAATAGTGTATGGTGAGGTGTATCAGATTGTCATGTGGATGATGTCATCAGTGATGTCATTTGAGATGTCATCAGTGATGTCATCAGTGATGTCACTGACCATGTCATGAATGATGTAATATGTGACATCATCAGCAGCGTATTGCAGATGCGCGAGTTATAGTTAGCAGAACTAACCATAACAGAGGAATTTCTATGGTTTTGTGCGATGAAATGTCCAGCTAACTATAACACCCCTGAAACCTATGTTTTTTTCTGTGAATTTCTAAGGTTTTTTAAATGCTAATTTCTAACTATAACGTCTCTGAAACCTATGGTTTTTTCAATGAATTTCAAAGCTTTTTTAAATGCTAATTTCTAACTATAATGTCTCTGAAACCTATGTTTTTTTCAGTGAATTTCAAAGTGTAATAGTAGTTATACCCATTTTTTTTACTGATTTTCTACAGTTTTTTAACTGTTTATTCATAAATATTGTATTCATTAAATAACATTATATGTTTTTCTGAAAATCGCAAAAAAAATAAAAAAAATTCAAACTGAAATATTGTTTAATTTTTTTGTTTTATTTTGTAATTTTAATATATATATATATATATATATATATGTATATAAATATATTATTTTCTTTTTTTCCCAAAAAATGTTCGGAGTCGCGCACCCAAAGCGTACACATCATGGTGGGTGCGCAAATCCTAGCCACCATTTTAGAATAGTCGTGAAGGATCCGCGTACTGTGTGTGACAGCTGCATGTTTTTCAGTTACATCATATACATTTGATATTACGTGATGTGCGCGATTGGTATTCGATCAGTCTGCGACTCCTGCTCCCGTGCATTTGTGACACATGCGCATTACGGTACGCGAGGCTTGTGTGATGGCGGGTCCCGCATGAAGTTTTATACGTGCTGGGGCATGCTGGGTGCGCGACACCCGCAAAAAAAATTATGTTCTAAAATGATATGTATGTGTCTTTAATATACATATTAGGGCAAGAGATATTCATAAAAAATAATATATTTGTACTTATAATAAACCTATATTATTTTTAAATATATTTTCGCGAAGTCGCGTCGGGGGCATGCTTCGTGAGTGCAGAGTGTGCGGATACCATGTGACCTCAAAAAAAAGATTCCATTGGTTCATAACATTTCCACATTGTAACTATTAAAGGACCCCACCCATTTTAATCATTCTTGTTGGAGCATCTTTAGAGAGACATCTCTTTTCCTACAAGAACCCTTTTTGCTTTTTTTTTTGGTGTTTTTCAAAAAATATCAAACAAAATTGCATCTGGACACCAGCAGGAGGAAGTATCTTCTGAAGAAGAGTTCTTGCAGTAGGCACCACGTCCACAGAGGTCAGAATCTGTTGTGTGGAAATTCTTCACTTTTTCACCTGGAGAGAAGAAAGTAAATGCGAGAAAGATGACGTGCAAAATTTGTGACTGAATTCTGTCAAGAGGCAGTGAATAAAAAATACTCTTGTAGCACTGCTTCTATGTACAAGCATCTCCGGACCACACATCTTCTCAATCTTGCTCGTGAGGAAATGAGGCAATGAGGCGAGCTGCTTTGAACCCCTCTCCTGCTGGGCAAGTACGTCTGGAGTGCGCAACGCAACCATCAGTGTCAATTTTTCTTTGTTGTTGTTTTTGGAATGATAAGTAATTCCAAAAGTTTCCTGTTTTATTCGTTCTTTTTTGGTTCATTTTTTGAAAAAACACAAAAAAAAATACTAATTTGTGCAAAAAAAAAAAAATACAAAAGAAAAAAAGAAGAAGAAAAAAAGTTCTTATCAGAACTACCTTATTTGGTTAAAGAAAGAACTATATTTGCAAGGTAATGTGTACAAGTTTAGTTGAATATATGTATATAGCTTGATTGACTGAAAGAATGCATTAGTAGTGTATGGTGAATTTATAGGTGAAGATTTATGAGGAAGTATTGCAGCGTGGCAATGCAAGCTCTTTAGCTGCACTGCACCGTGGCACTTCTGAAGCACAGGGATGTGACATATGTACATGAATATGTTGCAACTCTGTGCTTCCCTCTGCACTGCTGCACAAACTGCAGCCATGTGCTGACACAGGCACCCTTGCACCATGGTGCAAAGATGTCTGTGTTGTGTGGAGTTTGTTTTTGTGCAGGAAGGGAACCCTTCCTGCACAAAAACAATCAGTAAAGGCCTTTTCCTCTTTCAATGCATGCTGTGGAATGCAGCATGCATTGAAAGAGAAAAAAATGAGGAGAAATGAAAACAATTCTCCTAGTTGCGCCTCGCTACACCAACTCTAGGATGGCGCAGCATTCACACACATCTCCAGCTTTACAATTTCTCATAAATCTGGAGATGTGTCTTCTTCTAGGGGTGTTGAGTGGGAACACCCACAGTAACACCTATGAAACGCCCCTTCAACGCAAAGTTCTGTGTATGAAGGGGTCGTATTTACAAGGAGAGGAAAAACCATGCAGGGTAGCTTTTCCTCTTCTTGTAAATATGAAGGAGTGCCTGGCGCCATCACTACGTTACAAAAAGTGACGTACTGGTGGCGGAGGGTGCTTGTAAATCTGCCCCATAAGTGCTTAGGTATTGGCAGACTGCTACAATAAGAACATAGTGCTGGATGGGTGATTGAAGAATTGCATGAGACTGACAAGAGGTATCCTACGCTGCATGGGTACTACTTCAGTATTTAATGGAGTGGACCAAGAGTATGTATCTGCTTAGAGATTTGTAGGGATTATGCACAGAATATTTTATGTGTACTTGTGTTGGTGCCTAGGTCATTTTATAAGAATACCACAAGTAACTAGAATGATGACAGTGCTGCAAACAGAGTGAACACTTAATTTATAAGTGCTTACGTATTGGTGGAGTGATAGGATAATTAGATAGTGGTAGATAAGTGATTAAAGAAGTGCATGAGACAGACTGGACGATTCCTACACTGCATGACTACTAACTGGGCATTTAGAAGAGTGTATCAATAGTATGGAGCTAGTTAGAGGTCTGCTTGGATAGTGCACAAAATATTATAGCTGTACTTGTTTTAGTAGCTAGGCCATTCCATAAGTTCATGATGAGTAACTAGAATATTTACAGTATTACAAACAGAGTGTATAGTGAATTTAAATGTGCTTAGGTATTGGTGGAGTCATAGGATAAGTAGATAGGGCTGGATGGGTAATTGGAGAAATGCATGGGACAGACAGGAGGATTCCTACCCTGCATAGGTACTAACTGGGTATTTACTATTTAGAAGAGCGTATAAATAGTTAGTAGCTGGTTAGAGATGTGCATGCATAGTGTACACAATTTTGTACCTGCACTTGTGTTAGTGACTACACCATTCCTTAAGTATATGACTAATAACTGGAGTAATTTCAGTTTTGCAAAGAACGTGTGTGCTGAATTTATAAGTGCTTAGGTATTGGTGGAGTGATTGGATTCGTAGATAGTGAGGGCTGGGTGAATGGAGAAGTGCATGGGACAGACAGAAGGATTCCTAGACTACATAGGTACTAACTGGGTATTTAGAAGAGCGTATCAATAGTATGTAGCTGGTTAGAGGTCTGCATGCATAGTGCACAGAATATTGTAGTTGTACTAGTATTGGTATGTCTATGGTTTCGAGAATGATAGTCTGTATTTTAGGGTGTGAAGAAGTGCATCAGATTATCACTTGGATGATTTTATCAGTGATGTCATTTGAAATGTCATGAGTGATGTCACTGACCATGTCATGAGTGATGTAATATGTGACGTGATCAGCAGTGCATTGCGGGGGTGCGAGTTATAGTTAGCACAACTAACTATAACGGCTGAATTTCTCTTGTTTTGTACAAGTGAAATGTCCAACTAACTATGACGTCCATAAAACCTGTGGTTTTTTCAGTAAATGTCTGAGTTTTTTAAATGCTAATTTCTAACTATAATTTCCCTGAAACTTGTGTTTTTTTAGTGAATTATATATAAATGTATTTCATCTCCTCTCACTCTGACAAGGAAGGAATCAGCACTCAGGTTGTAGTTTGGAAGTATTTAATCTGCAAAGGACGTGATCCACGCGTTTCGGCTCGAACCTTGATAACGATACAAGACATCATTGTAGCATCCTTATTTAAATGTTCAAATGCCTAAAGTTGCCAACATTAACAAAGGACTACATATTACTTTAATCCAAAAAGCTGGCGGCCATACTGGCCTAGTATGATGTGAAAATTCAGTAATGGATACAATAAAGAAATGAAAACAAGTTTTAATATGCACGCAATGCAATTTCAGCATATCTTGCCCCGTGACCGCCATACCTGTATGTTCGTCAATGTGACTTATTCATAATAAACATACTTAGGATTGCAAACATCAACATAAACAGTGGACTACATATTACTTTAAAGTGAAATGCTATTGGCCATATTAATCTGGGCACGTTGCATATTATAATGGTTCCTACACGAAAGAAAAGAAAAAAGGGGTGTTAATAAACACACACTATCCCTAAATAAAGTTCTCGCAATTATAGTTCCATTCCATTCATTGCTCATTTGAGATGCCATGAGTGATGTAACTGACCATGTCATGAATGATGTAATGTCTGAGGTCATTAGCAGTACATTGTGGGGGTGTAAGTTATAGTTAGCTCAGATAACCATAACTTCTAAATTTCACTGGTTGTGTATTAGTGAAATCTGAGTCTAACTATACCGTCCCTGTAATATTTGTTTGTTTCAGCAAATTTCTAGTTTTTTTTAACGTTGAGTAAGATGCATATCACAATGGATAGTGGGGAGTTGGAAGCAGGGCCTGGCATTGTGCTGCCCCCACCCAAGCTTGCTACTCCTGCCTTCCCTCCTCCTAGCCATCCATTGTCCAAGTCCATGTCCCTGCTCACTTATTACATCCCTGTGTGGCAGTTGTTCTGCCACTGACCTTCCCACTTTC
This sequence comes from Lissotriton vulgaris, assembly GCF_964263255.1. NCBI lineage: Eukaryota > Metazoa > Chordata > Amphibia > Caudata > Salamandridae > Lissotriton > Lissotriton vulgaris. The sequence continues at coordinate 976,256,708 of NC_141687.1, read as the reverse complement.
TCTGAATAGTTAGCCTGCTGCCCCACCCACCTCCTCCCTCTCCTCTTTTGTCTGAATCCATGGACTAGCCTCCTCCCTCCTGCCATGCTTTTTCTGATGTGCTTCCACTGCCCTCCATTAAGCATGATGTATCAGTCCACTCCTCCTGCCTTCCATTGCCCAATTCTATGCCCCATCATTGACCTCCTGCTTAGCCTCTGTGCTTATCTTGCTGCCCCTATTCTCCTTCCCCCTGCCCTCCGATGTCTGTGTGCATGCCTCTGCTCCATCCTTTTTGCCCACCATGTTCCATGGACCTGCCACTCCTATCTACTCTGAGTGTTCTATTGAGCTGCCACTCCCCTCCCACCTGCCTAGCATTATCAGATGACTGTAACCTGTCCCTGCCACCTCCACCCCATCTGTCCACATTCCATGCCGCTATCTCCTTCCTCCTGTCCTCTATGGGCCATTTTACTGCCACACCCTTCTGCCCTTCCTGGTCTGTTGTGCTGCAACTGCTCCTCCTGCCTGCCCCACATGGTCTGTTGTGAGGCCCCTTCCCCTGAACTCTCTTGTCTGTGCCCTGGTCCAGACCCTCCCTTCTATCCTCCATGGTCCTTTGTGCATACCCCTGCACCCTCCTTCTTGCCCATCATAGTCATTGTGCTGCCACTAACCCTCTTTCTTGCCATGCATAGTCTTCTCTGCTGCCAGGGCCCCTCCCACCTTCTCTGCGGGGTCAGCTAGCTGCCCCTGACCTCCACCTTTCCTCCATGGACTTTGTGTATGCCATTATAGTCTCACTGTTACTCTCCAATGTGTGTCTTGCTTCTAGATCCCATCCTGCCTGACCTCCATGGTCATCTTGCTGCCCTTGCCCTACCCCCTTGCCCCCAGCCCTCTGTTTCCATGTGCAGACCTCTATTCCCAGGCCCCTGGCTCGTCTGTTCCATTGTAATGCCCCTGATCCGCCCCTCCTGCCCTTTATGATCTGTGATGCTACAGCTTTCTCTCCTGTCTGTCCATTATGGTCAGCTAGCTACCATTGACTCTTTCCCCTCTGTTCTCTGTTGTCCATGTGCATGGTCCTGTCCCTTCCCTATTGCTTTCTATGGATTGTTGTGCTGCACTCCCGTTCTGCATGCCCTGTGTGGTGTATTGTGCTGCTTCAAACCCTGATGCCTGCCCTGTAGGGTCAGTTTGGTGCACCTCTGCGTGTCCCTCCTGTCCTCTGTTATCTGAGTCCATGTCCTTACCCCAATTCCTCCTGCCTTCCATGATCCAATGTAACATACTTGCTAACAGAGGGAGACTTTGAAAAAAGACTGGGGTATTGATTTTACCCTTTGACTTACATTGAAAAAGAGGAGATTGTAGACAGGAGACAGATCAAATAAAGCCCATTTGGGCTTAAAAACATTGGATGTTTCCTGGCTGAATCGGGTCTGTTGGCATGTATGGTTGTACTACCACTGCCTCTTCCTTCCGCCCACAATGGTCTATTATATTGCTGTTATATTTTGCCTGTCTCTTTTCTGTCTGTGGGTTTTCATTGTCACCCACATGATGTCACCACTAGAATCTTTGGTGACATCATGGAGTGTTGGGGGCTTGCCCTGGTCTCTACTGACAGTTGGCACCAGGCAGACTGAGTGACAAGGAGGTCACTCCTGGTGGGTCTTTTCATCTTACCATCTTGATGACTTGCCTTGCAACTATCTTTAATAAAGAAATCATAATAATACTCCCGGCTCTGGATTTCTATTTACAACATTTTTGGCGACTTTGGAACAATTTGGAGCGGTTTTACAGCGTGCAGACGACGGGAGTAAGAAATAAAGAACCTACAGCGTTAAGGAAAAAGCAAGTATTAAGGAACCTATGAAAAAAGTAGAGCCTCTGTTAAAAGAACCTGAAGATTAATTTTGGAACTAATGTAACTAAGAGAAAAAAAAAGTGTAAAAGAAGCACTCTGGTAAGTCCCACCAGTGTCCATAAACCCGGACGGCCTGCAATCACAGGGTGTTGGCGTGTCTGCACTAGAGACCAAGAAGACACGTCTGGTGAAGTGAAAGAGTTGTGTCACAACCTAATTAATAGAATTGGGCAAGGAAAAAGATCACTCTGCAACCTGAATTGAATATCTGCGAGCGATCACTATGTGTCTCAAGTAAGTGGAAAACAGATGTCACTTTAATTAGAAAAGTTGGAGGTAATTACTGCTGGCATTCGTGATTGCAATAGTGTTGGTGTCTGTGAATGCAATCGCAAGGAAAATCCAGCGTTGGTGGTTGATTTGGATGGGAAGAGGCGTTGTGGCGCATGGCCACTGCGTGAATCCATCCAGACTGAACACTTTTATTTACAAGGACATGCGGTGAGCACCTATGGGGTATACATCATGGACATGCGCTGAGCAGGTCACGGGTAATGCTTCCTTTTGAATTCTTTGAATGCCCAATTCTTTATTGTTTTTATTCCTTCACTAAAAAAAAAGAAACTTTATTCTGACTGCGCAAACAGTTATTTATTTTCAAAAGGAATGCGCGGGAAACGCTTGAATTCTACCTGTGTGGAGCTCTTTGTGACGTTGTGGGAGGTGCTGCATCCTCACGATTTAAAGCACAGGCGTGCTGAGAGCCACCCGGTGCGACGTAGTATGCGTGCCCCCATTTTAGCGCTGTCATTGCATTGTTTAGGATTAATACACCGAGCCTTCCTTTGGATCGTCACCATGGAAACGATCCGTGGGGGAATTACGAGACTTTTGCCACACGATTTTAAGGTTGGTGAGAGGAGAACTGTCTGAAAATAATTATTCTACCTTATTACATGAAAGCTGTTTTTTTTGGGAGACGTCGCAAACTTTGGGATTTGTTTGTTTTCGTCTGACTTGTGGACAAAACACACCTTCAACTTTACAGTTCCCTGGAATAATACTGCTACTGGCATGATGAGAACAGCGATTCCTACTTCTGAGGAGATCTCGGGTGAGAGATGGCTCACCGGTGCACAAGACTTTCTCTTGCATTACTTTGCTGGTCAATATAATGTTTGTCTTGTTGTCCATGTGGGGTCGATGGTGAATCAATAGTAGTCCTTGCTGTTTAATTTGGGATGGTGTGCATAATATTTCAGGTGTGGTGAGTGGGAAGAGAGTGAGGAGTGCCGAAATTTTGTGTCCTCGGGGTGGAGTGAAGTTGTGTATTTTTGGGGTGGTGTGTTTATTATAGCTTGTTATATTCCAGTTTGAATTCAAAGGGATACCACATTGTCTTTATTTTATTTTTGAGATGGAAGCTACATGCTCAAATTCTTTTAGGTCCACGGGGTGAGGTGCATGGGACTATATGTGTCCTAGTTTTGGAGTTGTGGTTCATTGGGTGTTGTGTGCAAAGTCTATTAGGAAATTAGTTTTAAGGGTGGTGAGTACCCCATTACATATTTGGGGGTGGAGCAATGTGTACTCCAAGGTGTGGTTCACGGGGAGAGTTGTACCCCGTTACGGTGGAGAGTGTGCTCCGATTTTAGTTTAAAGGATGGTGAGTACCCCATTACATATTTGGAGGCAGAGCAATATGTACTCCAAGAGGTGGTTCGCGGGGTGAGATGTAGTCCGTTATAGAGTAAAGTGTACTCCAAATTTAGTTTTAGGGGTGGTGAGTACCCCGACTTATTTGGTGGCGGAGCAATATGTACTCCAAGAGGTGGTTCGCGGGGTGACATGTACTCCGTTATAGAGTAAAGTGTACTCCAAATTTAGTTTTAGGGGTGGTGAGTACCCTGGCTTATTTGGTGGCGGAGCAATATGTACTCCAAGGTGTGGTTCACGGGGTGAGATGTACCCATTACGGAGCAAAGTGGACTCCATTTTATCACAAAATCAATTTGTGTTTGTGTTTCCCAAGGAAATTGGATGGGACTTGGGACTAGTTCTGTTTTAGTTGTGTTTGGGATTTGTTAGTTATTACCTTTGGGACTTGTTACTGATTACCTGAAGGTGTAAGGTAGTGCGATTGTTATCTTAATGCTCTATCTGTAGAATGCGTTGTATATCCATGTGCACGTTATTTTCAATGGTCTATTTCTAGAGTGTACTGTGTACTTTCACATGGATGTGTACACTGAAGCTAATCTTACTTATTATAATTTCATCTTTTGATTTCCCTAAAGTAAGGAGATGTGTTATATTTAGCCTGTCTCTTTTCTGTCTGTGGGTTTTCATTGTCACTCACATGATGTCACCACTAGAATCTTTGGTGACATCATGGAGTGTTGGGGGCTTGCCCTGGTCTCTACTGACAGTTGGCACCAGGCAGGCTGAGTGACAAGGAGGTCACTCCTGGTGGGTCTTTTCATCTTACCATCTTGATGAGTTGACTTGCAACTATCTTTAATAAAGAAACCATAATAATACACCCGGCTCTGGACTTCTATTTACAACAATTGCCACAGCCTCTCTTGCCAATCCTGTATTCTTGGTCTGTCGCCCCTGCCACCCTTTCCACTGTCTCCATAGTCTTTTGTGCTGCCACTACCCTTTCTGCCTGCCCGGTGTGTTCAAATTGTTGCCTCTGCACCCTCCTACCTGCCTTCAATTTTCATAGTCCGTGCCCCTGGTCTCTACCTCTCAACAGTATCCTAATGAACAGCGAGATTGCTAACATTCTATATTTATTACAAAACTGTGGAACGCCTGACGTCATCTTGATGTAATCAAAACTGTAATACCTAGAGGATTTCCTCTAGAAATTACATATATGAGAGGGTTTTATTTACATCAAAATTATGGTTAGTGCTCTAAAAAACTAAAATGAGGACATATTTTCTGAGCTTTCAAATAGCGACAAAGCACTTTTAAATCATTTGTTATCTTTGTTTTTTTTATCCAGTTGACCAATTGATTAAATGTTGCACTTAGGTGAGAGGATGTGGTGTTACTTCCAGATCTCCCCATGTCCAAAACCAAAATGAATTTGTTCTTGTGTGATGTAACCAATGCTCATTTAAATCACTCCAATATCTGACAAGTCTGCACTATATAAAACTGCAAAAACACAAAAAGTGTTTTGCACATTTCTGTCATTGGGCTACATGTGGGCTACATCTGGATAATATTTGTGCTGCATGTGGGCTCCTTTGTCTCTGGTGGCCATCTTGGGAAAATTATTTGTTATAAAATTTCCTAATTTCCACATTTACTACAGTCTCCTCAGTAGGAAATACTTTCAGTGTTTTACTTTGATTTCATCAAGATGGCATTCAGATGTGTCACACATTTGCCATAAATTCAGAATGTTAGCACTCTAGCTGCTTATTAGATCACTATAGTAAAGCTACTGCTCACCAGGGAAGTCTGCTGCTGGTATTGAAAGTGCATGTTTCAGTCTGCATGTCAGAATTTTTTAATGAAATAGAAGAGGATTTGAGTAGTCACTCAAAATGTTCCCTAATTTTTGCTGAAAGCCAATTAGATCAGATGTGTGGTTAGGCTCCGCCCAGCTATATATGTGTTTTTGAAGTTAATTTTCATAAAAACCACTGGAGCAATTTTCACCAAACATAGCAAAGGCACATCTGCGTACCAGCCCCTACAGTTTTGCAAAGTTTGGCGTTATTCCGTTCAGCGGTTCGGGCTGTAGACATGTCAGACCTTCCTATGGAAATTAACATGGGAAAACACGTTTTGGGACCCCCCTTTTTTCTCAGCCCCCACTTCACGAATCACCCCGAAACTTTCAGGGAAGGAGCGGAGCTGGCCAAAATTTTGGAAAATTACACGCAAATTCCTCAACTGGCGCCAAAGTTATTCCCAACAGAATGTTGCAGATTTCCTATGGTAGCTAATCCTAACTATATAGCCAGTAGGTCGACATCATGACCTAAAAAATAAACCGGTTATTACCGTTCAATTCCACATTAAACGTAAAATAGACCAAGGCATCAAAATGTACAGTTGCCGATCACGTGTGAACCCCCAGTGAGGTTTTGCAATTGTCCTGATAGGTATAACAGGTCAATCAACATGCATTCTCAGTCTCTATTTGACTATATGTGGCTACAGTGAAAAGTTACGATGTTCAACTATATAGTTGACATAGCAGAAAGGTGCCCAGTACATACAGTGCCTTGCATTCCGGTTTATTTTTTAGGTCATGATGTCGACCGATTTAAGAAAAGTGCTAATAACGTTATGCATTTAATTTTCTTTTCAATGACACAAATGTGACAATGTTGGGCTCATTTAGGCCAGATATAATTTGTTTAATGAGGTGCCTTGAAACCAGATATTTATTCTTTTGAACTATGTGACTAATGGCTATACTCCATTCAAAGATGGCCACCATATTCACAAGCTTTGAGTCCTTTGTTTATTTTGCACTTACCAGGTGAAACTTTATTTAAATGTTTGTTCATAGGATATGTAACTACCCGTGATCAAGGCGAGTTCATCGCTGAAACGCGTTGGGTTTTGTGATTCTATGACTTGTCACGATGCTGCACTCTAAATAAATATGAAATTTTGGAAAAGCGCACTTTGCTGAGGATATCTTGATTCCTGGTCTTTCAAGGGGAGTGCATTTCTACGTAGTTTTGCTACGTTCTGTGGACCTGCATATAACGAAGGGGGACCTTTGCCCCTTAATGCACCGCTGTCACGGTGTCCCGGCGTTACAAAGGATGTGGATCTTATATTGTGGAATCGCCGGTTGACCGCGTTTTAATAGATGTCAAAACGGAGGAGCTGTTTATCTTTGCTTGGAATCATACGGGATACGAAATCGGGATCTGCTGAAACGACTCACTGGGAGCCTGAGAAACCGCGAGGTGGAGGAGCCTGACTTCTCCGGCAGCTCCGTGACGGGTGAGTCAGTTTCTTTGTTATTTCCCAATCGCATTACCGTTATAAACACAAAAACGATCTATGTGGAACACTTGAATCACACGCCTGTGAACTATTGCGGAAGGCGAGGTGCATTGCTCCGACGGATTTTCGGAACGTTCCGATTTGGCAACTTTAATACAAAACGCGACTTCCCCACGCCGGACCGCCAGCAGAGCTACAATCTGGGGGTCATTGTGCGAGGGACCTTGAAAGTGAATCACAATTAACGCAATCAATATCTGTGCGCATTTTCCAGACAAACGAAATATAACATATGCAGGCAAGAGGGGGGATCCCCACGTGAACTAAAGTCATGGAAGAAGACGCGGAGGCACGGAGAAGACTAAGGGCACAGTCCATGTTTGTACAAACAGCGAACAGTTCTTCTAGCAAGGAGCCAGCACCACCAGGACAAGGACTGGTAAACAAATACCAGAAACTTGAAAAGCTGATACGCAAAGAAATTTCACGTTGGTGGGAGGCAATCACTCTGGAAAAGTATCAGGAAGAGAAGAGAATTCCCAGAGGACTGCGCATCCTAATAGCTCCATCACATGAAGAACCAGACGTGGAATTAGCAGAAGAATGGGCTGAAAACCTAATGGACTGCTCTAATCGCATGTTATCTATCTTGATTAAACATGCATGGAAAGACAGAATGTCATTGTTGAAACTGATTGCGGATCTCAAGGATGAGCTAACGAAGGAAGATACAATGGAAGGCTTCACAAAGAAAATGGAAGAAATTGATAAAAAGATGGCTAAACACGAAGACGACATCGTGGCAAAAAAAGAAAGGAAATTCTTACGTGATAAAATTGACTACCAAGAAGGCCGCATATTTACCTTCAGCCGTAAATATGATAACTTACAAAGAAAGGGGGTACAAGCCAACATCGATGCTGTGGGTGCTGGGGCACCAGTCTCGGAGGAGGAAGTGGTGGAGAGTGACGTCTCAGAGGACGGTCAACTACAGGCACCCAAAGATGCATCAAAGAATATCAACAAGGCTTCACATTTTCGGGTGGAATTCAAAATGATGAACCAGACCACGCAGCAACAAAATTGGCAGATAGACAGGGGCCGGGGACAAGGAAGAGGATTCAGAGGAAAAGGCAGAGGAAGAGGCAAACCTGGAGAAAATACAACAAAAAACAACGGCCAATCAGGAGGGGCGGCTGGAACAAGTGGATCGACAACAACCCCAGTGGGAGTGGAAACACGGGGTCAAAAGAAAACACGAGGAAAATGAATCAACGCAATGTGGTAAACCTTTCATCCCATATCCTATCTAAAGTAGAATATGATGTTTTACAATTTGGCTTATCCTTTTGCCCCTCGGCTAATTTTAACTATTCGCAGGAACGAATAGATTTGTTTAAATTCACTAGAAAGCTACGCTTACACAAATGGAACAAACTCAAAGTGAAAAACACATCAATAACTGCCTCAAACATTGAACCAGCAAGTGAAACTATTGGTGAAATAGAGTCACTCATTGCAATGAAGGATTTAGAGTTTGGTACACCTGTAGATACCCCTAATAACGCTACCTCTTTGGGCTATAGAACAGATCTGAATTGTCCAAATCATTTCAAATCTAAATCGACCTTTAATCCTACTATACCTGCCTGTAGCATTGACACCTTTGAAACCCTTGTCATTAATGACCTCAAAAACCTGGCCAAAAACAAATGCTGGTTCAAAGACAATCTGAGTAAAGCAGAAAGAGTAGCCATAAAATCTTTGGAAGAGGACCCCTCCATTGTCATTCGTCAATCTGACAAAGGGGGGAATGTGGTTGTGATAAATGTTAATGACTACATTAATGAGGGTAACAGACAATTAAGTATAAAAGAATGTTATGAAATGTCATCTTTACAACAGATTGAAGAAAGTAATAATAAGTACTTTGGAATGTTAACAAACTGGCGAACAAATGGTATCATCGAATGGGATGAGTACTCCTTTTTGTTAAACAGACATCCGAAAGTGGCAGTTTTATACTTACTGCCTAAGTTACATAAAGACCCAAAAAAAAACCCTGGCAGGCCGATAGTATCTTCGATTGGTTCTCTATTAGAGAACACGTCAAGGTACATTGACTACTTTCTGAGACCTTTCGTTGAGAATGTACCTTCGTACTTAAAAGACAGTAGGGATTTTATCAACAAAATCACCAACTTCGATTGGCAGGAAGGCTATCTTCTTATCTCATTAGACGTATGCAGTTTGTATACGTCTATTAGACATGAGGATGGTATTGGAGCATGTTGGAAATTCTTGTGCACCAGATCTATCTCTTATCTGAATCATTCTGAGATGATAATCGAAATGATCAGATTTTGTCTGGAACACAATTTTTTCGTCTTCAACGATGTCTATTTCAGACAACGACAGGGGACGGCGATGGGAACTTGTTTTGCTCCCAGTTTTGCTAATCTCTTTATGGCAGACTGGGAGCAGCAAGCAGAGAGGACTCATCCAATGTACCGTGGCCATGTGAAAATGTGGCTGCGTTACATTGATGATCTTTTCATCATTTGGGATGGTACACAGAGTGAAGCAGAGAAGTTTGTAGCTGACCTGAATGGTAATGATCTTAATGTCAGGCTAGAGGGCCACATGGACACCCAGAAAATGATTTTTCTAGATCTACAGGTAAAGGTTCTGAATGGTAAACTGAAGACTTCCCTATACCGCAAGGAGACTGCTGGTAACACTCTGTTACACGCAGACAGTGGTCACCCTAAAACCCTGATTAAGAGCATTCCATTTGGGGAATTCCTCCGGGCTCGGAGGAATTGTAGTACGGATGAAGATTTCAGGAATGAAAGCATTAACATGAGAAAGCGCTTTATTGAAAGGGGATATCAATCCTCAATCATAGATGCTGCTTTCACGAAGGCCAGTGAAATCAGCCATCAATCCCTGCTTATGTCCAAAACATGTCCTGAAACTGCTAAAACGACAGAAGTAGTTAGGCACATTTCCACCTATCATTCCAAGTCATGGCAAGTATTTAAGACCTTCAAACGCCATTGGAATGTATTGAGAACTGAACCCACTCTGATTGAAGTCCTAGGTGAGAATCCCAGCATGACATACAGGAAAGCACATTCCCTCAAGGACAAACTGAGCAAAAATGAGGTAAGCATGATTACAACTAAACCCAGTGACATTAAAGGCTTCTATACCTGCATGAAATGCAAAGCTTGCAGATATAGTCAAAACATCAAAAAAGTCTTTTTTCCTGTGGAGGCGGTTGAAAAACCGATTAACAAGCACCTAACATGCCTTTCTGAATACTGTGTGTATGTTCTGACATGTCCATGTTCGAGAAAATATGTAGGGAGCACTATGTTCCCTGCTAAGAAACGTGTTCTTGAACATATGAGATCCATTGAGAATAAGGATCAAACTTCCCCCATCGCACGTCATTTCGAGGAACAACACAAGAGCAACAGAAATCTGCTCAAGTTCTTCGTTATTGACAAGCTCCCTGCCATGAAGAGAGGTGGAGATAAGATCCGCAAATTAAGGCAAATGGAGAACAGGTATATCATTGAGCTCGACACCCTTATGCCTAGAGGTTTAAATTCGGAAGAGGAAATGAAATGGCATTTAGGAGACTAATGATGACTGGTATCTGGAATTTATGACCTCGTTCTTTGCCTTGGATGTGAATGTAAATATAATTGATTTTTAGCCCTTAGTCTTGTTAAGTGCCTGCTGCTGTTTTTAATCATTATGTGTAAATTCAATTTTGTTTCATCACTATCACTCACTTAGTTTAAAACTCTTAGCTTAAACTATTAGTCTCTGCATATGCATGATACAGATTCTGACCTGCACCTTCTCTTTTCCTTTGTGTCTCTTTTATAGGTACTGACTTGTTATGATGCACAGTGAGAGACATCCACCTAAGCCTCTATAGACTTGGATTGACACGAATGACTGCCTTAAACGTATTACCTCACTTGGGATTCCATATGTAGAATGCAAGGCACTGTATGTACTGGGCACCTTTCTGCTATGTCAACTATATAGTTGAACATCGTAACTTTTCACTGTAGCCACATATAGTCAAATAGAGACTGAGAATGCATGTTGATTGACCTGTTATACCTATCAGGACAATTGCAAAACCTCACTGGGGGTTCACACGTGATCGGCAACTGTACATTTTGATGCCTTGGTCTATTTTACGTTTAATGTGGAATTGAACGGTAATAACCAGTTTATTTTTTAGGTCATGATGTCGACCGATTTAAGAAAAGTGCTAATAACGTTATGCATTTAATTTTCTTTTCAATGACACAAATGTGACAATGTTGGGCTCATTTAGGCCAGATATAATTTGTTTAATGAGGTGCCTTGAAACCAGATATTTATTCTTTTGAACTATGTGACTAATGGCTATACTCCATTCAAAGATGGCCACCATATTCACAAGCTTTGAGTCCTTTGTTTATTTTGCACTTACCAGGTGAAACTTTATTTAAATGTTTGTTCATAGGATATGTAACTACCCGTGATCAAGGCGAGTTCATCGCTGAAACGCGTTGGGTTTTGTGATTCTATGACTTGTCACGATGCTGCACTCTAAATAAATATGAAATTTTGGAAAAGCGCACTTTGCTGAGGATATCTTGATTCCTGGTCTTTCAAGGGGAGTGCATTTCTACGTAGTTTTGCTACGTTCTGTGGACCTGCATATATATATATATATATATATATATATATATATATATATATATATATATATATATATATATATATATATATATATATATATATATATATATATATAAATATATATATATATATATATATATATACATATATATATATATATATATATATATATATATATATATATATATATATATATATATATATATATATATATATATATATATATATATATATATATATATATATATATATATATATATATATATATATATATATACATATATCCACACACCAGTTCCGGTTTGCAGAGGCTGTCACAAGGGCGGTCTGGCCTATGTTACCGGACAACCCAAAAAAACTAGAAAATCTTCCTCCCCGTCAGTAGGAGTTGCCAGATACTCCAATATGTTTTTAATGGCAAAACATATATATATATATATATATATATATATATATATATACATACATGTATATATATATATATATATACATACATACATGTATATATATGTATATATATATATATATAATGAATAAAGCACTCACAGGGGTATCGGCTTTTCTGCAAAATTTATTTATCAAATTCTGGCAGCCACAACATATTGAGATATGTTAAGATGGGGCTCGAGATGTGGTGGGCTTACAGTCCTTCCTTTGTTTTCTGAAACTAAGTGCAACATGTGACCTAATGAGGATGTTTTTTTATAAATGGCGCTTTGCGCGATAGAACTAAACGACATTAGAGTAAGGCAGTAGCCAAAATGCGTCATGTTGTGGCTGCCAGAATTTGAGAAATAAATTTTGCAGAAAAGCCGATACCCCTGTGAGTGCTTTATTCACCCGAACGGGAGAAGAAGGAGCGTGCATGTTATCGCCGTTTGCATTTCCACGTCCCAAAGCACCCGTTCGTGAGCGCACTGCGATGTAAATGCAAGTGGAGCCTTTATATATATATATATATATATATATATATATATATATATATATATATATATATATATATATATATATATATATATATATATATATATATATATTACCTACTGGCGATAGCCAGTAGGTATATATAGTTAGGATTATTTCTCTATGGAACTTTTGAAAATTCTATGTCTAATAACTTTGGCGTTTGTGGACGGAATTGGCTGACATTTTCAGGAAAATGGCACATTTTCTTTCTGAACAGCCCCTGAAAATTTGGGGGGGGTTCGTCAAGGGGGGGCCGAGAAAAAAGGGGGGTCCCAAAACGCGTTTTTCCCGTGTTAATTTCCATAGGGCGTTTGGCCTCACTTTTAGCTCGAACGGCTGAATGGATTTGCACGAAACTTGGCAAAATTGTAGGGACTGTTAGCCCGATGTGCCTTTGCTGGGTCTCAATATATGTTCTCCAGTGGATTTTGAGAAATTAACGTTTTAAAAAATGTATATATCTGTGACAGCGTCCCAGATAGCGCTCCAGATCGCGTACTTTTCGCGTCACGGAGCTTTGCGAAGCGATGCTGATTGGCTCTCCGGTGTCTGTCAACATTCTAAACAGTCTGGTGCGGCCGCCATCTTGTCTCTCGGTAGGATCGAGAGACAAGAAGAGGTGAAAAACAAAGGGGGAATTTAATGAAAGGGGGCAAGGTAGACCCCTCTTGACCCCCTAGGAATGATGTTGGGGTTTTTAAAGGGTTCCGTGGGGAAAATAAAAAAAAATTGATTTTTCACGGTATAAGCGCTTCTCGGTTCGCGAACCGGGTCGCAAACTAACGGCTGAATGGATTTGCACGAAACTTGGCAAAATTATAGGGACTGTTAGCCCGATGTGCCTTTGCTGGGTCTCAATATATGTGCTCCAGTGGATTTTGAGAAATTAACATTTAAAAAACAGATATATCTGTGACAGCGTCCCAGATAGCGCTCCAGATCGGGTACTTTTCGCGTAACGGAGCTTTGCGTAGCGAAGCTGATTGGCTCTCCGGTGTCTGTCAACATTCTAAACAGTCCGGTGCGGCCGCCATCTTGTCTGTCGGTAGGATCGAGAGACAAGAGGAGGAGAAAAACGAAGGGGGAATTTAATGAAAGGGGGCTAGGTAGACCCCTCTTGACCCCCTAGGAATGATGTTGGGGTTATTAAAGGGTCCCGTGGGGCAAATAATAAAAATGTGATTTTTCGCGGTAGAAGCGCTTCTCGGTTCGCGAACCGGGTCGCAAACTGGTAGCGAAACGTGAATTCGCCATTTTGTGTTTCGATTGAATTAAATTACTAGGTATAAGGGGGTACGGGAGACGTATCCTGACCCCTTTTGTTTTCTGAGGGTGGCTGAGGAGGCTCATATATGTTGATACATGTCTTCCAGCGGCTGTGCGTGAGCGTTTTTTTTTTTTGCTGCGTGACGTCTGTTAACGTTCGATTCGATGGAAATCAGGAACTGTTGACCGCCATTTTGTCACTGCGAGTAAATATTTTGTTAAAAATAATTGTTATAAATTAATCCTTATTGATAAACATTGTCTGCGCCATCTTGTCTTTTTTGCAATGCCACACTTTTGTTGAGCACGGCAGCCATTTTAGATGCCTTGACCAGACCCACTCTCTGCACGCCGCCGATCCTCAGCATGGCTCCCCACCCTCGCAAGCATCTCCCCCACGCACTGGTCACCCCCGCTCTCTCTCTCATGCATGGGCCAGAAACCTCCTCCCATGTGCGCTGCTCTTCCCTGAGAATCACACCCTGTGCCCGCCCGACACCACCCTTTCACCCTATTCACTACCGCACCCTCTGACACTCCTCTTCCTCTGTGTCCGATTGTCCAGGCCGGTCCCAGGCTATCACCTAGCCCTGCAGATGTAGTTTCTGGCCCCAGCTGTAGAGAATCACCCCTCTTCAAAGGAGTTACAGTAGATCAAGGCCCCCACCCGATGAGATCCGTCACACCACAGGCGTTCCTACTATCTGATAACCATCCTGTATTGTGCTTGGGGAGGGGATTCTCACTGTGAGGGTGTGTGGGACCGAGCCTGAAGCGGAAGATTCCAGGGATGCCTCTTTGTACATCAAAGTTTTTACAATTATTTGTCACATTAAAAATATATAGCACTCCAACAAAGAAGGATTATAACACTTTAATAACTTAAAAATATATAGAACGCAACAAAAACAGTAAATACATTTAAACATTTTTTTGAAAAAAGAAGCAACAATGGTCAGTAGCTGTGTTTTGTGCGAATAGTCCCAAGGCAGCACAACGTGCTGAGTTCTGGACGGCACCCAGGTGATTTTACCTGGGTGCCGCACTGGTTTTTGGTATCCTACAATGCAGCTCCGAAAAATGGCGTGGGGCGTCCCGGGGGGTGCGCGGGGAGGCCTCGTCAGTAGTGGTCTGTTGTGCGAATAGTCCCAAGGCAGCAGAACGCGCTGAGATGTGGATGGCACCCAGGTGATGTCCAGTAAGTTGTCGCACTGGTTTTGGCATCCTACAATGCTGCTCTGAAAAACGGCGTGGGGCGCCCCGGGGGGGGGGGGGCGGCGTGAACGGGTCTCCCCAGGTGGAGGCTCGTCTGCTGTACTGGGGCGCCCCTTTACCGTTTCAGTTGCCATTCCGCCCGCTTTTGCTACACTGTGCCTCATCCTCCATTCAGCTGTTTATCGCCCGCTCTTGCGGCTACAGCGTCTCGCTCACCATGTAGTTGAGTTGCGCCCACTCTTGCGGTGCAGCGATAGGCGGCTGCCACAGGACTCTTAAAATGGCGGACGGCTCTTCGGATTTGCGCCTGGTCCACTAAAATGGCCCTGGGACACCTTGGAACTCGGACGTCCCCTGAGCCTTGAAGATTTTACAAAAGTCTTGGGGGCTCCCGACTCCTGCAGGCTTCCGGTGGGGAGTGGCTGCCATGATTGCTCGCGGAATGACCACGACGGAGCCACGAGATGGCGGTGCTCTCAGGCTGACGCCAGCTTCAGTCTGAAACATCTAGAAACAAGGTGGGGCTTTCATCGTTTGGGAAAAAAAATGTTTTAATCCAATGAAAAGTGTTATTTTTAGGTCATATGATCAAGCCTTCCATCATTAGGAAACCAAAAGTAAAATGAACCAATGAAAAGTTTTAGAAAGAAGTCACATGACCTGTTATGCTTACGTTACGTGCTGCTATAAAAAGCGTAAAAAATCCGTTGGCACGTGAGGCGGCGTCAGTAGCGGACCGATGTGCGAATAGGCCGAAGGCAGCACAACGCGCCGAGATCCGGATGGCACCGAGGTGGTGTCCAGCAAGTTGCACTGGTGTGGCCAACCTGCAATGCTGCGCCGAAAGTCGGCGTGGGGTGTCTGGGTGGGGGGAGGTGGCGCAAACTGGCCTCTCTCGCCTCCCCAGGTGGAGGCACCTGATGTGCAGTGCGGCGCCCCTTACCGTTTCACTCGCCGTCCAGCAGAGTTGCGCCCGCACTTGCTGCTACAGTAGGCCGAAGGCAGCACAACGCGCCAAGATCCGGATGGCACCGAGGTGGTGTCCAGCAAGTTGCCGCACTGGTGTGGCCATCCTACAATGCTGCGCCGAAGGTCGGCGTGGGGCGCATGTTGGCCTGTGAGGTCGCATCAGTCAGTGGGGGCTGTTTGAGAAAGCAATGTGATGCTGTGCGTCGCCCCCAAGATGGAGGCTCCTCGGCTGCAGTGGGGCGCCCCTTGGTGTTTCACTCGCTATCCAGCTGAGTTGCGTCCGCACTTGCGGCTACAGTAGGCCGAAGGAAGCACAACGCGCCGAGATCTGGATGGCACCGAGGTGGTGTCTAGCAAGTTGCCGCACTGGTGTGGCCATCCTACAATGCTGCGCCGAAAGTCGGCGTGGGGCACCCCGTTGGCCTGTGAGGTCGCGTCAGTCAGTGGGGGCTGTTTGAGAAAGCAATGTGATGCTGTGCGTCGCCCCCAAGATGGAGGCTCCTCGGCTGTAGTGGGGCGCCCCTTGGTGTTTCACTCGCTATCCAGCTGAGTTGCGTCCGCACTTGCGGCTACAGTAGACCGAAGGCCGCACAACGCGCCGAGATCTGGATGGCACCAAGGTGGTGTCCAGCAAGTTGCCGCACTGGTGTGGCCATCCTACAATGCTGCGCCGAAAGGCTCCCATGGTCCGGTGAAACTTTTTTCCTTTTCCTTTCTGCATCTTGTCCCACAATCCGTTTGACCTGAAGACACGACCAGGTCCCTGAATGTGTGCAGGGTGACGCTATTGATTGAATCTAAATGGCGGCTTCACACAAAGCTGACTCAAGCGTTGCTGGTGATGCTATACAGACAAAAAATGGTTTTCAGTTTGTACATTCTTCAGGATTTTTCCATCCAAGTCTGCTTGAGAGTTTGTAGAACAATGGCTTTAGATCTTGCCCTCCCCTCTTTTGACTGTTGGTTCTTGTTGCCTATCTCTTCTGTTGTCATTTAACTGAACCTTTTTTGACTGCCGAAAGGGGTTCTGGTCCGACCGCTGGTTGGTGGAGACATTTTGACTATATCCTGGACCTGCCTGGCCTCGCCCAAAATGGCGCCGGTATAAATGGGACTCGTTCCTCCTGTTGTGTACTGGTTGCACAACCTTGATATCACGAGATACGTATGCAGTTTTGAAGCACATGGCGGGCGGGAACGAGAATTGATTGAATATTTCGACATCCCTATTGATATTAAGTTCTGATGTGTTATTGATTACTGTACTATTGAAAGTTTGAATTAACGTGACCCATGGTACTTGCCCGCAAATGTATATCTAGATAATTTTATTGTAAGTGGCCCTGTCGTATTTTAATTACAAAATGTACGTCCACCGATTCCGCAACTGTTAGACACCTTAGTTCTTGCAACCTAATGGCCCGCTCGTTGCGTTCCTCTACAGTGTAAATGTCTCCTCATCATATACGATTCCAGTTTGCTCCGTGGCCGACCCACGTGGTTATAGGCCCGTATTAGTATTCTGACATTTTCACATTAAAGGTTTTTAAAACAAAACATGGTAGTAGTATTTACATTGTTAAAGTTTTTAATTTTAGTCACTGTTTTCGAATCAGTAAAAGGCAAGTGAAATAAAGCAGTCCAATTACATGACGGATAAAAGGTATAATACGCAGGAACACAGTAAAGATAAATGGTCAAGGGCTGTTGTGTTTTTTACTCCTGCAACATAAAGTGATCAATAAGAATCTGATATTCAGGCGTAACGGCGACTAAGACAGCAGGCCGAGCATCTTTTGCTCAACGGCTCCGTCATGGGACGAAGAAACGCCCTTTTTCTAGAAAAAGGAATATATTTTACTTGCAGGACAGTTGTAAATTTTCCGGGAAAATACATTAGCCTGGAACATTATAACATATATGTTTAAGAAAAAATAATGTTCGAAAGCAATAAAAAGCGTAATTTTTAGGTCATCTGACCAAGCCTTTCATCATTAGAATAACAAAAGTAAAATGAACCAATGAAAAGTTTTATTAACAAGTCACATGACCTGTTATGCTTGCGTTACGCGCTGCGCGCCGTGCCCCGGATCCCTTCCGGGAAGCTGCGCTTCGCACACTGGAGTACTTCCGGGTGCGCTAACGCGGCGTGTCATATAACGCATTACGCGACAACGTAGGTCCAGAATATAGTCAAAATGTCTCCACCAACCAGCGGTCGGAACACAACCCCTTTCAGCAGTCTAAAAAGTTCTGTTAAATGACAACAGAAGGGACAGGCAACAAGAACCATCAGTCAAAGAGGGGAGGGCAAGTTCTTCCCTACCGGGTCACGTTGGGGCGCTACCGGAACTGATCGAATTGGTAGTCTACAGTGTTTCTGGATGTTTCAGACTGAAGTTGGCGTTAGCATGAGAGCACCACCATCTCGTATCTCAGTCGTGGCCATTCCACGAGCAATCATGGCAGCCGCTCCCCACCAGAAGCCTGCGGGAGTCGGGGGCCCCCAAGACTTTTGTAGAATCTTCAAGGCTCAGTGGACGCTTTCGAGAATGGGGCCCAAGCCCTAGCAGACAAGCGTCCGAGTTCCAAGGTGACCCATGGCCATTTTAGTGGACCACACCCAAATCTGAAGAGGCGGCCGCCATTTTGAGAGTCCTGTGGCAGCTGCCTATAGCTGCATTGCAAGAGCGGGAGCAA